>NC_140539.1:29957626-30595126 GCF_057382185.1 Mchenga conophoros | reverse complement strand
GCACCTTTCCCTGTTGACCTCCACAGCACAGCCCCTGCAACATTCAGCAGAAAAGCCTTTCTTTCTGACTCAATTCCTTCGTGGTGTGTTCATGTGTGGGGGTTCGTGTATGATAGAGATGTGTGGGTCATTCTTTTTGAGAGAGCTGTTAAAGCTAGTGTGACAGGAGTGCCTGTGTTATGCTGACCACCCAATTTCAGTGATTTCTCACCTCTGCAACTCAGCAGAATGAAAAGATGACAAGCTATGGTTCCTGTCTCCATTACTTGCCTTGATATATAAGTGGATACATCTAGTATTTATGAGTGGGTCTGTAAGGGGGTGGGTGAATGAAATATTATTCATTTGTTCAGGTGTATTTTCTTTAGGATTTCTTAACAGTAACTGTGTCACCAACTAAGCAAGCTAAATAGATAACTGACTAATAGTTTGTAACAAGAATATGACATTGTTATGCATTATTAAGAACATCTACTGGTAAGCGACCATAAATATGCCATCATATATCAAAAAAGGCCTCCAGGCATTGGTTAGCAAGGTCCAGTTTTATGTTTTTTCCATTAAAGCCATAGTGCCTGCTTTAAATAAAGTTTGAACTGCTTGCTAAGGCAATGGGGAGAAGAACTATTCGAAAAAACATAATAATGGTAAAAGGGTAATTTTTTCCCCACTAAACTGCCAACCTAATCATAAATTTTGGAATCTTGCTTAACCGTTGTGTGATTAAAGTTGGACACAGTGATGAATGTTAGTTGGACTGTTGTGAAGGCCCTTATCCTGCTAACACAAGAGGTGTGCCAGGGACCAAGGATTGGAGCTCTGGCTCAGGGCCTTAGTGAAGCAAGATGAGAAGCAATAGTGGTTAATTGATTCCCTCTTATGGGTGACGAGGCTTGGACAGGTATACTCCGGTTGCTTTGATCAGCATGAGGTAAAGTAGCAGTCAGATGGTGTAAAACTGGATCAGACTGTCAGAGCGAAATGGAGCAGAGAGGAGACTGTGTGTTAGAGCAGTGAGGCCAGAGAGCAAGCTGGAATTAGTCCTTTACTGTATCTGGAGTCTGACTCATGTGCTTAGAGTTGGCACACAACCCCTCTCCCTCCTCACAGTTCCGTTCACATGCACTCGCAGAGGCGAGGCAGATAAGATCCTCTCCTGTTGAATCATTTTGTAGACACACTCATCCAGTCATACATACAACCAAGATAAGATTCTCTTAATGTGAGTGAATTGGCACAAGACTGAGGGTCGAACATGGGTGACTGTGTTCGTGACAGACAGTTTAAAGGCAAATCCTCTAAGATGATCTGGAGGATTTTTGAGCCGTAATCCTTTTAAATTATGTCCAGTAAAGTTGTCATCTCTGTGCTGCTTTCTACATTCAGCATTCAACACATCAAGTTGACAACTGAAAAATGCCGCTTTGTTTCGCCATTTGCTTACATTCCTATCACTCCTCATCTCCCTTCACGAGTGTGTGTGTGTGTGTCTTCGTATTTCTTCCATCTCTGGTTTAAAAAAAAATGGAGTCCAGCAGGGTGAACTTGGCTCTCCTATCCTTTCCACAGCACTTCTTCATGTGCAATTACATTCCTCCTCTAATAGAGAACAGAACTCTCCCCAAGTTCAGTCACAATAAAGAGCTACTGTTCCCTCGCTGTGCGTACGTACGTGTGCGAGTATGTGTGTGGGTGTGTGTGTGTGTGTGGCAACAACTGCCTCTTATCCGTGAGTATTTCCACTCATCTTGTCATTAAGGTTGATATCATATGGGAAGTTGATTACAGATTGATTGTACTCATGTTCCTCTAATAAGTCATGGACGGGCCTAAGGTCCTGTTTTGAGAGTCTGACAGAGATGGGACCAAGAACAATAAGAATGTTGTCCAATATGTGCATACCTGGGTTGTCCACAAGGCAAGGGCTCAGTCAAGACTGTGGGAACCTCTCTAAGCACTTTAGCTGTTACAGTAGCGTCTTTATGGCTGATTACATTGTCTATAATATGCATCAGTGCTCTTAATATATAAAATGAAAAGTGTAAAATCTTGCCGAAGGCATATATAATGTACTTTAGACTTTAAAAGATCACATAATTAGTAAAATTAAATAATTTGCTAAAGTCTAACGATGACTGCTGGGTAAGACCTCAGTCATACTAGTGCAAAAATAGGAGGGCAGCCTCAGTGTGACCAGGGAAAACTGATGGTTGATGAATGATTGCATTTCATTTTTTGGCTTTCTGGGATTTTGAGTAGTTGAAGTGACCAGCTTGCAACCAACAATTTTGATTGGTCCATCACTGTCTGACTTGCCAACATGTTGTAATCACTCTGAGTAAGTTGGAGTCAGTCTAGACCAATGAGCAAAACTCATCTGCGCTATCAACTAATGAAATGCACAAACCCAATTTGCTAAGGTTTGTGGTGGGCAATTTACTGTAAATTGCACTAAATTTAATACAGAAAAGCATATCTTATTTTGCACACGATATGTGAGAGGGGGAGATGTTATCAGAATGAGTGTGTAATTGACACCACTAGAAAGCTCAAAACTGTGAGCCCAGTGCCAAAACTTTGGCTTTGCCCTGATGCTCTTTACTTAGTGCTCACTTTGAGTGTTTAGAGAGAAGCTCCACATATTCCTGCTTCACAATGAGATTGGGATATTGTTGAAACAGAGAAGAACTGAACTGTACTTATTGGAGCATCTGAAATGCATACAGTACATACAAATGCATGTCTTCCTTTTTGTGTTTCAGGCTTTTAGTCACATTTGTAAATTTCTAAATTGGTACACAATGAAAACACATCTGAAAGCCTTTTATGAGCAGTTCACATAGAGAAACATCCATGTTTCTGTGTTATTCCATTTAATGTGTTAGTGTGTTAGATTAATGTCTGAATGTAACAGTATGTTAGGGTTAGGGTTTGTTAAATGATATATTTCCAGACTCATGCTTTCCACTTCAGACCTGGCAATCAAGACCAACAAGACAAACGGTAAACCATGCCAGCATTATAGTCCCCATCTACTTTGCACTCTTTGGGAAGCTCTACCACTTAACTGTAATATACAACATAAAATAATGTCAAAATACAACAGCACAAAATGCTGTCGGATTAAAGAATTATTATGACACTACAGTAGATTCCTGAAAAAAAAACAAATTTGCTCTGACAAGAGATTTTTTATTTATTTTTTGCGTTACTGCAGAGCATCGTCTGCAGCGTATCACCTTTATTATTATTATTATTGGGGTTTTTTAACACAGCTATAATTTTCCACATAGATAACTAAGGTTCATCTAGTAAATTAATGTTAATTCTGTAACATACAGCATCAGTGATGCAGTGAATAATCTCACATTAACATTGATGTTTTCACTCAAGAGTGTGTGTCTTCCTCTCTATTAACCCATCACAGCAGCTGTAACATCAGTTGAAAAACAACAAACCGTGTGCGTAACATTTCTTTTGAAAAGCCTTTGTAGCTGCAGGATAAGTGACACCAGTGATGGTACGCAACTCCAGGTCATTTTCTCAAAATGCAGAAAAACCAAAGCAGTTTGTGTATTTGGGGACATGGCACAGTAGCGCTAATTTCATTAACACATAGACAGCTTAGGATCTGCCAGTAAAAAATATTTTGTGTTCTTCTACACGTGCATGCCAGCTGTTATACATAGATTCCAGATTTATATAGTTTGTGGTAAAGCAGCTCAGGATAAATCCTGTTCTCCACCTGATTCTCGGTTCTCAGGACTACAACTAGTTCCCTATAATTTTTAACAGAAGAGTTCCCCCTTATGTAATAGACATATTTCTTTGTCTTCAGCCTACTCTTATTTATCATTTATCAGCAAATTTGTGCTGCTCTTGTTAGAATGATGGTCAGTAATGAAATTAATTACCTGCATCTGTTTGTTTCTAAATTTATACATCTGCCCAATTTAGATCTGGCCCAGTCTGTGTGGATTCTGCCAGGTCTAGTAGTAGCACGCTGGTACAGCGCTACACGTTTGACGTAGATGCCAACATATTTGCAACAGTCTGCAACAGATTTGAGTTTCCTCACAGTTAATCATAGTATTATCAGAAACAGATTGTATTTAAATGCCAGCTTGACCCTGTTCAGTCAAAAACTGATAGCAGACTTATTTTGTCTTATTGCCGTTTTATCACATTCTTGATGCACCAATGTGAGTGTGAAGAAACGAACTCATACAGGTGTCGGACCTGGACCCTTCATTCAAAGTGACCATTTAAAAAGCAAGAAGATTGTAAGTTGATTCACACTGTCATAATAATTTTAGTTGCGCAGTGGTCTCTAAACACTATTTCTGTAGTGTAGCTGTAGCCTAACAAATAGAAACTGTAGCTCTGAGTGTGACAACACAGAGAAAAGGGACAGATTTACCATTAACTACTGAACGCTTTTGAATGTGCTAGATAATTATTAGTTATATACTAAGTAACCACTGTTGTGCCACAGACATATATGTATACAACTCCCGTACTTTAGAGATGTGCCTTTGGATCCTATAGTTAAATCTATAATGAATGTATTTTTTTAAACTCATATGAAAGATTCCTACAAATAGCTGAAAGCAACAAACACAGTGCCAGTTGCTTTTAATGTTTTCTCAAATCTATGTTCATTATTGGTGAGTCCTTCTGTGCTGACAAAACCTTTCAGAAATGATTGAGACTGGTCTGGCCAATGTTAAAATGTGAGAAACAAGGTGAAAGCGCATGTCGTGCAAGAAGTTTGAGAGCCAGCCTCGGTTGAGAGTCGTTTTGCGTAGCTTGATTGAAAACGGTGGAAACTATGTGTTATTCACTTGCTCACCTCTCCTTTTGTTCAGGAGTCGTGTTGTTTTGCATAAGCCCTAACTTGTCCCACCACTCTTTCACCTTTTCTTCCAAGTAAGGAAATCACGTTGATCCTTACCATCCGGAGGGAAGGTACTGGAGGATGCTTTCTTTATTAGCTTGTTTGTTTTTCATCTGACAGCAAGCTTGCCACAGAATGTGCTGCCTCATTCCTCTGGATGCCACGCACTCGGTTTCAACAATAAATGCTTTATGCACATCCCCCACTCTTACCTGAACTGTACATCACTTCTCTCTAGAACAAAGCAGTCAGTCATGACTCAGTCAAATAATCATTATGGCTCCTTAAATACATGTGTGGAGGGGTGGAACAGGCATAGTTGAGGAATTTACTTCAATAAAGCTGCCATTGAATGCTTGCTGAGGAAATGTCATAACAGCAGGTAAAAAAAAAATAGACATGGATAGACAGGATAGATTAGTTTTGCAGCTGCCAGTGGAAAACAGCCATCAGTGCACCTGATGGTTGAGCAGAGAGGTGTTTTCCACTCTCAGGGAAATGGACCATATCATACTCTTACCTTAGTTACAAAGTACTACTGTTAAACACTGTTTGTCCTTATATTCAAACTTCAATTGTGGTATCCAGAGTAAATGTTATCCTCTTTTTTTATAAAAAAAAACAAACACACTTAAAAGTATAATTTCATTTTTTATTGACGATCAAAAGCCAAACTCAAAACTCAAAACTTTACACCTCTGTAAAGCCAAAGCCTTATATGGTGTATTTCTCTGTGTTGTAAAGTTCTATTGTTATCAAAAAACCATTAAAAACACATAAAACAGTCAAACTGTTGGACTGGGTAGTATTTTTCTTCATTACAGAGAACATGACCAGTGTAGTTTGTTCAGAAACAACTCTGCTTTGGCATTTTCAATCTCTGTAGGGTTTGCTCTGTAACGCAGACATTGCGGTTCTTTATGTGTTTTTAATAGTTGTTGGAGTGCAAGTGTGGAGCTTTATAGCACATGGGCATGTGCTATAATAAAAGAGTAATATGATGTCAGGCTTTTTCTTTAAAGCTCCTGTGTGGATTTGAAAAAGTCTGAAAATCTTTTGCAGACTTTGCAGACTTCGACAATGATCCCTCTTCGACAGTGGTGTTGACTTGGTTGGATCTTATGAAATTGTATTTTTTAACTCTTGAAATAATTATTTCATGGTGTGCTGTGAGTTATATTATATGACAGTTAAAACTCTTTCAGGCCCTCATTCATTCTTTTTAAGAAATTACCAGATGTTGCTGATTTGCTCACTTGTAGTAGTTGCTGTCTCTCTCATTTATTATTATTCTTTTTTTTTTCAGCCTAATGATGCCCTCCCTTACTGGCACAGGCATTTATATGTGCCTCATACTCAAATTGACAGTGAAAAGCTATTAAATAACAATTCAACACATTGAATCAACTTCACATATTATGTCTGCTTCATTTGTCATGAAATAACAAGGGAACAGGCCTCACCTGACCACAAATCTGCTTGTCAGTTAATTGTCCAGTTAATGCAGATTTTTTTTTGTAAAGCCTGTTTAATTAAAGCTGGAAGTCTGCACTTTAACCAGATACTGGATGTTTAATCCGTTTAATTTGAAGTCCACTGTGGCAGTATACAAAGGCAAAAATACAAAAATTGTGACTTTGTCCAACAAATTATTGAACTAACTGCACTGCATCAGTTCTACCAATATTATTGTTTTCTACATGCTAATCTTTTAAAATATCTGTAATCACATTCTTGTCTAATGCAGATCTAACATTAATCTTTTGAACTGATGCCTGTTTTTGGCCTCTGTGAGTGACAGACTGTGGACAGGGAAGGACTGTCAGCCTGACAGACCACCATCACACAGCACTACCACCCCTCAACTAACATACTACTTACACACTGCCAGAACAGGCACCCTCTTCAATTACAGACTGCAAAAACAAACCATACCAGCATTGCCGGCTTGTCAACTACCATATAATTCACAAAGGTCTGCAGACACACATCAACACAAATATTTGACTACCACAATGAAATTGGAAACAACCTTTCCCTGCTATACTTGATATATTGATTCAGTCAGTTAACATGTCTTACACTAAGAAAGTGTAGTGTCGATAAAAATCATATGGAGCTGAGACACACACACACACACACATGTATATATACACACAGTTATTGAAAAACAGCTCATGAATATTGCACAGGTTTTGAGCGTTTCCAATTGAATGAATACGTCTCTGTGTATTGCCGTCATTGTTGAATAATTGATCCTGCTCCTTGCGATCTCCATTTGTCAAAACGACCAGTTTTGCTTCCCTGTACCACTCCAAGAGGGGAAAACCTTTAACATCTATTGTCATACAGTTCTAAAAAGAGTTTTACTTGGTTAATGCTTCTTTTTCATAGCATTTGAATTAAACGATGATCAGGCAACTTGAATATTAGTGTTATGTTTTTGTTAACAGGTATGAGATCAAGTATGACAAGGAGGACTATGTGCTGAGAGTGAAGAAGGCTTCCATTAATGACGAGGGCACATTCACCTGTGTCGCAGAAAACCGTGTGGGCAAGCTGGAGGCCTCCGCCACCCTCACAGTCAGAGGTATGAAACAGATATATATCAATTCAAACAATTAAATCAATCAGTTAAAAACACACAGAGAAACTGTTGAGCGTATTGTTCTTATTCTTCTTATATACAAAGATGAAGTTTTGGATTGATAATTCACTCGTTACTGTCCCCATTACACAAGTGGAAATGCAGAATGCTGAGTACTATAGCCAAGAGAGATGTAGGCAGTCCATGAATCTGTTTAATTATTTACATTTCCAAGTGCAGCGTCGACACACTCTGCCACCCTCCCCCTGTTGTGGTGGCCTGCAAGCCACACTGCCCTCCATGCTGTAACCACCCAGTCAGCAAAGCCATTTCACAGATTACTGGTGCACACCACACCTGGGGTTTGCAAGGTTAATAAAATCATTCTAACCATTTTTTTTTCTATTTTCACCACTCTTCTTCCCATTAAAGTCGAGTGCTTAACGTCTCTGTGGAGCGCTTTACAGCGACACAGAGGACCAGAGGAGGTAAAACAAGGTCTTGGTTGACTACTTGTTTATGAATCCAGATTCGTGAGAGCACCACCTAAGTTTTTTTGTTTACTTCACCATGAGTACCCATACGGCAATGCAGAGGAAACATTGGGAACAACTACCAACAACTACTTCTCTGTGACACTTTCAGAAGACTCATCCTTTGGATATAACCTACATGCCTGACTTTTTTTTTTGGTTCTTTTTCCTCCTCTTTCCTTTTTTTGGGTTCTGTTCATCAGCATTTATGGCAAACACATCTTTGCCTCGCTACTACAAACATACACCACCCATAGAATTGTAGATTTCATTATTGCAGAGAAGGTCCAGCAGTGTATTTGTCCCTGAGGAGCAATAATGACTGCCCACACTGAAATTTGAATGCAATTTAAGACTTTTGACTACCAGTGGGTATTCACATCAGACGGCCTCTGTCATTCAGGGGTCTGAGAAACAGATGATGGGAGCTCATCAGCAAAACTGTCCAGTGGGCAGTGGACAAAACCTACTGGATCCTCTCTTTGTAACGCTTACACTGTGCTAGAAGTGTGTTTGCCCAACACAACATGTCATTCATTCTGATTTTGATTTCCCTTGTCTTATTTTATTATGTTCTGTTCCTTTTGTGTTGTTTTATGTTTGTGCGTCTGTGTCTTAATTTGTTTCTTTTGTGTATCCACTCCACCATTGTCGTGTTTCCAGCTCGCCCCGTCGGTAAGTACCCATCCTTCTGATTTGATCCCATGCTGCATGCCTTCTCCATACACCCTGTTGCATTTGACTGCTTGACAATCACTAACCATCGCTTTAACATTCCTGTACTTGACTAACACATTTGTTGCATAAGTTGTCCTTTCCTTTCAGTTGTTTTTTTTTTTGTACATCAGATACTTATGAGATATTTGCAGATTTTAGAGCTGTATCTCTTTTCGTTAACTGGCTCTTGTATGTACTTTAGAGTTCAGAAACTATACTAAAACTTTTCTGTCTATACATCAGATATAGATTTAGACAGATCCTTTTTTTTTGTTCTCTCCACGCTGTGCTCTTTAGCATATCCAGTTTAAAATGAATGAATGAATGAATGAATAAATGATGTTTTCTAGTGGCAGTTCTCAGGTTTAATTTCAGGAGTGTTAGGTACATAGAAATTCCTTGATGCTTTACGACTTTACTAGAAATGCTTTCCCGTGGATAAACAGCTGTCCTAAACTTTGCATTGTCACAAAGTTACTACATTTTGTATTTTTATCGCATATACTTGAGCTCTACTCGCAGCTGATGAATATTGCGTATGTTGCTTTATTATTATAGATCAAGGCTTATGTTAGCATTGTTCCTCTAAACTGAAGGTTCTTTAGATTGTAGTCTCTATTCTTTACAGTGAAAGAGTGGGCTAGCAGTGTAATTGACTCAGACATTGTCATCTCATATGGTCCAGAATGTGTTTAACTTGCGAGTCTTGAGGCCATCTGTGGATTTTTGGATCACAGAGCTGAGATCTGTTTAGTTTTGATCAGCTTCTTTCCTTCTGAGCCCAAGAACACCGGTCTGGGAATGTCGTTTTATTTCCCAATAGATTGGTGTAGGTCAACAGAAAACCACATTTGGCACACTTCATATGTGAGATTGTTAGAGGGAGTAAGTGAAAATTGGCATCTTGAGAGAAAGACGTGCTTTTGAGTGCAGAAATGGGAAGAATGCAATAATGAGAAATATGCAGGAGGAGAAAGAAAGGGAAAAGAAGTGTGTGTCAAGACAAGCTTGACTGGTAGAAAAAAACAGACACTGCCTCAATGGCAGGACTTTGGTTGGCAAAACAGCAGTGGCGGTTCTCTGATTGTCAAACTGTCAGTTTCCAAGAAGATGGAGGAAATTACACATTCACTCTGCCTGTGGGAAGAGACAGTAATTGCTGTCAACTTTTGAATAAAATATGATTGAATGTGGGATTTTAAAGGAGGAAGAAATATTTGTGCTTGAGTGTGCTGAATGGATCGCTGTCTCTTTGTCCATTTGTTCTTTTCACCCTGACTGCTGTTTTATGCCGAGCCCTCTCCAAGCCAGGGAGATGTGACTTGTCATGAATTAAATATGGGCCCCTGATCGTGTGTTTCCTTAGGAGGGAACAGGAAGGAGCTTCTCATATGTCATTAAGGGTTTCTGAATAAAAAACAGGGCCAATGTCTGCTAGCCCTGAGCCAAGCTGTGAAACTGTCGCACACTAACTTCCCCTTGATTTGTCGAAAGTTTTGATCTGTTCTTCTCCATTGGACCCTGTCTACCTTTTGGTCATTCTCAATCACATTCCCCATGACTATTTTATTCAAATATAATTTAAAGATAGAAAGAGGGATGAAAAGTTGTGAAATATGTAGTTGACTAATAGAAAAGCAGTAAAGACAAAGCCGAGCCTTTTTGTTTAAATTGCAGTTTTAACTGGAGTCACCAATCACACAACTGAGATAGGATGGATTGGATGTTTTTGGCACTTATTAGTAAATCTAACAGTTTAGCACACTTGCACATTAGGAAGCTTAACCATTAATAAAAAGATATCTCAGAAAATGCCCCCAAGATATCTGTGGGTCATGACAAAACTGGTTTCCAAACAGATTGCTTCCTTTTATTTGGTATGTTAACATTGGCTGTAGATAAAAGAGGGTGTTTTTTGGTCTGCCTTTGGAAACAATGAGTCATACCTGAAAAACAGTTCAAAGCATAAGAATTCAGGCCCATTTAACATGACTTTAAATCATAAATAGTGGGGAAAAAAGGAAGTAAGCATCCTTTTTCTGCTTAAGTGTGTAAATAAGTCCATGAGAATGGCAAACAAAGAGTCATTAATGGGAATTGAGAAAGTGACAAAGGACCATGCTGGGTAGTACAGTGATAGGAGGCATTCTGTAAGGTGTGAAACCACATTTTAGTGAGTTGTTAATAATGCAGTGTGTGGTATGGAATGGAGCAGAGAAGGGAGGGAACTAAGACCTTGCCAGAGCAGGATTTAAGAGCTCTGTATCAGGCCCAGCATTGTGAGAGCCACAAGATATCCAAGCAGCAGAAGGCCAAACGGCAAAGCAGTAAATCTGTTGCCATCTGCACCATTCCCAACTGTGTGTATCTTTGACAAATACACACGCCCAAAAAGGGATTACATGATGAAACCAGCCAAATGGGAAGAGTTTGGCCTTACTGGAACCAGCTGGCTTATCAGAGAAAGGACTTAGAAGAAATCAAAAGAAACAGAAAGAGTGCAAGATGTTGCATTGCAACAATTCTTGTCAGAATTTTGCAGAAGTCTTGGTGTTTCTCATTGTGTTTCTGCAAAGAAAATGGTCCCTCTAATCCACTCTCTGTGCTTATTTGATAGTATGGCAGTGACTCAGGGCCCTTAATGTGTTGACTTTCATTATCTCTGCAGGAGCTGTGTTTCCTCTGTAAGAGTTTTTGATTTTTATCTTGGCAAACATGGCTCTTGTCAACATGACCCTCAATGACATTCACCGAAGAAACAAGTAGAGGCCCTGGGTCAGGCAGTAATTTACTCAGATAATTAAAATGCTTTCTTGCACTTGTACCGATCATCATCTATCAAATGATAGATTATTATGTCTGGATACTAAAGTTTTTCATGCATAAGGACACATGCTATATCCCTTTTTTGTGCCATCTATGCACTTGGATTATGTCAGCTTTTGCTTGTTAAATATCTCATTAAAAAGCAATTGAAATATCTGTGAAACAAAGTTTGGTGTGAAATTCTCCCTCCTTCACCTGGTGTCACGTAACGGTCAGAAAGCAAAAACGGCAGCACTGCACGCCAATAGAAGTTGTATCCAGTCCGCTGTCTTTGTTATTGACCTGCATCTGTCAAGTTGTCAGTCAGAAATGTCTCACTGTTCGTCTAGCTGCTGATAAACGTGTGAATGTTAACTGAGAAAGCTTCACAGTACAGTTTCAGACTTTGATAGCTTTTCAAGTGTTAGCTTGTTGTGTGGTAAACACTGAAGTAGTCTTTTCTTTCTCTCACTCACTTTTGATACAGCTTTGATCAGAAGTTGTATCAAGCTGCTCACAATCTTGACTTTTATATGAGATGCATTCTGATGCAGAGTAAACCCTCCATATGGAAAGTCAGACACAATTAACCCTGTCTATTCCTGTTATAGTTTTCGATGTTTCCAGGGCATGGGTGTGCCTATGTGTTGTCTCAGATCTAAATGCCTTTGTGACTGAGACGCTTCCTTGTGTGAATGCCACTGTGACTGTCATTCATTCAGCTTCAGTCTCACCTGGATGAATGGCCAGCCTTGTTACCATGGCAGTGAGAGTCATGATAGTCACTGGTGTTCAGAGCAAAAGACAGATATGATGCTGCATGGAAGCTCTGTACAGCACTCCCATTTTGATTTTACCATGTGGTATATTGCTTGTTTTTGCTTGAAGTCCTTAAGCCTTAATGTTCGGCTTCACTATGCACCGCAGGTCCTCTAACACTGTTGTTCTGGCCCTTTGACTTCAGCTCCTCCCCAGTTTGTCATCCGTCCAAGGGACCAAATCGTGTCACAAGGCCGTACTGCTACCTTCCCATGTGAAACCAAAGGAAATCCACAACCTGCTGTCTTCTGGCAGAAGGAGGGGAGTCAGGTACAAACACAGACTAATCCAGTTTAATGTTGTTTTTTAATTACTTTTTCATTATTATTTTTTACATGTGAAAACATATCACTCTCTTTTTAGGCGGGATTTATTATCTACCGTACATCTGGCGTTATCAGGTTTCGATTCTACCAACTGTACACACAGTCATTGTGTTTTTTGGATTCCCCTGCTTTGCACACACACACACAGACAGCACTTCTACACTATCTGCGATCGGTATCTTTACCACAGACACATAGATACACCTTTGTTCTCAGGATCCGCCAAATCAAAGTGTGACTGGCAAAGTGCTAATTGGTTTTCTGTGACCCTGTACTGATAAGAACGATCCTAACCCTCACTCAAGCAGATAACCCATTCAAATACCTGGGTGTCCTCACAACGGTCAACAACAGTGCCAATTAGGAACCTGTTGAGGCTTGTAGATGAGCCACAGATATGATTCAGCTCTCGCTAAGGTTGAAACACGCTCACGCATAGCCTGCAGGCCAACAATTAGAACAGAGTTTTCTGAAAACAGTGAACAGAAGTGAGACACATGCTTACAACTTTGCACAGGTATGATACTCAAATAACAATATGTTACCTAAAGCATTGTGAGTCAGTGCTATTGAGTAATGTGAACTCAAATTTTGTGTGTGTCTCACTTTGTCATTAAAGTTGAGGCTTTTCAAATGACTGTTCGTTCTTGACATTTCTGCACTTGTTGGCACTTGTCCTTGTGTTTATTAAAGCTTTCTATTCTTTATCCTTACTGTGATGTGATGTGATGGTATTTGTTAAAGCTAATTAAGTATATTAGTTAAATAACATTAATGCATTTCTTCCAGTTGAACATCTCATATGTTCTGGAGACCCATAGAGTCTAATAGAAAAGAAACTGTGCAGTTTGCTACATGTAAGTGATTAGATGTAATTCAATCCAGCTGTTTTTGCTGGTTCCCTCTGGGGATCCTAATAAAAGAGTACAGGAATAGCTGGGACAAGGTGGGAACTACTCAGAAAGAAGTACTTTTTTCTGTGTCATTAGTCGTCTAATTCTGTGTATTTACTCTGAAATGTGTTACGCTGATTATGTCTTCCTTTCTAAATTCAAGATTACATTATATTTAATAAAGTCTAATTTACATGAGGTGGTCTCCTTTTAAAAAAAATACATTTAAAAAAAAATCTCAAAACCACTGTGGAATTGAAACAGAGAGGAAAGTGGTCATGAAGCCAACAAGAGCAAAAAGTTCCCTTCCTAAGAGAGTGGAGCCACTGGCTTGGCCCAAGAATAAGTATGAAACCAAGTCATCAAACATGTTTTGCAGCTCGTGAAGTCGGTTCACATAGTCAAAGAGAGAATTGTTCATGCTGTGATTACACTAATAGTCGGATGTGTTTGCATGTTAGTGTGCACAGTATATGTGTGGATTCAATGGTGATGGATGTGTGAGCATTTTTGTAATTCTTCCAGGTTGAACTGCTTCCATGTTCTCACTAATTGGCTGTTTGTTCCATTTCCTGCAGAATTTGCTCTTTCCCAACCAACCCCAGCAGCCCAACAATCGCTTTTCGGTGTCGCCCAGTGGAGCCCTGACCATCTCATCTGTGCAGCGGGCAGATGCTGGTTACTATATTTGCCAGGCCCTGACCGTTGCAGGCAGTATCCTCGCCAAGGCTCAACTGGAGGTCACAGATGGTGAGGAAAACCTGACGTGTAACTTCTGCCATGCCAGCACACTACTACACACTGACACATTGCTTAGTACCACTGCAGATGGGGTGAGGCAGGTGAACCATCACCAAACAAATTACTTATACTGACACTGATGGCATCTGACTTGAGTTTGTCAGCTTTTAGCTACAACACGGCTATTGCCTGGTTAAGTGCAAGTAGGAATTTGGCCTTCAAGACCTTTGTGTGTGCAGTAGGTGCACAAGTACAAATGAATTTTTTAAACAGTCAAAGTGCAAAGAAAATTCAACTACTGTTGAAGAAATGTCAGTATGTCCATAACCTTCAGTTACTGTGTTTTTGCTCTGTGCACTTATTTCTTTCTTTCCTGATGCAATTTAATTAAAAATGCCTCGTCTTCCTATTGGAAAGAAAATAGAGCATTGCCCTTGAGTTTGTTCAAGTTTAATGGTCAGCGGTTTGGTGAGTGAGGGAGCCACATGTTTGTGTATGAGGGCGGGAGCAGGAGAAGGAGACTGATAGAGTGACAGTGGCTTTCTATGAAATGAATTATTTTTGTCTTGCTAGGCGCGGGAGCATCTAATCAGCTATTGTGATGGCAAGATAGACGGCTATCCATATGTCGGCTAAAGTACCTGCTAGCAAAAAGATTAAAAACACAGCATGGGCATTTTTTTGGTTTTGTTTTGCAGTCGGGTGCAGGTACATAATTGAAAGTGCCCTTCAAATTCCTGCTTATCACTTTTTCAGCTGTATTTGTATTTTTATTTAAACAAACATTTTGTACACATGGCATGCGGGTTTAACAGTCACAAGTGTCAGAACTCTGATTGGGCTTTAAATTCTTTATGAGTGTCTCAGACAGACTGAAGAACTCTATCAAAGTCTTACAAAGAAAGATACAGATATCCTTTTTGGATATTAGTGATACTACTTCCAGCTCACAATTGGCAGTACCAGGGCCACAGGGTGATCAACTTAATGGCAGTATAGTGGACAGGTGGTGGCAACAAATAGGATGTCTCCATAACTCAGTGTAGACAGTATGGTGAAAAACACATTCACTTTGGAATGAAATGTGTAGCATTGTTATAGTTAAGGTATTTTAATTCCCACTTTTATTTTTGCCAAGATATGCTATTGAAGACATGTTAGCAAAATGAATAAAATCAGTGGAAAAGGAGGAAAGAGTGTGGTGTGGGTCAGGGTGAGGTCATGGCCACACCTGCTGCAGTCTTCGTGTGATTTACTGCCCGGAGTCCCGCCAGCAGTCTGTGGAGTTCAAGGAGATCTGTAATGAGAAATTCCTGATCCAGAGACCCAAGGCCTTAGTCGAGCTTTGCCTCCTCCCTTTGTCACTCCCACATGCCATGGACACATAAATTAAACGCATCAAACCCCTTGACCAAACCATGCCTTCTGTTTGCGCTTTAGCTTCTGTCAAACCGAGTCTTACAGCAGTGTACTGTACTAAGTAAGGACTGCATTAATGTGAGGGACGTTGCTTTAAACATCTTTTAACAAACATGGATGCACATTATAATTTAATGCATCTTAATTTGACAAACTATGCTATCAGAAGACAAACTGTATCTTACTGAGTCCCTGGCTAGAAGCAAATGCTTTGAATCGTCTCTTGGCTGGATTTCAACTTTACATTATTACTTTTGATTCATTTGATCACATTTGCCCTACTTACTTATTATAGAGGCCTAAAAACAAAAAGGTGGAATTAATGTAGTATATTTGGCTGGTGGATAACATATCAGGTTTCTCTCCACCTTCTTGACCCGAAGCATCTACGAAAGTAGAGAGAATAATCTGGAAACACTTCCTTTTATCAGATGTAACTGCGGGACAGAAACTAGGGTTGCAAGCGAGGTGTGATAATGTGTTGAAAGGTTACTGAGGTACTTGGTAATTAGCCCCTGCAGGTCTGACATCATTAATCCATACTTTCTAATTAATGTAGGTTCTGCGAAGCCAGGGGGACTCCACATTATTCAACTCTAAATATATAAACTGCCTTTGTGCTACAGTACTAAATCTCTGAGATCGCCTCTGACACATCCCCTATTTTACAGATGTTACCCAAAGGCTTTTCTGGCACATTAAAACAAATGAATTTGCTCATATAAATGGAATCCATCAAAGTTGTAGCATTTAAATTGAAACTGGAACCAAATAATAAAAAAATTAAGGTTGCCTTCTCTGATTCTTTTGAAATAAAGAGTCCAGTTTCCGTACTTTCTAAAATTCACCTTTTATTGTGCCCCACACTGCACATAATGAAGTATTTATCTGAACCATACTGGCTCAATAGGCCAGTGTCTCACCGCCAAACTGTACCACAGAGTCTAGAGTAGTGTGTAAAAATAAAGCTACCCAGGCAGTAACTGGAAACCGCTTAGCATCCCTCTGCCACATCAATGAAAGAAGAAAACACTACTCAGCTTTTCTTTCCTGGAAATACAGGAATCATTGTTCTGTGGCACAATTACAAGACCTGCAGAGAAAATAGTCTACTTTATGATAGATACCAATATCCGCCCCCCGCTGTGTGTTTTATAACCAGTGCTATCACTCAGTTTATTTTATAGTCATGCGCATTATATGAGCATCATCATTCATCTGAACTACAGAATATGGATAACACTCACATTTTCCTCTTTGTTTCACAGTGCTCACAGATAGACCTCCGCCTATTATTCGCCAAGGCCCATCCAATCAGACCCTGGGGGTTGACAGTATGGCGCTACTGAAGTGTCAGGCTTCAGGAGATCCTATCCCCTCAATCAGCTGGCTGAAGGATGGGGTCAGTCTACTAGGAAAGGACCCCCGCATGTCGCTGCAGGAGCTGGGCAGTCTGCAGATCAAAAACATCAGGGTAAAAGATTTTAGTGTTAAAGTCACAGTTACTACTACTAACTGCTACTATGTGTTAAAAGTTTTGTGCTTTCTTTGTAGCAGAGCTTAAAACCAGCATTAACATAAAATGTTAATGCAGTTATTTGCAACCGCATGGTCATGTTTTCAAGACTCCAGGATACAAGGTTTTTCCAGTGGGCATACAAGAAGTACCAAACCCCCCTGTTTAACCTGCATGATTGTATCACTTAGTGGCATGGTAGCTCCATTTGAGTTCAGCTGTGAAGGGTTGGATGGAATCCAGCTGTGGTTCAGAATATATACACACACATTTATGCACACGCAAATGTATCAAGTAGATTAAATTTAGAAGAATCGCATCTCCCTTTCTGCACTCTGTGGCCTCAGTGGAATACCTATTACGCTTGACAAAACCGGTGACCACTGACATGTTATTTAATAAATGGAAGGAAGGCACAGGGACAGAAACCAACAAACAACCAAAGTTCCTAAGAGGGATGGAGAGACAAGCCAGCTGTCATCGGTCCAGGGGGTTCTTGCAGCCCATCCTAAATTAATTAGCCTGTCTTTGTTGTGGTCGGCAGGACAGTGGGGAAATAAGGAGGGGGAGTGGAAAAGTGATGGAAGGGTGGTGAGTAGAAAATGGAATTCATTAGGAAATTAGCGTCAGCACTTTGAGGCACTCACAAATGACACACGGTTTGTCCAGCGCAGGGCCTAGCCGGAGAAGTCCCCCCATCAGTTTCACTGTGTCAGCGATAGGAGGAAACACGTATTCAGTCACTGCTGCTTTTAGGAGGGGGAACTAAAACGTCCCTTTCGCTAATAGTGTTATTAATGGAATCCTTACTACTGCTTATATTGTTTGCTGCTTGTTTTCATTTATATATATGTCTTTATTCCACTGTGTTCTAGCTTGCAGACTCTGGGATCTACACATGTGTGGCCACCAGCTCCAGTGGCGAAACCTCATGGAGTGCCTTCTTGGAAGTCAAAGGTAGGTCGAGGGAAGATGACATGATATTGACGTGATATTTGTTTTAACTTTACTGTTTATTGATGAAAATGCCTGTTTGTTGTATTCTTCACTGAAACTTTCAGAATCAGGTGGAGTGATTGTAATGAAGAACCATGATGATAATGAGCTTCCAGGCCCACCATCTAAACCTCAAGTTACCGATGTCACCAAGAACAGTGTGTCCCTGTCCTGGCAGCCTGGGCTGGCTGGAGCGTCTCCTGTTTCCTCCTATGTCATTGAAGCGTTCAGGTTTGTTTTACCACTCCCATTAAAGCGCCAGTCACTAGCTATCAGCTTTGGTATGCTATGGATTGCAGATATAACTTTATTTCTCTTGCACTGCAGTCAATCAGTGAGCAACAGTTGGCAAACAGTGGCAGACCACGTCAAAACCACCCAGTTCACTGTCAAAGGTCTCCGTCCGAACACCATCTACCTGTTCATGGTGCGAGCTGTGAACAGCCAGGGCCTGAGCGATCCAAGCCCCATGTCTGATCCTGTCAGAACACAAGGTACCTTACATAACACTAATATAAAGCAACTTCATTACATTCACTGCATGTATGCATAGGTTCTTCATAAGCCACAAGCTGAATTTGATTTTTGTTTCTAAGGATAGATTAAGGTCGCTGTGTTCCACTCCAAACTCTGGTACTTATCAGCCCATCTCAGCAGTCTGCAGTGAACAGTTATACTGACACTAACACTGCACAACTTTCAAGAGGTCAAATTTTTCATTGCAGTTCAGCTCATTAAGGCTGCACTTAAGCAATTATGTAAAATAGCCATGTCTACTTTTGGAAGGCCTAACAGAGTTAGTGCTATGCCTGCTATGTTAATCATCATAACAGAAGAAAATGACTGTCTCCAAACCCAAAGATGATTTGGTTACAGTACTGGACAGTCTGCAGTCAGATTGCATTGATATGATAACACCCTCCCACAAGCAATCCTTTGGCCGTGCTCTGTCAAATGTAAGCTAATACCATCCTAAAAAAGTGAATTTGATTTGCAGCCTATCTCTCTCATGGTGAGATGAAGACCTTCAGATGATATATAGAAGTGTTGATTGACAATAGCATGCACTGATGATAAAGTGATTTTTTACTACTTTTAACTGTGTTTGGCCTGTCTTGCTCCTTTGGTGTGTCCATGTTATTTATCACTGCGCTGGGTTGTGTAAATGAGGCATCTTTTTTTTAAATATAGGAAATGATATTTGTGGCTTTTTTTCCTCCAGTAAATAACTCAAAATGTGGCTCATTTCAGCCACACTCAGTATCTCATATGCTGGATTTTTTTTTATTGCTTATAACTTGAAACACATGCATGGGAGAAATGAGCTGGAACATAGTGTCATGTGTCCATTCATCTTCCATCCAGTATGTCTAAGGGGTCATATATTCAGAGTTCATTCAGTGATGTGGTTTTTCAGTCAGATCCCAGTAAGTGCAGACAAGTCGCACGTCTAAAGAACTTTGCAAACCCAACTCTGCTTTCTTTTCTTTAGATCAGAAAAGTGCTTAATACAAAATGGAATGAGGTCATTTTAATGCAGATGAAGTTGCTCCTTTTTAAATGAAGTCGTGATTACCAAGTGTACACGTCTTTGTTAAATCTGGCTGGTCTATTCATTCTTTCTTTTGTTATTCCACTTCTGATGGTGATGAATCAAGGTTTATTGTGTGGAGCTGAGTGAACAGAGTTTAAGAAGAGTAAGAAACATTTTACTCTCTTTGACTTTACTTTGGGACTTCTCCTTCTCATTTTTACTTTCTTGTTCTCTTGTAGATATAAGCCCTCCAGCTCAGGGTGTGGACCACAGGCACGTACAGAAGGAGCTCGGCGAGGTCATAGTTCGCTTGCACAATCCTGTTGTCCTGAGTCCCACAACCATTCAGGTCACATGGACAGTAAGTATAGCTTAGCATACTCAGACTTTAGCTGAGTATTTTCACTGCAAGAGCATATATTGTGATTCTTTGATTGTGCAAAATTGAGTCACAGTCAAGATAGTTGGCATTAAATATTCCTCTTTGAAGTCAGAAGGTGCTCCTTGAGGCTAGGATTTGTTTTATGCCAGGAAATTTTTGTCAGGTTATTCCCTAAGACTGCAGCTTTGAAATTGTAAATGGGAATTTAAAAGTAACTGAACATCAGATAGCTGTAAAATGGTTTTATTAACCACAGTAACATCAAAAGAGATGTCAGAGACATCTGGTTGTTCATCTATCTTCCATATGTCTTCAGCTGCTTCCTGCTTACATAAAGGACTACCGTACTCAGATAAAAGCAGATTGAAATTAATTTTTGTGTAATACAGTGTAGTAATCTGCAAACAGGAACCTTTGCATCCACTATATCCTATATGCACTTTCTGATGCTTCAAAATAAGAATAAACTTTTGGCCAAGTTTAGAACATTTTGCCAAATGTGAAACACTTTAAAAAAAAATTATATCTGTTTAATAATAAGAACAGAAACACTACGGTGTTTAGACTGTATAATATGTACATGGTTATTTTGATTGTGGTCCTATAAATCCCTTGGTGGCAAAGGGAGTGCATTTTCAAATGATCCACATTAGCAGTTTTCCTGGTGACATCTTTATTGACCCCTGTGGACTTGTTCGCTAATTTAATGCTAAAGCATTGCTTTATGATTGCAGTGTACAGTCAACACAAAACACGGCTGCCTAATCAATCAGTGGCTGGGACCCTTTAAGTAAACAGAGTGGCCCCTTTCAGAAAGCTTTTATATTCCCAAATCATTCCATTAATAAAATTCGTGCACCAAGAACGGAATCCATTTTGCTGATTTACTCAAGCTACACTGGTGAAAAACAGCTGCTTAACATCCCACTTGAAAGCCCTGCTCACTTCTTCTTCTACTGTTAACAAGCCATTACAGTGAGTTATGCACCCGTTCCTCCTCTGCATAAATTCAGCTTTTTCTGTCTCGCTAAATGGTTCCAAGTTTTAGACGAAGGACCCGTTGTGGATTTCAGGGGGCTACTACAATTGCTGTCTCTCCATCTTTTCTATGGGACATATCTCCTGTTACCATCTCTATTGTGTATCCTCCTTATTTCCCCAGGGTGTATGTATTTGTTGCTGCATGAAATTCTTATATTCATACCACGTCCTAAATATAGTAGGACTTGCTTTATGGTGCCACTATTTAGCATTTATAATACACATGAGACATTCCTATGTCCTTCATGGAATGCCTTTTTAATGTTGGGGGGACCACTTTGTGGTAGGATCTATGGTATGAGATGATGTCAGTGTTAATTCAGAAAAGTGTAGAAGTGCTGGTCATAAAAGCCTCTAAAGTGTTATACATGCAGCCCTGTAAGAATTGCAGAAAAACATCAATGCATATTATCTATCAAATGTCCCAAAGTAGCATCCATTAATCTCCTCTGCACAGTTCTCTTTGAAATAAAAAATAACTAAATGAAAATAATGCCTTCTTTTACCTCTTTAGGTGGATCGTCAGTCCCAGTTCATCCAGGGTTACAGAGTTCTTTACAGACAGACATCGGGACTGCCATCACCAGGACCATGGCAGACCCAGGATGTGAACGTCCCCTCAGAGAGAAGTGTGATCCTCTCCGGTCTCAAGAAAGGCATAGTTTATGAGATCAAGGTCCGGCCTTATTTCAATGAGTTTCAGGGCATGGACAGTGAATCCAGGACTGCAAGGACCACCGAGGAAGGTAAGTGGAAGAACTTGCTGATTATATGTATATTACTGTATGTCAGGAGCAATAAAATCAAACTGTGGCGCAGCCACTCAAATGATGAGTGACACGATCCCATAGGCTGCTTCCGTGCCAGTTTTTGCTGCAATATCATTGGTGCCCCTCTTTAAAACTAAGAACTGTATTTTGTTTAAACATGCTTCCAGGATATGCTCATCTTTTTGACCTTCCAGCTGTTTTGTTTTTTTTGATTGGTGGTGTTAGTGCCAACCTTCGTCTAATCCATCACCCAGCAGCCACAGATCTGAGCTGTGATTGGGCACAGCTCACACTTCCTCCTGTGAAGATGATCTGTCACCTAAAGCTTGATTCATACAGGCTCTGACAAGGCCACAGAGCAATGCGGTGCTATATTATAAACAGGCGCACAGACAGATATGTATTTCGATCAAGTTTATTGTAGTGAACTAAAACTGAGCGACCAAAGTGAAGCTAAGTGTAAAACTGCTTTTGTTTTAGTGCCTACTACAAACTACATTACAATTAATTACACATTTTTAAAAAAACCTGCAATAACACTGTTTTGCTTTGATATAAACCTGAACACAAATACAACCACCAACCTTGTTTCAACCTTTTAACCATATAACTTTATACCTACAGCAGCACAAAAAGACAAATGCAGACGCTTAATACTGGAGGCGAAGACTGTCTTTCCACTGCATATTCAGGCTGCATGGACAGGAGACAGTTCACATCCTGTTGGGATGACAGGCCCATTTATTTTCCCTTTCTCAGAGGGACCATATCTCCTGTGGTCAGCTAGTGCATTCACTGCAGCAGTCGAACTGCCATCAAGTTACAGCTGTCGCCAACACACACTCTGGCACAAACACACACATACCTTAAAGTCACACATGCCAAGGTACATCTCCCTAAGGTTTCCTAAATCCACATGTCACAGCTATTACCAATGCTGATAATATTCCCTATCTGCATCCAGGTCCTGCACAATCTCAACAACTTTCTGCCATAACTCTGCTGCTGCGCTTGGTCAGAGTTAATGCACTGTCAAACACAGGGCTCTAGGCTCTTCAGAGTCCCTGGGACTACTGAGAAAATGTGGCTAGACAGATAGAGAAATCCGGTTCAGAGTGTGATTAAAACTTAGGTTGTTATTAGCACAATTAAAGAATCCCCAGAGTACGTCCAGGCAGATTCAGGGTTATAGTATGCTCAGCGCGCCAGTGCTGTGTCCATCTTTTTGGTCTCCCTTTGCCTTTTTCACACGTCCTCTCACTCTCCATCTGGACAGCCATATCATGGCTGATAAATGAACTCTGACTGCCATCTGATTCCCACTGCATAATTGTCTAAGAAGTCACCACAGAGGATCATGTTTTATGCAGAGTAATTCTTATTTAAGGAGAAGGGAAATCAGTAATGTTTGTATAAATGTTCATTTCTAGACTAATGATCTACAATACATTGATCTCTAGGGAGATCCCACTCCCAGTTTTTTCAATAGCTATTGGCTCCTTTTTTGTATGGATGACATGTTTGTATTCCTTCATCATCCAGCACAGCATGCCATGTGCATGCGAGACAGAGGGTCACATTCCTGCCTGCCATACATCACTCTGCTAATGGCTCTATTAGCGCAGCCTCTGAGGCCTCTAATGAAAAATGTGTATTGTTTAGCACAAATATGCATGATAATAAGCTGCTAAATCATTCATAACATTAACTTTGAACGACATTGCTTCTGATGACTGCCATGCACAAATCCAGCACTTCGTCACCTGAATGTAATTCGGTGTTGGAGAGCCCAGAGCTTGATGGTTGATCAGATGCTCCCTTGGAAGATTGTTTCTAATCTGGCTAAGGTGTTGGGTTCATCATTGGACCCATTCATCTTCTACCATGCCAGGGCCTTCTGGCTCTCTGGGGGTTGGTGTGGCCAATTGCACTGAGGGATGAGCACAGATTTACAGGGTGACACGTGCCATTTTGGATGGAGGTGAGGTGAGAGAGCGGCAGCACAGGAGTAATTGACCTGTCAGTATTCTGCTGTGGTGCTGCACCCCTGCCAGCCACTGTGGAAATGAGAAAACATTATTTTTAAAACGTTATTTCCAGTTGGGCCAACTGTTATTTATTTTTCCTTTTACCCCTTGTGGGGTCAGAAGATTGTTGCCATCAGAATAACAACAGAGGTTTATGAAAGCTTGGACCTGTCTTGTTTCTATCCACTCCCAGGCTGCCTGTGGATTGTGCAGATTCCACTTAGATGGGCATCACCCCTCTGATCCTCACCTACTGGCTTTAGTTTCATCTCGCTGATCGATGGAATCAGTCAATATGTTTACTGAGACTTTGTTTCCTTTTCCTAAAATTTATTTTTTTCACATTTCCTTCTTGTCTGCACTTCATCCTATAAGCTCATTGACCCGTGTGCCACCCTGGTCAATGCTAGAGTCTTAGTGTGACTGAGAGTGCTTGCCTGACTATGCCAGGCCATTATTCTACAAATCAATACCAGTATTTTCTGTGCAAACCTACCAAGCTGGAGACAAGGATGATATATTAAATCAATGTGATGTATTAAAGACAGGTTATAGCAGTATCGGATGTGCTCTACTTTTTATGTAAATCCCCCTCTAATGAAAGATCATGGCAAGCTTCGGTCACCTGGGTTGTCCTTATAGAATATCATGGCGAACAAAAATCTGTGTCTGGTATGTGCATCCTTGTTTCTGTTTTGATTCTCTTTGCCATAACTGATGGATAGTGTATTTGACTTTTGACATCGATATTTGCACCTCTTCTTTCAGCTCCCAGTGCCCCTCCTCAGCAGGTAACAGTTCTGACCGTTGGAAACCAGAACAGCACTTCCATAAGCATCTCCTGGGACCCCCCGCCACCTGATCACCAGAACGGCATCATCCAAGAGTACAAGGTTGGTCCCAGCACGTCAGCATGGATTCTCATTTAAGTCACACAAAGCGAAAGGCATCACTTATTTTTGTCCTTTCCGTTTCAGATCTGGTGTCTTGGGAATGAGACGCGTTTCCATGTTAATAAGACAGTGGATGCAGCCATACGCTCTGTAGTGGTGGGTGGGCTGCAGGTAGGAGTAGTGTACCATGTGGAAGTGGCTGCCAGCACAAGTGCAGGGGTTGGAGTGAAGAGTGAACCCCAGCCTATTATTATTGGTAAGACTGACTTATAGACATCAAATTTCCCTTTCTTTTTTTAATCCTTAGTGAATGATATTCGGGTATCGAATAATATTGTTGCAATAAAATTGTATTTCAGCATTAGTGTTTAATCTCGGGAATTGAGCAAATATCATTACTTTTTGTCATGAAAGTCTAGGAATTACCAAATGGATGATATTGTTAAAATATTTTGATATGTGGTCTGACTGGATATGATTTATGTGGAGCTATGGCAGATTGTGCCTGATTTGACCCATAACTGATGGCTTGGCCCGCAGCATGCTCTTATTTCCCCAGCGTCACTCACATAATCCATCTCTGAGAGCAGAGCCGTGAGCTTACAGTTATGATATGTTGTGTTTGCCTGTCTGTGGACGTGCAAATAGTTGTGTTCATGTGGTTGGTAATGTAAAGAACACGAGCATTTGAGCATCTTTGCACGTGCATATGCAGACATATGTGCGTTGTTATCCTTACAAGTGTACATTTTTTTTCCTGTCACTGTATGGGAATGTTAATAGCATGCGGTTTGCACTTTTCCTACCATGCTGCAAGAGATATCGTCAAGCACACTGGTCAGGCTGCAATTGGAGATCAATACAGACCAGGGTCCTCTCATCTCATTTCACAGTGTGTTTTATCAGCTGTGGAGGGAATTGGGGGCTAAACTAAGCAAACAACCTGCTCACCTGGGGATTTGTTATAAGCTTTTAAGCTTTGTCTTTTTCAGTCTGTAAAATATATTTTACTGCACATCCTTTAGATCGACAGTATGTCCTGCTTCTCTGGTCAATACCTCAGCTGAAATGTAACAGACACACTTTCTTTCAGCTTAATCTAGCTAACCTTTATGTTTCTGTTGGTGTGGGGGAAAAGTGAAATATTTCTAAGCTTGTCAGTATTTGTGCATTAACCTTCACCTTGAAAAATCAAATGATACAAAAAGGCATAAATCTTTATGTTTTTTCTCAGTAACTATTCAGCCAGCATTATATAAGTGCCGCCTTTGTGTTCCTGCACAAACAGGTAAAGAGTTCCGGGACGTGATTATACATGGAAACCGGAACAACAGCATCACAGAGCAGATCACAGATGTGGTGAAACAACCTGCTTTTATCGCCGGTATTGGGGGGGCCTGCTGGGTCATCCTCATGGGCTTCAGCATCTGGCTGTACTGGAGAAGGAAGAAGAGAAAGGGTCTGAGCAACTATGCAGGTTAGATTGATCACAGTTTCACGCATTCTGGTGCCTTAACACACTCTTCTAACTTTAAAGTGATTTTCTTCCTCTTTCAAAGCAGGAGTATTTTACCACGACTACACTATCGTTCTTCAGTTTTAATGAGTGCAGTCTTGATGAAATATATCAGAACGCTGCGATGAGATTGAGATGGCTACTGTGTTAAAGCTCAAAAGGAAGACAGATGTCAGCATGAAACATTTCCAGAGGGTCACAGTTTTTGACAAATCCACCCACTGTGTTGGTTATTAGCCCAGGGTGATGGAGCTGAGTGGGCAGGCTGGACTCTCTGCTGGTCACTGAAGCTTGGGTTTGTCCAGTTCTCCTCCCACACACTGACCCTGACATCTTACTGAGAGACCCCCCTGTCAATACTAGCAACCACCAAGTCCACATAATCTGCCAGGAGTACAAGATTTAATTAGAGAACAGAAAATGGTAATGAGCTGACAATTTAGTGTCGTATTCTCTGAGTGTTCTCGCGTTATTTCTTTCCTTTTAAATAAGTCTAAATCCTTATGATGTTTTCTGATCAAGTCAAGAAGTGCTACGATATGCTGACTTGGTTAATTTACTCTTCATTTCTGTTTGTTACATTTGTATGTGTGTGTGTGTGCGTGTCTGTTTTATTTTGTTTATGCCACCCTCTTTACACCTCTGTGGCCTCTGAGCTGGCTGCTTTCTGGCTGTCGCTCTGCACACTGGGTGACGTTGTGGTCTCCCATTCTCTGACCCTCAGCACCTCTCAGCTTGACCCAGTTCCTTGTGTGCAGATACCCCCCTAAAGCGCTGCTTACCTCTGCAGGCTTTTAACACACAACTTCTCTGTCTTCTTGTTTTGCAGTTCAGTCCTTCACCTTCACCCCTGCAGGTACTGTTCATTTGTCCCGTCTCCTCCCCCCACCTAAGTACAGCTTCATCTCCTGCCCGCTTCTAGTGCATATGTTTGAACTGTCACACTTACGGTCATGGCTAATGCAAATTGAAACCTCATGCTGGTGAACGCAATGTGTGCCATCAGAGAATCAAAAATAGAAGCGAAAAAACATTTCAGTTTGTTATTGGCCATGATCTGGGCCCTGCAAACTTAAACTCTTTTTTTCCTGCTCAAACCACAACTTTATTCCATGTCGTGTTGTATTTGTGTGTATTTCTATTGAAGCTGTCCGTTTCTGAATGGCGAGTCATTCTGATTTGTGTAGCTTTGTTTGTGGCATTTTTGTGGGGTACGGTTAGACTGTCCATTTCCTTTCTCCTTAAACAAACCCTCTTTGTTTTCTCTTTTTTCGATTTCCGAGCATCTGCTTTCCTTTGATGTCATCTAGTCAGCTGGGTGCCGTTTCCTTTCTGAGTTTTGTGTTCCTTATTTGTGACGATTCCTCTACTACTGTGACAACACATGTTTGCCTTCCTTGAGTGGCATTACATTTTTAATGGGCCAATTTCGTGAGTGTATGTTATCATCTTCCTTTTAGCTAATTCAGCTTAAGAGGAGTCCAAAGTGTATAAATGATTCATCTGAATAAGAAAAGGGAGAGAAGAGTAGCGGTTGGAAGTTTTAAATATTTAAAATATTCTAAAAAATTAATCCTTAAAAAAACTTCAGTAAACCTACAGTTTTTTTCCTTCACTAATTAATTACTTTTGTGAAGTATCACAGCATCCCTTGCAGGACATTTGCTTGGAAAAACTTGGAAAACACTCCTTAGAGATGCTAAAGAGAGAGCAGGTTTTTTCACAAAGAGTGTTGAGTAACAAGAGCAAACAAGGGCAAACACAGCATAAATTGGAGTGCTATATTTTGAATGGGAGTCAAAGTGGTGCTGAAGAGTCTTACAGTGCTCTTGTCTGCATTGACAATTAGTTGATGTGTTGAGCGTGTCCAGTCTCAACCCTCTAAAGCTGTCTCCACAGGAGTGGTAAATCACAACTATGTTAAGGCACGCGGCCAGCAAAAATTAGATTTGATGGAATTTTTATATGCTGATTATGCCACTCCCACCCCCACCTCCACCCACGATCGGTGCTTATTAAAGGGGATTAATCTGTATTCATATTGGGGGGAAAAAAGTGCTTATCTTGAAGACGGAGGCGAGAAGCACAGCCCTGCCGCCATGTCACTCTGGCTAACATAAAAGTATTCCACAGCAGCCCAGAAATGTGCCCGAGCACAGATAGGGACTTCAGAGGCCTTCCCCGCTGAACAGCCTCCCCCTCACACCCGCCTGTCAGTCCTCACTCAAACAACTGAGTATTCTTTAATGCAAGTTTGGTGGTGGGGAACAAAGAGAAGCGGCTTTGGATTTCACTGAATAAAGACTGCGGTTTCTGTCTTGAGCTCTCTGAGATCTATTTTATTCTAGCAGACTTGCAATGTTGGCTCTATCTGGGTAAAACAAAGTATTTTAATTCCACCTGCTGGTATTCACTTGCTTAAACCCTAATGTAGTAAATAAACGTTCAACTCTCCAACATGCATGCTTGACAGAATTTAAATTGTCTCGCTCTCATTTGAAAGCCTGGAATTGTGGTTACGAGAGTAAAAATTGGATTAAGTAAGCTTAGGTAATGTTGGTGATACATTAAAGTGTAGCAGTCTCTCTAATCTATTGTGGGAGTTTCCTCTGTCTGTCTTCTGTTACTACGTCACCCACAGAAAAGCCCCCTCTTTTGCCCATGCCTAGGCTTGTTGTGGAACCGACTTGAATGAAACAGAAAAAAAGGGGGAATGTTCAGCCTTCTTCTCTCTTTAATCTCCATCTGTGGAACAAATGAGCCAAATTACTAACAGCTTTCCTTTGCTCTCTTAAGTAAACCAGCTCTCTTATTTCCCCCCCTTTTCATTTCCCCCCCCCCCCCCCCCCCCCCTCATTGGTACGAGGTGGTTTCCAAAACTCTTGCTGCTTTTCTGTGTTTCCTGTGATCCATTGAAGTTCTTACATGCTTAGAACTCTCACTGCTGCTTTGCCATCACAACAGAGATGAAATGGATCCTTCACAGTCGGCTCTCACTTTCGGCCACGCAGTTTTACCAGCCTCCGACTAAGAGCGGCCCTTGTTATCTGTAGATCGCTGTAATGAAACAGGCCACATGCATACCTTCTGGGGAGCCCTGCCAGCCAAAAAGCATCAGCAACTCAGCCTCTACGCTTGTAGATAGAAAACTCTGTGTGGTTAATGAAGCCTCTGCCATTTCTAATCTTTCTTTTTTTTGGTTTGAGATTTAATCACAAATCTGATAATAACACAGCAGCAAAATAAAAAAAAATGAAATGAGTTTTCCCTCTCATCAGGCATCTTGTCCTTGAGGAACACATGACGTCTCCACTTATGCAAAGCAAAGCAATATGCAGTCCTCTTCATAGCCGTTAAAAAAAGAGAACGACATTGGATGCAGACGGACATCTGCACCCCTTTGTGAATCCATCAACTATCATGTCGTGCATGAAAAAAATGAATACATTGCTATTGAAGCACAAGAGCAAAATGGGCAATGCTAAAAAGACAATATTTCTTTCTTCTTATGGAAACAAACCCTGGTTTGCTTTATGTTATACCTGAAAAACTTAATATCTGGTATTTTTTTCCCTTTTTCTTTCTTCTCTTTAGTGACATTCCAGAGAGTTGATGGGGGGCTGATGAGCAATGGAAGGTGAGTATCGCATGAAAGTGAATCTCACACCCATTCTACACATTTGTGCGCAGTCTCATCTAAAACGAGTAAAAAAAAATCCTTTACTTTATAATTATTTACTTCCCTATGTCATTGGCTTTACTCAGCCTTTCCTCCATAGTTATGCATGAAGTCCTCAGCAAGCTGCTTTTGATCCCAGCACTTCTAAATGTCTAATAGATTGATTGATAACCGATACCTGTTGTGTGCCTACCATGCAAACACGCATAGAAATATACATTTCAACCACATCTCCATTCATGCATCGGTAGATGAACTCATAAATCTCCTCAGCGGAATTAACAGAAACAATTTAAGCATAGAGTGCTTTTATTTTGTCATTTATCTTCCGCTGCTGGCTATAGGCAACCCCGAAGCCCTCTGGAGTGATAAATTTGCCTGTCACCTTGCGTGGGCGGCTGGGATCTGAGCACATGTAATAATGTAAAAATAATTACCCAGGGGAGAGGTGTGTGGAGGTACCCCTTATGCACCCCCATACAGCCTGCTCCATTTCACTCTGTGTTAGAGGGGCTATGGTGACTAGGGCACATCTCAATGACACCAGTTACAGAGCCTTTGTAGGTATTCAAGAGACTCCCTGGAGAATCCCAGGCTTCTGTCTATCTACTGCTTATCACACCTGACTAGGTAGAATCTCCAGATCTCAAACACTCAGTGAGAGTCTGCAACTAAATTTGACCCTGAGTGTATCTGGGCGTTTGGGAACGTGTCTGCTCTACAGTCTATTTGCAACAATTTGTTTTTTAATATTTATGCTCTTTTTTTTCTCCAAATTTTCCCATTTTCTGTGCATACAACTGGATGCTACTGTGGACAATTTTGTTTGTATTGTTCTGTCAGCTGCCAGCAATCTCTTAATGAATTAGCCACGCCACTTGCCATGCCGTTTCTCATCTACTTTCTGCTGAAGTGTTTTTCCTTCAATTTTCCACATAAGTGGTTCTGATTCTCACTCCAGCGAATGGGATTTGAAATATCTGTATTTTTGCTGCTTTATATTTGTCATATTTTTAGTCAGAAGCAGTGACTTCCATAATTTTCACAACACTGGGATGCAATCTGGAGCCCTAGCACAAGCCTCTGATCCATTAGTCACTCTATTGTCATCAAATCCCAGATGTTGCTACTTCCCCATCTGCCCTGAGAGTGAAAATGTGGAACAGAATATCTTGGGGGAAAAGTGTTCATGTGTTGCCTGAGATGTTTATTGCATTAATTAGACAATAGCAAATTAAACCACGTCTGTTTCTAGTTTCTCATTGGCTCCTGCCAAATTGCTCTGACTGAACAATTACACTTAATCGATCACAAAATAAATGATTCATGGAAGATGAATAGGCTGCAGATTGGTAGACCTGGACCATTTGACTTTGGCTGCTCAGCTGAAATTGATAAAAGCTGATAAGGGTTCATTTCTTATCCCCCTGCCAATAAGGAGATGGTAATTAGAAGGTAGTAATAACTTCCTATCTCGGCGCTGATCAATATTTTAGCACAGCAGATTTACTCCGATCGGCAGGGAGCATGGGATGAGCACCGCAGTGAACAGGTTTCACTGACACTGTTGCTATGGAGATTCCTTTACATCCCAGAATACTAAATGACAACATGTTCTCTCAGAGTTAATCTAGAAAGTAATCTGTGTTTCCCCTTGTGCTAAGTGTTAGCTAATGTCTAGACTTTTAATCCAAGTTCTATTCACTTGTCTGTGGGACCATAAACGCTTGATTTATGAAGTTGCTTTGGAATTAATCTCTCTCACTTGGCTTATTTATGGGAAGCTCCGTGTCAGGCATCTTAGGCAGTATTTATGGTTTCCTTCCTCCTCATCACAAGTAACTGAAATATCTAACAAGAAGAAGAAATGCTCCAAATCAAATTTCTTCTGCCAAGGTTGCTATCCATTCTAGGATAGGCATGGATTAAGAGTTAGGTGTCAACTTTTCATTAAACGTATGACCCTGTGTCTGTCCTCCAGCCCTTCTCCATTACCCCACCATTGGAATACACACATGTACACACAAACACATATAGCGAGTCTGTGGCAGAAATCAGTCTTATTCTAATTATCCTTAGAAGAAATGCTGCTTTGTGATGAATACAAGGACGATGCAGCCATTTCCTCTGTCAGCTCCTTGTCTTTCAAATGGTCTTCCTCAAGTGGGCTGGGGGAGGACATGCTGGAGCACAAGCCTATAGCTGCATGCATTTCTGTGCTATTGCTGGAGTCAACAAAATGAACAATGTCTCTTCTTTTTCAGCTGTTTGTAGTTTTGCCCCAAAACAGGTTAAAAATAAGGTTAGAGAAAGAGAGTGTGGCGAGAGAAAATAATGGCAATGGAGTAACAAGACAGCCAGAAACAGAGGTAGAAGGACGAGATGGCTTGGAAGATGTATTACCCTATAAAAGTGCATGTGTCTGATGCACAGCCATCAATTTGAATGACTTGTCTCCCCCGAGGGCCTGTTTTGGCATTCAGGAACCACAACGAGGGCTCTTAGCTTGCCAGGGCTGCAGTTCATTTGGACTCCCCCCACTGTGGAATCGGTGTCTCCTCATTAGAACTTGTGGCTTAGGAGAGAGTGACTGCAGCAATGCCATTACCTGCCCTTGTCCTCAGGGCCTGACTCCCTGAGAGCCAACACATCACCCCTCTGGAGCTAAGGCAAAAAAAATCCCATCAGGCAGCTTGACTGGTAACTACTGTGTTACACAGCTTCTCAGAGTGCACACATATTGCAGAGTGCAGTCTGCTGCTAACTGAGGGGTCTGCAGTATACGCTAAATATACCGGCTGAGGATCATTTGTCTAACGAGGTACACTAGTGATTACGCAGTTAGAAATTTTGTTTTGCATTTTAATCAGCTTCACAAGTGGCAAGTGGTGTGGCAGTGAATTGAAAACAAAGGCATTTAACGGCATCTTTCATTCTCATTTTACTCCATCTGTGTTCCTCATGGTAACGAGCCTTAGACGTGATTGTACAGTAAAGTGGCCCTAATGGCCTCCCAGCAGTCACCCATGACAGGTTAAAGTCGTGATGACTGCTTTTATAGCTCTTACACCTCAAGAGGGACACAACACCTGTTAAATGGACCTGCCCTCTCCCTTAGACAGACATCCCACAAGCCGGTTCCAGGACCGAGGTCTCACTCCCTATCAAATAAGATTTAGACTGTCTGGACGTCACCACAAGGGGTTGATGGGAAAACACAGCAGAAGGGGCAAGATATTAATGAATTAGGAAATATATACATGTGGGTATCAGCATGTACTGCTGCACTTTTATGCAAAGCGCAAATGCATGCATTAGTCTGCCCACGGTGTGCTTTTGCATTAATAACTCAGAAAATGTGACAAAGGCTCAGCAGGAACAGAAATTAAAGGGCCTGGAGGAATTCCAACTTTGCGGGAGAAGAAATGTATCTATATAGCGTTTCCCCCCCATACTGAAGACTTGTTTCATCAGCTTCAGAGGTTTATGGAAAACTTATCTCCCACAAACACACATGCGTGTGGACAGTAACATTTGTTTTAATTTTTTTGATGTCTTCACAACTTCTTGCTGTTGATTGCTGTCATATTTTCTGTATGTGTGTGTTCCAGTAACATAATAAAGAATTAAACAGGGTATAATGTGTAATTGGGGATAATCTTGTATGAAAAAAAAACAAAACAAAACAAACCTTTTGTAGTAATATAGTTTTATGGCCTGTATCTAATCTGTTGTTTGATCCTTTGTTTCCGCTTAGCCGCCCAGGCTTGCTAAATGCCAGTGATCCAGGCTACCCCTGGTTAGCAGACTCTTGGCCAGCAACCAGCCTGCCTGTCAACAGCAGCTCCGGGGGACCAAATGACCTGAGTAACTTTGGTCGAGGAGGTGAGCGCCCCGGTGCTTTCCCACTTGCTTTGAGAAAAAAGACCATGAGAGATGAAAGATGACTGCTCTGCCTTCCTCGCTGTGATGCACATATATGCATTCAGGATGTATACATGCATGTACATTACATTTGTGTCTGGATATATATTTATCACACCAGAGGACAGCTACAGCATTAACAGCAGGGGCTTCACTGTCACCACGCTGAGTGATGGCATATAGTCCAGCCTGGTGTCAAAGCCCATACCTCAGAGCAAGCGAATGAGAGAGGAGAGACGGGCAGAGGAGCAGGGGGTGGATGGCTGTTTGAAAGGATGGTGTTGAGCAGCCAGTCGTGAAGGACAGGCACAGCTTGACTGGCGCAGATGCGGACACTTCCGCCATGGCTTTACATCATCTCCCCTTCACTGGGCATGCAAACCATGCACTACGGAGAGAGAAGCTGCCTGCTCTCCTCCTAGCTCTCCCTCTTTGACTCTGTTAGTACACACACATGCAGAGCAGCAACATTATGCCTAATGTGTAGGAACACATAGGGAACCTAGTGAGATATCCAGAAGATATGTGGAAGGAGAACAGGAATGTCATAATGCTACAGTAGAATTTATTTTCAACAAATATATTTGTTAAAATGTGCAACTGATGGCAAGATATACCATAGATATTGCAACATTTTCGCTTTTTTTCCATTTTCTTTTGTCAGTAATGCAGAGCTACAGGTGAGGTGGGCATTTTTTAAAAGGAAGCCTTTCATGTAATCTCTCCATACTCTTACCCAGATCTCCCCACTGGACAAGGGGATAAGACGGGCACCATGCTCTCGGACGGAGCCATCTACAGCAGTATAGACTTTACCACAAAAACCAACTACAACAGCCCTGGCCAAACATCCCAGGCCACTCCCTATGCTACCACTCAGATTCTCCACTCCAGCAGCATCCATGAGCTGGCTGTGGACCTGCCTGAGGCCCAGTGGAAGGCCTCGTTGCAGGCCAAGCAGGAGATGGCCAACCTGGGCTACTCCCTGCCCGACAAAAACTCCTGCAACAACAGTAAGTTGCAAAAGTAAATGCAGTCTGTAGGGATTTGTGTGTATGTGGGAGGCTCACCAAGGTTTTTTTTGTTTGTTTGTTTGTGTTGGGGTTTTTTTTTATAGAGTATGATAATATGTCAGCCAGAGCTATTGTTCCAGTGACATTAAACTGAAAGCCAGATTACAAGCCACAGGTTTACAGTTGTAACAAGACAGCCTGTTGGTATTGAAACTTTTCCCTCAAAAGTCGTGGAGGTCTTTGTTGCGCCACTGTGGTGGGAAGAGGTTGTCTTAAAAAGAGCGGTTTCTACCTCAGCAGACATCATCTTGGTTTTTCTCCAAGGCTGAATAAACATCTCACAAAGGAATACTGCACTTAAGCGATCCATCTATTTACCCGCTGAGTTTTCTTGACGGTACCGCAGCTCCTTCAGTTTCAAAGTAATTGGCAATCCATTTTAGCTTGACTAATATTTAAGAAAATAATCCAAATTAATTGGATTTGATGCAGGATTTTTCAAGGCCGAATGGAGTTTGATAGTTTAAACGTAATGAGAGTTCTTTGGCCTTATTCTAATACGTATTTATGATCTGGTGATTTTCCAACAGTCTAAAATAGATTAATTATAGTTTTTACACATTGCAGTGACTCTTTCAAAATGTTTTGTAATTCTCCCTGAAATTATTTCAAGAAGTATGCTCAAACATGATTATGTGTGATTATACCTCTCTGAAGCAGGACAAATAGTGAAAAAAAATCTCTACCACTGAGTCATTCATCAGTATTGTGAAAGCTTAGCTTGGTGTTTATCAAATCAACAACAAATCAGATTGGTCTGTTGCATACGAATCAAATAGTGTTAAATAATTCAGCTTTTTGAACATATGAGTCCTGATTTTATCCTGCTTGCTTGATGCTCTAACTGCATGTTTGCATGTGCTTGTGCTAACTGCCAATCACCTGATGCCACTGTGATTTTTGCCCTTTAACCCCCACTGTAGCCCTCCTATTCATTCCTGACTACCGATTGGCCGAAGGATTGTCTAATAGAATACCACACAACCAATCACAAGATTTCAGCACCACCAGCTCTCACAACAGCTCAGAGCGAAGCGGCAGTCTCTCAGGTTGGTTTACGCAGCAGAGAATTAAGCAGACTGGGACACGCTGCTCCCCAGCCAACTTTATGATCGACTGATGTCTTAATTGCTTTATTTATTTGTTATTTGCATGTACAAACTTTATATCCAAAACATTCTTAATAACACAATTCCCTCACCATCACCAGTGATACTTGGCTCACACAGCTCTCCCTGCTTCTAATTGATCACATATGAATGGTATGGTGTTATTTTTGTTATGTGGGGTTCTGAGCGCAACTACTGCTGAATGTAAAGATGGATGTGAGTTGAAAAGTCTTTCAAAGCATAATGAAATAGGAAACTTAAGTCAAAAGAAAGAACAGCAATATAATCAACTGACAAATTATGGCTGCAATTGCTAAGGCTGGGTTCATGCCATTACTGCTGGTCTTTGGGAAGGCTTTGTCTCTCACTGTGTGAGTGAGCAGACGGGAGTAGGGGCAGAGGGAGTCTTTCAGACAGAGTGGACTATATACACACACAGACACCATTAGAGATGCTTGGCTGGGTAAAGTGGCAAAAATACCTCCCTTTTTCCCTCTTCCTCTAATGGTGGCCAACTACACTAAAACCCATGTTCAGAGAATTACAATGTCATTTATAGGACACCAGGGCATCCCTCTGACTGTCTCCCTTCCACTCTCCTCTTTTATCTAGTTTCAAGCCACTGCTTTAACTGGTCTCTAATTCAATGCTGAGGCACACTGTGGGTTGAAGAGAAGGATGTGAAATGGTCATGCCTTACAGGCAAATTCCTCCTATAGAACCACAGGTGACTTATGTCCCTGTTTGGGCTTGCCACATAGTAGTATAATTTAATAAGATGAAAAGAAGTAATTAAACGCATAAATTTCTGCTTACACTAAACAAACAGATTGTGCAAATATGCTTTAAAGCAACATTTTGCAATCATTTCGGGAAATATATCTAGACGTAGATGAGAAGATTGATGCAAAGTAATAAAATCCACACAGCAATTAGTCACTCATTAAACCACAACCTGTTGTTCTTTTTCAGTTTTTCAACCTATTAAAGAAATGGAAAATATTGTGTCAAATAATTAACTTTCCATATGCTAATAGACAGATTTTCTCATATATTCAGAGCTTTCTTTACTCTAGGCAAGCTATTGTCTCCTGGCATATGTTTACAGTTACGGTAGACAGATTTAGATAATCTGTTTACCTAATCTCAGCAAATATTTGCATATTAATGCGCAGAGTCTGTGGGCAAGGGGCAAGAAGCTTTCTGGTTTCCACTTGAAGTCTGTTTGTATTCTGTGACCAATATGTCCTCATTTGAGAAGGAAGTACAAAAAAGAAAAAGAGTGCATTCCCCAAAACATAATTTTAAACCATCAGCTCCTATGTAAACCGTGTTTTTTCTTTATCAGCTTTTTAATGGTATCTAAATTAGTAAACGATGGCCAGCAGTTTGAACAGGAAGACTTGGCTAAGATATCCACTGGCTAGACCAGAAGTCCTGAAAGAGCAGAGGTTAAGTCTGAAGACAATAGCAGACAGATATCCATATCATTTCTACTTCTATCCGATGACTTGAAAGTAAATACAAATAATTAAATCATTAAGAATTAAGTCAAAAAGACGGCAGAGGTGTAACTATATGTGGATTATTTAAAACAAAAATGTTTTAAGAATTCTCCTCATTAAGAATCTTTCAGTTATTTTTAAATAGATGTCTCTTTTTTAATATTGTCTAGTATATACCCAATATAATGTGCAGTGAAATAATCATGCTTACTGATATTAATGATGCTTTAAAAGTGAATTGATCAATAACAGATATTCTGTGAGGTGAAACTTAATGATATTTTGAACCAGCACATGCTAAGCTTTGATTCAGACTTCAACCAAAGTAAACTCAACATATGAGGGGAGGGGGGCTGCTGGAGTTTCTGTGCTTTGCTCTCTCTCTAAGGACATGGAAGGAATAATGAATGTCAGGTCTGAAGGAGGAGAGAGCGGGATAAAAAGAAACCGAAATAGAGCAGCTTTCATGACAGCATGGATCTCCACTGGGACATGAAGCTGCTCATTAAAACCTTTCTTAGTGTAGGGGAGAGGAGGTAACTGGTGTTTTCTGTAGTAGTTAGAGACCCCAAAGACACCTTGTTCTCTTCCTACACTCTCACCCATCCTGTGAAGCTGCAAAGTCTGTGATTATGTGAAGTTCATGGTTGTGCGTTACCTGTTGTGCTCCTGAACTCTCTGTTGTTGCATCTCCATTCATTATGTAACATGTTGCCTTATTTCTTTTTAACCTAAACTAAATATGATGATACAAGACTTTCAGTTATATATTTTCCCCACTCATGAGTTGTATTTGGCTGTATAGTCTTTCTCAAGTCTCTCTGTGGCTTTTCCTCTCAGCACTAAGGCACCCAATGAAAACAAAGCAAGCTCAAGGCTATGCAGCCCTACAGTTATAGAATGGGAGTGCCCAAACCCTGGGTATAAATACCCAAAGCTCCATCTATATTTAGTATCACTTCCCCTTTGAAGAGAGGCCCAGTTTTGTCAGAGGAGATGAGTGCGCTGTGTAATTCTTGTATAGCTCCTAGCCACAGCTTCTCTCTATATTTTTCATATTTGGGTTGAGCTGTTGCAATTCCAGCGCCAGACCATCCTTCCCTGGAAGAGGCTCATTTACAATATTGATGGCTGGTCTTGTGTAGAGGGACTAAGGATGACTGAACAATCACGTCAGCTCACCATTTATTGGTAAAAGTCAAGCGTTGCCCAGAGGTACGATTAGGAAACCCAATTACTTTCAGACTATACTTACACTGTGCTGCCACCTGCCTTGGGCTTACAGTTGTTTCTTTTATTACTTCCATTCTTTATTAATCTTATTCTGACACTTCTTCCATATTCTCATTTTTAATTTGTTCTCTCTAGTGCCAGTATTATTACTTGTTTTGGGTTTGTTTTTTTTTAACCATGCTCACCTTTCATTAAAGTGTTTTTGTCATTCTTGCAGGTAAGTCTTAATAGCAGAAAAATCTATACTTTTTGGATTAAAAACAAACTGCCCACTGTTTCTGATTTTCATGCTGTCTGGTATTCATAAAAAGAGATGGTCAAGATGTACTCTATTGCTTCTGTAAATGTCTTTTGATGACAGATATTTTTTTACTATGTCTGAGCCAAGTTACTTCATTACATTACGTTAGCGTGCGTGATGTTACATTGCATAAAATGCCATACTGGCAGCTTTTTGGGCCAGTGGAAAAAGTGATTACAGGCCTTTGGCAGCAAAGGCTAACCAACAGATGACAAAAACAAATGCGTTTAGCAGAGATTCCCAAAAATAGCTTTCAGTATTGGTGGTGATGTCAGGCTGAGGTTATTTTATGGATTGCAAGGTGTTTACTTGTAGGAAGAGCCTGACATAATCCACAGAAGATTCCAGTCCCCTCGCCCATGCACAATCTGACATTCAAATACTAATATTAATTCCCACATATTGGTTGTGTGCTACAGGGTTGTAAAACTCAGACATATGCATGGTGAACCTTCAGATGAAAAGACATTAAAATGTTCTTTTCTCAGAATAATACAAAGTAATACTAACCACCAATAATGTTATAAAAAACATATTTACTGTGACTATTAAGTATATTTTTATTTTCATTTATTTAAAAACAGTGTCCACTTTTACTGTAGCACTGAAAGTCAAAATACAGTACAGAACATCATGAAGCATAATTTCATTTCATGGATCTTAAGATGTTTTGGCCATGAAGCAAATTTAATATGCATGATGGGGTAAATGTGCAGAAGACCTTTAACCACAGTATAATGCAGTTTAGTATCTGCTATAATCTCAATATCATACACGTGGAATTATCATGTTTCTTAAAAGGTGTCTGCAAAACCTGAAAAAGTAGGATTCATGGCAGAGCTGTTGAATTGCCCCTAATGAAGTGGTAGATATAAGATACATTACATATAAATAAAAAATTATTATAGAAACTAGATTAAAAAAAATATTCAAATAGCCATAAAAAAAACAGGAAATCTTTTTCCAGGATATATTTTTGGTGGTTTTGTTTTTAAGATTTGAAGTCAAATATCTTTTAAAGAAAAAAAAAAAAAAAAAAAGGTTTCTTCCAAAGTGACCAAATCATATAAAACTTGGTATTGAACTGGCTGGCAGATTTATAAAGATGGATGGGACCAGGTAGAATCTGGTGTTGGAGGGATATGAGTGGAAATAGATGGGGTTAGCGGCTCTCCGGTGTAATAAAAGAAATGAAAGTAGTAATAGACTCTCAGTGAATTCCATTAGGGACACATCGACACTACACAAGCCATTCATTATGATGATGCTGTGAAGTGAGATATTTCATTGTGGAACCCAATGCCCGGTGTGAAAGGGGACGCTGAGGGATGGGTGGAGCACAAAGGTCTGCCTCAGCCTCGTTTACTGCAGTTCTCTTCTGTTTCTATGGAGATTTAAGGCTTTTCAGCCAATCAATCAATGAAAGCATGCTTTTCATCAGGCAACCTTGAGGTTTTCTATGGAAGCGCTGATAGGCAGGAGCGCATTGAAATCTTGTGTTTGAAAATGTGTACGACTTTGCAAGGCTGTGTTGAAACAGTCCAAATGGATTTGTAAACCAAGTAGTGTGTTTAGAATAATTTGAGTTTATTTATAATAGACATTTGTCAGATGGCAAATGCTCTCCCAGTTGTTTATTCGTTTTTAATTGGTTATTGTATACAGTGTCGTTTTCATACAGTTTCATACTGTGTCTCATCTTTTCTAGGTGGAAAGGGAGGAAAGAAGAAGAAAACAAAGGCTGGCTCTAAACCTACTAAAGCCAATGGGTCCAATTGGGCCAACGTTCCCCTGCCCCCTCCTCCTGTTCACCCTCTCCCTGGTACTGAGATGGACCATTATCCCAATGATCACCACGACGGGGGAGGGTATGTCTGCTAATATAAAAAAATACACACAAATTATTCCATCTTGAATGGATAATGAAAAACCATTTAAATGCATAGAAACAACATACACACTTTACAGCTCAGTTTTCAGTAGAAAATGAAGCGCGACACAAGTTTTATTTTAACCAAACGATCAGATACAAAATCTTTCAAACTGCTCTCCTTTTTTGTATTTGTCATTATTTTTCATTAACTTTTACAGCCCATTTGACCCAATTATGTTGTTTTCTGGATCACCTCCCATTTCACACTGGGCCTCCTGTTTTTTGGAGCAACCAAATGTAATACGTCATTCTATTTTAGTCTACTAATCCTGTCTATACCCAGACAATTAAGACATTACAACGTTTAAATTATTTTTTGAAAGTCAGCTCAAATACAAGTCATGCTGTCAAGAATTTGTTTAAAAATATTGTGTCCACTGTCATTGAAAATCTGTTGTAGCCAAGTTAAGGCTTTTAGGAAAAATTTAGGAGGCTAAGAAGCCATACACAGAAGCTTTGTAACTGGCAATTCTGATATTGAAGAGAAGAAGCATGAGCTCATGTGGAAGCGCAAGAGGGAGAAAAATAAACCTGTTCCAAGTAATATTTTGTGTGTTTTGTGGGCAGCTAGCTACACACAAAATAAAAATGGCAGTACAAAAGAAATGATCACAGAAAGCAAAACGATATAGATGATGTCCAACAACTTCTTGTATAAGCAACACACTAAATCTGGTTGCATTCTGCATTAATGTCATCTGACTGTACCTCACTGAGTTTATTGACTTAGTACTGCAAATCTGACGAGAAGCAAAGAATCAATGCGTGTATAGTCTCTACAGGCAGCACACGTGCTCTTTTGCACAGGGCTCTTACACAAAAACCCACATACAGATGGGTGCCAATCAAACTATCTGCTGACCCGTTTTTCTATCTATAAAATAAATGAAAATAAAACATGTCTGTCTTTGTGAGTTTGTAGACATACGGGTAGCTTTGGCTTAATCTCGCTGATGAATTCCATAGTGGGGAAAAAACCCCTCCTAATAGTCCTGTTTTATAAAGATATATTTATGTTATCCACACACACTGAGGCTGAAGTTGATATAAAAAGCTGGATTCTTATAAATGATTAATGCCGTACCAGACATCTGATATTTTTTGTTTAATTTTCATTTAATGTAATGGTGCAGTGGTTTGCACTGTTGCCTCACAGCCTTTCTTTGTAGAGGTTGCCTGTTGCCTTGTTTTTGCGTTAGTTTCCTCTTGAATCAAGCTTCCAGCCACGGTCCAAAGAGATAGTTGTTAGGTTAATTGGGGATTCTACATTAGCTGTGGGGGTGAATGTGATAGTTTACCTGGTAAACATGGATGGAAATGGATTTTGTGTGGTAAATGCAGTAAATCAACACTGTACTTTAAGTGTGAACTAACAGTAACTTGTGTAAGTGATTGTGAGAGTGTCTCTCTTTGGTCCAGTTGGCACCATGTCCTCTTACTCCCATTTCCAATCTGGGAGAGTCATCTGCTTTAATAGGCTATCTGGCAAATGAAGAGTCTCATGCACTGTAAATCTGAGGCTGCTCTTAATGGCAGCAGATTAAAACAGTTATGTCCTATGGAGTGTGCCCTGACAAATTTCTATAATGAACACCTTCTTTATGGCTAGTATTATTTCAGCATGTATAAGCACAGCTATGAGGAATTGAAGCTTGACACCAACTGTAATTCTAATCAGGACTGTTGTATAACAAATTGCTGTCCAATGAAAGTTGGAGAAGGTCACAAAACTGTGTTAGCACATATCAGTTTCTTTTGACATATATTTTTTTATGCTATCTACTTTTCTCAATCGTCTTTTACTTGCAGACACTGACAATATCACACATCTACAGTAATGCCATTACTATGTCTGTCCATACTTTCCAGTTTGATATTATATAAAACATGCATAGCTTTAAAATCAGCAAGCTGTGCTAAATTAAATTAGTAGATTATCATTTTTGGTTGTGGTGATTAAACCTCCAAGCTCCTTATTTTTTAAGTCCATCAAATGCTTCTGGTATTTTCAGATAAACTCATTGGTTGATAATTGGGAAAATACTAAATAGTAAAAATAAGTCGATATTAATCAGTAACAAAAATAACAGCTTATAGCTCTTGCTCAGGCTATATGTAACCTTAACTACATTTGTGTGGTAAACATGCATTTTCCCTCAGGTATGAGAGCGATGGTTGGGGACCGCCCATGCCTGTGCAGACATATCTCCACCAGGGCATGGAGGATGAGCTGGAGGAAGAGGAAGAAAGGGTTCCCACCCCGCCTATCCGGGGGGTCGCCTCATCCCCCGCTGCTGTGTCCTTTGGACAGCAGTCCACAGCCACCCTGACCCCCTCTCCCCGAGATGAGATGCAGCCCATGCTCCAGGCCCATTTGGATGAGCTGACCAGAGCGTACCAACTGGACATGGCAAAACAAACATGGTAAACACAGCAGCATTAAAAAGCATTGTAAATATTTAAATTAGATACTGCAGTCCTATCAATCTATTTATCTAGACAGATATACTGTTGTAGTCGTACATGCATTGTTTTTATTTTACAGTGCTTACTGTACATTGTGTTCCTGTTTATTGCTTCCAGGATTTATTCTGTTCCTGCAGTATTCCTCATGTCAACTGTGTGTGCAGCGGAGATAAACCCATTAATCATTTCATTTTAATGGGCCCATGCTACCACTTAGGCGACTACTGTATTTTGCTCACTCTAAGAGACACAATTTCGTACCCATGGTTGTTTACTCCCCCTACACTTGTACGGTGCATTCCATTGTTGTGCTCATGCAAGTCAGATGAAGACCATGCTTCATTCTGTCAGCAACGCGCAGAGAATGAGAGACTGGCATTCATTCATAATAGTGAAGTGGGTGGTAGTGGGAGAGCTGGGAAGCCTTGTCAGGAAGGAGATGTCATGTTACCCGGTAATGACTCTGTTGGTTAGAGAGCATCTCTGACAACACCAGAGGGCCAGTAATTACAACCAATTCCCACTGCAAACCGCGTCAAAGACTTTGCACTCCTCTAACAAACGTGACTGTCAGCAGAGCAGGCTGCCACTGAGGTGACAGCCATGTGTCGACAGGCCTGGAGAGCATCCCTTTATACCATCCACAGCAGCAATTAGTAGGTCATTGTGTTAGCATACAAGCTGCACTGTGGAATTAGTGAAATTGTCCATATTTATTCAGCGGCCCACATAATACAGGTCTCTGTAATTAGCTCTACATTTCCACATGCAACCACATGTTATACGTTCGATAGTCATCACCGCTCCACATTCCCCAATATCAGATTATATGGAGTATTTATTTATTTAAAAATTTTTTTACCAGGCACATGCAGGGAGGCTCTCTTCCTCCCCAGGCTCCAGCTCCTCCAGTGGGCTACGTGTCGAGCACAATGGTTTCCGACCTGGAGACTGACCTGCCTGATGATGAGGAGGAGGAGGAGGAAGATGAGGAGGAGGATGAAGGCTATGGAGCCAGGCATCCCCGCGGAATTGAGCACACACCAGGGTCTAGCATGGACAACCTGGACAGCTCTTTAACAGGTAAGGCTGTTGGATTTGTATCTGGAGCCGGCGGGGCTTTAACCTAATGTTGTTAACCGCAGTATAATTTATTTTAATGCATAAGTAAATGGGATTTGTTTCTTTTTATTCAAATGTCCATAAGCAGGTAAAATGCATTCAACTCCCATCGTTGTTACATCTTGTTTAACGGCAAATGGATTGTTGTTCATAACGCGTTCTTCATGACTTTGGTGTGTTAATTTTTGGCCCTCAATCAAGTTTTTTAAGCACCTTTGGCAGGCTCTGGGGAATTACAATTATCATTTTCAAAAAAGAAAACAGATAAGAAAGTCCATGAATTTTAAACAGGATAGTGAGAGGGAAATTAAGAGGAGGGAGAGGGTAGGGGAGAGTGACTGTGATTTAACTTGCACACAGCTCCGGAGCCAGAGCCAACCGTATCTTCCCGAGGAGATTTGAAATAAATTTCACGTGCGGCATATTCCATTCCAGACTAGAGGCACCATTTCCATTTTTACAACTCACTGAAAACTTTTACAGCCGTCTGTTGAGGGGACATATGAAGGGCATGACATTGCAGTGGAGGAGCTGGGTTCTGGATTGCTGCTATCATACTGACCAGGCCTGACTATCCATCTGCAATGTAAAGGGGTAAAAGTGCAAAAATGGACTTTTATGATAAAAGTGACATATGGGGAATAGGTTTGGTAGAAAATTCTAGTTTAGTGTTGACCTGTGATACTGTGTATCCATCAGGTTATGTGTGTAAACACTGAAAAATAAAGGCTATATTGAGACATTTATGGGTGGTAAGAATAAGGAAGAGAGCAAAAAATCGAAGGAGCTGGGCTATCTGAGAGAGAAAGCTCAAAAATAAGAAGACAAACAGTGCTGTATATTGGCCTACCCTGTCAGTAGAAACATTAAAGAGTGGTTTTCCAGGGGATGATGGAACAGTGGTTTTGGTAGCACTGACACATGCTGCTGCTGATGTATTTAGAGGAATATAAAGCGGCAACGGGGCCCTAATCTGCTGCATCTCTCCTCCACTGTATTACTCTGAAGACAGCACTATTTCTTTTTATCTCTCTCCAAGTCTGCCTCTCACCCCATCGTTTGACAACACAGACACAGCCCCAGCTCCGGGGTGAGCAGGAGGAAGAGAGGGAAAAGGGGAGACGCTGCTGAGATTTATTGTAGCCACCGTTTTAAGGCTACACAAACAGGGGAGGGGCAGGAGTGAGATTGCTGTCAAGCGTCGCTTGATGGATTTGTCATTGTTTTAATAATATGGAAATAGGTCTGTTTTCATAATGTTACACCAAAGGCCAGTAAATCTAACCTTTCAGTGATGTTCCAGAAAAAAAAAGAAGAAAAGAACCTGCACTCTCCTCAGGGGCATTTTTCACCAGCGGACTGTCTGCACAGGTTTTCCAATTCGTTATTCCATGCTCTGAGTTAAGGCAACTTATTTTTAGCTGATAAATGTAACTCCTCCTGTTGTGGTGGTATTGCAGAGCGATTGCTTGCACAAGCTACAGAGTTGAGGTGAACACGTAGGTATTACTTGGCTCTATATAGGTCATGCACAGCTAAGATGTGGTGGCAGTGAAGCTGTTATGCGTACAATGACTCGAAAGCTTGGCTGTTCTGGGCGATTACTCACCCATAAAGTCTTGCCAGGTTTGCGAGGTGTGGGGTCAGATCTCCTGGTGGCAGGTAGACGCCTGCTCATCAGGGGGAATGATTTTCCTACTTAACGACATGCAGATTAGGGTTCCCGTCAGTGTAAATCAGTTTTAGTGGCAGGAGGGAGGCAGCCTGGGTTTTACTGCCCTCCATCCGCCTAGCGTTTACTGGTCTTGCTCTATCAGTGCATGGAACATGGAGGGTGTCGGCCAGCGTTTTTTCGAGAACACAGTTTGGCCCATTGCTCTTGTTCAAGATGTGATAAAATGGCAGATATGTAGAGCAAACCTTGGTCTGGAGCCAAAAAAAAGTTATATTTCTAGGGCAAAAAGAAAACTAGATTGAATTTTTATCAAATTATGTTAGAATGATCACAGTTTGATTGGATTGCTGTTTCTGAGAATAGAAGTGCTCCAGAGGTTCTGCAGTAGAAAGTGGCAGTTAGAGCAACTGAAAAGTCATTCTGTGATGTGATTTGCTGAGGCAGTGTTCCTTCGCTGAGCCGAAAGGACTTGGAAGCTTCAGTGCTTTGGCTGGCACTGCCTATACTTCATTATCTGCTCTATTCTTTGTGGGAGGATTGGACCCAGTGGAATTGCTGTCTTTCTTTCTTAGTGAAAAACTCTTAGAAAAGAATTTCAAAGAAAATGGCCAGGAAAGATGGAGGGCTCAAACTAGTTGCCTTCGATTTCAGTTTGCTCTGTGAAAATGGGATGTGTAAGGGGGTACTCTACCTTATGCAAGCCTATATTTTATAGAAGTTTCCATTAATCTGAGAGAATTTCCCTGCAATAGGAGTGAAAAGATGTTGCAATCTCTTCTGTTGAAAGTGCAATTCCATAAAGTCACAACCAGTGACTAAGTTACAGTCTCTTTGAGACATCTGGTTACAGACAAAGAGACTCACAGATGGGGAAGTTGGAGAAGCCTTTGAAGGGGATTTCCCAGTGTGTCTGGTAAAATAAACCACAGTGATATTAACAAGTTTTATGTCCAATTGTTAATGTGCTCTATTGTGTTGCAAAGGGAAGTGCCATCTGAGAGAGCACACTCATGTGTTAGTTGTGTTCATTTGAATCACAGCCTGCAATATGCAGCAGTCCTGGGCCAAGAATCTGCTACCCTTTGTATTATCCTGACCTTTTAATGAATCCTGCTGCTAACTTTTGTCCCCACCGTTCTCTAAACAACCTTTAGCCTCACATCTCCCCAATTCTGTGTTACACCAGTTTGTCCAATCACATCGCTCTGTGTGAGGGAAGGATAGTGTGTGTGAGCTGAGTGCTTGGGTTTATGCCACTTTAGCAAAGACTGCCAAACCAGTCCCACTGAAAGCTGTCACATTAGCCGACTGTTCTCTGTGTTTTTGCTTGCCAAAATGGCATATTTTTATTGGCAGAGTGATGCTTTTATATTTAAAGTGCTGGCCTAGCTTTTTATGCGAAGGAAGAAAAATGAAGGCATAAAGAAATATAGTAGCATATAATCCAAAAGCCTGACAATATATACACATTTTATTTATTTGTGCCCCTTTGATCCTGTAAAAATACTCGCTTGTGTTGTTGTAGCTTATTGAGCAGTATATTGATTAATGCTCATAGAATTTTAAATCATTAAAGTGCTGTGCACATAGAAGTTAAAACCTGTAGTTTTCTTAAAACTACTGCACATTTTTAGACAGCGATGGTTGTGCATTTTTAAATGGGACTAAAAAAAAAACTGTGCGCATACCTCCAGGTGTTTGATTCAATACGATGTTTTGTGAGATGTCACCTGAGGCAGTCGTGTAGCTAACTCTGCTCTGCACAGGTGCGCTCATTGTTCTTTATCAAAAGACGTGCAAAATAAGTTGATGACAGTCCTGCTGTTCCACTGTGTATATTCTGGTGTGTGTAAATGTGCACTTTTGTGTGTGTGTATGCAATGTGTGTGTTTATAATAGATGAAAGAGGGCATGCCAGAACAGAATGACTATACAAAGCGCTCACCTGCAAGAACAGAAATGCCCCACAGCAAATTTAATTCATTTAAGTGTACAATATTCATATTGCTTCTTTTTTTTAAGACCACTCAATAAGTTTATTCATCTAAATGTCTAATCAAAGCACAGATGTTCAGAATGTGAGCTCATATATCCATAGAGGCTATAGCTGTTGAATCTGTATGAGCTTGGGATTTCAGCGTGAGTGTTTCAGATAAATAACTATCCATTTACACACATACTCACATAAACACACACAAACATCTATGCTGAAACCTATGGTGTTCTACAGGGTCCATGGTGAATGGGTGGGGCTCGGCCTCAGAAGATGACCGTAATTTCTCCAGCCATAGGTCCAGTCTGGGCAGTTCATCTGATGGCTCGATTTTTACCCACTGCAGTTTTGCCCAGGCCCTGGTGGCTGCTGCAGACAAGGCAGGCTATCGCCTTGAGGGCACTAGCCTCAGCAAGAGAGGTTGGTGTGTGGGACCAGATATCCATTGCTGGGCTGGACCGTCTGCCACTGACAAATTATCTTTTCATCTCTGTTCTAATTGTTCCTCCTGTCATCCATTGGCTGATGTTTTCCCCATAATGCTGCCTTGTTATTTTCTTTTCTGTTGCTTTTGGATGCTGTGCCCAGGTTGTGCATGGTACCTGCTCTATATGGCTACATTGCGGGTATCTCCTGATCCTTAAATGTGACTTAGCTCTGATCTGCCTCTGCTTTCTTTGGTGCATTGTGTAATATCTGGGTGATATGCTATGCTTAAAACCTTTTAAGGACTTCAACCAAATGCTCTCCCTTCTAATGAAAACATTTACCTTTTTCCCCTATTAGGCTTGCTGGATCTTGATTGATAACTTTTCCTTTTCCTGATGACTGTTTTGACTTCACTGTTGGCTCCGTAATATCTTTACTAACCATCTGGCCTGTGGTCCTTTATCCCTCCTGCAGGTAAAGGCTTGTCCCATAGGCCTCGGCCCAGCAGTCCATTTTCAACAGATGGCAGCACAGTCGGCACACACAGCTTGGGCCACCAGAGGGCCACTAGGCCAACTCGCAAACCCAGAAGTCAGGGCACAACACCCCATCGGAGAGATGCTGGTGCAGACGGTGAGGGAGGAAGCAACCAAAAACACATTTTGAAAATTTAAAAAAAGGGGTTATGGTAATATATACATAACTCATGTATTCAGTTGATTTAGTGTGGTTTTCTCTTGGCACAGACCTACCTCCTCCACCTGAGCCTCCTCCCTGTCAGGGGCAGGGCCGTATCCAGGGGGGCCGCAGTATAAACAGCATGGCGCCCCCAACAGATAGGAAGGCTTCTTCCTTAGAGCGCCCGCCTATTTCAGGATCCCTGTGTGGGCCAGAAGACATGAAGAGCTCTATTGACAGACAGACGCGCACTTCTTTGGAACATCATCGCCAGGTTCAAGACAGGCTGGGCTCTGCAGACCGAGCTGATGATGGCCGCAGGGGCCACAAAACAGGTGCAGATGAAAATATTTAGCCATAAAACGGGAACTGGCATTAATGCATTAAGGCTAACACAGAGATAAAATTTCACTTTAAAGCATAGTATGCAACAATGTGTGCGCTAATGGGTTACAACAATTGCAAAAGCATTAGGCTGAAAGTCAGGTGAGGCTTTCCATGTGGTTGTTAGGACTTAAAGTTTTTTTTATGAATTAATGTAATAACCAATTGGAAATGTTTGTCTTGCTGCTGTTGTTCAGGAAAGCACATTACATTTTGCTCACATAAACAATTCATCCTTTTTATTTGTTAAAAAATGCACTTTGCAACCTAAAACAAAATCTATAAAATAATTATACTCACATAAAACCATTCATTAGCAAGAAAAATAACATTATTTTCAAAGCAAGTGAAGTCAAAAGGGAAGTGGAATATTTCTTGTTAATGACTGAACTATTTATTTTAATACAAAGATAATTCCTTTCATTATGGCCAGAAAACAACAATAACACAGGAGTTTAGCTGCTGCTGTGCCTTTGCGGTTGGGGATTTTTCTCTAAGTGATTGTGTTGAAGTTAGTCATGCTGCTTTGAGACTGGGCTCCCATGAACAGATTGCACTGTCTGCCACTTGCTCTGGTTTCCAGAATGCCCCCCCTCAGCCCTCCCTCAGCCACCGTAATGCCCCTGTAACTGTTGCCAGTACCAGCCTGCTCCACTCCAAGTAAGGCAGGAGGCCCCAGCAACTGAAATGCACTCTAATCGCTTTAGCTTTCTCTTCTCACACAAACAGCAGCTCTCTACACTCCATCTGTGTGTGTGTTCATTAATCTTATGTGTGCACACGCCTGTTTGTTTGTGACCATTAGAGCTCTTCATGCTGCGCTCCTTGGACTCTTTGTGCCAGGAGTTTCTCAGACAGTTAATCTGAGGCTGTGAGACAAAGACAGGTGTCACAATCAGCATTTTTACGAAAAACACTGTAGGTGAATTCCCTCATGTTTCAGTGCACTGACTGATTTGCAGTAGGCTCCAGTGAGGTCAGGGAAGGCTATATTACAGTCATTAGCAGAGCAGTGGGGAGCAGTTTGATGAGATTTCACGCAATGATGGAGACTACTGAGGGTCAATGTTATGTTGCCCTGCAGCAGGAGGTGCCACAGCAGCCAGTAGTCCCCCTGTTATTGTATTTACCCTCATCGTAAGGGTGGTGGCTGCAAGGCCATGTGCGAAGCTGAGAGTCCTCTCCATGGCACGCCCTGGCATTGCTCGTTGGCACGGCCACTCTGCAGATGTCAAGAGTGTGGGGTGGTGGTTGCAAAGTGTTCTTTGTCTCCATGCATCAGATGCAAGATGTGTAACACTGCAATAATAAAAGTTCAAACTTAAAGTATGCCTCTCGGTTCCTATGTGTGTGTTTTTAGAAGAGGGGTGTTTGCCATATAGTAAACCATCGTTCCCTTCCCCTGGTGGCCACAGTTCTGGCACAGGCTCCTCCAAGGGCTCAACAGGGCCACGCAAGACTGAGGGTCCACGACAACCACAGCAGTGGACCGCCACAGAGCATGCTGAATTTCTGGGGACCAATGGACAAGGACAGTACTCAGGAGAGTTATGTGAGTAATTTAGTACTTTGATGTTTGACAGCAGTGTTTTATGGTATATGGCACGGCACATATACTGCAGTAAAAAAGGGCAAGTTTTGTAGTGCAGCAATGCTTACCATAAAATTACTATAACTGCATCTTGCCAAACAACAGTTTATCCACCCTACTTGTGCACACTTCCTGTGTTAAGTGTGTCTGGCTGTTTCAGTATATATTTCCTGCAAAAGCTTGTCAGTGTTTGTGTAAGTGGATGGATTCAACTTAGATTTTATTATACTGGCAGTTATTGTTTTAACTTGGGAAAGAGTCAGTCCAGCTGTTTCCTTTGAATTCCTGGCAAAAATGCCTCCCAACATGTTTATTAGGTTCTTTACTTAAAGAAAACAATTTTTTTCTCTTTTTTTCCCAATCCTAATGTTTTCTTTTATTCCTCTTCTCACAGAGTGATCTGCCTGCAGTTTAAACTGGAGAGAACCTGTTCTCTCTTTGGAAGAGTGACACCCTCTTTGCCGGGGTAGTGAACTTTGTCCTTACCTGTGTGTTCTCAGAGGGAAGCAGTGCAGCAATGAGAACTACGGAGAAAAACAGTGTCACAGAACTGTAAATGCGATGTATAGACACAGACATACTGTACATCTTACTATGTTTTTTGTCCTCAAGAAAATATTTTCCACCTCCTACCTTACTCCAATTTTCTTTTTGTTAGAAAAAGGCAAGTTAAAAAAGAAAAAAATCAAAACATCTATAAGAGAACAAATTTTCTGGTAACTGCCCTTGAGGAAAAGGGGATTTTGTTTCCTGTAAATATATTCTTTAACTTGTTGTTGCATTGCTATGCAAGCCTGATTCTGTTTGAGCTTTTTATTTCCATATACAGGAACAGTTGGGTTTTATCTGGTTATTTGTATTATATGTGAAATGAGTGGCTGTTGTGCCATAAAATAATTGTTTTATAATCCATTGTTTGTTGATAGCTACCATTAATTATTATCATTATTATTGTTATTATTAATTATTGTTTTTGCACTGCAATTTTTGGTGATAAGCACAAAAAAACATAGCTCCTGCTGACATGAAGAACCGGAAGAATATGTGAAGAGGAGTTTCTGTACTGTAAAGTAGAGAGAAGAAAAATATATGCTAATGTACAGAGAGATATTAAAGAGTAATGCTTTGCTCACAGACAGCAACAAATAAGGCACCCATTTCCACAGTTGAGACAAATTGGGTGGCAGACACACAAGGTTCCTGAGGGTCTGAAGGACAGATACGAGGCCAAAAGAAGTACAGAAAGGATTCTGTATTGCTGTAGTTGGTTATTTAACCCCTAAAATGATAGAAATATCTAGTTTTCGATGTTTGGGGGCAACTCCAAGCATTGGCTCCATTCTAGTACAAGGGTTTCCGAGCATTTCAAATTCTTTTTCTTTTTTTCATTTCTATTAGGTTTTACTACCTAAATAATTCAGTAAAACAGCACACTTAGAATAAAACGGTTAAAAGGGAGGAGTCGCTGAAATCTATCCGCATGCTGCAGTCCGGTCGGAGCACTTACAAAGGCAGATTTGTGATTCTTCTATGGCCTTAATAGGTAGGAAACACAAACAAAGGAGCATTTATTGTTATTAGTTGTAATGTTACTCCTAAATCATGAGTGGAACAACAGCAATTGTTTACATCTTTTGTGTTTTTGTTTGTTTGTTTCATTTTATTGTCTTTTGGTTACTAATATTTTTTTAATTGTTTGATTTTTACAGCACTTACTCTTTGATGTTTGTGATGTTGTTACTGGGTACAGTATGATCCAGGAAAACAACACACCGACCTGCTGGGTTCAGCCGGGTGCTGTTCATTAATGAAATCTACAGAAGCGGCGGTTGGCCTCCAGTATGCTAAGATCAGCACAGTCTTGTGTCAGTGATGTTAAGGGATAAAAATGAGTGCGTATGTTTTACAACGTAGCTGTGAGTGGAGCGAAAATGGAGAAAGGCCTTGTATATTAACTAGTAGGTCTCACTGCCTCCATGTGTGCAACCCGAGTGTGGAGCAGAACACTTTCTGTCTGCCCGACTGCCACAACACACACACACTTATGTTTTGCCGCTTTCAACTTCTCAGCCTCTGATTCTCAATTGTTGTCTTTTTCAATGACTTTTTTTTCTTTTTTGGTTGTCCTTTTTTTAATGAGAAGCTTGTTTCTTTGTATGCCTTTTATGGACTCCAAAACGCTGCTTAAAACAATGTTTTCAATATTAATGTTCAGGATTTTTGTGGTTTAATGACTGTTTGTTTTGTCTTTTTTTGTACTGCTAATGTTGATAAAGGGGGGGTGGGAAACTAAAGGCCATCAGATGCTGTTGTACTGTTGTCGTCATGCCATGTCATTTTGTTTTTTTTACCATCCACCCAGTGGCCAGTGTTCTGGAAATGAGGTGCAAAGAGTATCTCAGGTTATTTTACATTCTGGTGGTGTTTATGTATGTGTATATATGTGTATATATCCATACGCATCTCCACTTGATTATGCCATTCCATTTCCATTGACAGTTTATCCCTCTCATGTCTGATTCTGTCGTCCCCTCTTTTCTTTTCTGCTGTGGACTTTGAGTATAATGTGCTGGTTCATCCACCTTAAGATGTCAGTAAAAGAACATACCAAATTAAGATTGTCTAATGCGTTTTAGTGTCTCTTTAATACTCATTGTTTTCTTTTAAATCACAGTGTCGTTTTGTATTTATTAAAATGATAATAAAAGTATATTGTGAAATATGCATAAAGATTTGTGAGATATAAAATGTGTTTTTTTTTTTTGTTCCTTGTAAAGTTTGGTGTCAGAGCCGAGCAGCGAGGCCATATTGAGATGAAAGGCACACTGTGCTCACAGCATGGTGAAGTGCCGGGTCAGTAGTCGTCACTCTTCATCTTGCATGTTCACTGCACTGCTCTTCTCATGTCAAAACTGAAGAAACTTACAATCCTTTCAACACAAGGAGTAAAAATGCTCACAATTTGCTTGTCAGGAGGACAAAGGATAAAAGTGCTTTTCCTCTCCTTTGTTCATTTTCTCAATATTGTTGGTTCTTTGTAGCCTATCTGTGTGTTGCCTTTTTTGCTATAAAAGAGGATTAAAAATGACAAAAAGAGAAAGGTGTTGGGTGAAGTCTTTCTGTACAGTAAAGGGTGAGGTCGACACCCTGATCCAATGCCATTTCTACAGTACAGTACATTCTCCTTTTTTTCCCCTGTAAACCACCTTCTGTATTCACTTGCATGTCCAAGAAGAGAGTGGATCAAGAAAATAAACTTTTACAGCTTCATTCCCACGTCCTGTAAGATAAATCCATGTTCTTTTATTTCCTTGTACCTGGATCAATATCAAATAAAATATTTTTGAAAAATGGAAAATGGCTTTGTCTGTGATAGAAAGACTATAGCGCGGGAGGTCAGATTCGACACAGTATGACAGACAAAATACATACAGTACATACAAAAATACAGTCAAACAAGATTATTTTCAAGGTTAAATATTCAGTTTTTCTTGGATACTTGCACTGCAGCTGCAACATTAAAAATGCAAGTTTGCCTTTTTTCTACAAAACATGGCCCTGCTAATATCTTAATAGTGTTTGACTCAGCAACAGCACAAGTGTAGTTTATTTTGTGCTGTGTGTGTATGCAGTAGAGTTGTTTAGCTCACTGTGTGTTTAAAAGGGTTCCTGACTCAGCTGTGCGTTTTATGTCAAACCAATCCCTTCCTTGATCCTTCCAGAAGAGCAGCTTCAAACACAAACCCAAATCTCCTAAATCACTGAGACAGGCAGCTTGCTTTCAAGCTCTCTTGCACAGAGCTCAAACTAAAATCTGTGAAAATTCTCCAAAAAACTTGTGAAAGAAGTGGTGTAGAACGGGGTGCATAAAATTAGGAACAGCCTCTGTATCGGCATTAACATTCAGGTATAAACAAGCAGGCTGCATGGTGGTACACTGTCAACTAAAGCAAGAAAGTCCAGGGGCTGAATCAGCCAGCCAGAGCCTGGGACCTTTCTGTGTTGAGTTTGCATGTTTGCATGTCAGGTAATTGGTGATGTTAATCTGGACATAGGTGTGAATGGCTGTTTCTATGTGATAGCCCTGTGGTGGACTGGCAGCTTGCCCAAGGTGTATTCCACCTCTCAAGCTATCACAAATGAGATAAGCTCCTACCGTACTGGGATCCTAAATCACATAAGTGGTTAAGAAAATGGATAAAAATTAATTACATTGCCACCTAAATCTATTAAAAAGCCCAACAAATAATTATATTCTTACTTTTTTATGAAGGAGTAGTTCACATACCGGCACCGGCAGTACAAACTACCTGCTCTGGTCTCAAATAAGCAATATTTTGGGTATAACGGTGGTTGTTCTGGATTTTCATGAAGGTGCCCATGGAATGAATCATAACCACAAAAAATGAGCTATCTAGACCATTTGAGCCCTTAAAAATGTTCCACGTAGATGTGATATGTTCAGAATGTGTTACCAGCTCCATAGCCTTGGCTTTTAGCCTTGGCTAGCCCCTGACTGGCTGAATCTCAAACAGAAGTGGTTGGCACTTCTATGATCACAACCAGAATGCTATATGTTTGACATGATCATGCTAAGTGTATTAGCAGTCAGTGACCTCACGGACATCCAAGAACAGAAAAAAAAACCCAGTCTGAAACCTGAACATACAAATATTTATTGCCAGATGCAAATATAACCCACGTGAGGTGGGACCAGACTGTAAGTTTGTAAGTGCAGTAGTCATACTGTATTAATCCTAGTACATATTGTGGTGTGTTGGGAGCGGCTAGTTATCTCCCATCATGCCTTGGGAATACGTGTTGCTGTTTAAGATGTTTATTGTTACGTGACTCTTAACTGTTCTCTTAACTGTTCTTTTAAATGCTGCAGTATAAATTCACCGACAGTTAGTGTTGATGGAAAGAATGCTGTACCATGAGTGAAGTCACCAAGAAAAAGTTCCCACACAGTTATTCCTGACAAAAATATTTGTGAATCTCCTCTTTCAATATTTATAAAATCTCTATAAACACTCACAAACAACGAGCTCACATTTTAATCATTATAGTCCATCACTTACTTCCTAAATGATACCAAATATATGTTATATGTGAGCTTAATAATAAAAAAAGATTATATCTGTATTGATAAATTACATAATGAGGAATAATTCTTTTTGAATTACGTATTAAGCACTTGCTGCATAGAGTTTATAATAAGTCCTGACATTTCTGTCACATCATGATCTGGTCTACTGAGTTTTCTGCATTGACTATGAAGATCCATATAGCTCCTCCAGAGATTGATGAAGCACCCCAAGCATTTTCATCAATACATGTTCAGTAGATAAACTACTATATAAAGTTATGGGGGAAAAAGTAAAGTTTTTTTGGGAGGAAATTTAAAGAATGACCTTGGTGAACTCACAAATTAGAGTTCACTTTGTTCAATCTGCATGGTTATTCCAAACACACAGCTGTGATCTTTTTATTAAATCATGTACTGTGATGTCACTTGTTCTGTGTTATTTTTCTACACCTCAGTTGCACCATTGCGCAGATGTAGATTTCACCATTTAGGCACCAATAACTATGGAATTGTATATAAAATTGTGCTTCCGTTTTTATGCTAACTTTTTACTTATGTTACTCATGTATAAAAAAAGAACCTGAAAGCATTTTCTTCCATCTTTTTACCAAATTCGGTGTCAGCAGTTTAGCGGCCTAGTGATCGCTGCCTAAAACTGATTTCCAATGTTTCCGTGTATTTTTTATGTGTAATATCTTTACGTATGTTGGTAAATAGACTTCGGTGAAAAGGGTTTACAAAGGGGTTATATATAAAAAAATTAAATTACCTGGTTTTCAAGTATCTTTATAACTCTGTGTTATTGTACTTACCATAACCAATCTGGTCCTTTTTGTTCACTTAGAATATGTTTACAGAACTATTGTTATATTTATTGCAATTTCTGCTGTCCTGTTGTCCAGATTACTCTTAAAAAATACATTTTTAATGTCAACGACATTTTTTTAACTGGATAAATAAAGGATAAATAAAAGTCACTGCCAAAAACTGATTGGCTTCTACCTTGTTACAGGAATGTTGTTTACAGCTCAAGCTGAGTTGATGTCATTCATGAGGGATACACTTGACATATGTTTGACATATTATAGACCAACAAGTTATTTATAGCAGTTTAAATACGAGCAATCAGTTTTGGCAAATACCGGAAATCAGGTTTTGGCAGGCGATCGCTTTTTGGCACAACAAGCACGAGACCAAACACTCTCAGTCACGTGCATCTGAGGCTAAGAGGGGGGGCGCAAGAGGCCCACATTTCTGGAATTTATGAGTCTAACGTGACGCAAGTGGTCAACAAATACTAAAAGTCAAATGTTTCAAGTTTCAGTTTCAAATGAAAGTAGGACAATTTCTGTAAAGCTGCCAGTGGAGACACGATGTGAAAATACCGAATTTTGCGCATGTTAGCTTAGGACTTCTGAGTTATCAAAACCATGTTCTTGAAAATGCCCAGCGGGTTTCACACAGAAGTCGGATATTATTTCCAGAGCTGGTTGAGCAGAGGACACGTGATTTGAGGTAAGACTATCCACTACGATAATGAGACACTGTTTGTTAAATGGGTACCTGTTGGGTCATCGTCGACAAGTAGAAAGCTTGAGAAGTGGGTGAAGTTTGTAGTCAGTTTTTACGTCATCTAAGATGTTTTCAGTTTAAGTAAAAATTTGGTGTTTAGCCAATGCTAAATTAGTTGGTGCCAAGGACCTTGTGTAATCTATGCTCCATTCTGCCAAAAGTGATGACTCCATTAAACAATTGCTTAATAATACTTATGCAAGAGGAGCTTGATCTGTTTTTTCCTTTCCCACTATTCTTCCGTGGGTTATTATTTACTTAATTGCTAACTGCCAGCCACACGTTGTTTTGTTTTGTTTTTTTTTTTTTTTAACGTGTAAGATGTGCCAAAATCAATTGAGGCTGTCGCCAGTTATTGAATTAGTGAAATCTGATACTTAAGTTTGAAATCAACCACTTTTGGTTTCATCTTGTAAATCTGGTTGAACATTTGCAGTTGCATCTTTTTTGGACACTGATCTATGCCTCGTGCAGGCTTGTGATACTTCATGCGTGGTTTCTCGCCATGAATGATTATGGCCTATGTAAAGCAGACACTTTTAACAGTTTGAACTTCTTTACTTCCTCAGTTGCTCATAAATGTCAACAATTACTCATATCAGTGTTCTTTTTTTCCCCCGCCTCTCATCTTGCACTCACTTTCTTCTTGCTGCCGGATTTTTCTTGACTCTCCTTCATCTGAAAAACATACTTATGCAGAAAAACAACCAGTTTCTCTCTAATACTGGTTCTTTTTTTTTTTTTCTTTAGTGACACTGAAGCCTGAAGAGTTTATTTATGTATTTGTTTGTTTGGTTATCTGTCAGAGCGTTTGGACTCATGGTGCAGTGGGAGATCGAGCCCTGCAGTTTCTCTTTGGTGTGTCGTGGCAGAGGCTTTAAAAATATCAGGCTTTACAGATCATCTTACTTATACTTGCTAACTTAGTTTTTGATATAGCTTTACTTCCATTAATTTAACGCTTACCTTCATTTTCACAGTTGTCGCAGTTATAATCTCCTGTGCACTATTATAGGCATGGCAGGAAACATACATTAATCATGTTTTTCTGGTGTTAAACTGTATTATTTTGGAAAAGCACTGGAAAAAAAAGATTTATTTTATTGACATAAGGTCATAGAACAGATTCATGTAGTGTTGAGATAAAAATTCTTTATGAAATATTGGAACAGCAAGGCATAAAATTTAAAACACCCCCCCACACAGAATCAAAGAATAATGTGTAAATAACCCATTTTCATGATATTTCCTTGGAATGGTTGAGAGGTTTTTGCATTCATATTTATGAAAAAGGTTCACCGATCTATCCTGACCTTTTAAACAAACCCATCAGTGCAGACTGGGAGGCAAGCGCTGCTGTTTCGCAGCTCTTCCTCTCCCTGTGCCTGGGGGGTAGGACGAGTAATGACTGCTCTGTTCCTTGCCAACAAAGCAACTTTCCCCTTCCAGTCCCATTTTTTATTTCCAGCTGCTTACCAGTGTGTACTTCACCTCTTATTCATTCTCTCTCGCAATGGGATGTGTAGCAAATATGCAGTTTATGGTGGAATACCTGTTTTTTCGCGTAATCCCAGAAGCCCTTGGTTTCATATGGTTGTAATTGTTGCATCAGGCGTTGGTGGAGACGGTCTGGAGAGAGCGAAAACTGGTTAAGCAGCCAGAAAGAAAAAGGCTTTGCTCAGCAAATACATACTGCAGTAGGATACAAGTTATCAGGGTGTGATAACAGGAGTGAGTGTGCATTTGAATGTGTGTGCGCTTTGATGTTGGTACCAGTGGATTTGTGTGGGGAAAAGGGAGCGTCTGCATGTGTGTGCGCACGTTTGTGTGTGAGGTGATGAAAGGAAGCATCTACTGCTTCTGCTGCTTGTGCTGCAGGATGTCCCCCCCCCCCGCTTTTTTCCTCTTCTTTGTCTCTAGACTGGTGACAATGAGTGGAGGTGAGAGGCCAGCAGTACCAGTGCAACACCATTCATCACACATGTCAAACAGTTAGACCAGCTGTGTGGGACAAGCGGCAAAAATTAGCATTTCATCCCTCTCCCTGTCGCTCTCTTCTGTCTGTCAAGCTGTATCTCTGTTTATTCCCATTGTAGCACCGAATGTGATAAATGACTTCAGAGGCTATATAATATTCCAATTGTTTGAATGAAAACATGGTGTTATTGACCAGCACTTCCACATATTGAGCTTGTTTTACAAAACAGACTATCCCTGCATAGTACTTCTGATAATGGGTGCTGTTGAGATGTGGGTCTGAGGACTTGTAGTCTGTAATGACAGTGTTGGTGAAAATGAAAATGTTGAGGATGGTAAACTGGCCAGGATGTCTCTGACTGTCAGGCAGTAGAAAACTTGATTTTCTGCCCAATTCATTGACAGTTAATTGAAGGGGAAAAAAAACCCAACCTAAAAATGTAGGGAAGAAATAATATAATATTAGATCTGATCTGATTAAAATCTGGATTAGAACTTCATTGTTTATATGGACCCTAAGTAAGGTGATCTGATCCTGATGTGCATCTAACATGTGAACAGAATAAATAATTTTGACATTCGGGAAAACAGTATGTATGGCTGATATGAAAGACAAGCACAAGTATTTAAAAGCAAATGTTGAAAACAGATTTACCAGGAAATTCCAAAGGATGTGATGTTAATGCATCTCCTGCTCTACTACAGTGACTATTGTGCATTTCTAGCTGACATTAGCTTAAAAACATGCGATGCATCACACCCTCTTCATGGTGAATAGATCTTAGTATCATCAGAATGCAGGTACAGTCTCACACCCAGAGGCTGTTTATACTTGCAACATCACTCTGTTGAACAAATCCAGATGATATAATATCACTGCAATAACTTTCGCTGCAGTTATTTCTGGTTCTTTAAGTTCTTAACTGTGATGTTTTTATTGTTCTTGTTATATTTGTTCGACAGTTGCAGCAAAACAAACCAGAAATTTCTCATATGGTGATTAAAGAGTGAATACAAACATTAAACAACAACTAGCTTAGCACAACACTACTCTAAACCAGACTTTGAATGGTTTAAAAAAATAAACATGGAAAAAAGGTCAGAATTAAGGAAGTGTGCAAGGATCCTAGGGTTTGCTATAATTTAGCTTGGTTGTATATTAGTTTGTACTGTTTTCTGGTAAACTACCAAATGCCATATTCATATAGAGGAACTAAAATACAGCTAGCTTGCTACCCCTTGCTTTCTCACTACTCTTTTGTGAATGGATATACTGCATAATTCCTAGGGCTGAACGATATATCGCATTTGCGATAATATCGCGACATGATCAAGTGCAATTTTCTAACCGCAAAGGCTGCGATTATACTGCGATTATAAGGCTGTCCAAATTACTACCATATCCCAGAATTCATAGCGCGGCCCAGCCAAACTCCAGTTTCCAGCAATGGCGGCCGCTACTAAGTTTTAAAATTACTCATACTAATCTTTCTGGGTCACAAAATAAACTTTTAACATATTTTCAGGCGAGAAAGTAGTTGTGTAAACATCAAATATCTGCTCGGTTTATCAAGATATCCCATATTTGCAAAAGTGCTTCGACGTTTTCAGAGGCGTCTGCTACCCACCAGCTCGACAGCTAGCCGGGAGCTCGAGGGTTACTGATGCGGCCGAGAACGGCACAACTCCCGGCACATCATTTTCAGATCACCGCGGAGTTTCGCTGCTCGGGTTAAACGTAATATATAAGTCACTTAGACAACCTAAAAATGTTATTGTTGGGCTTTTTTCAGTGTTTTGTTTGTTCGTGAGTAAATCGGTTTGGCTGAGATTAAAGTTATTAGATTAGATAAAATAAAACTTTATTAATCCCCCGGGTGGGTTCCTCCTTGGTTTTCACACAGCTGACTAAACGTCAAACAGAAAACTTATTAAACAGAAGTATGAGACAGTCGAGAATTTACACCAGTGTCTGGTTATATTTTAGATAGCAAGAAGCAGACGGCCGAGTTTATTAAACTCCACCGAGACAGCGGTGACGCTAATCAGAACTAGACCGTCCAATTTCACGCCTTTAAACTTTAAAGGCGTGTTTGTGTGTGTGTTTATACAATTGCTATTATGTTTGCACTTTATGTGTAATGTTACTGACTGCAGAGATCAGTAAGATGTGTGTATTTTTTATTTATGTTTTATTTATTTAATATTATTTTTTAATTGAATGACTGTCTAGTAGTTCACAGATGTCGAAAAACTGAGTGTGGTAAAGCCACTGATTTTTTTTATGTATATTTCTGCAATCTGCACATTGTACTGACTTTCATTTTAATGTTTATACCAGGGTTCCTTGTCAGCACTTTATGCTCAGATGTTTGTAAGCTAAAAATAAACTATTGTGTATGTTCAAATATACTGTTGTGATTGAAGAAGTTAAATAAAAATGTCAGTCATCAATTCATGCATCACCTCATGTCATCATAACAGAGGTCTGTCTTCCAGGAAAGAACAGTTTAAAATTAATGTAATATAGTATTGGCCATACTATATGATGTATTGCTTGTCTTTGTTTAATAATACAGAAGACAAAGACCTTAAAAAATAATCGCATATCGCATCGCAATCGCAATATTGGGGCAAAAAATCGCAATTAGATTATTTTCCATAATCGTTCAGCCCTAATAATTCCCACCCACTAATCCCATGGTTTCGCCATCTTTGCATTATGCTATTATCTATTGATAATTAGAATTAGAATTCAACTTTATTGTCATTGCACATGCACAGGTACAGAGCAACGAAATGCAGTTTGCATCCATCCAGAAGTGCTTTAGTGATATAGATGTATTACAATATATATTAGCAATAATATAGATATGTGAGTATATTACAGTAGTGCAGTTAAGATAAGTGAGATATAATTCCTACAGAGGCTATATAAAGTGCTAGTGGTTGTGAGTGGTGGTTCAGTCCATGTTATTATTGTGTGTTTGAGGGTACAGTTGTCCATTGTGGGTGTGTGTATGTTCAGTCCATGTGTTAATGTGGGTCAGATGTCAGGAGGCAGAGTTCAGGAGTCTGATGGCTGTGGGGAAGAAGCTGTTCCGGTACCTGGTGGTCTTAGTCCCGAGGCTCCTGTAGCGCTTCCCAGAGGGCAGGAGGGTGAAGAGTCCATGTGATGGGTGACTGGGGTCTTTGATGATTTTCCCAGCCCTTTTCAGACACCGCTTCCTGTAGATGTCTTTTATGGCAGGAAGTGGTGCTCCGGCGATGCGCTGGGCAGTTTTCACGACCCTCTGCAACGCCTTCCGGTCCGAAGCTGTAATAGATAAAGTTGTACCAATGGGTAGTAGCCATGTCACTATCCAGCTAACTGGTAATGTTGGTAATGGTAATGATAATGACAATCTTGATTTTTAGATGCCATGTCACTGTTTTGCCTGACGCCCAGGATCCTTGGTAGGAGGTGTAAACATGGATGGACTTCAGTCTCAAAATTGATGCAGGTTACAATATGTTTACTACAACAACAGCTCTGTCCATTCTGTTGTTATACATTAATCACAGTCATCATCAGCTTAACAATTGTGTCCCACAGTTAAGCCTCAGTGGGAGCTTGCTACTTGTTTTATGTTGCTTTTACAAATCGCTTATTAGATTGGTAATTACCGAACCTTCTTTTATATTTTAGTGCTGCTAATTAGCAGTCAAGCTAATGGGAATGTTAGTGTTTGCAATTATGCTGCAAGTGTTAAAATTCTCTTTTTGTTTAAGTTGTTTTGAATGTGTCAGTTTAGATTATGAACAGTATTTATTATTTCTCTGTGTTGAATACCCAGAGTTCATCTTTCTATTCAACTCTTCTGGCTAATTTTCCATCCCACACTCTTCTTTATCACATCACCCTTGCCTGCCCACACTTTCCTTTCTCTTCACTTATCTGCTCTCCTTGAGATTTGTGGTTCAGTTAGGTGTGGAGTGGGAGGAGGCGTTACATTTCACCTTGCAGTCTTTTCAAAAAGGACTATTCATACAAGCTTAGAGCAGAGATGTTCATGAAAGCTGGGGGATTTTATTCAATAGAAAAGAAAACTGTTGGCAAAAATAAGCAGCAGTTGGTTGTCATGTATTGTAATGGCATCTAGGGAAGGTAGAAGCAGTTGAAAAGAAACTACTACATGCATTGTTATTACTTTGCTAACTTGAATAGCTTGTGTGGATATGTCTGTCTGCTTACCCCAGGATATTTGAAGCTAAGTACACTTGTAATCGACTGCTAGCACCAGTGTTTCCAAGTAAAGGGCTGTAGATGGAAAGCATCCTATCCTAAGGGTTTTAAATGTGCCAGTGGCAAAAATAAGCAGCAGTTGGTTGTCATGTATTGTAATGGCATCTAGGGAAGGTAGAAGCAGTTGAAAAGAAACTACTACATGCATTGTTATTACTTTGCTAACTTGAATAGCTTGTGTGGATATGTCTGTCTGCTTACCCCAGGATATTTGAAGCTAAGTACACTTGTAATCGACTGCTAGCACCAGTGTTTCCAAGTAAAGGGCTGTAGATGGAAAGCATCCTATCCTAAGGGTTTTAAATGTGCCAGTGGCTGCTAGTGGGATGACTTGATGAGCAATCTCTTAATCAAAGCTTAATTGTTTAGCATGATCCTGAGTGACCTGCTTAATGGAACCCCCCCTTGATTAATGATGTGTGTTAACAAACACAGTGGGAGACACCCCAAAACCTTGTCTGATTGTTGTTAATTAAAGACAAGGTCCAACAGTATTCGAAAGTAGATTATTTATTATATAACGTAACAAAAGTAAAGACAAAAATAGCCAAGATTCCTCTTGTGCCTGTGTGGCAGTACCAGCATATTAGATTTTTTTAAAAATTTTGTGTAGCATTATATATTTCCTGTGGTGTATATTTAAATGAATCAAGGAATACGCAAAGTAAAACAACAAAACAAAACAGCAACAACATACATTAAGACATCATTTCTCTCACTGTGAACCACACTGTGTCCCTCTGTTCAATAAAATTCTGACCACCAAAGAAAGAAGCGTTTCTAAAACCTTCAGCTTGAAAAACACGCTGAAGGAAAACGAAGCAGCTTTGCCAAGGCCAGCTTTTGTCTCTGGTTGAATGAAGTGGGGCAGAAAAATATGCCAAACCATCCTTTTCAGCCCACACATGCACTCAGATAACACATCAGACTAACATTTCATTTCTTTCCCATATCTAGTAACTTCTATGCAAGTTTGCTCACGTTTTTTCACACAGCAGCACTTGAACACATACGATTTCAAGTCTTTGCCAAGAACCTCACCGAAACTCTGACCCTGCCTTTGAATGCTGCAGTAATAATTTCATGCTTGTATATATTAACACTAAGCTTTACAATAGAAAACAGATTAAAGCTGTTTAATTTGTGTTTAAACAAGATGTGAAATAGTTTGATAGATGGTCATTCAATGCAAAATACCTCATTCGATATATGCTCATTGTAGATGTTAAAGAAATCTCACTGCTACATTGCATGTGAGGCTGAAACTCTCTTTTTTTTTTTTTCTTTCCCTGTCTTGCTGATAATGTTCTCTCTTCTTCACCTGCTGCTGTTCCTTTGAAGGAGGACAATTGCTGGCCTCCAAGCATGAATGTCACCACTCTCTGAGGCATAATGAGTTAATCACCCCCAGATGGGCAAGGTCACACACTGCCCCACCACTTATCTTCTATGGCTCAGGCCACGCAGGAGGCAGAAGTAAAGCTGGAAACGAAGAGGAGGAGGAATGACTAATGCCAGAGATTATATTATCCTGCATCTTTAATCTGTTTTGGGTCCTTTAAGCTGAATGTCATCTTTGCTTAATTGCTTAAAAAGCCTCTGTCATACTTATTACACAGATTGGAAAAAAATAAGTGTGGTTTGACCCATCTTGGCACTTTTGCAGGTCCTTGGCGTTTATAAGCCTAAGAATGTATGCACATCGCTACCTTCCCAAAATTCCTCTTAGACCTCTTTTTCCACTCATTACTTTGGTCACGGACAATGGCAGATGGTGCAGCTGCTTGTTTAATTGTCTTTATTACAGAGGCATCTGCTTTCTGTTTTTTTTAATCCAGAACACCGTGGCATCGTCTAGGCAGTCAAGGCTGTATTTGTGAAATTAGAAAATAAACAGAGACAAAGAAAAACAGTTTCTCCGTCAGGTTGTAGCGATACAACACGTTCTCATGTAATGGTCTGCATATTACAGTAAGTTGTCCTGCATCTCGGTTTGTGTTACTTTAACATAACGCATAACTGAAATAATAAACATTATTGTGTGGGTATGTTTGGAGCTTGCCATCTGCCTCACATGTGTTGCTTATGCTAAAAAGTTTGTAAATGAGAAAAGGAGAATCCCTGTGGCTCTGTTCAGTTATTTTCTTAGCTGCCTAGATGTGTTGTACTGAGCTGAGGCTAAGGGAGACAACAGCAGATGTTGGGCTCCGACAATCTTTCTGCCTTGGATCTGCAACAACAAAGCAGCTAAGGGAAAATGTCATATGCGGATCATCCCTGACGGCCCTGCGTGAATGAATAATTACTTTGACTCAGGTCAGGGAAAAGAAGGTAAAGAAAGCTCTAGCCCCTCTACCTTGAAACCCTTTTAAATGAGAAGCTGTGCATCATGACATGCGATAAGACACTGAGGAGGTTGTGACACACAGATCCTTCAGTAATAAAAAGATTTTTCTTGTGGCAAAACGTTCAGGAAAATGAAATGATTTACCTCAGCACCCCAGTACGTGCTCTTCCTCAAAAAGATGAGATGGGGACATGGGGTTTATCTGTGAAGAGGGTTGGGGGGGGTAGGGAAAATGTCGGAGGATTGGTTAGCTGTGTTGAGTTTACCGCAGTCATGTCAGGAAGCAAGGAAAGCTTTAGAAATGCATCATTTTCACCATTATGCTTAATAATTTGAATGACATCTTAGCGCATGACTCAAAGGCACTTGTACGGGGGCAGGCAGGGTTATTAGAAATGACTCCCCCAATGATGCGTGTCACTGAAGCAGCAAATTAACATGGGGAGATGGAGGCATGTTAAAAGCAGCTGAAAAAAGGAGGGAAAAGCTGAGCCGGAGAGAGGAGCGGGAGTGAGATGTGAAGAGGAACAGTGATAGATGCGGAAAAAGATGTTGCTATTTTCGCCCTCTTTGTTAGCTAAGACGCTCTGGTTGTGGTGTTCCAGCTCCTGCTCTGTTCAAGCTTTTTCTGAACACCAGGTGCTCCTATTGTGATAAATGATTCTCAACTGTGCCGAACAATGGCAGAGGCACCCACACATATCCCTCATCAAACAGTTCCACAGCTCCTCTTCCACAACTACACAATGAGCACACTGGATTGTGCTGGAAGTTGTTTGTCTTGCCACCACACACGACTGAAGGCTATTTTTGCTTCCTGTTTACCATGGTGAACAGGAAGTCACTATTATAAGAGCTGACAGTTAGGGCTGTTCGATATAACGATATATATCGGATGACGATCTAAAAACGTCTATCGTTGCATTTTACGCTATCGTTTGTTTCGTGGTGTCGCAAAATAAACTGTTTACGGCAATATTTTTTTCATTATTTTGGTCACTGTAGTGGCTATATTAATTTCTTAAAGTTCTCTCTTTCTCTTATATTTAATATAACTACACTACAGACAGACAAGCGCTTGTTTTTATGCGTTGTCGTTAGCGTAACGGTAGCATAACGGTAAAACCACCGCGTGTCTGCTTGCTTATTTTCCACATAAACCTTTCACAATAAAGCTCAAGATCCTGTTGAGACTTTTCAAAAATAAACTGAATCACGCGAAAGATGCAGAGTATTTACGGATGAGAAGAAAAAAAGAGCCGCCAGGTGCTAAAAAATAAACCTTAGACTCAAACGTTAGAACAGGCTTTTCCCCTCAGAACGCTGTGTAATAAATACTCACAAAGAAAACTGCGGCCGTTACAACCTATGTCTAGTGTTTAGTTTCATGCAGCAGTTAAAACACTCGACCCCAGGTACGCAACGCTCAGCTGGAAACACTTCACGCAAGTCGAGCTGCCCGAGATTCACAGAATTTACAGAAAATGTAAAATTTTTGTGATTTATATCGTTATCGGACGATAGATGTCTTAATATCGGGATATGAGATTTTGGTCATATTGCACAGCCCTACTGAAAGTCCCTTAAAAGATGCTACTGTATGACTTTTCTACCTATTGGTCAGCCAGTGTTTTGTCCAGCACAACTGGCTGGTCTTCTTATCCCCTCTAACTGCACATTTTACATCCTTGTCTATTTTTTTGCTCAGCCACTGTGGGTTCCTTTGTTTCCCTGTCTGCTGTCTTTGACAGCAGACGAGGGTTGATACATGTTCAGCGCCTTCACCTTTTTCCGCCCAGTAATTTATGCTGTCAGAGGTTTTACTCTATTTGGATGGCCAGGCTTTCATGTGTGTGCAGAACAGTATTGTGGGTTGTTGACACATTCCTTCGTGTTCAGCATGAAGCAGATTGTAGCAGGTAATTGATGGGGGTTTACTGCCACAGGCACAGAGCACAACCAGGGAAGAACCCACCAGTTTTCAACCCCACCAATTAGATTTGCAAAATGTGGTGTGGTGAGCTCAGCAGGGTGCTGATAATGTAAACTTTCAAGTGTTTTAGGTACAGCTCAATTTAAACAATTAGTACTGATAACAATGCTGCCACCTGTAGTATACTGTTTGAGACTCAGAGTGTAATGATTTTCCAAATCTGTGGTTCGGACTTGGTTTCAGAACCATTACATCACTACTATAATCCCTCTGTGACGGTTGTATCTCAGTTTTTGTTGCCTACCACACCAGAGAAGCCTTAATCTTCCAAATCATTAATAATAATGCAGGGCAGTCCAAAAATGACCATGTAGCTGTTAAGAAGAAATATGGGACTTTAAGCTTTAGCACTTGATTTTCCTCTGGAAATGGAGTTCATTTAAATTGTAGATGGTGAAAGTTCTCTTTACATTTTGAGGACTGTTAAGATTGAAATGGAGTTCTCTGCTTTTGATCAAGAGTTCACCTTCATGGTTGCTCTTTCCTCACTGTGCTGACCTGCCAGTTTCTGTCTTATTTATTAGTGTGAAGAAACTTGCCTCTTTGTTCTTGTCATGCAGAGGTATGGCAAGAGTGGTGATCAAATTGTAAATACTGAGTGAGCTGCAGTGGAACACAGCCTCCTAGAGAAGATTCAATGGCACCTGGAATCTAAACAAAACTGTAGAACTGAGTTTTTTTGGGATAGTAGTTGTTGCACATTTTCCGGAGTGCCATTTCCCCTCAAACAGCTAGATACCCTTGCTGTTGGGCAGTTGAATGCTTTAGCTATAGAAATACAAGCCCATCCAAACCTGTACTACAGAAATTTATAGACTTTGTTTTTTTGTGATGTACAGTCATTTAATTTAATTTTCTTACTGACTCACATATTGGTATTGTCATTAACCTTCAAAATCCAGTATTGATTTAGCCCTAATTTTAAGATGTGCCGAACGGATTAGTCGATATATCAATTACCTTTTTCCACACTAATTACTTTTCCAACTATCTGAATAATTGATTAATCATTTAAGTAATTTCAGTTTGCAAAAGTGGCAGTTATTTTCTGGTGCCAGTTTCTGAAATGTAAGTATGTGCTCCTTTTTTTTTAGTTTTAAAGAATGGCTCTGATAATCATTCTTAATTTCCTTATGTGAAGTTTGTTTATCTTTGACCTGCTTTAATCCAAAATCCACTGTACTGTAGCTAGAGAGGAGCTTACATTCATCTTCATGTTGGCACAACACCTTCGTGCTTAATGGCATCAGTTCCTGCACACCTCCTTGTCCTCAGAGTAAATCGTCTTGCCATTCATCCTCACTCCCCATCTACACAATAGTCCTGTTCAGTATTCAGGCAGGCATACTGGCCAAGATTCTGCCGAAGTGATAAAACCCCATTTATCAGCGGGAAGTGTTCACAGACTGCACATATATCCAGTCTCTATGCTTTCTGGTCGCACAAGTATGATTATTACTGCCTTACTGAATCCCCAGTGGTTAACTGCTCAGGCACAAGATCTCATTACCATTTGGTGCTATTTCCTAATGAATCTGTGTCTAATCATGTTATTTGTTAGTTGCCTCACATAACTTTTGGTAAATCATGCAACAGGTCTCCAGGAGCAGGACTGGATATAAGCCGTCCCTCTGGATTTTATAGTTTTTAGAAAACAACTCTGCAATCTGTATTCTCTGTGGTTGATTTGGCACTTTATTTTGGAGTATTTAATAGAAATCCTAACTGGAATGCTCCTGAAACAGTTGAGCGATGAAAATCATTTTCATTTTTATTATTTATTTATGATCCATGGTCATTTATCATAGTGCCAAAGCCGCCATTGTAAACGTAACCTTTTTCCCCAGCTGATGGTAAGCTTCGCATAATACTTACCACCTTCAGGTTGATTACTGGAGCTGTTAACATTCAATCATAAATGTGTGAAAATGTATGTAATAAAGTTTTTTTAAAAATGTGCAGCCGCAGCATTGTTCTAATCGCTTTGCAAACATTGCCTCAGAGGAATAAAAACCGCATCACGCTTAGATCCAATTTGTGCTCCACTCACCAATTACTTTCACGGTCCACTTCCCATCTAATACAGAAAGGCCAGATTATCCGCTGGATGTCTGGGTCCTGCACACCCTAATTACAAACACAAATTGGAAAAACGCAACTTGTGACAAAAAATTTAGCGTGCGATTTGTCCTTTTTCCAAGAAAAATATTTGTACTAATTTGCTTCGACTCTGTGTCCTCAAGGAGATACAGAAGGCCTACTTATGTAAAATATGAAGAGTTTTTCATCTTTCCATTGGTCTTGTAATCAGATAAAGCTGTAGCATCGATGTACTGTGTCTAATTGGGTTGATGTATAATTAATCCAAACTGTAGCACCAGTGTCGTTCATTACATGACTGATTAAGAGGATATACAGAAGGAAGAGACGGAACATCAGGTTATCAGATATAGTGCAATTCTTTGAAGAGCCGTGTAACTCTACAAAGCCTGGATGCTGGAAAATTAGGCTTTCAAAAAAGCCTCTGTAACCCAGTATTAACTGACTACCGTGTTTCACTTGCAGCTTGTTTTGCTCTTTCTTGCCGCTGCGCAAACTCATGCAGTTTCTGCTGGCTGCACACATCTCGTCCTTGGACTCACACAGGACTCGACTAGCGAATAAGTCACGGGTGATTGATGGTTGTATAACTGAGGATCCAACCAGTAGCTTTGAGTATAAGATTAATACATGTGAATTTGAAGGGAAATCTAATGATTTGTGTTTAATAAGGAGTCGAACTGAGAGACAGATCCAAACTAAAGAAACCAAAATGATGACACAGTGAACTTAGATGAGTTAGATGATGAACACGTCACAACTTTTCAGCAGTTTTCTTCTCCAAACCTTTAAAGTTGAAATATAAAGTTGATTTGGGACAGTAGCTAAGCACTGTTGCTTGTTTGTTTTTTGTCAACCTCATGTAATCATATGGTAAGACTTGAAGTTATCAGTCTGGTGTTTTTGATTTATTTTTCTTTCTCTTCCTTTTTACAATTTTATCGACAGAGTTTCTAGGTTTAGTCAGAGGTGTACACTGTTGGGTTCGATGGTTTCAGGCTGTCCTCTGTCATCTTTGCTGATCACATGGTTGTGTTGGCTTCATCGGGTCATGACTTCCGTCTTGTGCTGGGGTAGTTTTCAGCTAACTGTAAGGCAGCTGGCATGAAATTGGCAGCAAGTCTGAGGATATGGTTCTATTTTGGAAAAGACATGAGTCACTTTTAGCTTAGAATGCATTGCTACCCTAAGTACCCTAAGGATTTGGAGGTCTTTTTCAAGAGTGAGGGAAGTGGAGTGGTGGAATGTCAGATCGATTGGCATAGGATCTGCAGCATCTGGTGTGGTATCTTCAGTGATATAAATGCTGTGTTGGTGTGTCGTGGTGAAAAGAGAGCTCAGATCTATGCCCTCACCGATGATCACAAACTCTGGGTATTGACTAAAAAAATTAGATTGAGGCTAGGGCTGTGCGATATGACAAAAATCTAATATCTCGATATAAGACATTTATTGTCCTGACAACGATATAATCACAAAAATGTAATATTTTCTGTAAATTCTGTGAATCTCGGGCAACTCGACTTGCGTGAAGTTTTTACAGCTGGGCGTCGTGTACCTGGAGTCGAGTGTTTTAACCGATGCATGAAACTATACATTTTTAGACATAAGTTGTAACGGCCACCATTTTCTTTCAAAGTTTGAATCTAAGGTTTATTTTTTAGCACCTAACGGCTCTTTTTTTTCTTCTCATCTGTAAACTCTCTGCATACTCTTTCACTTGATTCAGTTTATTTTGAAAAGTCTCAACAGGATCTTGAGCTTTACTGTGAAAGGTTTACATGGAAAATAAACAAGCGGACAGCGGAGCCACGCTATGGTTTTACTGTCACTGTTGCTAACGACAACACGTAAAAACAGGCGCTTGTCGTCCATAGTGTGGTTATATTAAATATAAGAGAAAGAGAGAACTTTAAGAAATTAATATAGCCACTACAGTGACCATCAAAACGATGAAAAAATATTGCTGTAAACTGTTTATTTTATGGCACCACGAAACAAACGATAGCATAATAGGAAACGATAGACGTTTTTATATCGTCATCCGATATATATCTTTATATTGAACAACCCTAATTGAGGCTCATGCCTCCTTTAGAAATAGAGAGGAGCTTGAATTGCTTATCCTCTACATTCAAAGGTTGAGTTGAGGTAATAAAGGCATATGGTTATAGGTTGTCTGCTGGACACTTTTTGCATCTTTAGTGGTCCTTCACCCTTTGTATTTCAACTTTTTAGGCATTATCTTTTGAAACCATAGCTTAATTTTTTATTGTTATGCAGATGATACCCAGCTCTCTCCATGAACCTAGATGACACACACTATTTAGTTAAACTGCAGGAATATCTTGAAGACATAAAGACCTGGATTTCTAGAGTAGAATGGAGGCAGAGCCTTCAGTTTTCAGGCCCCTCTTCTGTGAAAGTTTAGATTTGGGAGACAGACACCCACTTTCCTTTTAAGATTAGGCTTAAAGCTTTCCTTTTTAATTTTTGTAGGGTCTACCTTACAAAATAAAGCACATTGAGGGTGCTGTTGTTGTGATTTGGCGCTGCATAAGTAAAACTGAATTGAAGTTTATAGTGAGATCATATGATGAGATCAGGTGACTGTGAACCCCCTCTTAGTTTTGCTGCAGTAGGCCTGGGATGCTTGGGGCTTCTTCTGATGCTGATGAGTGTTTCTTCTTCACTCACCTTTTTAATTCTCTTTATGTTTATACATCACTTTGAATTTAATGATTAGTTATTGTTAAAGTGTGGCTCTCTTTTGCAATGTGTCTTTTGTCCTGTCTTTCTCCCCTCAACCTCAACTGGTCATGGGAGATGGTCTCCCTGAGTGATTATGAATATATTGTCTAAACAGTGGGTTTTGGAAACATTTTGTGAGGAAAATTTGTGAGATGTTGCAGACATCATGATAGTGATGGTGAGATGAAAGAGGAAAGGTTGTATGCTCGATAGGGTGAGGACCAAAGGGATTTCAGGTGAAAAATTGGAAAAGGCCAAAGTAATTGTTAAATGTTACATAAAAGGCTTGCTAATGAGAAATACCAATTGTTTTGGAGTAAAAGAAAGAAAAGAAAAGATAGAAATGAGTTAGATTGCGTTAACAAAGAAGCACAAAGGGCGTCAATTCTCCACTTTCTATTACTGAATAAATCTGCTATATGGTGAACAGTGACCATTTATTTAGCAACAACTGTGATCATTACTGCGTTCATAATGACTATGTTGTTAGTTTTTTGTGCCCTGTGTGTGCAGCCCGTCACATGTGAATTGCATCATAAACACTACAGCAACCTCAGAGCTGAACCACGACTGGCTTGAATTCAGAGTAATAAAGGAAAGAGCCACACTGTAGAATAGTAATTACTCAAACAATCAGGCAGGTCTGATAAAATGAATAAAAGCGTATGACTTGGCAAACCAGCTTCATGGTTAATTCAGGACTTCCTGGATGGAGTTGGAAGTTATTGGAGGATTGTTTCCCTGCGGGATAGTAAAGTGATTTGGCCGTACTCTGCAGATGTCGGTCATATAGAAGAAGAGATAACGGCTGTCCGCCGCAGGATGGATGAGATGAGGAAATTAGAGAGACGTAGACCACAGATCAGTCTATGACTAGGATGCGAATGACATTATCAAAGGAACAATGCCAAGACTGGTGAGTAGAGGAAAGATGTAGTGGTTTCATCTCCATTTCTCTTCTAGTTGCAGGAAGTCCAAGATTATATTCAACCATTTTGGAGAATCACCCGCAAAAGACAGAAGATAAAGTGGCATCTTAGTTATTGTCAGAACAGGCAGGAAGTGATCACATGACCCTGGGAGGTCAGTTTGGCCTCTATCATAGAACAGCATCAGCTATTGACACACGGCAGTAATGACCTACCTTAGGGCTGGAAGCTTCACACAGAGTGATGATGACCCATTCCTGCCTGCAAGCTACTGCTTCCCTTCTCATCGATGCAATTACTGCACTGAGGCACGGCTGGTCATGGTCTCTTCATCTTTGCCCCCATGGCAAAGAGGAAGATCAGTTCCCTGCAGTGGCTTTTACCACTGGTCTTACAGCCAGAAATAACACTAAGACAGTGACTGTGTAAAAACTGTAAAGCTAACTGGTTAATCTGTAGCAGTCTGTAGAGGGATATCAGGTGTATTCTGTACACAGGTCGTCATGATGCATTAATTACTGTTGATGTTCATGTGCGTGTTTAGCCCCTCACCAGTGAAAAGTGAGATGACAAAGGAGGTAATTTCCTCTTTCTCTCAAGCTGGTGTTTAATTGTGTGAGCTACAGTATAGGTGATGGGGCGGGGGGTGGTGTGTGTGTGTGTGTGTGTGTGTGTGTGTGTGTGTGTGTGTGTGTGTGTGTGTGTGTGTGTGTGTGTGTGTGTGTGTGTGTGTGTGTGTGTGTGTGTGTGTGTGTGGTGGGGGGGCTACTGGTAGGAAGGAGTCTGTGTGAGGCTTCTCCCTCCTCATTCCTTCTGACAAAGATTTTAATTCACCGTAATTATACAGATGGATTGAAATATACAGCAAGACAGGGAATCACTCCAATTATGCAGAGTTGATTAAAACTTGGACCCCATGCCAGGGTACTGCAGGAGCACGGGGGGAGTCAAGATGTGCACCACTGAAACACTGAACACATAATACCAGTTAACATCTGCAGCAAAAGTACCAAAACACTGAATATTATTTCTGTAGCTCTTGTAAGACAGATGTGTTTTTTTGTTTTTTTTTTCTCTATACAACAAAGCTGAACATTAACAGTTTGATGGTGTGGCGCATGGACACAAACATTTCTGGTCTGGAATGAAGGCAGAATTCTTATAAAGAAGTCTCTTTACTTTCTAATTAAGATGGATCCATGCTATTCATTTACTGTCAACTGCACACTCTGTGCAGCACAGCACATCTCTTGCATTGTGTCATTGCATATAGCTGCAGTATTGACAGACAGAAGGGGAGAAAGTCCTTAGCATCTAGAGGCCATTGCCAGCGAAGGAGAACGAGGAGGAGAAAATAGGAGGGAGGAAAAATGGAAGATGGAGAATAAGAAACAAAGAGAATGAGAGGGAGAGAGAGAGAGATCACAAATGGGGAGGGATGGAGTGAAAAGGGCAAGACATTTGTCACCCTCTCCTACAAGACCATAGGAAGAAAGAACAATATCATTAATCTCCTGACATTTCAATATTGTATTAACCTTTCTAGTGGAATTCTGTGTGCTCATTAGTCTTTTTTGAGAGAGAGAAAAATAATAATCGATAGAACAAGCTCTGGACACGATTTAGAAATACACTGCAGTCAAATAACATCTAACCTTAAGCCAGTCACATGCTTTTGCCCTTTCTTTAGCAATCTAGGTCTTTGTCTACATGAAATTAATTGGTTAAAATACAAACATATCAAGTAAAAGATACATTTAGGTGAAAGGTTGCTCTCTCAAGTAGGTTACAGTCATAAAAGAGAAAGAATGGCCTGGCTGTAAAACAACAGCTTAAGATGGCAACATAAGCACTTCAGCCATCTTATGTGAGGAGGAAAAAAAAGCCCCAAGGCCACACAAAGCATGATGTCTCACCTCCACCATGCAGTCTGTCAGCAATGGAGAGAGAGAGAGAGAAAGAGAGCGAGGGAGAGAGAGGGCTGATCCTAAAGGCGCCTAAAGCCTTTAAATTCCACCAACATGATCCTCCCCTCCCTGTAACACCTCCACTGCCCACTCACCCTTGTCCTCACCTTCCATCTATCAATGCCTGGAGAACACCCGCCATTCAAGTACCCAACACTCCCTAGGTCATTTGACTAAGAAAACACTCTAATTTATTCACATTATGTGCCCTTGGTGAACATCAAACACTGCCAGACCTTTTGTCTGTCATCATTTACTTTTGGCCTCCATGATTGGTCATGTCAGTGTTTTGCTGAACGTGTTCGGTGATGCTGTTATGGAAACATGTGCCTTTTTGAGCACTGTGATTGTCTGTTTGTGTTGGGCATTCAAAGCCCAGAGGAAAAGTCACACGGGTTCAAGGTTATTTCCAGTACTGTAATTATGGGTCTAACAAACACCTTGACTAACACTAAAGGTCTTTCAGTGGGATTGTTTGACTTCACCGGGAAATGAGTGGGAGGTAAATTCACACGCCTACTATGTATATAAGGATTTTAATCTGTTTACTTTTTCATAATGTTGCAGAAAAGAATCATATTAGTAAAAGTAGTGTATTAGGCAGGAGCCTGAGTTACAATCTATAAAGGACCAAGGAGCACATGTAAAGATTGCTCTACAATCTCTGAGTTATCTCTCTTTAATAATGCAGGTTGTATTATGTCAATGCAGACCCAGTGTTGCAAATCAATTATTTGGACTGCTGTGTGGCAAAATGGGATTTACATGACTGTTGCATCAATGTGATTAAGCACCTTGGCATGTATTTAATTTACTGCATTAGCACAAAATCAGCCATTCTAGTATTACTGTTAAATCCATTTCCAAAGAACAGTGTAATGATGGTAGTGCTAAGGTGATTATTGCATTAGTTAATTCGTCAAATGATGGGCAGCTACCCAAAGATTGGTTTAATCTGTTGTTCAATTGAAAACAAATGTATTCAGTAGATATATTAAAAAAAAAAAAAAAAAAAAAAAAAAATGGAGTTCAGTAGAATGCAGTAATGGAGTGAATTTTCACACTTATCTTTAGTCTTCTAGAAATGCCATATGAAGTATAACGGGATTATTTATTTATTTTTTAATGCATAGCAGTAACTGTACATCATCTCATGTGTTAGAGCAACTTTAAATGTGTTGAATGTTTTTTGTAAAACCAAAAATTTCTGTGTGTGGTCTTGGGTATAGGGGGTTCAAAGTCAGGTGAAAGTGATTGTGGTGGAGTTTTCTGGTGTTATTAAAGTAAGGTTATGTCACCAGCAGCATAGAATGGTCTTTATGCAGTGATCACGGGTAGTCATTATTATCTGAAATGCTGTGTGGGTGCAGGCCATTTCAAATAAAATGACAGTAATCCAAATTATTATTATATAATATTAATAACTAATAATAATATTATCTTTCATTAATATTCTCTAACTTTTTTGAAAAAATGGGTAATGTGTGTGATGCTCTAAGGCACTAATGTTAGTGTTGAGGGAATGGGTTATAAATCATTCACATACTTAAAAAGAAAAAAAAAACTTTCTTTCTCCCTCTCTCATCCACACCACTAGGATTTACAGTAATATCAGAGTGTCATTTGGACTGGAGAAATGTAGTCAGATGGCAATAAGGAGGGAAGATAGTCAGAACTGAGGAAATTGTTGCCTTCTTATTACTTTTAGTACATTGCAGACACTGAGAAATCCCACAGGCAAATGGGAACCATGAAGACATCACTAGGAAAGCTGCAACCACCAAATACCCGGAGAGATGAAGGCCAGTCTTGAGGAGTCAGGTGAATGAAAAGAACAAGAAGAACAATCAACACCTACGTCCTGAGAGTCATTCAATACCCTGCTGGGATAATCAGCTGACCAAAGAATGAAATAGGAGGCAGTGACATCAAGACAAGAAAGTTCATTACTGTGCAGGGTTTTACCCCAAATCCAGCACCCTGAGACTGTATGTTAAGTGGAAGAAAGAAGGCCAATGACTAGCCGGTGTTTCTGAGGATGAAACAAAGATCCATGCACTTCAAGCAACCTGTTCATACAAGAACTTTTTTTATGCTCAAGTGCTAACATTGACACATTTACACTCTTTTGGATGCATCTGAGAGCAACTTGGGGTTAGTATCTTGCCAAAAGGTATATGGCATGCAAACTGGAGCAGCCAGGGATTGAACCACCAACATACCGATTAGATTAGATCAGATCAGATGACCTGCTCTACCTCCTGAACTATAGCCACACATTGTCTGGACCTTGTTTTCTGCATATTGATTAATGGAACTAAAAACAAGTAATTCTACGTCCTCTTTTGACTGATGTGCCTGTAATTGGTTGACCTAGCCTCCTCTTCTAACGTCGCTTCTGTAGAGATATCAAAGTGGTGATTATAAGGCATGTCTTATAGCTCACAAATACTACCAGCTGGCATTCGATCTAAAATAACCCATCTTTGTGCAAGTGTTTGGGTTTTTTGCTTGAATAACACTTTTTTTTATCTTCCTTTTTTAAATCTTTATTATATATATATGTAAACATCACTGAGCCAACAACTGTTTAATAATTATAACAAGCACTTTGATAAAGTCCATGATTCACTGGTAGTGTTAAATGCTAGATTTTGAGATCAACTTACGGAAGCAAAGCAGAGAAAAAGCTGAGGGAAGAAAGATTCCAGGGGACAGCATGAGGAGGCTATATTCCTCTGGGTTAATTGTGCAGACCCGTCAGCACTAAATAAGGATGGTTAGAATGACTGGCTAAGTGACAAATGGATGTACAAATCATCCAGATTACTTCTTGGTTATTAAAAAAAAAAAAAACCACGCACAACTTGGATTTGGCAGGCTTCCACGGTTCCTCTCTCATTACGCCTGGCAGTCTCTCACACTGACGGCCATCCTTTACAATAACTCTCATCAGTTTAGTTTTCACAAGTTTCACGAGCTTAAGAGTTTAACACTGATTATAAACAACTCTTTTTGTAATGGCATGTAATTGTGATGAGCTGGTTGGTAAGACTGTTAAACCTAAATTAGTTTTGATTGATTGTCTGAAGAGATGGCGTTTGACCTGCAGCTGTAGTGTAAATGGCTGTGGAGAGGTGCTGGTAAGCCATCTAAACGCTGCGCACCTGTGATGATGGGTTCCTCGCTGGTGTTTTCACAGAGGGTAGTGACAGTATAAGATGAGTTGTCAGACAGAGCACAGCTGTTCACTTAATTACCTTCTAGTATGGGAAGGAGGTTAATGAAGCAGTTTTGCGATCAGAAATGAGAGACAGCCTGAATGTGCACAAAAGAAATTAGTTTTTGGCTGCTGGGAAAGCAACAGCAGTTTAAATTATTGATTGCAAAAAGTGAAACACTGAAGGCATAAAGATGGGAATTTAAAGGAGGGGGAGATGTTAGTGTGCTTATATTCCTGTATAGAGTCACAGGAAGCAATGTAATGCATGCAATAGAGTACTGAGAAGGAATTGCCTTCTGCAATTTAATCATTCACTTGTTCTCTTCAAAGTTAGGCAAAGGCAGTGAACCCAATGGCTGGTATTTTGCAATCCTTAGAACTTGTAAAAATTGCTTAGATTTGTTTTGTAATCTCTTCATTGCAGTCACCATAGACTGCTTATAAAAGATGGTTGTAGTCATTATAAAATGACCTAATAGTTAATAGTTCTGTTGTTAAGTTTTGAGCTCAGTGTTTTCGCCTTTACAATGTCGGTGTTTTGAAACCATATGTGTCTCGAGCGAGGGGTGGATCCACACAATCTCTTCTTAATGATATGTGATTGATTAATCATTAGGTAATGACTCTGGGTAATCCTCTTTCTGACTTTCAGAATGACCAATAATTTAGAAAATGTTACATTTTGATTCATTATGATCTGAAACTACTGACTGACTTAGTAAACCATTATGACTTTATTGAGGCCAAAAAGCAGGCGAGCACAAGAACTCGGACTTCTGAGCAACTTTTTGCAACCAGGGGAGTCGCCACCTGTTGGCAGTTAAAAAGACTGCAGGTTGAGGGGACTGAGGTTGATTTAACTTTTTAAACTCAAAAGTTCTGACCCTCCTCTTTTACTGTTTATGCCTTGAATCCAGTGCCCAACTGCCTTAATACTGTATTTTTTCAATAGATCTTCTGCTCCTCTTACTGGGAAATATTTTGATTGCATAGCAGTATGTGAGAAGTTGAAACTTGTTTACTGGTCCTGTGGTGCAAATTAAGACTTTTGCAGATGAGTTTGAGCTTCTCAGTCACTATCATTTTGTATTTTGTGGTTCCCTTGTCAGCCTTGAATCTCACCAGGTGTGCAGTATGGCGTTATTTTTGTGCCACTATTCTGAGCGCACGTAAAAAAAAGTTTGTAGGTGCAAGTGTTGTATTTTGAGGAGAAATTTATTTTGAGCGAAGAAAAGCTGAATTTGAGTGAACAAAAGTCATTCCAGCGTGCAAAAAATGTATTTCAGTGTTTGCTGTTGGTCTCCAATCAGCTCGAAATGACGAAATGCAATATCCCAGAATCCATTTCGTCCAAAACTCAAACGAGGCAGTGGCGGGGGAACACAGAGTGGCGGAGTTTGAAATATTACTCTTTCTGGGTCACAGAATAAACTTTTAAGATATTTTCATGCGAGAATGGTGCTGTGTAAACTTCTAATATCTGCTCGATTCATCAAGACATCACATATTTGCATAAGTGCTCTAACGTTTTCGGAGATGCCTGTTACCCACCAGCTGACCGGGTGGTCACTCGGGTTAAACACAATATATAAGGCTGAACTGACAAAAAGATCATAGACTACACCACCAGGTATTATAGGAAAAACCATAAAGCCTTTGAACTAAAACAAACGCTGTTGTGACAGTGATGTACACTGTCTTGTTGGTATATATGTATGATTTGTATCACCTTCATGTTTCCAAACCGATATCATGAGCAGCAGCTTTTACAGCTGTGGCTCCAGCCAACATCAGCTGATACTAGAAATTAATTTTAAATAAATTATAACAACAGCTTATCAAGCTTGAACATGCTGCTGTTGTTGTTTAGCGCAACATACGCTGGTTTCCTGTTTCTGGCGCAATGTGGGAGATAAACAAACAAGAGAGATGATCAGCTGATCATTGATCAGTTTCATCATTGAAGTAGCAACAGGAGAGGGAGGGGGAGAGAAAGAGGGGAGAAGAGGCAGCTATGCAACGTAAAGACAGAATAACTCCAGCGTTGTCTTTTTTTCATTCTAGCTAAAGTACGGGACTCTTTTTCCCTTCAATACGAATGTATTGTAATTGGTCCAGCTCAGAGTTGATCATGACCAATTGGCTAATCCACCACCTTTCATTGTTTATACCGTTACAAAAACAAACAAACATAAAAATGAAAAATCATCATCGGCCCACCGGGCAAATGTCCGGTATGCCCAATGGCCAGTCCAGCTATGCGGTCAGCTGGTGGGTAACAAGGCATCTCCGAAAACGTTAGAGCACTTACAGAAATATGTGATGTCTTGATAAATCGAGCAGGTATTTGAAGTTCTCGCATGAAAATATCTTAAAAGTTTATTTTGTGACCTAGAAAGAGTAATATTTCAAACTCTGCCACTCTGTGTTCCTCCGCCACTGCCTCGATTGAGTTTTGGACAAAATGGATTCTGGGATATTGCATTTCGTCATTTCGAGCTGATTGGAGACCAGAACAGCCAATCAGATTTTTTTGCATCCAAGTCTGTGATTGGCTGGTTTTATGGCACAAATATAACGGTGTAGAGAAAGAGTTGAGCACGCACGGGCAGAAATGTTGAGCGCGCCAGCAACACATTGTGAGCGAGCGCAAATGCAAAAACTGAGCGAGAGGGGCTGCTATTGTGTGTGTGTGTGTGTGTGTGTGGATAATAGCAAACACCGAAATAAATTTTTTGCACGCAGGAATGAATGTTGTTCCCTCAAATTCAGCTTTTCTTCGCTCAAAATAAATTTCTCCTCAAAATACAACACTTGCACCTACAAACTTTTTTTTACGTGCGCTCAGAATAGTGGCACAAAAATAACGCCGTAGTGCAGCATATTGTTTCGGCTGTGGCGTGCCTGTTGGAGTTGCTTGTGCCCTCTCAAGACAATAATTACAATTCCACTAGATGCACTTCAGTGTCCCAGAAGTGCTTTCCACTCACCAAAAAACACTGGAGCAAGTCTATTTTTGATGGAAGTTGAATTAAGCTGTAGAGAGGAGAAAGTCCGACAAACAACGCAACCGATTTGATTCTGTGGCTGCCTTGTGATTTACAATAGCAAATTAGTTTGGAGCTTCTTAGTCAGATCCATCCTGCCCTTTTGATGTCACAAACTAATAGGTGATCAGCCAGTTAATGGCAGCCCAGGCTCACCTGAAATTTGGTGAAGTCGCCGCTGAATCTGGGAATTACCTACAACCGTTACCTTTTACAGTTTAACCCTATGTGGCTCCATAGTGCAGTGGTTTACACATTTTCCTAACAAGAAGAAATATCCCCGGTTTGTTCCTGGGAGCTACCGGTGCTGTGGTGAACCCTGTGATTGGGGAACAGAAAGTATCTTTCTCTCTTATCAATTGCTACCATGCAAAAGCTTTGATGTCCTCCTAATTATACTTTTATAGTATAGAAATATTTAATTCAGTAATATAGAAATTCTAATGTAGTTATTTTACTGGTAAAACTTTTTATTTTATAAGCTTGGAACTGATTATATTTTTGCAGTCAGTAAAGGCTGCAACTAGCAGTTAAAATATTTTTTATTGTCAACCAATCTGCAACCTGTTTTTGATTAATGGAGTCATTATTTGTTTGTCCAAAAGCTCAATAGGTCCTTTTTGGCCAGACAGTAGAAAGAAATAGGGCCAAAATATACAACATAGAATTATTTCAGATGCACATATATGCACACAGGTTGAGTAACTGTAAGGACCAGACCAGAGACAGTTCACCCTCATTGTGCATATTCATGTCATTATGGGGTGAATAACCCTGGCTGCCCGGGTATCCACTTAAGATCTTTAATCACCTGCACTTCGTTGTGAGAACAGGACACACCTCTGCTCATTAAAATGATGGATGGAGGCATGAGGGGATGCTCTCTCCTGTTCCAAATTTGTTCTTATTTAGAAAGGTGCTTATTAAAGAACACCTGGGGGAATGAGGGGGGAAGGGATCTCCGAGAGCTGAGGTGGTGGAGGAGGTGGTTGAGGAGCGAATCACCTATTCTGAGGGTATAGCTGCAATTATATTGTTGCTAAGTAATACAGATATCTTTCACATTTTAATTTATGTGTAAATGTTAAATGCCAAACAAACTATGTTCTCTTATTTTTAAAGAAAAAAAGTACAATTTTATTTAAAAAAAAATTTAAAAATGCAAAAAGAAAAAAAAAATCAACATATTCATAAATGGTAAAAAAAAAAAAAATTAAAATTACTCCAATAGTAGATGCAAAATCCTGCTTCTCAGCTAGAGGCATACGTCTCTTGATGGTACAGCATGTTGAGGTGGGCAGCACTACTCATTAGCTTGTAAAAACAGGACTTAATTCCAGTTCTTTGAGGTTCATGAGGGAGTACAAAGGGGAGGAATCATCTCTATTTCTTCATCACTGCTGTTTGAATAAGCCAGTCAGACAGTGCTTGACATTAAAGACTCCCATAGGCCAGGTTATTGCCTCTTTGAGAACAAGCAGTAGGCAGGTTAGATGTAATAAACTGGAACAAATGTATTTCCGTCTCCAATTAGGATAAGTCGCTGTCTAGAGTCCCTCTGTGGTGCCAGTGTCATTTCCTGATTCTTTTTATGGATATTTTGTTTTGTTACATCAGCAGCCACCCATCACCGAGTGAGTGACGAAAAGGGGTGAGTACTGTATTCACTCTCTTATGTAACCTCATTGAATTCTCCTTACACCTAATTGGCAGCAATCTAGGCCTGTCAAATTGAATATAATCCCTTCGCTGTTGGTTTTAGCTTCCCTCTATGGTTCCAAATGCCTTTACTGAATGACATGGCATGCTGATATTGTGAGTAATGGCGAACACTAATGGAATTGGCATTAGGTAATACATTTGAATAGCTACAGTACAGAACAGAAATGGCTATTTAGCGACTGAGCCAGGAATATTGATAGTTCCCTCCTTGATGGTGTTGTTGAAGTACATTGTATACTTTTGGTTGAGGTCAGCTCATATTAGTTCTCATTAAAAGTGTTTAATGTAGCTGATGCAATTACACTTGGGTCATTATGATCAATTACATTTATGGTAAATATATCATTAAAATAAATGTGTGCCTTTTATGAATCATTTATTACACCAGCAGAAATAGTTTTGTATACTTCGCACACATTATTGATTAGTCAGAAATGGGAAATTAATAGAAATCCTGTTTATGTTTTTGAAAAGTGCTAAAAACGAATTGAACATCTCATTGCTTATGTTGTGCAATACTCTAGAAAATGCTCTGGAAATCCTGACAACGTTTTGGGGGGTTGGCAGTGGGGGGTGTCAGCTATATGCAACTGAGAGATCAAAGTGGAAAGTGGATCACATTTTGCACATTATTTTAGTTTCTTATTTTGAAAAGTTAAAATGTGGTGTTGGCTGTATTTAGCAGCCTGGGAGTTATCCAGTATTTAGTAATGCAAAAATAATATAAATGATTAAAAGCTGCATATTGTCAACATGCTTTACTCTGTTTATAAGTCTGTGGTATTAGAGTTGCACAACATGTCCTCAAAATTCTGTTCCGATATTTGGAAAAATGTTGGCTCATGTTCCTGATGATGCAGTGAAAAAAAATTGTTTATCTGCATTTATAAGTTATTTTATCTTTTGGTTTTAAGTAAAACCGTAAAGAAACCCTTTAGTTTAACAGTCACTAAAGTAACTTAACCTTTCTAACTTGTCAGGAGCTGCACAATATTGTCACATTATAAGACTGAAAAGTATTTTCCATCTAGGATCTAGTCAAGAAGGGTTGCCTCATTGTTTTGTGCACTATAGGAACAATATTGCGATATGATGCAAAAACTTGCAAATGACTCCAAATGATTTGATGTAGCACAGACCTGTTACAGTATAAAAGGCTAAAACTGCCATTTAGATATTTGACCCAATAGTGACAAAATGCTTGCTGCAGACGTGCAGAGAGTATCACAGTTTTTCAGTTCTTACTGCCAGCAGCAGCTCCTTTTGTGCCGTGATGAAAGATGTGTGCGCAGGTGGGCAGCTTATAAAAACTTGGTTCTGTGTTCCCTTAACGGTGATGTGTGTTGGTACACAATACTGTTTCTTAGTGTGTTTCTTACTTGCAGACAAGAAAATGGAGGCAGCTTCTTAGTAGTGATGTGCAGATCGATACTGAAATATAGATTCCTCCGATACCAGTCATTTATGTTCTAGAATCGATTCTCATAATAAAATGTAGATATTTTAGTAATTTAGGGTAGATTTGTAGTTTATCATTAACAGGAACACAGTGGAAAGAAACTATATCATTCAGATTGTCTACATTGGAAGGAACTACTTCCTCTTCCGCCTTTCATAATCATATGCGACTGTATAAATGTGTCGCTGCCCCGAGTGCGCACTCACAACGACTGATCGTAAATGGAGTCATGTGCGGACGTATTTTACCTCCACAAACAGCCGAGTCGTGGTTTGCGATACAGGTGGGCAAGACAGTGAGGTGTTGTGGCAACACCACTAACCTCGTCAAATACCTCAGTAAATCATATCACAGAATATGACGAGCTTATGTTGAGGCGAACTGAAGAGGAGGAGAGGGACGGGTGCTGCTAGGGCGAGACAGACGTCTCTCACGGAGTCCTTTAGTGCTGCAGGCAGGAAACGTGTTCAAATAGCACACAGCTTCAGTTTTTGAATTTCTATATGATAATTCTGCATTGTCAAGCGATAAGAACAAGTAGTCTAATGTCCTGTTATCATTATGAAGCTATACAATAGCAATACAATAAATAAAATAATTTTTTGTACAAAGTATCTGTATCGGATCAATATCGTCGATACCACCCTGAATTTTACTTGGTATCGGATCGGAAAGGAAATCAGTGGAATCGCACATCACTACTTCTTAGGAAAAGAAAACAGGGCAATACATAGGTTGTTGTTTTTTGTTTTTTTTGTTTTCCCCCCCCCCATTCTTATGCTGAGGGGGCATAATTGCACATAATTGAGTCTATGGTGCGATCATCTGTGTCATTATGACATTGTCTTTTTTTTTTTTTCTCCCTGCCTTGTAACGGTTTCGATATGAGTTGTACAAACTTTAGCTTTGTTTGGGGTTTTTCCAAAAACACCAAACTAGGAGGCCTGGGAAAGCCTCAGGATCCCTGCAGGAGTTGGAAAGTGTTCCTGGGAATAAATTCTGGATAAGCGGTAGAAATCTGATGGCTGGAAAGATTCTTCAGTAGGAGTGGGGTTGTGCCAAAAACACCAAAGGAAAATGGATGTTGAGTCATAGAATAACAAATTGTTGGTCTTAACCTTTTTGTGGATTTGAGCTTTTTAAAAAAAAGGATATAGGCTTATCCTTTCAGAAAATACTGACAAATGACCAAAGGAACATTTATAATTTGAACTTTTTTTTTATTCATCTTTTTTTAAAGTTCTTTTTACTTTTTTGCTTTACGAAACAAATGTTTGCAGATGTCCTATGAATAAACAACAGCACCCTTTCTCCTTAAAACAGGGCTCAATCAGCCCTTTAGTATCAAGAAAAGAGACTCTTCTTGTCCAATTACAACCTCTCCAGATTCCCAAAGTGACATTTTTCCTGTATTTGACATTCATTTAAGTGCATTCGGAGTCAGCATTACCATTTCAATTAATGTGCAATAGCTGAGTTTATGGTCAATGTGAAAAGGTATTTACATTGCAGCTATGACTCACATTAACTGTTGTTGTCATCACTTGTGTCAGAACTGGAGAGGAAGACAATCACAACATAAGGAGTCTCCTTTCAAGCACAGCCTTTGTAAACGGCAATCTTTACCTACAACATCATCATCATCATCATCATCATCATCAGGATTAACTAGACTCTTTTGTCATACCTGTTTTCCTCCAGTAAGACAAAAAGGTTAATAGATAGAATGGTTTAAAATAAAGTTTAGTGATTGTGCTTTTAAAACCAAAGTAAAACAAACAACAAACATTGATGACAACACAAAACATAACAGTGCATTATAAAAAAAAAAAAAAGGAAAAATCCCAAAGTGGCACTTTCTTGGGGAAGCTAAATAATATAGCAATTTACAACATGGATGGAATTGATAAAATAATTATATTTACTGGCATAATAAAATTAGAATTTGCAAAAAATAAAACAAGGAAGACAATTTTGAGGTACCACAATGGGTAAAACAAGAAGACATCATGTATACATGTATATTTACAGACAGTCCACCTCTCTCTGCTTGCAGCTAATTTATTACAGTAACATCTCACTGTATGGGCTTTCCAAAGTTCTTTTCAAGGCAAGCTGAGTCATGTCAATATCTGGAGTAAGAGTTCACTCCATATTGCATTGGAATTATACATAAATATACTACTGTGTATTTTGTTTTGAATGCACCATTTTATTCTTCACTCTTTCGTTTTTTTCAATGGACATATAAAATGATAAGTTAGAAAAAAAACAACATTGGTCTGTTTTCCAGATGTAAAGAAACACTACTGATGTACAGTATGAGGGCAGCCAACATGATGGTGAAATACTAAGATATTTAAAACTGTAAGAGAAACAATGGTGCTCCATTCTTGGACAAAAAATCAGAACAGTCTGTCCTTTTCCTCCTCCTTCAGCTTTCTACCATCTGGGAAAAACAAAAACATTTTGGTTAGCACAAAGGTCAGCCAATATTGACTCACTGTAGATCTGTATCTGTGTATCCCATTGTTGGAGGACAATTTAAACAAAAGTATTTTATATACGAAATTATTGGCTGCAAAGGATTTTGATTCTTTGCAATCAATACCTTATTAAAGTCATAGACATCACCAAAAGCCGTTTTGTTCAGCCAGGCCATCACTGGCCATGTAACATTTTCTGTAAATTCTGTGAATCTCGGGCAGCTCGACTTGGGGGAAGTGTTTCCAGCTGCACGTCCTTTACCTGGAGTCGAGTGTTTTAACTGATGCATGAAACGATACATTTTTAGACATAAGTTGTAACGGCCGCCGTTTTCTTTGTGAGTATTTATTACACTGCGTGCTGCGGGGAAAAGCCTGTTCTAACGTTTGACTCCAAGGTTTATTTTTTTAGCACCTGGTGGCTCTTTTTTACTTCTCATCCGTTAATAATCTGCTCTTTCACGTGATTCAGTTTATTTTGAAAAGTCTCAACAGGATCTTGAGCTTTATTGTGAAAGGTTTATGTGGAACTTAAACAAGCGGACACACGATGCTGTTACTGTCGTTGTTGCTAATGACAACGCATAAAAACAGGCGCTTGTCCGTCCATAATGTGGTTATATTAAATATAAGAGAAAGAGATTTGGACTGTGAAGTGTTGTCTGTTGGCTGAACCTGAGCTGAGAGTATATCCCTGTACAGAATGAATCCATCTACTTCTATCAGCAGTCGCATCATAAATAAACGCTAGCAACCCAGTTTCATTGGCGGCTGTACGTACCCATTTTTGCTGTGTTTTTGATCAGGAACTGTTGCAATCCTACTAATTACTTTCCTTTTCACGCCATTCTGGTACAAGATAATTTTGGTTTTATTTTTGTTTTCTTTTTTTCTTTTTGTCCAGAAGAACTGTGCTCTTTTATGTGATATGTCTACCTCCTTAAGACTAGATAACTATTGCATAGGGTTTTTCCTAACCAAAGAAAGAATTTTGTGGTCATTCACTTCAGGTGTTTTCATTGGTCTTTCAGGCCTTTTGGTATTGCTGAGCTGCCTAGTGCATTCCTTGTTTTTAACAAATATGGATTTGGGCCATTACTATAATTTTTGCTTTCTCTCTGATAGGTTTATTTTGGCTTTTAGCCAGTAGTGTCTTTCCCTCTTTTGCATGATGATCTTTTTTTCCTCATGTTAAGACTTCCAGTTATTGAGACTTAACCTGCCTACTACACTATTTGTCAGTCAGTTGTCCAATTCCTTTTCAGCCTCTGAAAATTGCCAAACAACTAATGCAATATGTTTGGTAAAAATACCTTGATTTAAAATATAGAGCCGTTGAAATAAAGTTGGCTCTATACAGTCTGATGGTGTAGAGAGCCAAAAATGACAAAGATTGTGTCATTGTCCAAAAACTGTATTCAATCTCTTGCCAAAATTAACAGATGCAAACATGGGACATTGTCTTTGACATTACTCAAGTAGAATGCAGATGCCCATCAAGTATATTTCAGAGAAGTAGAGTCTAAGACTACCCTTTACCTCTATCTCTTCATCTCCTGGTTGGAAGGCTCTGGAGGTGTTGAGGCCCATATCTGCAGGGTTCCTTCGCCCTCCTTCTCCTCTCCGCCGGCCCCCTGAGCCCCGGGAGGACATGGAGCTAGAGGAGCTTGGGTCTCGGGGGCTGTTGACTGTAGGGAACTGTGGTCGGCTATACGGCATAATGTCTTCTGAACCTATAAACAGGGAACAATAGTTAAGAATCAAGGTGCTACCCATCGGACTGAAGAATTCCTTTATGCTGTAACTATTGTAGTACCTGCATGCTGGCGTGCTTTGTTGGTAGTGCTACTCTCATGTTTATTCCCTTTCCCTCCGTGAGCAGTCTTTTGTCTATCCTGAGCATCTTTGCGTTCAGATGAGCTGGTTCTGGGGTCCGAGTCCTCTCGGGCTCGATATCCCCCTGTTCCTCCTCTCTTGTCTCGACCTTCACCGGCTTTGGGGGAAATCACTCCCCGGCCCTCCAGAGCTACCTTGGAAGGGTGTGTAGGGGACTTGAGCACTGCTGGAGGGGGGATGGGTGGAGGTGGGAGATCTGAAAAATAAACACAGGAAGCAAAAGCACATTAAAAACAAAATAAAACCCCACAAGAGTTTAGAAAATTGCAACAGACTGGAGAACAAGATCTGTGTACTTATGAAACTTTAGTGTGTATCATCTGTCACTCACTTGTCTCACACCTGCAAGGTGATGCACAAACACAGCTGTGATGTGTGTACATACACCCAGAGCTGCAGACATAGCCATGCTGAACGGAAACTCCTCCAAACAGACAGTAAACAGAACAGATGACATTAGAGAGGCTGAATCTGCCAGAGAGTTATGAGATTTGAGCAAGAGAGGAGGGGAGTGTGACGGTCAGCAGCTGCCTCTCTGGCCTATTCGACTTCTTCTGTCGATGAATCAATGCTGCTTGTCCTTGAGCCATTATTCATATGAGACCAGCCAGTGAGCCGCCTGGCCTCTCACACATCACACGGCTATCTAAACAAAACGCAGAGCAAAAGCCTTGTCTGCTTGCGATCAATGGCATTTCATCTTCTAATCAGCTACCAACCTGGAGGATGGTTTTGTTGGCAGCCAGACCCATAATCCACATTGGATTAGAACGTTATTAAACATAGTGAGCGTCAGCTCTTACACTTAAGATCTCAGTGGCTACCTCACAGACTTTAAGACAAAACTGGATTAGAAGAATCAAAGATTTTTATTCTTTTTTTTTTTTTAAACACAACAAGCTAATGGGGCTGGTAATGTCTTTGCTGTGTTGTTTTAGCAGTATAGTGAAGCTTCAATACACTTTCCTGATTATCCTCCACTCCCCTTGAATACAAAAGGGATGGTCAATATCATATAGCAGAGAGGCGTCTGCAGTTTTTTAATATCTATCTTGCCTCCTGAGTTCTGCCTCAGTCAGAGTCCGATCAATGCCACAGTCTTTGAGCTATAGCTTGCTACAACGGAGGAGCTGAGCGCCTTTTAGATTTACGAGGAAATATCGGCGAGAACAGAGCTCAGATCTGAAACTGTCTCAGAGCTTGCCAAGGAGGATTAATCTGAGGGTCTGGTGGTTAATTAGGCAGGCAAGGCTGAAGCATATCGGAAGAGAAAGGAAAGGGTTAAGTTCGGTGAGGAAGCAGACAAAGGCATCAGAGTCAAACATAATATGAATCATGGAGAGAATATAACTTCACATCAACTGTGCAAACAAAATAAATGACTAGGTCAAAAAAGGATAAGTAGTAGGGAAGTGAGGCTGCTGAGGTGCAGGGGTAGAGGTGTTGATTTTTTTTTTCTGGTTAGCAGTCTTAACCTAAAGAAATTAGGACACCTCAGGGATATATAAACAAATGACAGATATGCGTTTGCCTCTGTAAATGTAATTTGTGCCTAGAAAACAGGGTTTGTTTCCTTTCTTTTAAATTTCATTAAATCTTTTTTACCTATCACCTCAGAAGCAGTATTCCAAACCACAGACAGGGTCTGTAGGGTGGGAGGGTGGGTGGTTGGGGGCAGGGGAGGCAATAAACTCTAAATGAAAAACAATCCATTCAGATCAAATGTAATCAGCAGGAGGACTGATAGGCAGACAGAACTGCAGAGCTGTCAGTACGCCCCCTCCTTGCTCAAACAAAGACGGAGCAGAGCAGGAAAGGAGAGGAGAGTGGAGTGGGATGGAGAGATCACGCCAATGGGAGGGGCAGCGGATGGGGAGGAAGCCAGGATATAAGGATGATGGTTTTTGGGGCGGGGGGGGGGGGTTCTGCAGTGATATAGCTGGTCTGGCTCCCAGTGAGCTGGATATTAAATCTCCCTGTCAAGTGCTTCCAACACTCAAGGACACCTGACACTAAGAGGAGAGCCAGCTCTGGGACAGCACATACTGTACACACAGGAGTGACAATGTGCACATTCTCAAATACAGATAAATAATAATAATTTAAAAAAAAAGATCTTTCCACAAGATCAAAGCAGAAAGGAAGTGGGGAAAAACAGGTTGGTAGGCTTCTGAGTTTTAAATGATGGTGCTATAAAATGTTAATTGCTCTGTCCCTTAACAAGGTTAAAGCTTTTCCTTCTCTGTGCAGCTGTTCCAGTATTTAGCCTCTTTTTAGTTTATGTTCCACCCCTACTGAGCTAGGTGATGCTTCAGTATGAGCCACAGCACCTTGATCCATTTCATTAGTGGCTAGAGTAGAGAGACATCCTAGTGTCAGCATCTCCAAGCTGGGCAGAGCCCCCATGAGACAACCCCCCTCAATTTCTTCCCACCATGGCCCTGGCCTCCAGCCCACCACTCGCCCGATCTGTTCAGCCCTGCCACAGATTAGGAGTGAAGCCACGTATGCATGCGCATAAACACATGAGAGAAGATGATTAAAATTCTGGCTTACAGCACACCCATACTCAGTCATTTACAGACACTCTGTCACAGATAACTGCACTTCTCCCTTCCATATCTTTACAGGAAATATAGGAGCAGCATTGATACAAACTGACCATCTGTGTACTTGTGGGATACAGCTAAACTGCTGCCACTTGTCTGTGTAAATAATGATAAGTGATAAAGAGACTGTGTGTGACCGGATGGAGATGATAAACATTTAATTTTCTTGATAATTGATCATTTTTAGATGCTGCATAACACACACACACACACACACACACACACACACACACACACACACACACACACCCCCCCCCCATAGGCTTTAAACAAAAAAAGACCTGAAAGAAATATTCGTTAAAACAAGACTTGTAATTCTGGATGACTATTACTTGAACCTGAAATGTTTTTACTTAATTGTCAGAAAGGATTTTTACTATTTTATCTTAGTAATCTACAATATCAAATGAGCCTGTTTTAAATATAACTAGATGTAATTAAAAGATGTGTACCTTCATTGAAAACTTCACGTCTCTGGTTCGCTGGATGACCTACTGGATGTTGTTTCTGCTTTTTAGGAGGCCTCCTGTGTACAGCGGCCATACTCATGTTACTGTCTGTAGACACCGGGCTGCCAGGACGGTGACTTGATGGGTTTATTTGGTATTTTCGTGCTGACAAAAGAAACAGAACAATAGTTTTTTTCCCCTCTTTTTCTTGGACAGCAAGAGAATAAAATTATTGCAATAAAATTAAATTATTTCCTATAAAAGTGGTCTACTTTACCCGACGCTCCCCCAACTTCTTGGCCCTGTGAATTAGGGTACTTTGCCACCCTGAGGCCTGAATACTCTGCAGCTGCAGCAACCGCTTGAGCAAAGTCGGCGTCTGTGAAGAAGGATCCATCTGATGAGCTGACTGCACTGGATCTCCCCGAAGAGACATTATCCTCTTCGGAAGCTGACCCCCATCCGTTGATCATGGAGCCAGTCACTGAGCTCTCCAGGTCCCCCATGCTGGATGCAGGCGTCTGTTCTAGCCCTCGTAGCAGCAACCTCCGTGGATGCATCTGGGGATGGTGAGGGTTTGTGTGGGGGTGGGTGTGGTGGTAGTGCATCTTAGCCACCTCTGCATCTGTCTCATCGCCGTCCTCCTCTTCCTCCAGTATGTCCTCCTCCTCCATACCATCCGTGTCCAAGGCTAACGGGGTGTTGATATACCCATATGTGTGTGAAGGAGACATGGGCCTGGGAGGGGGTGGGGGGCTCACAGCATGGCGCCTATAAAAAATGAGAAGAAACTCATAAACTGTAGAGTTTTTTGCATCATTAAATCATAGTTACCCAGTTATGGAAAAAACAACCTAATCGTCCCATGTTTTAGCCAATTGACTACAAATGAGGTGCTTTACTGTTGATGATGCTGATGATCTTCTGATGTCACATTAGAAGTTAAGTTTTGATCACCCCAATGATGTGAATTTGCTAATTTATTTTAAAATGGCTTCTCTGTGGAAGATGAACTTCAAATTCATTATGGCATCCCCCCCCTTCAGGCACAATAACAGGGATGAGTTTTCCAAAACAGTTCTATCTCACAGCTGGATTTCTGCACAATTATAATCATTGACAAAAATACATTTGACTAAATTTACGCTGATGTGCTACCTATTTGAAACACATTTAAAAAAAAACAAAAAAAAAAACCCCTAAATGTTCTACTGCTTGAATCCCCGTACTATACTGAAATGAACTGCAACAAATGACTCCCTAGAAGGTAAGAAATCAGTCTAAAACCTAAGATATGCTTTTGAAAAATGGCCAACGGTGCACACAATATACAGACGATATACATGGAGTTTAATGGGCTCAATCAGGAAAACAGCCATGAATTTCAAATGCAAAGTAAATCATGTTTCTTTATGAGGCTTTAGAGAATAGATACATTTCTTGAGGATTTTTTTTTTTCTTTTCAGCAGCTGAGTGCTCTTATTCTGCTACTTTATTCTTGCAGACAGCTTGACATCATGCTGCTGTACCTGCGTTCATGGCTGTCTGGGGCATCCTGGAGCATCGGCTGCATCTCCTCCTGGGGTGAGGGGGTGAGAGTGGCTGTGGACTGGTGACTGTAAGACACGGCAGCAGGGGAAGAAGCTGCCCCACGGATGGGAGGAGTGGGCCCCCTCTCCATCTCTTCTTCCTCCTCCAGCTCATCAGGCTGCAGGTACATGTGAGAGGGGGGCATGGGGCACTGCATGTCTGGATCACAGCTGCCCGCAGAGAGAAACAAGCCTCATTACCTTCATATCACTCAGCAAAAACATGAATGTTTTTTTTTTTTATTGAAGCCAGAAAACATCCTCTAAATATTCATGTCAGCCTTCTATCAGAGTCTGACATGAACCTAGCACTAATGGACAGAAAATGCTCGGGGCAATTGTTTGGAATGAATGTGGAGAAAAGGCAGCCACAATGAACTAGTATTTAAATATACTGTCAGATCAGATGACCATTTAGACATGTCCCACCTTTCTTCCATCGGTAGAGAGTATTCCTCTGTGTTCCGAGTTGGGGGTGGGTTTGCAGGAGGAGGGGGCAGAAGGTCAGCCCAATTCATTGTGCTTTGTTTGGGTACTTTGGGGGTGCGCACTCCCTTCTTTTGACCCTGACTCCCTGTTCACAAAAGGGAAAACGATCATTCACAGGACCGCTACAGATACACATACTCTCTGTCTCTAAAAATCACATCAATTATTAATGCTGGAGAAATCACAAGGTAACAAAGATACTGACAGCAGAGACAATTGACATTAATAAGGCTGACTGACAAGAAAACGATAATTTTACATGTGAGAGTGAAAAGGCTAATGCAACTCTCCAATTTATGTAAGTATGCCCATACTGCTCAGAAATTAAATGAGGGGAAATACTATAAAACAGCTATTTCCCTGAAGGGGTATAACCCAGTATGAAGAGAAAAGGTAGAAGGAAAACAGCAGAAAAGGGTCCAATTAATAGAAAACTATTAAAATTGTGAACCAATGAGCTGTGATGTGCAGGCAGCACTAAAGGCTGCTCCTTAATGGCTTGAACTTCAAACGCAATATCAGAATGGATACATGGCATTAAGGTGGCAGTGTTGCATGCCGTCTGCAATGTGTTATCATTTGTCCTTGTCCAAAGACAGACATTGAGGCCATGATGAAATTAGGCTGCTCCATACTGGAATTAAAGTAAAGCCAATTAACGGAAGTAATGCAAAATAAGCAAGGACAAACACAGAAATAAAAAGTACAAAGCAGAATAACAAACACAAAATAATTTGAAGATGCATTTCCTTTTATCTAATTTGCTTTAAACATCCTTGGATGATGTTGCATAAAGAAAACAAAAAACAATGGAAACATGCTCTCATGCCTTTGTTTCAAAGTACTGTTGGCACTTGTGTTTTATTCACCATGTTTCCACACTGAAGGCTTTGCTTCAAGATGGGCTAACATGCAAATTAATCAAATTACAATTGAAAGCATATTTTATTAGTGGCTCAAAGTGATTTAAAGCCTTTGAGAAAACTGGGATTTTAAAATGGAGCTTGAGGGTATATGTGATTATAGAATTCATAGTAATAATTTAGCTGGAAAAATAATATTTTGCCTTTTTTTTTTTTTCTTCCTGCGAACATCGAATGAGAGTCTGTGTTGATTTGTATAACAGCCGACTGCCCGACCTGAAAAAACTCCTGTCCTTGATCCTCTAACCATCTTACCGGAGGTACTACTGCTGCCCCGGTCAGAGCTGTTGTAGGAGCCCCCAGTGTGGCTGTCATGAGTCTGGCTGTAGGGAATTGTGGCTGGCATAGGGCTGTCACCTCCTCTGTAGCGATCTGGTGGTGAGGATAGTGAAGGATATAGTTATTGCAGGGAGGCAGGCAAACAGGGACACCACAAAGACGACTACTTTGTACTAAACAAAGATCACCGCTTTACATTAGAAACGTTAAACAATATATGGAGTGAAATGAGATTACACCGAGAACTATGTATTTAGCTACACATGAGGCATGCAGGTCATGCTTTCATATTCATTCTCATGTGAGTATGTGAACACATGCAACAGCTGCACTGAAATCTTAAAACTATCACACCAGCTGTGGTTCCTTTCTGCAGGTACGACCAGGTGATGATAGCTTCATTCAAAGCATCTTTAAAGATCTTTGAGTTATCTTTATCTTTCCTTTAGAAATCTGACACCAAGGATAAACTCTCACACCTGCTTTCGTTATAAAACAAGACACCCCAGATACCAAAAGATGATAGCAATTCAAGCCTGGCCCTCATTTAGCAGTAAAGATTCTACTTGATTGCGTGGAGAGGTTGCATGAATGCCATACAGACAGGCAGAAAGACAGTGATGGTGCTTTTGTTGAATGAAAAGGACTGAGACAGAGCCAAGGGATACATGAGCATGAAACTCTTCTACACGTATCCAGAGTGGGGCGAAACAGCCAGGAGAAGAGAGAAGTGAGGGAAAAATCGAGTGGAAGAAGATCATGGTTTGGAGTTGGCCTCTCTAAAGATGGCTGCTGGCTATTCCACACACTCACCCTTGTTCAGCTTGTTTTGCTCCATGATGTTGTACTGCAGCTGGGAGCTTATTTCCTGTTTCTGCTGCTGGACTGAGGGGGGCTTCCAGCAGTGTTTCTCATTCACCTCTCCTCCACCCACGAGTCCACCTCCACTCCCTCCAGTCACTCTGTCTGAGTTCATGTTGTTTCCCATAATGGAGGACTGGATGAGCTGAGTGGTGGCATAAGGTGTCGGCTGGCCCCCTGGACCTACAAAGCGGCCATCTTTAAGGTTTGGGCTGTTGAAGGTCTTCATCTCATTGATCTTGTTGGACAGGTCTACATCTCCATAGACTCCTGACTCAGGCACCATAAGGTTGGTCTGCTTGTTTTCCATCTGGTTGTTATAATTGGCGATACAGTCGGCTGAAGAACATGAGGAGGGCATTTAGTCAGTCTTTTCTACTGCTGATCAGCTTAGCAGCAGTATGCCAGTTTGGCAAAAGATTTCAAACAATAAGGCATCATTTCATCTACTGTCGAGCTGAAAAAATTAAGAAAAGCAACACATTTTTCATCTCAAGCTTTTTGAATGATCCCCACCTTCCAGAGAGACATTTCTACTTATGCTTTAAGTCTCAGTTTTGTTTGCAAAAATGACGATCTGCTCTAGGTGACTGACACAGGTTATGTTACCCCCTTCTCAGTTTCACCCATGACTCAGTGTAGGTGTCATCTGTGTTCTTTTTCTTCTGATGGTTGGGAGCGTCTTTGCTCATTGAGAGGGACGGAGACATGTCTGTATCAAAGACCTGGAATGAGGCGTGCAGTAAAAGCACAGCTTCACTGACAGATCCAATTTTCCCTGGCTCATAAAATATTCAAATCCTCCAGCAGATCTGAGAGCCAGCCTTGCGGTAAATACCAAGGACGGCCATAGGTGCGCGCAGCTCGTGCCACGTAACTCATGTTTCAGCTGCATGGAAAAGCTCAAACACTTCAAAAGGTTGATGTGTGAAAGCGCCCCTATGGCTGAGATAAAGGGACCTTAACTCGTATTTCTTTGCTCTGTCACCTAGTCAGTGATCCTTTTAATGTTCAGAATTTAGGTTTGGCACACACACAAAGCATGCGTCTGGCAAGCTCCTTAGTGTCATACAGCAGGGTGTCATGCGAGTGAGGGCTGCCTCTAGCCTGTTATTCCCTGTTAAACATCTCAGACCATGTTAAGGTAGAGTTAAACACTTCAACCTCAGAGGGGTGATTAGCACAAAGAAAAACTCAACTTGACTATAGTCTACAAAATGAATTATTAATCCTCACTGGAAAGGTTTGAAGTCAGGAGAAACTATTTAGTGGCTGGATGGATATTGGATTGAACAGCTGGACAGGAATTATGTGCTGCCCTTAAAGGCATAGTCCCAAAGTGCATAATTTAGAACATAAAGCATTTCATTGCAATCCAAGTTCCAGAGGATAGAGGTTTTTTGGTCATGGCTGTTAATTATTAATATTACGTCCTACATCATACTCTGTGTGTGTGTGTATGGTTTGGCAGCAATGCATAAGATTCTGAGGCCAAATATGCTTCCCTTTGTTGATAACTGTACTAGTGCTAAATAAACTAGAGGCCACCTGGTGGTGTTCTCTTTCCCCCCCCCCCCCTCACCCTACTTATCTTATCTTTGCTCTGTATTTATGCCAATACATCTCACTGTAACATACACTTATTCTTCATCACTACTTTTTCCATCTGCATTTCCAGGTACACCCTTCTCCCTCTATCATTCTCTTTTTCTCTGCTTCTGGCCATCGTCTGCAGTCCAGCCTTGACCCCTTCGCCCGCTGCACATTTCTTAAATAACTGAGCACTTAGGGGAAATTACATTACCGGGTATAACAACTGTATGGAAATCAGCAGAGCAATTTGATTAGCAACAGAGTAGAGCTATGAGCCCTGCTCAGTGTGCTCCTTTTATTTCCTGCCTAAAACAGCTCTACTTTAACCTCAGATAAATCAAACACACAAGCGCACAGCCTCTCTTAATCCTAATATTTCTCTAGGTTTTTCTTGTGGAGACCTACAGAAGGGAGCGATACACAGAATAACTCTCCAGGGAGCTAACCTAGATATCAGATTTTACTTCCTTTTGCACTGCAGATTCCCCCAGCTCCCTACATTTCTTATCTCTACAGTTATTTTGTCAAATGATTGCATTGTTGCCTTCGAGAGGAGGGTTTATTTTGGTTGTTGACTACATACGGCACTGACAAAACATGCATACCTGGTCGGCTGTATGTTGCCAAGTTGCTGTCGCTGTTGCCATTGCCAGCAGTGCAGCAGTTGATGCTGCAGTCATTGTGGTTGGAACATGAGTTGGGCCATGTGTCGGCCAGCCAGGGTTGAGTGGCAGAGTCCCCAATGTTTAGTAAACCAGGCCTGTGGACAAAAAAAAGGAGGAGGGAAAAAAACAAAAAGGGCACCAAATGGTTAACAATAGTAAGAAACCAAGCCAATGCCACAGTGACATTTATGTGAATGAACTGCAACACCCACAATAACATAATATTTGAAAGAGAAGATTATGTGAGTTTATTTATCCAGCTAAGAAGGGGAAAAGTAGAAATCCGGCTTTAGCACTTTTTGCCTTTCGGCCACACACAGGCCCAGGGAGCACATTAGAAAAAAGCCCAGCTAAATAGATTGTGTGTGCTTGGCTTGGCCATAGCCGATGACACTTTCCCTGAGCCCTCGTGAGCATTAGCGATCCGCCTGGATTAGACAGCTAGATAAAATTCTCTCCCAATGCTGCGAAATCCACGTCCTGAACAGGCAGTGAACCACAAATACTCACAGAGTAGATTCCACAGTGTCACACAATATCTCTATCATTGGAAAGTGTTTTCTTTAAGCTGTACACAAGGAGAACAGACTTGAGCAACGGAAGAAAAATGCATCCTTATCATTGTTTTGCCATCCATCTCTGTCTTGTCTCCTGTTTTTCAGCTTTAATTCAAATTCAAATCAAGCTGGCTCATTTAACAGGATTCTACTGTACTACTGGACCTTAAGCCAAGTAAAGACAGTCTGTTTTTGCTCATTGAACGAATCAATTTAGTATACAAAAAGAATGCAGGAACATATATTGTGTGAGTATCCAAATCTCTATAGAGTGACTCTGGGTTCGCGTATCGAAACAGTGAATTAGCCATGAATTACATTTTCTTATTCCCTCTTAAATGACTCATTTCTTGGATTCGTTTTGGGTAATGAACACATTTGTCTTGTACAGCCAAATACAATCTCACAATGACTCCTCAATCACCCTGGCAGTTATCTGTTGATACTGAACAACCATTGTCTTTGTGCAGAGCTGACAATTCAGTCATACAACTGAATAATATAATGATGGCTTCAAGCTAACTGTTCATTAACAGAAGAACAACACACGCATACATTACAGTATTAACTATGTTTTGGACTAGAGTAAAGAGCGCATAATGAATGAATGCATATTTTCCTGTTTTTTCCCTGCTATTTACCAGTTATGTGAACACATGCCAAATGCCATCCAATGGATATACAGGTCCAAGTCCAGACATTCTTGCTGTTTATGCAAAATGCACAATTCCACTACATTAGGCGGCGTGCTGTTGCTGCTGTGTACATGCATGTAGCTCCATTAATGTTTTATGGTGATGCTACGGCACAGCCTGGTGGTTGCATGTGGTTCTCCACCATTTGGGACAAGGATGGGCACTTGGCAGACTATATGGGGCTTTGTTCCTGTAGAATTATTACATACTTAATGCAAGTCCTTACCCCTCTCCTCTGCTCTGTGCTACCTTTGAAAGGCACAGCACTCCCCCTAGTGTTTGTCAAAGAAAAGTACACAAGGCACACCCTACTAATATATTCCGGAGGTTTAAGGATTCTTTGTATTTGAAATTACATTCTTAGCATTCATTCACTTAATGCGCCTGTTTAAAAGATATATTTTTTCAAAGACACTAAACAAACTCTTACCTTCCAGCACTGCTGACACCTTCTCCACCTCTTTGATATGCCACTGAAAGAGAGAAAATGAGTTTGTCGTGATTCCACCAACGTTATGATTGTCGTGATGTCCTTCTTTTCACCACAGTCATGTAAGTTCAACATAAAATTCTTTATTTGAGTTACTTATTTTCTTATTGAATTATTTATTTATTTTGAATTGCCAATTTTGTGAAAAATGATTGGGAGAAAACTGCTTTTAAGCTAGTGCTGTGTTTTTGTGTTTTGTATCAGAGCAAGTGAGTGTGTGATTGAATGCATGTGTCATCATTTCAGCTGAGTCATAGACACACACGCACACACGAAGCAACAGGAGCAGGAGGATGTGTAAGAGGCTTATGAAGAACAAAGATGCAGAGCTCTTTGGTTGTCTGGCTCGGGTTCAGCGTGTTTGAAGCTCTGTGTGCTGCAAGTTGGACTCTTTCAAGGAGCTCTAAGCTGCCGGTGTGTGTGAAGGCGAGATAAACTTCTAACTTTAATTACAATCTCTTCCCTGAGAGGAGAGAAGGTGGAAGAGGGGTAGGTTGGGCCTTTGCTGTGTTGATTCCATGTCTCTCTTTCAAAACAGGAAGTGTGTGGTTTGGTCTCTGCATGTAGCCAGAGGAGATCTTATGCAAAACTAAATTATTGCAGTCTGGTTAAAGATGAAAATCAGTATAATGCTCAGTAAAATCCTGGTTTCACACAGAGTACCAGGGCAGGGAATTTCTCTCTAAAGAATCGAACCTAAACGCGCAAGCAAGGACTATGTTTCAGCTGAAAGATTTCCATGAAACAAGCCTGCCACTGCAAAATTATTCTACCTGATTGCAAGCCTCAAGGCAGACACAAAGCGCACTGCTACCGTGTAGATACAATCCCTGCACAGACAGGATCAACCAGTAGAACAACAAACACAGAGTGCACTGGATTGTCTCCTTCACTGTTACTTCCTCTTATCTATTCACACGGTTTCACATTTGCCATTTCGCTAAACACCGCCAACACCCTTTTGCACACCTCAAGGGAACAAGGAATTTCCGAGGGATGAAAGTCCACGAGTGAAAGAAGAAGGTGGAGAGAACTGTAAAGACAGACTTGCAGGGACAGAAAGATACAGATATACAAGGAGCTTTTCTTTTATCTGTTTTATGCTGTGTCACTTCAGCTCACAGATAACCTCCTTAGCTCTGCTGCCACTTGCCTGTTTAATTGGTGTGTTGGAGACTCTGGTGGTGTGTCATTCTCCTAAATCCCCTCTGAGGTTGCCAGCAGCCCTTTGATCAAGTTACCACTACTATAAAACAGATTCTTGGTACTGTGGCCTCTCTTTTTTGAGCTTTAAGTTCTGAAACAGCTCAAATATTTGCTGGAATATTTATGTGGAGGTAGACCATTGCTGTGCCAATTAATTGGGCCTTTCTTTGTTTTTTAATCAAGTGTTCCTCACCAACTTCTCTACAGCTGGTAATTTCTCTAATGATTCTATTAGGACTGTGGTTGTTAAAGCCATTAAAGGACGCTTTCCCCAACGGCAGTGAAAATGTTTCTGTTGTTATAAGATATTCTGGTTTGGTTTGTATTTAAAAGGAAACAAAGAGGACAACCTTCCCACTGAAAGAATAACATATATTGAAGGACAAACAAGGGATCTTTGAATAGGTTTAGGAATCTTTTTTTGGATTTTATGGGGGATGTGTTTCTGTCATTGTCAGATTCTGATTGTTTTCTTGTGTTGTTTTGTTTGTCCTCCTTTTTTCCTGAATTGGCCTTTTTCTGTTGGGAAACTGGACTGAGATGTGCTTAAGGTTTTGAGCACACTGTTTGGTATTTTTATGTTCCAAGAAGTTTGTGAAAATGGGAAAAGGCCTGTGCTGTAGTACATTGAGTTTATAAAAACATAGATACTGTATGTACTGCAGGAGAAGGTGCTTACCTGTTGGTGTAAAAGTGAAGGATGGCACTGTTGGAAAAGACAGAGAAAGAAAGTTATTGAATTATCAGAACTATCTTTCTAAATATTAACTCCACAAAATGTATAAGTTTCGCAATACACTTCAATAGCCTGTATTCACACGCTGCATGCTGCTTGCTAGTCTTTGATCCTCTCAGACATCCCAGAGGGAAAATGAATGTTGAGCCAGCTGCTGGTTCAAGTCGTGGCCCAGACTGTCGGAGGCCTGCTGTTCAGAGGTCTCGCACTGTTGAGATGTCTGTTGCTATCTCAACACTCACATCATCACCCTCACAACTTAATTGCTCGCACAGGCATGGAAGGGGTTCTTTATTAAACATCCATCTACTGTAGTAGGGTGCCTGTTTTTGAAAACTCTTGTAGAAAATAGGATCCTAAGTATCTGATATTTACTGCAAAAAATTACTGATATCATGCTATAGTTTTTAACTTTAACTTTGTGACTTTTTCAATACAACATGTGGCAGGCAAAGAAATGCATCAAATTCTGTTTTGTTTTTTTTAAGATTATTGCAGCCCAACAAGTAATTATGGCCTGGTCATGAAAGCCTTAGTACAACATTATTTTCACATTTTCATTTTTATTTATTATTACTTTTTTTTTTTTTAAAGCATTGGTTTATGAAATGGTTCAGAAACCCAATGAAAGTGGATTAAATTCTTTAATAACTTCTATATTTTTATGGTCTTTAAAATATAGTTGAGTCGTTTCCCTGTTTGAAGAAGTTAAGAATGCTCCAGTAAACACTCCAGTTGATGCAACTTTGCCCCATGCTGGTAGTCATCCAGCACACTGCCTTAAATATGTGCATTTTTTAGAAATGTTGCACTTTGCCTTCAGACTAAAACTGCTTTTGCGAAGAGACATCTAAGAAGCGGATACTACTGCTGCTGTCACATTTTTATTTCCTCAAATAATTACCTCATACAGTACCCCGTGCGAACAGATGTCCTTTAAACATCACAATCATCTTATCACGTTTGAATCTTTCCCCTTGATGCTCAAACAAATCGAAAGATATGAGTGGTTGGAAAAGATTATCTGTTTGATAAGCCTTTGAAGAAGAGACGTACCCAAAACAGTCGTGAGAAATAGAAACGTGACTAACATGCATAAATCAAGAATCAGGTTGCCATTCTCGCAGATGTTTGTTCCCAAGAGCGATGAACCAGTATGTAACCTGTGACTGTATGTAACTGCTGCTTTCTTTTCTTAAAAATGACTTGAGCTAAAAGATGTGAAGGCTTCTGTAGCATCCCATAATAACATTTGTGTTACACAGTGATGTCATTTGTAGTATTTCGAATAATGACAGAGCGCCATGAGGTCATGAGGGAAACAAGAGAAAGCTGTTTAGACTAATTTTGCATTGACAAAATAAATGTAATCTTTTAGAGACGGCGCTAGCATATACTGTCACACACAGATACACAGTAATGCAAATTCAGCTTAGCGAAGATTGTTGATTCATGTGGTTGCAATTATACTCTTTTCAAAACAAAGACTGTGGTCTGGGAACACCAGGAGGAGAAAAAGGGGAGGTATGTCTGCCTCCTGGTTTTCTAAAGAGCTTCCATCTTCCTTTCTTTCTTTTTTTTCCTTCCAAATTTGACCAAACATCAACATATATGATTCACAGCGGGACATGAGGTAACCTTACGCTACACTGTCTTCTCATCTCTTACCTGACCTCGGATCATGACTGCATTCATTAAATATTGGTCTTCACTTTGTTTTCTCTGTAATCTAAGACATAACAAAAAAAAAACCCACAATAGCTCTCACAGACCACACAGGTAAATGTGCAGGAGATCAGGATAAGCTTAGCTGAGGTCTCTTTTACTTTGAGAGACACTGCTCCCACTTTTATCATGGCTGGAGTAAATTGAGAGCACAGATAGCCACAGATTTACAGCTAAAATCATTGTTTGTGTGTGTATCAAGATTGAAGGGTCTATCTTCTCTAACCTTGGCAATCAGCAGTAAACCTAAACCTGGAAGTGAGGCTGTAGAAGGTAGCACTCACAGGCAACAGCTGCACAGCCCAAGGCCACACATTAAGCCAGCCAACACATAAATGAGACTCTGAAAGAGGGGCTAATGGCTCTCTTTATACTCTAAATATTGCGGGCAGAGGCTGGGGATGTCATGAACCTCATTACTTTAAGTCGGGTAAAAAAAAAATGAATGAGTTAGGCAGAGGCTATGCCAACATCCTTGAAATACAGTCTTTGAGTTTTTGAAACAAAGGTATGAGGTCCTTATTAACCAGAATGAAATAATTGGCTGCTCTGTATCTGAAGGCCTCTCTCTCAAAAGTACTTTGACCACGTGAGAATGTGTCCTTGAAAAAGCGAGATTACAGCCAGACATTATCCCTTTCCCAGCGCAGTCAGAAGGGAGTTGGTAAAAGGAGGAATTTTGGATGCCAAACTGTACTTGACTGCAAACACTCCTAACACACTCCTGCAAAGACAGCGTGACAGAAGTATGAAAACAAAATAAAAGAGGTGTTTATGCAGTACTCTCAGCAGGAGCTGACACTGCATCTTAAAGTACTCTACGGGAGACCTCACCTCCAGCGCTGCTCTACAAAGAAATCTTTGTGTTTGACAGAGAGAATGTGAGGTAGGTTGGCGTCATTTAGGGTAAAGACGATGGGGAAGACCGAATTGCGTCGCACTCGCTCACTAAATGCAGTGAGAAAACCTCACTGAAGTAAACCGGCGCCTTGAATTTGAAATTCAAGTTGATAGTTCGGTGATTGTTGAATTTGTTACACTCGTGTACTGACCTTTGCGTATACCTGCATAGCTGCTGGACAGGCCATTCCGCTTCTTTCGGTGTCTGTACAACCAGATGCTGAAGACCATGAGGATAATCCAACAAGCAGCTCCTATGCCTGCTATAAATGCCGGCTGTTTGACCACATCTGAGATCTGCTGGGACAGGGGGTTCTCCTGGTTCACTGTGTCTGTCATTCGGCCAGAAGCATCTAGAACAGTGAGAACAAAGTAGAAGTTATTTTTTGTGCTTTTTGCGATTATTAGACAGCATATTAGTAGACAGAAAAGCAGTGAAAGTGTGTGGTGGGACTTGACCCCAGGCCGCTGCATTTCAGCCATGTGGCAGTGCTAAAACTGGCACCCACAAAGTAGAAATGATTGAAGAAGCAGTATATTTTGACTTGCAAATTTTGGATGGGACAAGTGAAATAATGTGAGTTGGGAATGTGAAAACAACATTATTCAAAGCTGAAACTAAACCAAGTGGAAAAAGACTGAAATAGAGAAATACATTTAAAATAAATGGAGCCTGCACAATACATAAATAGGGATATTCTTTCTCCTGGTACATAAAAAGATTCTTCATCTCAGCGGGTATGTATGAGGCTGGGGTTGTTGTGGAAAAGGAGTTTTTTCTATAATTCAAAAGGCTTTCATTGCAAATCCCAGTCAACAATAGCAGGTGAGCATATAAAAGCAACCAGAGACATTCAAACAGAGCCTGTGCAGCATAACAGCCTGATGGAAGCGGATAGGAAAAAAGAGAGACATCATTCACACCGAGCAATAGTGGTATCATAATCATATAAATAAATCCAAAGAGATCAAGCTCAAACACAGATACCACAGTAATTAGCAAACCGGGGCACATCTGTGGAAAAACTGAGGTGTGAATGCCTTGAAGCCTGTTTCACTGTGAAATGCGCTGCTGCAAAGATGCTGGCTGTACAGCTGCTCACAACAACAACCTGCTCTCGGTCTGTTTTTCTCATCGTGACACATGAAAGATTTCTTTGACTTGCCCCAACCCCTGTCACTCTGAAATTTCTTCATGTTCTCGTTACTTTGTCTTCGTCTCTTTTTCTCGCGTCTTTCATGTTGTAGCCACTCTTCTAAACTGGCACTCTTAGCCAGAAGCAAAAACACTTCCCAAAAGAAACCAGCTCGCTGCCTTTACCCCTTCTGTATCTTTCTTTGTCTCAGGCACTGAGGCTACGTCTCCATTTGGCTGCATCCCTTCTTACTTTGCAGTCTTCTCAATTTGTGGCTCTGTCTGGCCGAGGGAACGCAGCATGTCAATGTGACTAAGCAGCCCACAAGGGACTGTACAGGTATCTAGGCCGGGATGACGCATACAAGCTCCGAGTGTGACAAATGCATTTGGGTGAAGCGCTGGTCCCCGAGGCACATTGTTCCAGTGCAGTGTTGGAACATGGCAACAATCACCACAGGAACTCTTCAAGTGAGATAAATTGTATCAGTCACAGCCAATGCTTCTTCATGCCCATCCCAGCCCACTCAATCACACATTTGAAACCAGATGGAGCTCTTTCTCTCTCTGCCTCATCCTGCTATTCATGTGTTTTCCATCTCTCCCGAGTAGGCCAGCTCAGAGCTTTGGGGGAATAAAAACTGACAAAATATCTCCAAATATTTGTCCATCTAGACTAAAAGAACAAAAAACTAAGTAAATTACAACAACTGGCCTCTGAAGCAGGCTCCGCTGTGTGTCTTAGCATTAATAACATGTCATGTCTGAGCCCGGAGTGCACGATTCATTATTGCCTTTGTTGTCTGAAGCGAAGCAGAGGCAGAAAACATTGCATCCTTGACTGGAGAATGGAGCAGGGTGCGGCAGTCAGTTCAACAGCTCTGCCACACAGGAATTTAATGTGCCTGTGTTGATCGTACTGCCAGCTACTGTAAACTAAAGCTATTTCAGACTATGCAAAAGCTGTATAAGACCCCCTGTCATTCAGACTCATCAGACTCCCGTGTGGCAGGTTTGATGATGTTTTTCTAACAATAATCACTCCAATTATAGTTTTAAAACATCGTTGATGATAAAAAAGAGAAGACAGGCAGAGGCTTGCACATGGCTGTTCCCATAAAGAAGGGCATTACATAACTGTCTGTTTACTTGGCATTAAGTCCTTTCTCTCTAAAGCTCTTAATTTAAGATGTCTGGATTAATGCCATAATTATTTGTCAAATATTTGGACTTGACTCAGTTGTGAGGATTGGCAGAAGACAAAGGCACTGAAGTAATGTTTTTAAAAAAGGAAAAGAGGGGAGAGAGGCAACAGTTGTTTCTACTCACCGAGCTGAAAGAAAGTGACATCACTCTTGACCCCTGGACCTGCACCAGTGCTGGCTGCTACCTCCACACTGTAGCGGATCCCCGGGGCCAGACTGGGAATCAGCACGGAGAAGGTTGAGCCATCAACTGTACGGTTGATGTGGTACCTAGTCTCATTCCCCAAGCACCAAATCTGCCATAACAGAGACAAAGATGAAGTGGAGATTGAGGCAATGTTATGAGCGTTTCGTGAGAACATTTAGTTTGGTAGCTGCCACTGGTCTTGTGCTCTTATAATAGGCTGGGGCCATTTTAGCACAATCTGGGTATTGCGTTTCATCTCTGAGGCAGGAAAACATGTTATAACTTACAACATTTTACAGAATATGCTCAACACAGGGTTATTATTACTTGAGGTAGTCATAACATGTCACGGAGCAGTCTCAAACCAATTAAAAACAGTAATCATCTCCTTAACCCAATTTTAGCAGAAGCTTAGAGCTGCGAGTCCCTAGAAGGGCAGCTGTCTCACAGACAAACTCCAACAGGGTCACAGAAGTATACTTTAACCTGGGATTAGGACTCAGAGACATCTCTGTCAGTCTGTTTTCTTTACCCCTCACCTCCTTCCACCAGTTAACTGTGTTAATATGCTCACTTCATCCAGCGTGTGTGTTTTTGCACTTCTGTGATGAAAACTACAAAGGCTTAAAATTTCCTGTGCATCTTAAAAATTGTGGTGAGAAGCAGTGCCGCTGGGGACTGAGCTCAGTAATGAGCAGGGAACACTCTCGAACTGTACTTAAAAACCATGAAATTACTCTAAAGTCTATCAGCAGAAAACATTTACCTGGAAAATTAACAGTGGCTTAACTTTTTCACAGGCTCTGCCTCATCTCCCTTTTTGCCACTCACCTATATCTCTTCTGACTCATAAAGGCTTTCCAATTAAAATAAAGGACTTCCACAGCATAATGTATGACAGGACAGTGCTGTCCTATATTGGCCATTGTTAAAGTGTGAATATTATCTGGTAAAGAGGTAGGACAGGGGACTAGAGTTGTTACAGAAAGAAAGATACTGAGGTCTTTTGCCAAAAGTTTACTCTCATTCTTATACACACACTACACTGATGTCTCTACTACATCTTTATTGACAGCAGGAAATAAAGGCAAGTAGTTTGTTCTTCAAAGGAAACTTCTCAATTTCATTAATACCACTACAATCATATATTATAAAATACAATATAAAATCTCCCCTAAACTCCTAAAAAACTAACATTCCATCTCTACTTCACAAACACATCTGTAATCACAGCTTAAAGCCTCACTACAGCCCAGCAAATAATAAAAGATAATAATAACATTTTGGTGAAAAATATACAACACTGATAGATTTTTACTTTTGAAATGCCACAAGATGTGTGAATTTACCACCTCCACCAGATGGCACTGTTTCACAACTGTTTCCACTAGCTTTCCAACTTTCCTGTCTCTGAGCTTTTGTCAGCAGACACAGAGGTGTACAAAGGTATGCCTCATCTAGGAATTCATTACCTTTCCATGTCTATGTATTGTCTGTTTCTCTGTTATTCTTTTATCTGAGCATCTTCACCTCTGTTTTGTCTCCTTTGTGTCTCTTTCTGAACAGTCCTACTTGCTCAGACCTGAGGTAAGTGCTGGCTGTTTGGGGTTTTTTTTCTTCCTTGTTACCTTGTACTCCTGGACCACCCCATTCTGCTCCTCTTCTGGAGGGGGTTGCCAGGAGACGATGATGGCAGTCCCATTGTCCCCACTCTCTGTCACTGTAACCTTACGAGGAGGGGCACTGGGGGCTGGGGAGGTAGACAAAAGAAAAAAAATGTTCATATATGATAGGGGGAAAAAAAAGCCTAAGTGCCTACAGTCTCTCCCTGCTTTCTCTGTGCAATTTAGCTGTCAGAATTTCTTCTGTGCGTGACTAAAGCTCATGTGTGAACAAATGACTAATTATCAAATTTATAAGCATTTTTTTTTAATCTGAAACATCACTTTGCTAAATGTAAGTGTTTTTTGGGGGGTAAAAGCAAACAACTGTTATTCAGAATAGACAGTTATAGTGCTGGGGCATATGCTGCTGTGTGAGCGCCAACCTGTGATGGTAATTAAGCGCACACAAAAGAAAAAAGAAAAAGTCACAGTGTGCGTGAGTGTTACAAACACACATCATTATGAGAAAACAAACGTTATGTTTAGAACTCCAGAAACAATTATCGACACAATTGGAAACAAAGGAGAATCCAGCAGAAAAAGATCAAAACACTCCCACACATGCAACACAGAAAAACGCACGCACTCCAGTAAACACTCTGCACTACAAATTAAAATTTGCAGTTGGGTTTAAACCAAACCTCACAAGTCTGCCACAACCACACCCTTATGAAAAATGAGTATAACACTTGCAACTGGGGTGTCGTATATTGCTCGCCATACCCAAGCATGCGTGAATATAACACAGTTAGCGATAACATAATCCTGCCTGCTGCCAGCAGCTGTTGTATTCTCTCACACATGCAAGCCGTGCATATAAAACTGTGTAAACATGAAAACATGCATGCACACATGCAAGCACTGAAGCACTCTCGCACACAGCCGTACACATTTACACCCTCCCCACCTTCCTCCAGCGTCTTGCCAATTTTGACATCACTGTCTGTTCCCTGGAATTCATTGAAGAAGGGGCGGACTTTGAATTCGTATGTGACGCCCTTCCGAAGGTGCGGCACGACGGCGCTGCCCTCCCCAGGGGTTCGCACCTCAAACACGGCCCATTCACTCCTCTGTTGCCCCTCTGGTGAAGGCCTGTACATCACCTTGTAGCCCTGGATGTACTGTGACTGCTGCTCCACCTAGTGAACGCAACAGGAACAGAGGCAAAGGTGGTGTCAGCTTAACTGGATCATGCATGTCACAAGTAACAGTGGAAAATGATACGGCAGCGTAATAAACTGTAGCATCACTGGACAGCCATGGATTCATGCAAAGAGGTTCGCCAGACGCAGATGGAATGGGGTGCTAACTCATCACATCACCCCTCTGTTTATCCATCCCCATCTTCTACATTTCTCCTTTCGAAAGTCTGTCTATGCGCCATTTGGAGCAGCAGTGATTTGTGCAAACCACACTATGAGGTCATTGGCCAAAGGTTCCTCCAAGTCTGGAGCTGCTTAAATAGGGCCCAGACTCCCAGAACTGCCTGTCTCATCCTGTCCTGCTCTCTACTGACTGCTAAAGTCAGGAAAGAGAATAAAAAGTGCACCTTTATACACGAAGTAGTAGTAGTAGTAGTAAAAAACAAAACAAAAATACAAACAAACAAAAAATGGTGTGTAGCTGAATAAAGACATTTGTTTAAATCATAGTGATAATTAATGTTACTTCCAACATGGAAAAGAAAAGAATAACTGCTAACCAGTATGCTAATATCCCTATGAGTCCCTGTGGAAGGCAGGCAGCACTGGCTTGTAAAGATTTTAGTGATTTCTTTATCCCTCCCCCATAAAATATGCTGCTGGCTCAGGTGGTCTTCATTAAGCTGAAAACTGTGCAAGCATTTACCACAACACAAAGGAAAATGTAAAACCAAGAAACTGCACATTGAGAATAGATTTAACCCCACAAAACAAGGAAGTTGTGGTGCTCCCTCCTGTCATGTCTTTTACTGGAACATTCCAGCGAGACAGAGCAACTGGGCAGTAATGGTTTAAATCAGTCTTGACATGTCAGTATCCTTTTTACATTTCCTAAGCCCCATTTATCACTCACTATGGCACTTCATAATACCTGGGAATGCTGGGGTGGCCTTGTGTCAAAAGACAGAACTGGGATTGTTTTTGCCCCTTGGTGACCCCCATCCTATAGTCTAATATCTACTATGCAAGGAAGTCGGTGGAGCATAAAAGCGTATTTGCATTGTTCCAAAAACATACATTTGCCAGATTAGTTATAGAAGGCCATTGGTACTTGTTATTTAGCTTGTACCAGAAAAGAAAAATCACCATGAGCTGCCGTTTCTACTTCTTCCTCACCCACCTATCCATTTTAACATCTGTAAGCCATTTCTACTTTAGAGCATGAGTTGGCAGCTTCTTCCTTCTCACTCGTATTATTTTAACAGCCGTCAACTGTTTTCAATCTTAGATGGCACAGTCTGGCATGGCACACACTGCTATATAGCACTACATGGCCTGTTGCAAGAGGTTGTGCTCTGAAGTCTAGCTTTTGGGTGGATGAGTGGTCCGCTATAGACAGAACTGCAAATCTTTGGTTTCTGGCCAGCTGACCAGTTCAGACTGATGCCAGATGGACACTAAGAAAACTTGGATTGTGTTCCAGGCTGCTTTCTGCAGTGTCCTTTCTCTGTACGATGCTAGGATGTTAGTGCATCTGCTCGGCTGAGTGGTCTGACAAATTGACCATAGGCCTATAACTAAACTAACCTTGAAGCTCTAGTGACGAGCTATACCAGCGATCCACTCTGCAATCTGATCCTGAGAAAAAACAAACTACAACAGTCCATTCATTGCTAAAATTATACTCACTGTCCACTGAACCCTGACAGATGAGGAGGAGAGAATAGTGGGGTTGTGCAGGTGGATGACAGCATCTCCTAGCTCCCTCTGAATCTGACGATGGTCCACACCCTGACTGGTGGGAGGGATATCTGTGTGGAGGCGAACAAAAATGAAAAATAGTGGTCATATTTTAAAACTCCAAATGTGACATTATTATATTTTTAAATTTACATCAATAAGAATTTATTATATAGTTCTCACCTTGTGTTTTCACAGCATCAGTGATTGGACTGGGATCGCTCAGCCCATAGGCATTGGCTGCCCGTACTAAGAAGAGGTAGACTGCACTGGGCTTCAAGCCCTTCAGTACAAATGACTCAGGTTTCACATGCTCTGCCAAGGTCTGCCAGCTGCTTCCTGATGCATGACTGTGGACACACCACAAAGAGAATTAAGATTTAAAAAGCTTTAAATGAAGCCCTCCAGTTATTAGTTTGTTCTTGGCCAAGCTTTACCTGAAGGCTTCTATGATATAGGAAGTGGGCGTGGCTCCAGCATTAAGGTTTGGTTTCCAGGAAAGCGTGACAGAGCTACGGGTAACATCAGTGACCTCAGGTTTGGAAGGAGCGCTGGGGATCAGGTTTGGGTCAGTAGGTCTGTTTGGCTGGAATTGGGCCCCAGATTCTAAATGCAGAACAGAGAAAGGCAAATAATAAGGAAAACATAGTCTACTGCTGTTTTCCAACAACCAGGGGAATGTGGAACATCTCCAAGGCTTATGTCTCGTGTTCGCCTTCAGTTTAAATAAACACAATCACCAAAATAAACGAGAAAAAAAAGAATACACTTGTTAGTAAAGTGGTTAGGCTTACCTTGGACCTCTAAATAGGCTTTCCAAGAGGCCTCTCCACTGGGTGTGGAGGCAGTGCAGGTGTAGGTGCCAGTGTCACTGAGCTGAAAGAGGAGGAGGAGAAGGGAGGATGTTTGTTTAAATGGAAATTATTTAAATGTGTCCCACGGTTTCCTGAACTGGGCTCTGCCTCTTGTTATCTTCACCCTACCATCATTGCTTTTGCTTATTGACATGCCGAAGGAGTCTGTAGCAGGCAGCTGTCATTGCCTGATAATCTCAATATCATCTCCTTTTGAGCAGAAACTGGGGGAAAGCAGCTGGAAAGGCCAAAAGTGGCGGAGCATTCCTAGTCAAATGGAAAAGATTTTCACAGGATCATACACTAATTGGAGACCTTTTCTCCCTTTGCCATCCACCTGAATGCCAAACATGAAAGTGACTGCTCTGTGCAACACATGTGGTATATGTTTAAACCTTGATTCATGATTCATGTGCTTGTAGATGTACTGTAACTTTGCCAGACAAAGACAAGGTTCACTTGCATTTTGGAAAATGTGAACCATTGTGCAGCAAATGGGTAATTAAGTATATTTGTGGAACTGGGCATAACTGGAAAAGGGCTTATTTGTCTTTCTTTCTGACTAGTTTGTTTTGAATAAAAATAAAATTTTAATAAAATTCTATTAATGCATTAGATTCAGGGGAAAGAGTTCTTTCAGTTAAAATGCAGCAGTTTAAGAAAAACTGAAGAAACACATGTTCTCTTTAAAAAATAAAGTCAAAGTTCCAGACATCTGGATCTGGATCCAACCAAAAACAAATCAGAATTTCTTGGCTTGTAGCCTGAATTTCCTCCTAATTTAACTGAGATTTGTTGACAAGTTTCTAAGATGCTAATAAGCCAAACATGAAACATAAACATAATGGCACAGATTACAAAAAGGTACATTTTTAAAACTGTCTGTTCTGTCAGCTGGAGTCTATGCCTCTGCTTGATACTAATGACTCTGTTACGGTTTGTTAGTGATTGATGCTATTCTGACACTACTGTGCTTATGTTTAGACAGTAAAACAGAAAAAATGAAAAAGATAAATGTTTGAATCATGAAGTATAAGGATATCCTGTCAACAGACCTCTGTTTTCCCCCCACCCAAATAAGAATAAAATTCATTAAAAAAGTAACACCCGCAAAACAATATGAATAAAATATATCATCCCAAACATCAAAAACATCTTCATTAAAATATTGTCTGGTATAAATGACAAGTTCATTAATGTAAAGTGCCTGCAGAGTTTACTCTTCTACAGCAGGGGAAGGGTTCAAATGCATCTCCTTTCCTGCCTGGCGGCCCAGTCGCACTGCAATCTTGTCACCACAAGACGTGCCGGCATTCATCAGAACGCCGCAAAATGACGTGACCTCTGACCCTGTGACGCCTCCATCTGGAAGACACGTCGTTACCCCCTCCTTGTCTCTACCTAGAAGTGTGTTCAGCATCACACAGTTTGCCATGACACATAGACGTGTGCGCGCACACACACACACATGCAGCCCACAGCGCCTGCTGACTGACAAGAACTACAGACTGTTCAACTTCACAGACTCCATTTCAGATCTGCGGCAACTGACTGACAGCCTGCTGAGGGTTGGCTGCTGGCAGGCAACACATGCTTTATTTACCAACCAGCAGGGGTTTGCCAAGCACATTATGCATGTGATATGGGTAACCTTGAAGTCTATTTTAAATGGATTGAAATCATGTATTATATATAGTGTATATAAATACATGGCAATTTAGCAGATTTTGAGTGAAATTATGAACAGCAGTGGGTACTACGCTGTCCTTTAACTTTGCTTGACACTAAAAACAGACTTTTTTTAAATGTGTCCAGGTGTCTCACCTTTGCATAGCGTATCTGCAGTGCACCTGTGTCCAGTTGCTTGACCCTGGAGTCATGTGTGGACACTAAGACGCCGTCCTTCCTCCACAGGATGGTGGGTGTAGGGTTACCAGATGTCACACAGTTAAGAACAACCGTGCCATCCACAGCCACCGTCTGATTGGTTGGGCCTTGGCGGATGACTGGTGGCGGGCGGTCTGACACAACTGTGGAAGCAGGAAGGAAAATGGGCAATTATGTGGATGGCGCTAATCTGTGAAGGTTTCATGTGGTGTAGCGGGGAAAGAAAAGACACGGGATTCAGTCAGTTATATCCAGCTTGTGGGAGTAAACACACAAAAGGTATAGAACGGTGAGAATTGGGTAAACAAGCTTGTAACAATGAAAGAATGGGAAAACTGCAATGGTAGCAGGAGAGGAATTCAATTCAATTTTAAGAACTGGAAGCAATTTTCTAATCATTCAACAGCAGGAGTCCAACTTAGCCAAATAAAAACAGTGTAATTAAAATGAAAGCGGCTCAGATACTTCAGTCCTCTCGCTGCAGATCCACCATAAGACTAGCAGTATACATAAAAACGCTTGCAGCCAACAATTCCCTGGCCCATCCCCCTGCCATAAAACACCAAACAGGGAAAAAAGGCTTAAAAAAAAAAAAAACATCTAGCCAGAACAGACAAAGGTATTAGCATGAGGATGTTTAAACTCCTCCCTGTCTCACAGCCTGTGAACCCCGGGTGTTCAACACAAATCAAACAAAGACAGAGTAAAAGCGTGTGTTTGACAGAAAAAGGATGTAATGCACAAAAACGGCGGAAGACTTTAAATAATTTCTGCCGTTTGCGATTCATCATATTCCTACTATAGGTTTTCTGCCTCCCCCAGATTATCATTATTATTCATAGCACTATTGATGACCACTGCTGTCAGCCCCACTGATTTACTAGCAAGTTGCATTCAGTGAGAAGAACTCAAATTAATATCTAACACAGTGTAAAAGCAACACATAATGATATATGTATGTGTGCGTAGATCTTCAGAACCATGCTGTGGTGTAATCTGTGGGCTGCTTTGTCTTTGCTTTTGTGCCGGGGATGGTGCAATTACTAAAACACTGTCAGCATGACCTGTAATTACCAAATCTGCCTGCGGAGAAGTAGTGGCCTCAGAGCGGCCTGCTCACTTTAATAACTGTTATTATTATCCAGAGAGCACGACAGAATGAGAGAGAGAGGAGGACGTAGATTTGGAGCACGCCATTGTAGGTCTTAAATGAAGAAGGACATTTGTTAAATGAAGGGATGAATCTAGGTGTGTCATAGACAAACTAATAGCTGCCCAGATTACTGTGGGAATGGTGGAAGTGAAGCCAAGGTTAGTCCACCAGGCTTGTCAGGGATTGGCTAGAAGGGTAATTAGAGGACCCAATCCAGACCTCACCACATGGCTACAGTCTTCCAACAGTAGACAGCAGCAAGCCAGCCATGGAATACTGAAGGAGACTTTAGCCAGTGTGAAGCCAAGTACTGCGCCACGGTCTGGGTGCACAGGCACCAGAGAGTCTCTACCTCTGACAGGAACACAACGAACTGGCCAGACCAGACCTCACAAACCTCACTTTGGATATTAATATGCTCTGAAGCAAAGCCACAGCATTACATTTGAACAGCATTATACCAATAAACCAAAGATTATCTGAAATTCCGAAGTATTATCCGACATATTCCTCTAAATGTCCTCCTAGTGTTCCTAATTCTCTCTCAGGCTTTGTTATATGCAAAAAGGGTGTTTAAAAAAAGTTTGCCTACCATCTGTGACCTCTAGCAGAGCCTTGGTGATCACACTGCCAGCAATGTTGAGGGCCTGGCAGCTGTAGTATCCCCCATCTGAGCGCACAGCATCAGTGATGGTCAGATCCCCAGTCTGAGACACTGAAAACCGACTGGAGGGTTGAGGAGGTTGATAGGAGAACAGCAGGTTCTAGAATGGATGAAAAAGGATTACATGTGGTCACCATTTTAGTATTTCCTTGAGCAAATCAACTGGACAGATGGAAGATTTCATTCTAAAATGATAGCCAATCATGTGAAATAAGCTTACAAATAGTTATTTACAAAGCTTTTTGAGATGAAAACTTTTACTGCAGTTTATTTTATTTACCTGACTGCCTTCCCGCTGCCAGAAAATGGCCGGTTGTGGGTTTCCAGTGGCCTCACACTGGAAGGTGACAGTTCTGCCAACTCCAACCACCTGGTTCTTCGGTCTTACCACAAATGCTGGCGGTACTGGAGGACAGCCATGAAAATGGTTAGCCAATGAATAGACAAACACACTACTGCCTATTACATTTATCACAGTATTATAGTTACAAGAGGGTCTGAGTTCTATGAATAGAAGACAAAGGAAATGTAAGCGCAGGCCAATGTGCTTGTATTTAATCTGTTATTGAATCCGGCTCGTTTTCAAAACTTTACATGATGTGTGCACAGCAGATCAAACAGTATGCTGATCAAATGCAAAAATGCAAGCATATTATTGTTGTAATGAATAGAAAAAACAAGGCTCACTCCTGTGCCCCTCATTTGCATGGGCAAGGGCATGGACCATTAAAATTTACATGGAAATGGGGAATAAATTTAAGCCATCTGTCCATGCTGACACCCTCCAGTAGTGCAGACCTCAACCACAATGCCATATCCATGCATGTTAATGACAAAGTCCATCTCAGACAAAGTGTGGTGACACAGACCAATGTCACATGGTGACACTAGTCTCAGTCTGTGAGGACAAATAACCTGTATGTAGAGGTCGAGAGGCAGCCCAGTTTACGCTTTTAATATCAAAAGTGCTGTGGATATGCCCTCAAATGATACAACTCTGCACACATTTTCATATTTTTTACACAGTGGCTGTATAATACATAAGAAAAGCAATCTGAAAACTGTCACTTGAAATACAGAAATAATTTGTCCATGAATAAGATGGGGTTTGGTAATGCATAAAAGGGGAAAATAATAGAATGAAATGGTGCAGCTTTACCTTGGAGGCCCAAGCTGAGTGTACTTTTTTTTTTTTTTTTTTTTACCCATTAATGTCCTTTTGCCACTGTTGCCCGTGACAACTGAAACATGAGTGCTGATTGGATGGTGGAGAGGTGATGTGAGGAGAATGGAGGGGGGTTGTGACAGCTTCCTGTCTCTGTCAGGGCGGTGAATAGGTGACGGGTGACATTTCAACTTACCAGACACAACTAAAAAGGAAACAAAAACACAACAACAACCCAAAGGTGAATAAATAAATATTAAACAGCATGACACAAAGAGGAGAGACAAGGAAAACAATGTGATGTCCACATGTACAAATAATCATGCCATCATCAGTAAAACATGTCATATTTCATACTTCACTCAAACCCTAGGGACCACACGATAACATGCAAAGAATAATTCCTGTGAATGAGTCAGAAAGGCATTGAAATGCATCTGATTCAATGTGATTTTAATTTGGGAAGGTGTTCAAGGACAGGAAAAATGGCAGACTAAGTGAAATAAAAAGGCACAGCGATATGAAGCACACAGAGCAGATGTTTTATGCTCAGCAACATCAAGCTTTGTTTATCATTTTTCCTCTTGTTCCAGGTGTTGTGTGAAGGTGAACATCCCTACACCCTTAATGAGGTTTAGAGCACCCTTAGGAATGGCTACACCAGTCTCTTAAATGTAGCCTTGCAAATGTACCCCGGGACTATAAAAACACAAGGTGAATGTTAACTGTCACTCTCCGGTCATAAATCTCCCCCAGCCAATCACTCACCTTATCTAATCTGTCTGCTTCAACGGCTCCCTCGGAAACATAAACGCTGTCAGTCAGAGTAATGACCAACCTCTTCCTCCTCCCCCTGCCTATCGCTGGCCTTTAAAATGCAAATAGCACGCACATCAAACAAACCTAGAAGACGCTCAGCACTATCCATGTGCGAGATGCTCCAGGAACACACAGTAATGTGAACATACACAACACCCCCTTCACCTTGCAACGCTTCCACACACCCATTCATGTGTGTCTAAGCCTTTAATTAGGTAACCCTACCTCTCCCATGCTGCTGTGATCACAATTGTGGACCTGGTGGGAGAGGAGATCTTTAAACCTGACCTGGCTACTTTGTTGTGAGCTTTCTTCTGGCTCACAGAGCAGAGGTTAGTCTATCGATAAGCTGATCAGAGCAGCCGAGGAAAACACACCGAGCACTGTGGCATCCAGCCCAATAGGAGGCAGACTATGTACCGAAGACCACAGCAGAGATATTTATAGGGGTTTGATCGAGGCTGCTGTTCAGTGGGCCTGTCATCAACACAAGACTCAGGCTGCATGCAGAGGATTTGGCCTGATTAATAGCAGCTCCCACTGGGAGATGTACATCATACTTTATTCTGTCCCTCGCTGAGATTTTGTATTCTGTACATGAGCCGAAGTGGAGATCTCACAACAACAGGCAAATATTTATTATCACAGGTTTTGGTATTTATTATAACTCGAACTGCACACACAAAGCCGGCGGGAAAGTTCCTCTCATTCACTCTGTTTTGGCACCAGTTCCAAGTCTCCTTCCAGACCCTTTACATGGGTTATTAGCAGCGCTGCTCTAGGGACCACCATTGCATTCATGACCTTTCTGCACATAAATCATGGCTAAGGACAAACTTAACCAGCTAAGAAATAATAACACATCGACTTTTTTAAAATTCTGTGCACTACAATGTGAAACAATGTTTAAATTCCATACTGCATAAACATTGTCCCCATGCCCACTGTAGTGTGTTTTTTTCTAATTCTTAAACCTTATAGATTTTGTATTTTCATAACTTAATGAATAGCTGAACAAACTATCTCAGGACTACATTCTCAAGTGGCTTAGATTAGCTATTTTACAATCAATGTATAAATAGAGCTGGTGACTTGGCCAATTCTGTGTTTCTTCCATCAATCAAATGAATATTTCACTTGACATATTTATAAGACCAGAGGAGCTGTAGCAGACTGACAAACACATGTGTAAGACAATAATTCACTGATTAAGTTAGTAATGAGAGCAGAGCGCATTGAAAGAAAAATAGCCCCAGGCGCCACTTTCACAATGTCGTCATTGTTCGCTGACAATCCCACCACAGAAAGCGTGAAAATCTCCCCGTCCATACAGAACAGCATTCTTCTCAGAAACTGTCCCGCTCTATAATAGATTAGCTTTGAAGGCCAGTATCTTTAATACTGCGTGTCTCGTTATAGTTCTAATATTTTTTTGCTCAATCAGCTGCAATGATAAAGACATTTCATAATGACATTGTAGGAAATGACTTCTACATTGAACCGTTTTTTAAATCCAGTTTTAATTAAACTGGTTTTATCTTACATTTACACATGACCACACAATTAGAAGAAAAACTTCAATTCAAAGAATATTTATATTCATTTCATTTCAGCCTTATATGCCCCTTTACTTTTCAGGCTTAGCAATATTGCCCTACTTTGAGTTTTGATTCAGGGCAACAGCAATGCCCACTGAACCCACAGGCTAAACGACTGCCCCCAATAATGCTGTTGTCTTCAGTACTATAGCGGCATCTTACTACCTATACATCATTTACTCTACTTTGGCCTGCTCAGACCTACAATTACCCAGCTTTTCTTTCCATTCCTGTGCCCACATCTGTAATTAGAAGCATGTCATTTCCGGGCGTGGGACTGTGGCCTGCTAGTCTTTAATTAGCTGGACTACTCAGTGGCCACAACCTCGATGGCCTCCTCGTGTCCTGGTCTGAATAAAAGTCATGAAATTCAAGGATAAATGGAAATGATTCTTAGAACTTGGGTTTAGGCATCAGCCATCGTTGGATTTAACCATAGCATTAGCTCAAGGAGTCATATGATTTAAATTACATGCTATTCACCTGGTGTTACACTTGGAGAGAAAAAATTGGTTTCTAACTCTGTGGAGGTGGTTTTTCTTTGTAGTTTAAGTGTTTTTTTGTACCTTTCTAACTCTTATAATATGTGGGCAAACAGTAATGTATTAAAAGAGGGTCAGGGCTTTGCTTCTCTCCTTCTCCACACAGCAGGGAACTGGCCCGAGGTTAAGACATTTAATTTCCACTCAGGACAGGAGAGGTTTTAGAATTTCAAATATGACCCTTGCTCAGGAGAACAGCTTATTGAACTGGTGCATCAATGCTGTTCCCTTTCATTAACTAAGCTTTCATCAGGGAGAGAGAAAGAATGAAAAAAGGCAATAAGAGAAGTAGATTTATTGACGGGTTTATTGGCAGGTGTGCCTAATCTTGCTCCTCAAACCAATCTAAAGATCGCTGTCTTGTGGAGAAAAGCAAGAAATAATTGCAAAGGGTAGCCATGTGAGGATGAAGTATCTTTTTTTAAACATGTGGGGGTTGGCAGAGGAATAGAATTGCCTTGTCTCCTTAAATCTCGGCTGTGCAGACTGCTGGTAGTGACATTAATATGACTGACCTCACTGGAGAATTCTTTCTCCCCCTCTATCCTCTTCACCACAATTGCCCCCAGCCCCAAATCCCAACCTGTTCTGCATCATTGGTGAGGCACCTCCATGACCAACATACTCACTGCCCTTCCATCCAACACCACTAAGCTCCCCCCTCCTTCCCACCCGTCTTGTCTCACCCGACTCTCAGCATTCCCCCTTAGTTTGCCGTTAAATGGTCTCTGTGTTCCTCTGATTCTCAGGAGGGTTTGGGGGGTGATCCCAGCCCCCAATTCCTCTGAATGGTTTCTTTCTGAATGTTCATACTCTGTGACCAGCTGCTTTATATTCCAACTGTGTTAATAAGACATCCAGTAGAGACGGCTACTGGAGGCACTGAGATATTCCATATTTTCACAAATACTATTGTACATCTTAAAATGTGAAGGAAGACAGGCCTCCGGAGTAATGCCACTTGTATAGGGCAAATGAAATCCATTACAGCCGAGCTCCCATGTGCTCTCTACAGCTGTTATGGATTTTTGCGTTTTGTTTTATTAGAAATCAATCAGCTAATTGAGAGAGAATAGCTGAAAGTGATGACCATGTGGCGCTAAAGCTGAAGACCATTATTGCACCGTAGCTGGGCTAAACTGCATTTAAATCAGGCAGCACAATAACCCAAAATGGAAATGAATTCAGAATAGCTGTCCAAGGGGCCATGAATAACATATTTGTAGGACTACAGGAGTATTTTGTCTTACCGTGGACAGTGAGCGTAGCTGATGCCTCCGCCTTGCCCACCATATTTTCTGCCACACATGTGTAGGAGCCCACATCAGCAGAGACCAGACGACGGATCTTCAGGGTGTGGTCCTCGCGAATTTCATACCTAGATTAAAACAGGTACTCATATATCACATGTTGTCAAAGACAAAAACAGTTGCAGACAAAGACAAAAGCGAGGGTGGATCAAACAAAGACAGGGAGTGTGTGACTTAGGCAGGTATTGTGGGATGAAAGGGGACCAGTTGATGAGTCAGACCTTCCTTTCGGCAGATCACCATCATCTTTCCTCCAGCGAACAGTGGGAACTGGATCGCCACGGGCCTCACACCTGAACTCTACGCTTTGGTCCACTAACACCACCTGGCTACTCGGGCGACGGACAAAGCTGGGACGCTCTGCAGAGATGAAAAAGAGCACGTAAATGAACACACAGCAGTCCTTCAATCATGTTTTTTTTAATAGAGCTGAAGCTTTGATTCCATAAAAAAAACATAAAAAAATCTCAGATCTGTCCAAAAAAAACAAAACAAAAAAACAACTAAAAATAAATCACAGTGGAGAAAGTTTAAAAACAAAAAAAGAAAAGAAAAGGCAAAAACAGTCGTTTTGTATTTATTTAAACCAAGGTGTCAGTGTTCATGCTAATATAATCTCTCATTATTATTCAGTTTCTAGTACGTGTCAGTTCAGTAAATGAGTTTTCTGATTTGCCTTCCTCTGCTGTTCACCATTTTCTCTCTTTTTAGTGCAACTTCCCTTTACTTTGCCCTACTTTACCAGATAAGCGCCACCACAAAGATTCAATGATTGAATCTTTGTGGTGGCGCTTATCTGGTAAAGTAGGGCAAAGTAAAGGGAACTTGACTTTTGAAAGTCAAATTGCTTGGGAAATCAATTTAGAGCACCTGCATGTGCCCAAATATTGATGTTTGGTGCTAGAGTATTTTTATTTGTAAATCCATCATGGATCCAAGCTATAGCAATATTTGAATCCCACCCCAACAAAGATAGACACCTATAAGACAAAATCCAGTATACTATAGAAGCCAGATGGTATATACCACTCTCGGTCCGACTCTCTCTGCTCAACAAGTCACAAAAGTAAAAAAAAAAAAAAAAAAAATTATATTAGTAATTTATAATATTGAAAAATAAGAAATTCATATCTCTTAGTCTTAACACATTCCATCAGATGGGACATGGTGAATGGACTGGTTCTTATATAGTGCTCTTCTACTCGAGCAGGCAATGCACTTTTTATATAGGTCTCATTCAGCTTCTATCTAACATTCACATACACACCCGATTAATGCATTTGAGTAACTCTGGGTTCATTATCCTGCCCAAGGATACTTTGGCAAACAGACTGGAACATCCAGGGATGAAACCACCAACATTCCAATTAGTAGATGACCTGCTGTACCTCCTGAACCACAGCCACATACCATGGTTAGTTGTTGTTGTTGTTGTTTTTTAATTTATTTAGAAAGAGGGGCAATACATATTAATGAACATTTAAACAAATGTAAGTTGTAAGGACAACTAAGAACTTAAATGAAGAATTTCTTGATTATGACACTCAGAAAAGTAGAAGGAGTAGGTAGCCCTTATGTATTCTGAGTTTATTTCACTGTAATTTTCTTATCTTGACAAGGTTTCTGGGGAAAGGAAATAAAGGAAGTGAAGAAGATGATGCTAAAAATCAGGAGTCTGGACATGTTCTGTGCTTAGGCCAGAGAGAGTCAGGGTCAGAGGTCAGTGACGGTGAAACAAGATGCAGCTGGTTTGCAGGGAAGCTGCAGAGAACAGCCTGAGATTCATAATGAAGTGTGAGATTGGAGGTAATCTCACACTTCATCTGATAAAGGTCAGTGACACCATTTAGTAACCTGGGAGGGAGACGATCATAGCTTAACATCTGGACCTTTGTTTTTATTCTGCAGGCCAAAAAAAAGAAAAGTGTGTGGCTGTTGCATGTTTTGGGGGTAGCATTAGAAGCAGAAAAATAGACAAAAATCTGAGGTACATACCAAGCACTGTAAGTTCAGCTATTTCGCTTTCACGTTCTCCAACCATATTTGTGCCGACGCACACATACTTCCCAGCATCGCTTTTCCGGGCATTTGTAATCATCAATTTCCCTCCACGTATCTGTGAAAGCAGAAGAGAAGGTGATAGGCTTTGTATGGAGAGAAAAATGGCAATATTAGTCTGAGAGACACTTGGGACTTGTTGTTGACACACAGAAAACAGCAAAGCCCAAACATTAGGAAACATTTCCTGATTGCACTCAAGAATTCCAGCGAGCATTTATGCACCAAAAGCCCATTACAACACCGTGATAAAATGCACTCACAAACATATAATGGCTTGATGGGAAAGAGGCTTTTCACTGGGTTTTTGCTTTGAGCTTACGGAGACACAGTCCAACCGGATGACTTTAGTCTTTAGTTGTTTTATGCCGTTTGCAGTCATATTGAACTTGACTCTAAGCCACTATCAGCTGACCTGTTTCTCGCCAAGCTAAAGAATACTTTTCAAATCCAGCAGAACCACAGCTCACTGAGGTAACACCTGAGGCATTTTTTTATTATTTTTTATGTACGTTCATACAACTACAAGTGAGAGCAAGTGGACGTTCATTCAAGCACACATGAACTACATACACGTATACACACCCACACACAGAGGAGAAAATGTGTGTTTGTCCAGGTGAATGTCATGTCTGTTATTTCCCAGGGCTTTGATTACAGGCCAGAGGAGATGCTTTGTTCTCAGGCAGTCGGAAAAGCAGTCCTGGTCCCAGCACAGGCCCCTCAGCCCTTCTCTCTGCTGACAACCGTGCCAGTCAGCAGAGATGCACACAATAGCACGGTGCACGGTGATCTCTGTGCCCTGATAAAGCTTAAGGTTTTAAATGCACACATCAGCCTGCAAGACCAGGACCACCCTCTGCAAGCATGTAATGGATAGCTTCATTAGGGAACACCTGACAGAGAACTTGACACACAATATTGCAACAATCTGCTTCAGCCATGACCACCGTGTTAAGCCCAGTTACACATGTAGTCACATGCGTGCTAGGGCATCTCATCTATACCTCAAACAGCGTGTTTTCATCTGTTTTTGTAAAGTAGTTGCAATAAGTTTAACTTTCTTGAAGGACAACTTTGGACAGCAGACACATTCTTCTGGTTCTGCGGCATTCCTCGGCCCTTCACCCCTGATTAATATTCATGGTAAAGCAGGAGGCAGAGGGACTTGAAGAGGCTTGGAAGCCTGGCTTATTTAGGGCACCCTGTGGTGCTGGAGGGGTTTGAAGTATCATTATGTTACTGTTTGTTTGAGGAAAGGCTTAACAGCTAAAACACTGTGACACTCACAAAGGCCCAAGGTCAGGGCAGACCATGCAGCAGAGAAAGAGGGGGTGTACTGTTGGTTCCACAGGGCTTTGACATGAGGAACCACTTAAGGCCCCTGTTCCCTCTATCCATATCCTTACCTCTGTGAGTCTGTGGCAGTTTCCCATTCTCTGCAGGCATATTTGGAGTGCCAGAGCAGCAGGGACTCTGAGAGCTGGCTAAAGTAAATGAATGTAGCAGCGGCCCTCTTTTTTTTCCTGCATGCATATCCTCTCAACACAACACAGTGCAGCACACTGGCTGCTGAAAGCCCCAACAATCTGACCATTATCCCTGCAGTAGAGGGAGATGGCACTATCCTGTTGCCTTTTGTCTCATGTCATTTGGCAATGCTGATAATGCAAAAGCCCCCCATTCAGCACCAACTCTGTTGGTATTCACACAGCAGTTCATTTTCCAGGCCGATAATTAGCCACAACTACAGCACAAAACGAGAAGGACAATGTGCTGCATTTTGGCCATTTATGATGCTGCCGGCAGACTCTCTCTCTAACGAGACAATGGTCTAGGCTTAAATACTGGCATTTTCTCTTTTTCTATTTAGTTGTCCCTCCCTTATTGTTCCTGGAAGACCATTTAGACAGAGTTGAGAGGGATGTGGCCAGCTGCTGCTAGTGGCACAGCAGCAGGGTAACTTACTTTTTATGGCTGTGGGAAACCTTTTGCATGAAGTCATGAATATATGTGAAATGGCGCACAAAGTAGGGACGTATACAATATCAGGCAGGTGGTTTTAATGCCGTGCTGGATCCATGTGTGTCACGGCACGCAGTGTGCAGTAGGTGTTTACGTATAGCTGGCTAAAATAGATAGCACACAGAAGAATTCCGTGCGCTCTCTCTTCCTTTCTGGAGTTAATTCCCTCCTTTTTAAGCTATATCCAGTAAATCCAAGCCATCCCAAACCCAGTATAAAGTGCAGTGCAGAGAGAAAATCCCCACTGCAGGTGGTTTGGGACCTTGCTCTGATCAACAGTGATCACCAAGGAGACTGCACGTTTAAGCATGCTGCATGGTGGGAGAAGTGGATTGAAACAAACATAACAATGCAGACTAGATGGGGTGGGGTTTGACGAGCTCAGCTGTTCATTACATTAAAAAGACCTCTGCTTCTCCCTCTATGGTCATTCATTGCAACCAAATTTACTATACCATAAACAAGCTTGCCGTATGATTTTTCTATTTCTAATACAACTTGATCTGTTAACATCTGTCACCACAGTTGATTACACATATTCCGATTGCCATTCATGACGTCTGGCGCTACTTTTAAAATGGTCATTTGGGAACACTCAATCTGTACGGTTTTGTACTTGACAGGAAGTTTACAGTGAGCAACACCAGCTGGTCCAGACTGTTTTTAGTTCCTCAGAAGGCCCAACATTGCTCCAAGCTACAAGGACACAACTGAGTCATCAAGCAGCAGCATTGAAAACGTTTACTCAGAGAATTTCATCCAACAGCAGACAAAAGTCATAGCTTCCACTATTCTGGGTGTAAAATCAGTATTATTGCAGAAACAGGAACAGTTTATCCGTGTTGTTCTTAAATAGGCACAAACATGATTAGGTGGAAGAACGTGTGTGTGAGGCATGCATGACACGGAGATGAAACAGGACTGCTTTATCTTCAAAGTATGAGGTAGTCCAGTAGATAATAACCAAAACTGAAAGGGTAAAGGATGACAGAGATTAACATTCCTTTTATTTTACAGAAGATCAAATGCTGAACATGAATAGTTTTGATGTCAGTTTAAGGAGAGAACACTATCTGTGATGCAACAGCGGGCAAAGATAGCTGCTGTGCATACAATGGCCAGATATGCACTATTTGAATGAGCAAATACTACACTAAATTCCTCCAGTCAACAAGGTCCACTGTGTAGTGAAATTTTCGTGCTCCTCAGTGACAACTGACTAAACTCAGAGACAGATATGATTTAATTCTCTTTAAACCAGATTATGCGCTTGTTTCTTTCAATTATGCTGTGCAGCGTCCAGATTTCCTGAATGTGCGGCTTAGGAAAAAAAACTGAGAAAGAACAGCTACACTGTTAAAGAGCTTGGGACTCAATATATCCAACCTCAACTCACCCTCGCTGTGCAAAACTGTGTTCAGTCATGAACAGCTCTCCGCTAAAGATAGCCAGCAGCGATAAATCACAATTCTGACCTGCCCAGAAAGTTTTATTTTATTGTGCACAAGTAGCCCAGGCTGGTTTTTCAGCGACAGACTGCAGGCATACTGAGTGGAACATCTTTATTAGTAGCTTATATTTATTATCTGGGCAAGATTAGATTTTCCACGACTGTACAGTGAAGTTCAGCACTTTGTCAGCACTTGGGGGGCCAAATTCTTTGATTGCCTAAAAATTGTACAATGTGCAGCCAGAATCTTAAAATCCATCTAGTCAGATTGTTAAAATGTGATCCAGGCGCACTACTAACTACTGCCTACTCACTGCCTGCTTATGTTAGCCAACTGCTGAGTTTGACTTACTTGTAGCGAGCGCAGTATAATTAAACCCAAGTAAAAATCTCCTGCTCAAGAACAATTACTACAGACACAAACTTGTGTTTGCTACAAAGTGTTTAAGCTAGGGATAATCAAGAAACATCTTCAGTAAGCAAGCATGTAGAGCTGACTGATACTGTTGTGCTGGCCTGGGTGCTATTTTAATTAAACTGAATAATTGGTGGTTTGGTTGTAAATGCAGATAGTTGTTGTTTTGATTCTGCAGTCAGTCCTGCTGCTGCTGAGTGCAACTTTCTTCGATTCCAGTCAGCTCATTTCTCCCCTCCTGATCTACACTTCTCCTGGTTGATTTCACCAGTAGGCCATCCCTAATCAATGCAATGCTGCCAGCTAATGGAGCAAGACTAATTCCATACCTCAGTTATTAAGTGCAGAAGGCATCAAGATTGGGTATTTTGGGTTTGGGAATTGCTATTTGTGAATAATGAGCCGAACAAATCAATCTTTCAACAAACGCTGAGGTGGTGGTAATGACTTGACCTAGAGTACTAGGTCATTTTCTCTCATAGATTTAAACAGACAAAGCAGTCTCTAAGCTTCAGCACATGTCAGCGATAACAGTTACTTACAGTGATTCTCTCATCTCTGTCATCAATATTCACTCCATCTTTTTTCCATGATATGGTGGGTTCAGGATGTCCACGAGGAGGTTGACACTCCAGGACTGCCGGCTCCCCCGCAGCCACAATCACATCTGCAGGATTTTGTCTGAAGTCGTCACGTAGAACTACGAGAAAACACACAAAAAAGGGAAACATTTAATGAAATGCTAAAATGTTTCCCTCTGGGGATGGTATGAAAAAGAAAGAACGAAAGAAGCACGCTATTGAGGTGTGTTTTTTTTTTTTAAAAACAACAACAACAACAAAAAAACAACACTTTAAGTCAAGTTGTCTTAACACACAAAACTGGCTCTGCATCAAATGACAAAACGTTGAACATATCTCGCTTCTGATTTACTCCATGCAGAGGATCATTGTGTACTAAAGAGTGTGTCTGTTATTGCATCTTCATCGCTCCTTGACCTTTCATATTTAGATATTCTGAATTCATGCACCCATTCTATTTTAACATGCTTGAAAGCCTGCCGTAGATCACTGCCACTCCTGTCTTTTTGATTTCCCCTGCTGGAGTGCTTTAAAATAGATGACACAGCCATGGATTTTGATTTTTTTTGGATACACGAGTTCCACTGTTTGTCATTTAATTATTTCTTGTGGAGAGTAATTTGATAACGAATAGATGTGGAGGTTTTAAAATATGAACTGATTAGTTCTGTATACGTGGCTGCACCTAAAAATCATTAGTCTTTGCCTCCCTGCCTAATCAGACTAGTAGATTAATATCATTAATAAGTGGACGTCCCAACAAAGTAGATCAATGCAAATCCACTTTCTGAGAGGCAGACAAACTTCATATCAATGAGCTCATAATGTGCAGTGTTAAAGATAAACTGGAGGTTTATTGAGCGGAGAGAAGGTTATGAAAAAGCAACAAGCTCCTTTTGGCAGACAGTGTGTGCCAGTAATCATGTTTCCAGCTCCAATGCATATATACATATAAAATATATAAAAACAGTGTCTGTATCCTGAAATTCAGGCCACACACAGAGTAGGGAAGATCAAGGCACTGTGTGCGTGTGCATTGCTATCTGTAGGTAAAACCTGAAAATTATGTGCAAGTTGTTCTGTCTGCATTTTGAGGATAAAAGTTGCACTTTAGCTATCTTTTTGTCTCAGGCTCCTTAGCTTGCTCTAAAGTCACCGAAGGACCCCTCACCTACTGACAGCCTACAAATTCCTGACTAAACCCTTTAAGCACTTAATTGGTCATTGGCAAGCCCAGATACTGCTCTCTGTTTCTTGTAACACTGAGTATTCAGTCCATTAAAAGGAACTTTGTTTTAGAGGAAGATGGCCTGTAATGGCTTCCACAGTCCTGTTGCCTAATCACACCCACGCCTCCCCAGAAGCATCTAAATTCCAAAGCATGCGGCAGCATTTATCAGAAACAAAGCAAAAGGATTCACTGGATATTTTGTGAGTTATTTGCCATTGCACCATCAAGAGAAGGCATGGGTCCGCAGATCTATACACACTGTGCTGTATACAGTTGAAAGGCAATTACGTGTGTAACTCCCTAACTTTTCAGCCTCTCACTCTAATTCATCTCACACTCAGCAGTGCAGCTGTGGGCCGAGTTCATGCTGTATGGTTAATAGCAGATCGAGTCATTCAGGAATGTAAACACCAAACATCCGATCCATTAGAGCACCAGCTCCATCTGAAGAAACTGTCTCTGTTTGTATCAGCAAATCCAGCTTGTCCTTAAGAGGATTATTGTAAAAGTCAACCTAATGTACCAAGGTATAAATATGCTGCATCAGTTGGAGACAGTGATTGATACTGATCAAGAATCTGTACATTGAAGATATGAGGGAAATCATATTTTTCCTTTGAGGTAAATACAGTCTTTCAGTGCCAGGGAGCTAATATTCACAGGCATCTGTCCCTCTGGAAAATAAAGAATGATATGCTCGGAGGAAAAGAGGGAAAAACGATGCTATATTGACTTGTTGGAGGCCCGAGGGAGAGCTGGCATCATTCAGTGTTTACACCAACAGTGCAGTGAACCCCCCCCCCCCTCAACAGCACTCACTCCCCCACCTCACGGCCTTTCTCCACCTCCAAACCAACACCTCTTTGTTATAAACACAGCTGAGTGCAGCACAGCAGACAACGCTGAACATCTGCGTAGTGGAAAACAAAATCCTCTGGGATTGAGGAGGAGTGAGCAAGAGGGAGACAGAGGCAGCCAGACAGTCTGTGAGATCGACAGACAGACCGAAATCTGGATGGGGTACAAAGCCCCAACTCTATCCCCAGAAGCCCCATCAGATCTGGATCTGGGGCTGTGGCAGAATCATTTTGCCTGCCCCCTCCAACTCATGTAAATAAAAGATCCAGTATTGCTCCTTCCTGTATTCACATATATCTCTGCTCGCCCCTTACAGCTCCTGTTTTGGGACCCAGAATTCTGGTGGGGGGAAGTGATGCAAGGCGCTCACACTACGTGCTGTCCTGTAAGTGTGTGCGGTGCAGTCTGTATCTGTGTTTGGGATAATGAGCCTACTCTACCATTCTGTCTCTCTAGTGAGCCTGCAGCTGTCCCCTTGCAGATAATATTTCCTGGGCTATTAACAGAGGGGCCAAACTCGGTGTGTGTGTGTGTGTGTGTGAGAGAGAGAGAGAGGAGTGTATGCGTGTACATAGAGATTTTCAGTTTGTAGCTTAATATGTGGAAATGAGCCAAAGTCACAGGTCCCAGCATGAAGACGCCTCTTTGTCCGTCCTGGATTTGCACAAATATGCTGATGATGGGATGGAACAGAGTGGATATCCGGACCTGGACAGATATCAATACGCTTTGTCAAGGTAAAGGGATGCATTCTGCCCTGCATTTCCTCTTTTCAGGAGTGGAAGAACAAAACATGTTTTACCTCACCTGGCTGACATGGCTTGCTGCAAGACAAATTGCTGACTATGCATAAAAAAGGGGGAAAAAATCATTCATCAAAGCAGAGTCTTAGCTTGTAGTGGCAAACATCTGTTGGGCTATATTGTACTGTATAATAAAGCTGTCTCCAGGTCCACAGTAGCAAATTGGAGCTGTGTTGAAGCTAATGCAATTAGCTGCCATCATTTCTTGCATTCAAACCCTCCTTTAAAGGTCAGCTGAGATGGCTGCTCTCAGTTCTGAAAACTAACAGGTTCATCACCCCCATAAGCTATCCCCTGTCCCCACACACACACACACACACACACACACACACACACACACACACACGCTCATTCACACACATAAACACACACTCTTTTCCTCAGGAAATTGAAAACAGATGTTTAAATGTCAAATTAAAATGAGATTCCCGTGCTGCCCTCCAACATTAATGAAAATGAAGACTTAATGCCACACACCAGTCTGGGTGGGAAGATCAGATGAGCTTTGTTCTGAGGAAATTAAACCAAGTAAAACAAGCTCTTCACAAATCTTTAGAGGGATACAAAAAACAGACCCACCAGGGAATTAAAGGTTTATCAGAAGGCACCCGCACTCAATCCCACAGAGACACACAGCACAGCGTGGGTCTCGCCTTTGGCTTTGGCTTTTTCCTCAAAACAGAATGGACATGGCTATCTCCACAACGGAAGCAGCGGGAATGACAGGAGAGGAGAAAGTGAATTAATGAGAGGAAGAAGAAAAGTAGAAACAAAAGGAAGAAGAGACTCTGCTCGATGTATAATGCAGGACCGCTTCCTTTTTATCCATCCTGGTTTCCTCAAGGTAGTTCAAGTTCACAAGCGGCAACATTGTCGGGCTATCAGGGGCCAAATATCATCAAATACTACCTGAGGATAGTAGACAGAGATGAATGTGCAGCGCAGCGAACACCAAGAAAAATATCAAATGGCTAAGCAGCCCCAAATGTTCCTGGTTATAGGTGACTGCTTAAATCCTCAGCTGTAGCAGAAATCCATTCTTTTTTTTATTTTGCACTGCAGGAGTATTTACTATTAAAGTGTCTCTATGATTCAACATGATTGAGATGTTAAAGTCTTTGTACACGCAAAATATGTACATAAGAAATGTTTAAAAAAATGGAAATATTGAATAATAGTTTACAAAGAAAGAAAACATCCACTAAATCTCTCCTTTTCTGGTCAAATAACGGATTTATGTGCATTAAACTAAAGCTTACAGTGGATGAGCTCCCCTCCAGTCCATTTCTACTGACTATTCAACATAAATCCTCTGCCCCATCATGAGTGTTGTTTACGCCATAAGCACAAACCTGGCCTAATCACAGTGTGGCTCTGTTGTATGCTTCCGTACTGATGCTCTTCACCTTGCCTCCAGCACTGTCCTGCGATACAGACAGTGCTCATTCGCTCACTCAATGCATCTCCAACTTTGTCTTTAAATTTCTCTCCCCCCTCTCAGCATTTGACCCCCTTATCTTACCTCTCTTTCGGCTCACACACATTGAGCGGCTTATATCAAAGACAGGCTTATAGCAATGGTGTGTTAACCCATGGCACTCCACTGCAAAGGCTGTTGCAGGTGGATAATTTGCCAGAGGCGTGCATACTGTGTGTCTCTGCTTGCACTGTATAAATCTGTTTTTTTGCTGGTGGGTGTGAAGATATAACAGGACTCCTGGTGCACTCTGGAGAATCACTGCCTCCTGCCTCCTTCTTGTTTCTTGCTCCCCTCTGACCCCACCACCAGAGAGTAGAGACTGGACACAGCAGACGCGCCTCTCTTTCTGGATCTGACTGGCGTTCTTCTGCTCTGAGCTTATTTCCTCTTGCCCACTGTGCAGAAAGTCTTATCCGTCTGTCCAACAGCAGGCAGATAATGCTGTCTAGGACAGATGATTGCAGATACAAACTTCCAACTCTTGAATATATATCCAAATACAGAGATAAAAACTGACAAACAGGGCAGCTGAAAAAAAGAGTTGACATCATCGTGAAGCCATCACAGATTTTCCACTTGTAAATGTTTTGTTCTTTAAAGAATTGATTCATAGCTTTCGCATTTATATTTAAAGTCTGGGTTTATAAATCACATAGAAACCAATCAAAGCTCCCCAGACAACCGTGACATTCAGTATGAGGTCACATCTGCAGAGTCACGTCAGTAAAAATGCTTGACAGCCTATGTGCATGGTTGACCATAAGATATCTCATGCACACCCGTAAATATGTCAACAAGAGCAGAAGGACTATTACCCCACTGGCCTTTAGGGTTTGCACCTGCACGCCCTGAACATCATGAGGTCATCCTACAGAATGTGATGTCATGTCACGGAGCAGAGACAGGATGTCCCGATTACTCCTACAAACAGAACTAGCTTGAACAATAAAGTATGGGAGTCCTTTTGTAAACAAAGAAAACTCAGGCACAGCCCTCAACATGTATTCACAGCTTGTCTTACTTGTCTTTGGTATCAAGATACAAAGGAGGAATCACTGCGGTTTAACATTACTGGAAGATTTCTCAACAACTGGTTTGTTGAGGGTGACACACAGACACATAAATACAAACCAAGCCATGTAGGGAAATATGCCAGCTTAGCCGATGTGTTTGCGCGTGTTGGATAAAGGCATTTTTATTACACTAGGCCAAGTGATTTCAGTAACTGACACTGGCAGGCAGGGCAGATGGCTTTGCGAACCCTTAGGTGACATACCAGAGGGCTTGTCCGAGCTTGCTCTGGCCCAGCGAAGCTGCCAATGCAGAGGGTTCAATCTCGGCACCTCACCCTCTACACACTTTAACACGCACATGTAGGCCTCATGTGCAGCAGTATCCAACAGTAATTATGTCCGTACATAAAGAACACAAACATGTGCTCACACACAGGCGCGCACACATGCACCACATAAAGGAAATTCTGCCCCACAGCCGCACAGACAGAGAGGCCATTGAGTGCCTGTGTTTGTTTAAATGGTCATAAGTCTTCTCGTCAGGCTTGGAGAGCGAGATGGCGTTTGGCGAACATGGCAAAAGGCACAGAGGGCAGCGGGGAAGCAGGTTTATGTGAGTGACTGAGTGAGTGAGTGACTTGGCACCTCATAGTTCAATAAACAGTGCCTGTTTGATTGGAGTGCTGGGTGAGCATGAGTTGGACTAAAATAAAGAGTGTTTCAAGTGCCGGGGCAGTAAAGCCAGGAATTTCAGAGGAAAGAAAAGAAAAGAAAACTCGAGAACAACTCTTTCGGTCCAAAAAAGTTGTGAAAAAGGAAAAAAAAATACAAATCCAATAAAATCCAGATAAGAACACCCACTGCCACAATGCAAGCTGTGCAATAAACATCTGTGTAGGATTATCGCATTTTCATTTAATGACTGAAAAACATTGACAAGCTCCTTGTGGATTTGTGAGCTGACAGATCACTCACTGTCTACATATGAAAGTAATCAAGGCTGTTTGGATTCTCAGGGAGAGCCTGTTACCTGTTGTGGAAACTGCATCAGATATTGTGGGTATTAAATGCACTCAAATCAGTATCAGTACTGGTCAGGCTTAAAAAAAATCCAAAACACTTTTCCAAAGCATTATGCTGCTTCTATTGGAATTCATACTTTTTCCACTCTTGCTGGTTTAGAAGTTTCACTATGCACTAAAACAATAATGAGGGAGAAAGATGGGAGAAACAAGTAAATGAATACACTTTATGAGCAGTGATTTACCTTCACTTTTGACAATAGATCACTTAATTACCACTACAGCAATTCTGTGCACACCTAACTGGTGGGTTCGGGATTTGTCCAGCCTCACTGGACTGTGCTCTACTTTTAAATGTACGTCATCTGAGTAAAACTTCTACTTTGTATTCATAATGGTGTCTATAGGTGGAGCTTTGCATCCAGAGGAAGACGAGGAACTGAGAGCTGGTGTAACTTAACTCTCACCACTCACTGTATAGCCCCGAGCCTGCAGCTCTCTGCACACAGATAAAAAAAAAGAACAGGTGTAACACTATCGTCCACACAAGCAGGTACACCTGTACTGTGTGCTCGCTCATTCTTTGGCTCTTTCTCCCTCTCAAACACAACAGAGAGACATATTGCAGCCCTGCTTGTCATTTCTCTGAATTGAAGTCTTACTGTGGCTTCCAAATGCTTTCTATTAAAACTGCATAATGTAGATCCTAAAAGAATTCTCTAGATTTATTATTATTTATTATTATGGAAAAGACATTGAAAAGACATTAAGCTTTTAAATTTTTTAAATGTAATTCTTCAGCACTGTGAGCACCAAAAAACAAAATTCGGTTACTTTGTACTCACGGGTAGAGGCAGAAATCTCAAAGATGGATCTCAAAACCTCAAACCACATATACGCACAATGAGATACTAGTTGAAGTAAGTGAGAAAATGTGTTATTTTGCTGCTTGGGTGAACCTGATCCTTTATGAACTCTTTTCTCCCTCTCGTTGCGTTTATAGTTTCACTCGCTGCTGTTCTTTCTTCTCACCCTGTGCTCAAGCTAGACTGTGCTAGTCTGAGTCTTCACAGTGTAATAGGATTTTACACAACACACAACTGGTGAGGATATGCAGATCACACATTTGTCACCACAGAATGCTCATTATAGTAAATCCCTTTACTTCGAGAAAAGCAGGCGTAAACATGCCAAGAGCCATGGAATATCTCTATCCACAAGTGCCTAAATCCCACTATGTGTCTAACACGGCTTAGTTCACATTGTGTCAGTTATGTTTTCTGACAAGATCGCGCTGTGAGCTGCCCTCCTGTCTGTGTGGCCCCAGCAGCTAACCCTCTCCCAGCATCTGCAAAGATGAGAACCTTATTAAAACAATCTTCCCAATTAACATTCCTGGCACTTGGAGCCCCATCCCCCAAGGAGCAGGACCTCCTCAGCCTCTCCTCCAAACCTGACCCCTCCTCATCTCTGTGATGACAAAGAAGCTGTGTAGGACCAAGACCAGCCATGAGACCCTTGAGCATGAGTGGTGAGAAAGGGGATGTGAGGCAACTTGTTTTCCTTCCTGCTGCAGAACAGAGATCCGTGTGCTTGTCTGTTTTTACACGTGCATTTGTTTACGTCTTCATCTGTGTACCGTGCGCGTCAAAACGAGAGGGAAAATACAGTTACGCATAAGCGAATTACTACCAATCAGGACAGCACGGTCATCGCAAATAATCCTGATTTGATGTGACGTGCAATGACACGGGCTTATTTGCACAGGATGGAAAACTCATGATCCTGGGCTCAAAGAGGTACTGTAAGATCAGGCTGTCCACTGCAGCTAGCACACATCAGAGAAATTACATCCATAAACACAGCATGCTTTCCCGTAGAGTGCCATCTGACCCTTTGTGACCCTGTCAGAGATTTTAAAACACAAACATCTGCTGCAAATCTTTTCACTTCTCTATTATCCTGAGATCTCACAACCAGATAATCATACTCGTTCCAATCTCTTGCCCATCTTCCCAAAACAAAGCTATATCAGCTATAACAGCAGAGACTAATGGACACGGAGCAGAGGTATTCTATAGCAGTGCTGTGCAAACAGCACCGTGGTGAGGGGAATGAGATCCTGATGTTAAAAGAGGGATGTGATGTTTACAGTGACTGAGATTCTGGCTATGCTTCATGTGAGTGTTAATGGAAATCACAAATATTAAACAGCTCCTGCTCACCATACGTTGGCTGAACCTCCCATTGTCTTATATACTGAAGCATCTAGTGTGTTTATATGAGTGCTCATGTGCAGGTAGGTGTGTTTGCTTGGGTTTTAGTTCTCCTGACTCACTTTGTTGCCAGTCTGTTTGGACTACTCCTTATTAATGCATGCTTAATGAGATCCAGCATACACACAACTTCACCGATGCCTTTGTAGCATATGTCAAACACACTAATTCAAAGCTGAAAAGTTAGAATTCAGCCTTTCATCTTAAATTGGTGTAATGGAAACCTTAGCCTAATACCCTTAGTTTCCAATGAAAGTCTAATTTGTTGGAGGTTTAGGAAACAGTAGGAGTGAGCGATTGTTGCAGTGTCTTGGTCGGTCTGAACTATAAACTGGAATTACATCAGTTGGTGTTGCAGAGGTGACTGGGGAGGAGTAATGTGATAGTGGCTGCGTCGAGGGAAACAGGCGCTGAGGAAAATGGTGAAAGAAAAAAAAAAAAAAAAAAACGCTAGGGAGTCCAATGTAATGTTACAGCAGATCTCTTAGCCTTTCGTCATGGCCACTTTCATTTCCACTATCCCGTTCCCTCACCAATCACTTTACCAGGCACAGAGGAGATGGGAAAAGAGGAAAGGAAGAGCGACAAAGACAGGAAGAGCTTGTAGAGGTCAAGTAAAAGTTGGGAAGTGGGGATAAGGGGATAGAGATATAGGGCACAGGAATGTTAAAGAGGGTGAGACAAAGCAAATGAGGGCACTGGTATCCAAACATGTGTTGCAGCTCCAGAGGGGCACATCTTTGTCTGATCAGTTGCCGTCCCCATTTCAATGGTTTCCACATGGACCCTAAACTTTCCCAGATGAACCCTGAGAAGATGAAAAGCTGTCCACATCATATCTAAGAGGAGATCTGTTACAGTGGGAAGTGTTGCCGAAAGGAATGGAATGAGGGAATGCTGTCAGATACGGTGTGCCAAACAGAAACAGAGAGTTGAAATTTCATCTTTAGCACTTGCCTACTAAGTGCGTACTCCTATGTGATCGCTGCCAGATACTTTGGCGCTATAGCTTTTCACTACGCTTGTCAACTTGTCCAACATGCAATATCGAGCTTTGCTGATACCAAAGAGGAGGTTTTGTAAATGTGCCAGAAATTAACCTGATCTCTGTGAAATTGACAGTGTGTAAGGTTTCAAGACTGATAAGTCCCCCATTTTCCAAATTTCAATTTTCACAGGATTGAGCGTGCAGACAAAAGAAATGTTTTGTCATAGTTTTTCTTCTTTGTTTTATGGGATACTTTGCTACTGTTAACATGCCTGAAACATCCTACTGAGCTGATTTATGATAGTCTCCCCAGGGTACAAAGCCAAGCCCCGTAGAAGTGGAAATTTAAGGCTACTGCACTCACAGAGTTGGCGCAGTAGCCTTACAGTAGATTTATAGAGGTGGGAGCAGAATCTTTTCCACCTCTGTGGCAATGCATGCCTGTTGCATAGACTGAATTTTCAAGCTTGGTACCCTGAGACTAGAACAAAGCTGAGTGTCGCAGTGTTTTCCACCTAAACAAATTTTATGTGGGGAGTTTGATTTTGTTAATTATATTTTAACTGAGGTCATTCAGAGTTAGTCATCTTCATCTTTTTATCACAGACAATGCTGTCGTGAAGCTCATTTTTCATAAAGAAGATTTGTTTGACTTTTTCTTAAATATAATTTTCAAGAAAAATATATCTGATTAAAGAAAACAATAAGTGTCTATTAAAATCACATGGTTTAACATCATGTTTGTCCTGTAAAATTGTTACACCTACGTGATGTGATACAAAGTTATAAAACCACATGCGATAAAGCTATTAAGTGATTCGTAATTGGAAATTCTCGAAATAGAAAATATAAGAGGGAAAATTGCTCAGAGATGATAGACATATCCTGGCCTCATTGGGTGACAGCAAAGGATAATACTAAATACTGGTCTCATATCTTTTGAGCCCCATTCCCTGCAGGCTTTCTTTGCAATACAGTTGGAGATGAGTCTTCAAAACACAGACGTGAAAAATTCATCTATGAACATCTAATCACACTAAAGAAATTTCCTCTGGCAGTTAATCCTTTTGGGAAGAAGAAAAGCAGTGACAAGGATGGTGTAAAACCCATCAACTGTACAATGTAATGGACTTATTAAAGATCAGGGACGTTTCAATTGTCTTTTAATAAGGGCAGCTTATCCTGCTGGTTCTTCTTTCTGTTGTTGTTTTTGTCATTTTTCTTTTTGTTTTCTAAATTGTTTCTTTGACTTTCTGTCTTTATTAATCATTTAAGAGTATTTTATTTATTCCTTTAATTTGAAACACTGAGAGCCTTTCTTCTCTTTCCTCATCTTCTGAACTATTTTGCTGACAGACAACAGAAGTGCAACCTCTCTTTCACCTCTTTCATTAAAAAAAAAAAAAATCCTACTCAACACGGATGCCATTCCCAACATCCAAAGGCATGTGGTCAGCCCAAAGCCCCCATGCATCATAGACAAATTATCCTGAAAGCAAGAGAGGAGCCCATCTGGTGCAGAGGAGGGGCAATGAGCAAGAGGAAAGGAAATTTAAGAAATGAAGGAGAAAGAACTGGTCGGCCGATAAGAAGGATAAGGGAATGGAAGGCAGAAAGGCAGAGGAGTGTTTGGGGGGGGGGGGGTGGCAGATGTTTGAATTTTCTGCCAAAAGGGAGAAGCAAAGATCCATGAGCTGGGTAGCTAAAGCACTAACTGGGGTGTGTTGTACAAATGAGTCTGTGAGAGGCAAGAACTGGTGAAATAAGAGTTCGTGTGAACACCATTTAAAGCTTGGCAGTCTGGATTATTTAAGAGGGGAATAAACACTCTGCTATAGGTGAAATATAACTAAAAGACATTCAGCATGGTGGCAAACTGTGTATTGCCGGCTGCTAGATGAGGAGCGCATTTGAGGTCAGAAGCCACGTGTACACACACAACGTTGTGTTCAAAGCGGTCAGGTTGCGTGGTCAGTAATACAACTCATTAGCACTTGCTAACCCAACTGCTTCAGTGTACTAATAGAGCAGTGGAGCTGCGGTGTAAAACAAGCAAACATGAAAACTCTGAAACTGTCCCTTGGCAAAACAGAGCATGTGATTGTGAAATCAACAAGCAAGACAAGAAGCCCCCACAACCATCATCCGCTCCCTCAGCATCTCTCCAACAAACTAACAATCTCATTTGCAGAGGTAAAGACTCAGCGAGCAGATAAACTACCTCCATTCCTCCCAGTTCTCCTGAGATAAGACCTAACATCTAACATGCCTCACAAAATACTGCCACCGCCTCCCCGTGGAGGTAATCACAGAATAAACTATGTTTGGTTTCTACCAGGTACAAAAAAATGCCAACAAATCTTTGATAAGAGACCGTACTACTAAAAAGCTACATTGTGCAAAAAAAAAAAAAAAAAGGGAAAAAAAAGAAAGAAAAAAAATCTGAGTCAGGATGTGAAAGGGCTTGTTGCCCTCTGGAGCGCCAGATGAGGGCAGTTTGTTGTGGAGAAAAGCAAAATAATTCAGAGTTCATATTATGTGGGTTAGACCAGCCTGGAGGCAGAAGCCATAAGGGTGACATCAATAAAACATTCCTTCACTATTTTTCTTGAGCACAGGGATTTTGGCATAGTGCAGCTCAAATGCAATATGCAACACTGGAATTGGAAAATACAATATCAGCCTGACAAAGCTTGACGGTTACTTTTATCTTGGTATATTGGTGTTACGTTGCTACAACAAGCAGTGACATTATGATTCTGTCCCAACAAGAAAAGTTAACATGCGACGTTTTATGATACTGGCCAATTGGAGCTTCCTTTGAAACACGGTGACTCAAAAGAAGTATGGCCCCCTAGCACCTAGTTTCAGATCAACTACAAAAAACACGATGAGAAAGATGATATTACACATCTGGTGTTCAACAGCACAAAATACTGTGCAGTTTGATCCTGATACAGCACAGCCAGAGCTGCAAAAGCAAATTGGGAGTCTTCCTTCCCTGTAATTTGCATCTTTTTGAAATGTAGGATGAAACAAGCAAACCTGGGTCACATTATGCTGGGAGAAAAACTCAGCTAAACACTGCACATATTTTAACTTAGCTAAAAACAAAACATTACATTCCCTTGCAAACAACTGGATCTGTCTGCAATTTTTGAAGTGATTGCAAACACACAACCCTCCTGCAGTACCAGAGACCACATGCCTTCTATTGTTTGAGTCCCCACCATGTTGTCTGTATCTGGGAGAGATAGCATCTCTGTAGAGCGCTGTGGCGTTCAGAGCCTGTGGGAGGCAGCACACCTGCACAACAGAGAATAGCAAACGCTTCTATGGATACTGGGAGTCTTTGAAGTGGAGATGGATTCTAGTTCAATACCCAAGACCCTCTTTTATCACACAAATCACTCTGTGGTTTCAGTGCGCATTCTTTGTCATGAGAAATGGCTTTGAGACAAGTCAACTGGAGCTTTTAGGGATGTTGAAGTGTTTGGCTGACCAGCTACTGAGACATGAGAGAACGCGTTCACACGGAGCATACACAAAAAGTCAAAAACACTAAGATCTCTGAACACCAAGGTCGGCTTACTCAAATTTTTATTGCACAGTTAATTTGCAAAGGTTCAGGTATCAAAACAGAGACAGTGTAAATACACACATTGGGTAGAGACTAATTAATGGAAGATGAACTGAGAGTTACAATATGTTTGGGTTGGAGAGGGAAAATACCACACACACACACACCGTATCAAAGTATCACAGCTACATCTCCAATATCTACCTTCAGTCTCTGGGCTTTTACGGGCATCCTGAGTATAAACTAGCTGTGAAATATGACATCATAAAAAGCAGTCAGTTTTTCAATTGTGAAGAACCTATGAATTATTCAGAGGCAACTACTGGCAATATATTTCCCCTCTATCTAGCTGCTTCCATCCTTATTGCATAGCTCTCTCTGCTTTTCATCTCTGCCGCTCTTTTTAACTTTTGTATATGTGTCAGTTTTTGTCTTATTTGTTCATCTCTCTCAATCCCCGTATACTGAAATGACTAGCGTAACTGCGGAGTGACGATGACAGAAGAAAAATGGAGCAGAGTCTGGAAAACATGAGAACACCGCATTGTGAATGACTGGTGTTAAAGTGGACACCTCACCCTTTGACAGATCTACAACAAAGTTAAGTGAGTGGAAACCCCGACTAGTAAACAGAGACATCAGAGCACGCAGAGACGATGTTCCAGTGTCAGCTCTGTCATCATGTGGCTAAAAACCCAGCCAGTGTTGTCCTTGCAATCCCAGTGTCTGACCCTCCATCTGTCACCATCTATTTTACCATACCTCCTTAACTACACACCATGAGCACGAGGCCCTAGAAGTAACCCTCTTACTGTACATCACAGTGGTTTACTGTGCTTGCTTAAGCATGATACAGTAGGAGTCTCTGGGGAGTGAACCAGTCACATGACAGCACCTTCCCTCCGTGGTGACAGATAAGGCCATACTGTATGTCTGTATGCACAGTGATGAGTTGTGATCTCACCGGGGCTCTTTGTCTCGTATCCTATTTTCTATCTATACAATTCTGCATAAAAAGATGAAGCACATTTCCCGTTAATGGTCCACCATCAAAGCGTGCTGCTGATATCACTAATTAAAACCATTAAATCTCAAAACTACCATATAACGTTTGAGGGTAAGAGAGTGCTTGGGCTAAAGGTCAGAATTTTTAGATTTTTTTTTACTCATATTTAGACAAAACCTTATTAGTTGTCCGTGGCTGGTGGTGGGTGTTTCGTGCAAAATCATTGGGGTGGGGGGAGGGGATTTTTTTTAATTCAAATTTGGACGCCGCTCACGACTCAGGATTCAGGAAGTGGGAACAAAAAGGAATAACAGCGATTTGTACAGTAATGAAAGATGGCCATTTGATGAGTTTCCAAGATTTAAAAGATCGGTATAGTCTAGAGAAAACCGATTTTTACCGGTACCTGCAACTCAGAGACTACTTTTCAAAGAAAGTACGAAGTTCGCGTACGTCTTATGGCATCCTGAATTGCGTAATTAAATCATACAGGGGCCTCCAATTCAAGGAAATTTCTGTACTATATAAAAATCTAAGAGAGAACACGACAACATCAACTGAATACATAAAAAAGAAATGGGAGCAGGAAATAAAAACTGATATCTCAACTGAGGAATGGTTAGATATGTGTGAAACCCAGAACACAACGACTAAATCAAGATGCTGGAAAGAATTTGGATGGAAACACCTTACTCGATTCTTTATTACACCAAAAATCAAAAGTAAACAGACCCAAGACAGTTTGCCATGCTGGAGAAGATGTGGTAACATGGAAACACACCATACGCACGTGTTTTGGGAGTGCCTGAAACTGCATAATTTTTGGAAGAATATATCTTGGGCTATCAATTACCACACAATTTTAAAACTGTATATCTTGGGAATATTAGAGAGTATGTTATGTACGACGACTTGTATTTGACAAAAATCCTATTGATAGCTGCAAAGAAAGCTATAACAAGAAACTGGTACAAACTGGATCCGCCTTCTTCAAAAGACTGGTTAAATATTGTTGGAGAAATCTATGCAATGGAAAAAATGACTTACATTCTCAGATTAAATGAAGATATTTTCGTTGCTAAGTGGGAGAAGTGGTGGTGGTCAGAGGGCCCGGTGGCGCCTGTGTCCGGCAGCCTCGCCTCTGTCAGTGCGCCCCAGGGCAGCTGTGGCTACAATGTAGCTTGCTGTCGCCAGTGTGTGAATGTGTGTGTGAATGGGTGAATGACTGAATGTAGTGTAAAGCGCTTTGGGGTCCTATGGACTAGAAAAGCGCTATACAAATGCAGGCCATTTACCATTTACATTATATGGCACCAAGGAAAATTAATGAACGAACAAAACATTTAAGGTCTATAACTCTGTATATCTATTGATGCATGCCCGTATAAAAGTACGTATATAAGCTGGAGTATGTATGCTGCGGAGTAAAGGCAGGCATGCATACCGTAGTTGATTAGAATTGGCACCCACACCTTTTGTTCGCTTTAGTTCTGTTTGTTTTGACTGTGTGCTTGCATGGTTATTTCTCCTGTAATGCAATACATGTTTGTGTTTAAACTGTGACAAAACTATCAATAAAAATTAGAGTGTCAAAAAAAAAAAATTGGACGCCACTCAGATTTTTCTTGTTTGCATTCTGACACCAGCTTGAACTTTACACTGAAATGAGTGAATATTTTCTTGGCTCATTTCCAGTTACACATTTTGGACTGAAGTCAGGGTTGCTAAGGAAATGTTTATTATGTGTGTTTGTTATGCATTTATGTTTCCGGATTTTCACTAATTGCTCCCTCATTTAATAAGAAATGATTACTGGGCCAGATGTTGAGTATGTTGGACAGTAATGAAGATTATACAGATACAGTCTATGAAAACTTAACTTCCTGATCCAAAATACATTACCTTTATATAATAACAATAATAATGATAATAAAAAACCCAACTTGTAGGAATAGATGAGCCATGACATCCATTTCAACTGGCTACACAGTCCGATTCTTCCATTGTTTCACTACAGATGCCACATGCACATGCAAGCACACATACTGCATTACATATACCACACGTGTAACTTTAACACCGCTGTGAAAACGCAGCTGTGTGCACCACTAATGTACTCCAAATTATGTCCTTGAAAGAGTTACCACCACTAACAAAAGCCATTGTTTAGAATGGCTGGAGTAAGGACTGGCAGTGATCAACTTGAATGATGTAGTAAGAGCAATCCATGGCCACTCCACAGGAGATAGAAGAGCACTGCCCAGGCTGAAGAGGCCCTCCACCTTCTCATCTGTCCACTAAAAGCCCTCTGTCACTGCTTCGTGCATGTATCCTCATCCACCCACGCCCTGTATGAGGCCATAATGAGCCCTGGGCTAATGCATAGAAAAACACAATTAAAGTCAAAATGGATACTTCCCCACTCAGTCCATGCATGAGCATGCAAGAGAGCACTCTCTGTGTTGATGTGTTTATGTAGCTTACAATGTGAGCTTGACCACTTGTGTACTGTCCGTGTGTGCGTTTGCTGTAAGAAGCTAACAGAGCCGACAGCTCCAGCCAGCAGGCCTTTGAACTGTGGCCTGAAGGCCCAGCAGAAGACAGCAGCACTCGCTTGTAGTTAGTCCCTTCTTTTGGCGCAGAATCCTTGGCAGGTCACTATAAAAGGCCATGTGCACATGGACCTGATCCAATATGCATCGCTTTGTTTGATCTCTCACTTGGCACACACACACACAGAGGGAGAAAAGTCCCTGTAGAAGATCCATGAAAGTGACCTGAGGGAGAGTCCAGCAGTGTGCTTCACTGTAGTCAAAGAAATCAAAGTCCAAGATTTCCACTCTGAAAGGCCAACTCCAGCTCCCAATAATAGTTTGACAGAAGCAATATTTGCTTCCAACTGCACTGTATGCGAGTTAAACTGCCTACACAATGGTACATTTATTATGGCCCTGATATATTTGTCTTCGTCTTTCTCTTTTTCTGTGAGCCAAGAAGAAAAATCATTCTTGGTTTCTCTGCTTCCTTGCCTTTTCCCATTTCTGTCACAGCTATTATTTCATGAAATCTGACTCCTGGTATTCAGTTTCTTTTCAATTTCCTTTTCAGCAAAGCCCGACTGTTCTCTCCTCCCATGTCAACCATGTCTTAGTGCACATTACAATGTGCCAAAAATATCTCCGTACCAAGAAGCAATCTTAAAACTACATTCAGCTACATTTGTCATTTCATTTCAGGAATGAGCTTTCATGGAAATACAAAAAACAACTCATCTGAAGAATTCAACTTGCCTTTGTTCTACATCTCATGTTGCTGTTTGTTTACTCATCTGAGTGTGTTTGACCACTTGTTTTGGACAGTCAACAAGAGCTCCACAGACTTCTACTGAGTCCCAGACAGCCATCCTTTCCCCAAGGATAATATACACTCTTATGTAGAAGTAAAAAGCAACTAATTGACCAGAAATCAAAGCTAATTGGCTCTGTTTAGCCTCTTCCTGTCCCATAGCAGTATGGACACTGGGGAAATACAATCTGACCCTATTCACAGACTACCACCAACAAAGAAGCAGTAATGAGTAGTGGAAGTGTGATACTGGATTGTATTGGTACCTGCAGGGTGTGGTGGCCCCTGGCTGAGCTGTTGGCCACTTTTGACTTGCTGACCTGTGTCTGCCAAAAGCTGCCTGGGAGGATATTTCTATCAGCTTCCAACATGAGAGACATTTAAACGTCTGTAAGTTCCGTGGATCTTTTTCTTGATTTCTCTCAGGAATCATGCTGTAACACATCTTTAGTGTGTGCATTATGATTTGAATTTGGTGCATTTACTAATCTTTATCAACAGTAAGATTTACACGAAGCAAGCAGACTTCTCTGCTTCTAATATGTTCATGCCGTGTATTTTAGTGTACTGGGCAACGTACAAGCTAATTACATGATTATATTTCCACCGGCTGTGACAACCGCAGTGGAAATAAGCAGTGAGCAGACGAAAGTACCTTCATCCGATAGCCACATTAGCTGTCTGTTAAGTTATCATTAAGGTAGCGCCTAGCGGCTATGGCTAATAATAAAATGGTAATGTTAATGTGGGGGCTAGACACCAAGCGCCATCAATCCTGCTGTCTGTAATGTTATAATAGAGAGTGTTCATTTACGAGGATAACACAATTATTGTGCCCCAAAACTATTATGTTTCTCTTAAATCCCACATGAGCTGAGAAAAGTCTACCAGCAAGAGGACAGCAACAAACATGTGGAGCCAAGTTACCAGAAGCACAGCACTGCTTCAGACAACTTGAACGTTATAAAGACGTTATAAAAAATGGTTCTTGATTTTTTTTTCCATTTTTGTCCCACATGGTAATGAAAATGGTACAGAATATTTTCTTGGGTATCAGTATCGAGATTGAAATTCTAATATCGTGACAACCTGACTTGATATTAGAAAATAAATTATCAAAAAGGTGGAAATACAATATTATGTGTCAAGCAGTGTTGACTCCCTGTGAAGATGTTTATAATACATTCTTGAAAAGTTACTTAAAGGGGGACACTCCTGTTCAAAAATCTATTGTGTAAATGAACACCGTGTTAACTTTTCCAGAGATTTCACACCAACAATCTCACCAGGTCAGTCCTTGTGAGATTCATGAATCACATGAAAACATGACAAAAGTCTGACAGGGAGACAGAGAAAGAGAGAGATCCAGCTTTTAGCAGCAACAAGATCACTAAACCTTTGAAAATATGGTTAAACTTAAGTTGGTACGTGCAACAGCTGCCTCAATTGCAACAAGTCTTTTGTGCATACGGCAAAATCTCACATGCACACCGCGGTGCTCTCAGTCATGCTCATTTACTCTGTTCAATTGACGTCTCGAGGAACATTAACTAAAATTTAACGTCCCCACACTTCTAATAGCAAACACAGAATATTCTCTATTGTAAATTTGTTTTAGGAAATTATGTATGCATTTCCCAAACACAATAATGTGGTTTTATCTCAGCCAAGTGGAAGAAAAAGAGGCGCAATGTACTCAATTTCATCTATGAGGTAGAGGGGCAGATAATCCACAATAAACAGTGATGGGTCATAAAACAAATGAAGCAAGCCTCAAATGCTGCTTGCACTGCTGTGGCTACATGACCTACATCTGTAAAGTGGAGGAATGCCGATCCTTATCTAATGTAGGATAGAGCTGGAGGGCAGTTCATCTTGGCACAAAAACCTCACTGTTATTCACCGTAAACTTTCTATTCACAGTGTGTTGAACTACAAGAGAAAACCCTCAGAGTTGGTGAGTGTACTTTAAGTATTGCAGTGATAAAGATTGATTTGTGTTACATCCTATAAGGAGAGCCATGGAGTATCCGATGAGAGCCCTGGCAAGGTTACATTAAAGGCATTCCAGTGAACCCTCAGCTCTCCACAGCACAAGATCCCAGTTTCTGTTTCTCCCTTCCAGACAAATGCCAAAGTCATTGTTTTTTCTGAGCCTGCTTTTCGGAGGGAAAACTCAATCCTACTGGCTGCCGGTGTCACCAGTAGCCCCTTGTCCTCCCCTGTCATTCAATCCCATCTCTCCTCCTTTCAGGAATGCACTTCAGTCATTCTTTTGTACTCGCCTTCCCTTTTTCTCCAGACCACGGTGCCCTAGGCAGTCTGGGGGCAGTGTGTGTGTTTGGTTGCCCCAGATCTATTCATCCTCTCTGGTGAAACAGGATACAGTGACCTCCTCTGTGTCCGGTGGTCCCCATCCCAGGCTCCTGTCTGCTAAGTGTCAGAGACCGGGAACTTGTGAGAGGAGACGAGGTAACTCAATGGCTGATCAGGAGGAAAGCCAAGAACGCACGCCTGTTGGGCATCACAGATAGATGATACTGGATCAGAGTGAATAGACCAAAAGTAATATCAGTTTATGTTAACACTCTGGACCGAATTCTCAGAGCCATCTGGTGTGCTGTCCTGTTCTGACTCCCTTGGAGAAAGCCATATATCTAGGTTCCAAACCGTGACTCATAAATGATGCAGAGTGATGGAATATGCCATACTGTACCTCAGCAGGGGATATACACATAGATGTGTTGATTTCAATGCCATTTTACAACACTGTGTCATACGTCAATGCTACTAGCAAACCCCTCCCTTCCCATTATGGAACAAAAGTGGGAGCATTTTAGGAAAGGTTCCTTCATTATACAGGGGAATACATGACACCCCCACCTCACGAGACATGACAACCTCTCTGCACCTCACATTAGCATAATCGACTTTTACCACGTGAGCTGCAATTTGTCTGGAAAATCTTTCCCCTACAGGTTCATTATTGAGAGTGTGTCCATTAAAAATAACTGAATTACCATCACAATTGGTTCACCATAAGGTACAGTGTTGGCAGTCTTTGAAAGAGTAATTGGATCCATTAAGGCAGGAAAAAATCCTGCCGCAAGAGCCAGTAAGATGCATGTTCTTTTGTGTTCAGTGTGTGCAAATGTGTGCGTCAGTGTCTCTGTAAATGCCACTGCATGGCAGTTCCTCTCGGCTCTCTTCTTCTGCTACTTCTTCTCCGCAAAGGTAGATTGGGACCAATTAAGATTAAGTTTCATAATTAAATTTAGTATTCTTTAGAGCATATAATGTAGGCAACGATTTATTATAATGACAATTTTCAACAAGAGATCCTCCGAACAGAAATTTGAATGTCACTCCACTAGTCACAAGGATGTTTCTGGCAGTATAAACAGCCACACGGAAGAGTCCCGCTGTATTGATTTTTATGCAAAATAACTTTAAAAATGGAATGGAAATGTAATTTCTATTGCAAATTTCATTACACATAAATGCGATATGCTTTACTTAACAATAGAAATAAAAGCATAACCATAATAAAACAAGTGACAGGCAAAATAAACGTAAGCATGGTCGAAAGTCTGAAGAAAAATCTAGAAAAAAATCAAATGTACACCATCACAAACTTGTGAAAGGAGAAACCATTATGAAGTGCTGGCCTGTTACATACTGTCAGCGCAACTTCAAAGCCCCTTTGTATTGATTCTCCAAGTCTCTCGAACTCTACTGGAGGGATGGAAGACTATCCTTACAGAAGATTTTCCTTCATTTGGTGCTTTAATGATGGTGCTGGAAAGCCCTAACATCTAAGATCTCCATCCAAAGTCTCCCAGAAGTATTCGCTTGGGTTCATGTTTGATGACTCTGAAGGCCATAGCATATGATTCACATTACTTTCTTATTCAAACTATCGAGTGAGTGGGCTTGACCTTTTAAAGGACACTTTTCCGTCAGTATAGAAATATTTAACCACATGATAAAGGTGATAACACTGAAATTTGCATATACCCATCCCTCATAGACTATGCCAGCAAATGCACTGCACAGCATAATAAACACCTAAAATCTGGGACTCTCAACCAGTTGCTCTTAGAACTGAAGAAGCTTCTCAGATGAGAGGTGAAACATCTTCAAGAAACTTAAAGAAGTCTAGTTGCTTTTCTTTCCAAGCTCCTTAGATTACCAAGACCTGGATGACAGAGTACCTTCACAAACAACAGCCTAATTCCTTTACTATAAAGGTAAATGTTTTTCCATTAGTCTGTCACTCATCTGTACATCCCGAGCCTTCATTTATTTTTATTTATTTGTTATATAAACTTGAGGATACAGGCTGAATTCATACAATTTTTGATGAATATTGCATTGCTTCTGCAGAAACACCTGTGTTGTCTGCTGACTCACAGAGGATAGCGTGTACAAATAAGAGCAGGCAAGCAGGATGATCCATGAGAAAACTGCTCTCCCGTGTAAAGCACCTCAGTCATGCGAATCCATTTACAGTTTAGCCTTAATAAAAGGCTCTTTAACTTTGCCGCACCCAGTATGCTGGACAACTTATCTAGCTAATGTTAACAAGCTGAGCGGGAGTTGTGCTCCGTGATAAATCTGGCCACAGCCAGGGAAAAGCTCCACCAAACAGCCTCTGCCTTATGATGAATGAACAAACCAGCAATAGTCCTTGAAACATGAGGGTAACTAGAAAGTGCCACAAACTAATCTGTCTCAATTGTGTTCCGCTGCCTGTGATTTCTATGGGTCTACGCAGGAATGTGTGTGTGCGTCTGTGTGTGTGCCCAGAATAAAATGCTGTAACGCCATTACCTGTCTGAAATGGTGGCCCAATTATGACAGTCTCCTTCAGCATGCAGCCTTGCAAAACCAGCCTCCATGAAATTGATTACCTGCACACCTGGACCTCATTTGAGACTATTTTTCCCTCACCACCCCCCCGGTCTCTGCTGGGACCCTGTTCATTTCCAACAACAGGGGAAAAAATGTTTTTTAAGGATGCATGCATAAAAAAGTATTTGTATATTAATCGACCAATGCAATCTCATGTTGGAAGAGAGAAAGTGCAAAAGGGAATTCATTTTTGCTGAGATGTGAGAAAAAACCAATTTAAGACAAATTGGGAGAGAAAATGAGAGGGTGAGGAGGAGTGATACAGGGCAAGGAATGAATTTAGAGATACTGAATAATCACCTGACTCCCAGTGTTGCCCTCCCTGCTGCTATCATTAGCAACCGCAGGTCTTTTATTCCCTCATTCTATTTTGTAATTCTCTTTTAAAAGAGTACCCGCTCTGATTCAAATTGACCTCCTCCATTGGGCTCAAGGTTACTGGGGTAGGCACAAGGACAGCGCTGTGAGAGAAACAGCAATGCTTGGCTGCCATTGAATAAATAGAGACGTTTTATGAGTGCTGGTGACAGTAAAACTGAATGAGATGACAAATCTGCCAATTGGGTTATTCTGAAATGTATTTTATTGCTGAAGTAAAGATGAATGTTTAGAGGTTTTACAACAGTTAATAATTTTTTCCCAGATATACAAGTGTATCATGCTCTTATTCTATGAGATAATATTATATATATCTGCCATATTGAGAAATAAATTCAATGGTTGTTAGTGATGGCACTTCACTGCGGCTGCTGTTCTCATTTTGGTTCACTTTTATTTGGTCTTTGCACCTCTGCCGTACTTATTTGAGGTCTGCTATAAGGAGGCCTCAGTTCTCATTGACCGATAAGGTTGGGAGGTGGAGGTAAAAGGGGTGGGAGCTAGTTGGTGATGCTGTCTTACTCCCTTACGGCTCCTGGTAAAAAAAGCCCATTTGTGTTCTGCTGTTGACCTCAGTCTCTCAGTGGGAAAATCTCTGGGGACTCCCTCTGCTCTCCATCTCTCCATTTCTCCATCTTTTTAGCTATCCATTCTTCTCTTTATCATCCACTGCCCAGTAGCAATGCATTTCTGCTGATAATGTTACAAGGCTTTTCCCCTCACAGGGATACCTTTATGGGGAAGTGGGATGACAACCTAGTCAAGTAAAATTGCAGACATATGGCTTATATCATTGGCAGTTTTAAAGCAACCACAAATGTCGAGTTACTTTTTTTTCTTCTTCTGGGTCCCAGTTTCTAGCCTGATCTTAGTTTTTTCTTAGATGTACTCCAGGGATTGTCTGAACTCCCACTCAATGAGCTCAAATGTGGGTGGATTTAGTCTTGCCTGCTGGCTGCAGTTAGAGCAATGCTTGGTTGCATGGTGCTACAACCGCAATACAGGGCTGTCAGGTTTGTGCAATGGCTATGTTAATACTCAAACAACCAAGAACACAAAGCAGTGTTAGTTTCAAAACAGGATGGAAGAGGAAAAGTTCTGAAATCTGAGGTGGTGAATGTAGCGAAGCAGTCACGCTGTGGTGGGTCCCGCATATCTGTAGCTGGTGAGCAAGCCCGGCGTACGGATGACTGCGAGGCAACCTCTCCTGTCTCTCTTGACTGTTGTTTTGCATTCCTCATAATTAGAAGTGCCCAAGCATGCTAGACATTCCTAATAGAGGTGTTTTACTCTTGTGGCTGACACCATCACTCAATCTGAAGCCAGTGGTCCTTTCCCAAAAGGTCAACAGCGCAGTCTTCCCCTCTTTCAAGCTGCCTCCTTCCAAGAGATGGGAGGCCCACGCGTCAGAGGGACAAAACCACACGCCGCCTTCTTTTGTTCCAGTGCTCCTGTTCTACCTCTGTGAACCCCAGGGCTGGATACTAGTTAAACCTAGCTTCCCTATAGTGACAGATGACTCCGCTGCTCTCTATACCAATGAAGACGAATGCTACGCATGAATTATTAAGGGCCGGAGCAGTTCAGAATATTTTTATATTGAACGTCTCATGAATAATTCCAGCAAGGCTACACCAAAATGAATTACCTTGTTCTTAATGTACTGCAAGGAGGTGCTACTCTTTGTCTCCAGGTAGTGGAAAAAGATGCTGGATGTAATATCTCGGACATAAAAATTCATCTCATACTGGTATTTGGTATTGGGAGTGAGGCGAGAGCAACCTGGGCTGTGATGTGTTTGGACAGTGCGGGATTGTATATTCCCTTTGATCTAGTGGTTGAAGATGGGTCCACCGAGAGACTCACACTGGGATGCGAAGTATATGGAATGCAGAGGGGGCTAGAGAGAGGCAGTGATTGGGAGGGGAGGGATGGGGTTGCATGTCCAATTATCTAGCAGCCAAGGAGAGAGGGAAGCTGGCCAATTAGAGGAAAAGGGGAGAGACCTCTGCCAAAGACCCCAGATATACCCCACCGAGAGAAAGGCTGACAACCAGACAGAAAAACACAGCCTACAGAGACAGAAGCAGAAACTGAAAAGTTAAAAAACTAATAAAAAGAAAAAACAGAGCAGGGTAGATAAAATACATTTCTATTATACTGTCTTGGGAGGTGAAGGAAAGGCAAGCTGAAGATGAAATGATTTATTCCCTCATTGCTGCAAGAGTATTGTTGCATGGTTCCTGCTTAGGTTTACAGTACTGAATACTTTATTATGATAAGCTCAGTTCGGCTTGTGTTACATGAATTCACTGAATTTGGATAAAATCAGATTTCACTTGTTTTTCATTTTCCAGAAGCATTTCAGGAATTTGTTATTTTGTTCACCGGTGGTAGTGCTCGTATATGATGAATACTGTAAAATAATTACTATTTAGTACACTGTGCTGCTGTCAGTTCGGGTAAAATGATGATTTACAACCCTATAGAAACTGCAGCCAGCCAAATCCCCAACTGAAAAACACTTAACGGGATTATAACTTAATAAAAAAATGTCACACATCCACCCTTATAAACCTCTGAAATGTGCGTGCTGCTGTGTTTCCTATAATTTACAGTGAGGCTGACTATTAATCATCTTCTGTCTTAAAGAAACTTCTCAAAGTGACTTGGAACTAAATCCAGGTGTAAACAAAGAGAAAGTCAAAGTCTGTTTTTTTACTAAGACAATGCCACCTTGTCTTTCTAAAGATGCAATTCCCTGTCAAGACAAGAAAGGTGCTTGGAAGAAAAACCCTCGAGCACATGGAGCAGAGATAAATGGAACAATTAAGGATCATCCATTATCACCTTCTTATTAGGGAGGTCGATGACTTTTTGAGTCTCAGAACATGATTAATTGTTCACTTTACCAGCACTTAAACTCTTTGAAGGGCTTCCATTTTGAAATAATTTAATATTTCTTGTTATTTCAAGTTTTGCTCAATTACAAATCCATGCTGGATTTTTTAATGATTAATTGTAGCAGAGGATTAACTCAGTTAACATGTTGTGCACTGTGCAAGCAAAAACATGACAAGTGAGGATCAAGGATTGCTCAACTAACTTAGTCACGCACTGAAAACAAGCATGATAAAACTCACCTCAAAACCACAACACTTAAAAGTCCTCAGAGCTCAGAAACTTCATCTTACAGTTAAGACTACCAGTATTTGTGGCAACTCATAAACCGCTTAGCCACCTTCAAACTCAGTCAGTTACAATTGCTTTCTTTGTCTCTCATCTCTGTGCCACTGAAATACAGAATGATTGCTCACTCACTTCAGGAATGTCTGGTGACTTCTCAATGTCTCATTTAAGTCTAAGCAAATTGAGGGGTTTTGAGCTAAACAGCACGGCGCTCCGCGGCCAAGTCAAGTCCAAACAGCGGATCCTGTCGTTTCAGACCAACTGTATAATTTCTGACACCACAGGAATGGAGCCACAACTCTAAACTGAGACAATGGCTGTTTGCTTTGAAAGGCGCGCAACGCTGCCCAGAAGTCTGACTGCCGTTCTACGATCACACTCTTTGATAGCAGGAAATCGTCTTCACTGCAATCAAGAACATGGCATTCTCTCTTTAGGCACCTGTGCTTCTGATTGTCATCTGTTTCCAAGACTAAAAGGACATGCTCAATCATCTTCAAAGCAGCAGCCTCCATTTCTGTCGTGCTCCTCTGATACAGAGAAACATTTAGGAGCTGCAAACAGGATATTAAAGATCTTAGTCATCTAGTCTTACAGCTGGCTCCAAGTACAAAGACTGCAGTGAGTTAATAATTAACCACAGGTCCACTTTACACGCTTGCCTTGACCTCTGACCTTTTTTACTCACCACTACTTCCTGTGAGCATATTTAGGGTCCTATTGTAAATGGCCCTTTGATCATGAAGCAGGGCAGATGTTTAATACATACAAAGCCATTAGTAGTCCTTTGTGCTTTAATACATCATAATTTGGAGTTAAGCAGACAAAGGTCAAGAGGTCACTGTGGTCTGACCTGGGAAGGCCCTTAGTGCTTGATCACTGGTCAGTCTTTAACAAGCCTCCTCACGGAGAGACAGTGTGCCGGCTTAAAGAGCAGTTAGTGGGGGCTGCTTGGTAATGTGCAAAGCAATACAATTTACATGAGACGAGAAGAGAAATTAGAAGTAAATGAGAGGAGGACTGGCTCATCATTCTTTCAGTCCTCAAGCTCACTCCCCCTTCTTTCTCGTAAAATTTCAAAATAGAAATGAAACAGGAAAATAACATAAAACATCTTGTGAGTCTGTCCTTATATTGTATGAACAAAGACAAAAATTCAGACATGATGGGTAATCAGGGTGTAGAAAGGTTTCTGAATACTTTTGGGAAAAACTATTGAGAAACAGACACAAACACTGAACCTTACTAGTGAAACCTAGTAACTCATTGCACATCAGTCATACCCACGGGCAATTTTAAAGCCGATTTTCTTCTTTCCAAATTCTGTCCTTCGGTCTTGGGCCTTTTACATTTTGCCAGTCCTCCTCAGTGTTTTCCAACTTTTACTGGAACTCTATCTATCTCTGAAGTCCTTTTATACCTTGGTTCTGAAAAATCACATAAGTCACATCCCAGGTATTTAATATGTTTTGATATAAATTAGGCTATAATGTGAATTGTTAATTAGCCCTTCCATTGTAAGTCACTACACTAAAGACACGACTTATCGCATACATGCTGATAATACCAAAATGACCAAAGAAGAAGCAATTTGTTCAATGTGCTGATGTTAGTAGAAGCATCAATAAAAACTGTTTTTAATAAATCAGTATATGTCTATGCTGTGTCAAACCGGCTCTCTTTCTGTCAGCAGTTACAAAAGTGCACAGAGCCATTCATCAAATTCTACCAGATTTATTAAGAACCAAATAGCTCTAATAATTTTAGCCCCTTCCCTGGCAGTCAAAGGACACTAAAATTTTGAGCCCGATGAAACACGATTTATTAGCAGACTAAGGAAGAACGCAAGAAAATTGGAAGTTGGCATCTGGACAGATTAAGATAGAGAAATTTTACAGTGCCGCATCTGTCTTCAGTGTCCCTGGGCTAGAAGAAGAGCTCAGACTGATTATAACCTGTGGCTGACGACAATCAATAAAGTCCTGCCTGCAAATCAATGGCTGACAATGGTAGATGATATGGAGTGAATGCTTGTGTGTCTCTGTGTGTGCGTTACATAATCAAAATACATTTGTATGCATGGAAACAGTAGAACAGCTAATCCCCCACACCCACCCAACCCTTATTACAACTCATCTATCTCAATGAGAGAAGTAAGGGATGACTGGCATTTGGCCCTCTCACTGAAGACACTCAGGAACACTCATGCAAACACACAAACAAATGTACTGGGGGGAAAAAAAAGACTTTTGTTATTAGCATATTTCCAGGTTAGCTGTTTTTCAAGAGAATGAAATCATGTTTTTCATTGATGTATCTGTGCTGCATGTGCAAACTAATTTGAAATCTTAACCCTGAATACCTGGAGCTACAACCACTTTATTTTATTTATTTATTTTTTTTTGCAAATGAAGATGAACAACCAAAACAACTGTTAAAATTTAAATTAAAAAAAGAAAGACATGCAGGAAGAGAATGTATGTCACAAATCCTATCAGTTTTAGGCCTGCACATGGCTATCTCCTCTTTTTCTTTGACTTACTTATAGCACATTTTAGCAAAAATATGGCTTATTAGAATTTGTATAAGCGCAGTTCTTTATGTCATTACATTTCTACACACATAGCTGTACGCAAACATGCTTGCACTGAAACATGCCAAAGATGACAATGAATGCTCTATAATTAGTATAATAAACATGTGTGGAAAGTACCATACAAAAAAAGCTGTCGATGATTTACCAAGATAATTCATCCCAGGGAATATGGTGGGTGCAGTAGAATGTGCATAAACACTACTTAGATGCACTAACCTCCCTTTTAACACCTGTCTAAATAAAGAACAACGTTGAAATGCCTGTTTATACTCAGCTGTAATGTCACTGACCTTGCTTTTATCCTTGGGAGATTTTTAAAATAGAAAACTTCAAACAGTTTACGCATATGTTTAACACCAGTGCATGCTGACCCAATGTCAAAGGCAAGTGGATTTTAGATACAGCTGTTTTAAAAGTCGCTTTAATGGCAAAAATGTGGAAACTGGCACCAAACTGCAGAAGTAAAACACTTGATCCATCTTATAATTAATAAATCATCATTAATCAAGTACAAAGTACATCCGACGGCTCCATATGTACGCTAACCATGCCTGTATCAGATGTAGACCATCTTTAAGTGAGCAACAGAATGCTCTTCCAGTCTGCAGAGCACTGGCTGCTTCTTTCATGTAATGAGGGTATGCTATGGAACTAGTCATGACGAACAGCGCACAGATGAGAGTAAATACCACTCGCTCACAGCTGCGTTTGCTTGCTTCTCTGAGGGTGCAGTGGAGAGAAGACAGAATGCTAACATGAGAGCAGGGAGCATAATGCGAAACAGCGCTCATCTAGCCTGACAGTTATTTGCATGCAGGGTAAATAGGAGAGGAAGGAAGGCAAACTACAGACTGCAAAATACACCATGAACCCACCTCCGACTCAGGTAATGATAGAGCAGAGCTTCAAAATGAGTAGGCGCACAGAAGTGTGTGGAAAGACAAGCGAGTTAAATAGGGAGAAAGGAGGAAGGAATAACTCACAGGCAGATATTTTGTCATCAAAATCAGTCTTTTAATCTCAAGAGGCAAAGTTACCTAAAGTTTCCCTTGAAAAGAAACGTTCAAAAGGAGGATATCCTCATATGTCTGCTGCTCTTTTATTGTAAACCTAATTATCACCAACGCATCTGACAAAGAACGAGTCCTCAAAGAAGCGTTTTGTCAGAGAAAATACATAAAAGATTAAAAGCCCGGGGAAGAAGGGAAATATTCACTTTGATAAAAACACATTTATGGTGGTAATGGACGTCTCCGCCTGTGCTGTTTTCATTGCCCTCCCTCATGTTTGGTGAAATTTTATGGTCTCCTGGAATCTCCCAAATCTCTGTTGGTAGGAGGGCTCCTTTGAGAGCAACCACATCCCAGGGGAGAAATGTATGACGAGAATGCTTTTATCCTTCCCAGAACCGTCTTTTTGTACAAAATTCATCATAATAAGTGCTACTTTGAACATAGACACTCCGATTCTGCCTCTGAAAAGATGGTAGATTTCATTTCTTTACAAATGGATCAACTAGTTTCCAAGAGGTGAGCATTTACAAGTTCGAAAGGGATTCATAATGAAGGCTGTTCCCCGTGAAAGTCATTACTACTGATGAGAGCACGGGGCTTATTAACAGTAAGAGAATCACCCGAGGTGTCTGGCATGATCTTCTTTACATGTGTGATCACTCTCGCGCTCTCTTCCTTGCTTTTCTGAAAGGTTAAGAGGGAGGTAATATGTTATAAAGAGAGGATTAATCCAGCTGTCTGACTACCACTTGGCTGCGTGACTGTGCTGATAACAGGTGCCGAAGACATCATGGACAAATTAACAGTAACTACATACATCGATTTATTTACTGTTGTAAAGTCCAATAGGAGAAAGGCATTCTTGTGCACCGAGTTAAAAATGAAGAATAGAATTGTATAAAAAAACAGATCAGCTGCATAAATAAGCCAACATTTGCTGTCACACTAAACCAAACAGGCCAAACATGTTCATACAATGCTCACAAACAGGCAAACAAAACCCCGATGCACCTGTACTGCTGCATATAGCTCTAATCAGGTCAGAGACTGTGACATAGAATGCGTTCACTATCTCACTTTATATGATAATGTGCCACGGTTGACACGCTGGAACCTAGATAAGCCATATCAGGCTGGGAAGATAAATGTGACAGGACTTGCAAAGGACCACTGCTAAATCGGCTACAGTATATAGAGTTTATTTGGTGACTGCCTGGCGTGAAAGTGAGGATATGGCCCAATGATCTTGCTTGTTCCAGGTGAGGGCCTTCGCTATTACATTCGCTTTCACGACAGGAGCAGCTGACGTCCTCCCACAGGGAGTCACAGTAAAGGTCAGAAGCACCCTGAAACAGGTGATGGAGAGAGAATCGCACTTGAGCTTTGGATTTAATGTTTTTAAATAAAAACCCAAGAAGCCGTGTTTATCGTGAAAAAGTTGAGTGGGCACACATGTTCGTGCTGAGCAATGCAGGGCTTCACATTTACACCCAGGACCCACCGACAGCCTGTGACTGCTGGCAACTGACCAGACCCACAAGTGTAGCTGGCATCAAGTGTACCTCGACAGCAGCTGCTGAGAAAGCATAGAGTGTGAAAGCAGCAGTGCAGTGGAAACAACATTGAAATTAATGTGGATGTAGAGGCAAAATAGCCCGTTTCCCTGTGGAAAAGCCGAGGAACTGAGGAAATCAACCTTGGCGTGGCAGTGACACATCCTCAAGCGGACGATGATGGGTCAGCAATTCCCCTCACCCTCTGGAAGCAAACCGTGTCAATGTAATTTATGTGAGTGAATCTGTACAGTTTGTCACCTACTGTAGCAAAAAGTGAGTTATAGCCCATTATGTATAACTGATTCTTATATGTACTCCAGTAAATATAAATCCTCCATCGCTCTATCCATGGAGAGCTCATAAGGTGTGCAAGTCTGCTGCACCCTGGCTGGGAGGCTGCTGGTGCTTGTGGCAAAAAACATCCTCTAGTCTTAGCCTCTCTACAGACCAAAGCATGTCCCAGGCTGCCTTGATTTAACCAAATGCAAGATTTTACACTTGAGAGTAATGACTTGACTAGAGCACAAGCAGGAAGAGAATCTCAAGGACCTTCTGCCGAAGGAAACAAGGAGACTGAGAATTCTGTAGCATGCAGCTAAATGCAACCAATGGGGACCAATTAGTTATTAGAAAGTACAATTCTCCACACTTACTCGAAGTCATCGATTAAGTATCTGCCAACCCAATACTCAATTCAATACTCCCTTTTTTTTTCTTTTTTAAGACTCTGTATGTGTGCACAATTGTGTGTGTAAGGAGAGAGAGGTGACACACATATCCCTTCAAACATTGAGGTATGGTGATGAAGTATGGCAAACATCTCCACCTAAACACAACGCAACAAACACGGTGACCCCGCTTTAACCCCGGCTCTGTCCATCCATCACCCAGCAGCACACACCAGTGAAACCCATATCTCTCTCCTTTGTCGACATCAGGCCTACCCCGTGGAGAGATTCATGCGGCTTCACTCCATTAACGGTTCCAGCGCGCACACACACAGAGCCGGACAGTTTAACAATCTAACAGACATTTTATATATGAAGTTATAGTGAAAATGCTTGGGCATTGACAGCAAGCTGTTTAAATCAAAGAGCACAGTTTAGACTTTAGGTTTAATGACTTTCCACCTGTCCCTTTACAGAGTTGGAACAGAAAATGTGCGCTGGCTAAAGAAATATAGCTCCAGAACAAGTTTTTTTTGGGTTTCTGGAACATATTTTCACTGTGAAAATGTACTTTCCCCACATTAGTCATAATGAAGAGAAAATTACAGAAAAACTTCTGACAACCACTCTGATTGCCAGTGTTTTTTGGAATGCTTTCAGTTTATGTTTATTACGTTTATTACATTTATAAATGATTGGATATCAAGCCTTTCAGTTAAATGGCACCGCCACTCCTCAAAACACCAGACAGATAGAAGATAAGAGCTTAGACAGTCAGACGTGGTCAGAAAGGCAGAGGAAATCCCTATCATTTGTCTCAGGCCCTGCAGACGTATGTTCAAGCTCAAGTCTCAACCCCCCTATCTCTCCTCGCTTCTCTCTCAATAGTTTAAGGTTCATGTGGAGGTGAGGGTTCCTACCTCCCCTTCCTCCACAGTGACCCCTTGCTCTCTGCGTGTCTCAGTGGAACAGAGCCCCTCAGGGATCAACCTCTTCCCCTACAAACAAACAACACACACATCCACACGTGTTGCTTTTATGGTCTCTGCAGGTGCTGCTACACACAGTGAAGCATACAAAGTCCCAAGATGCACACTACGCAAGCCAAGAAAGGGCATGGTTCTTTTTCTCCAAAGAAAAAGATTTCGATATTGTTGTTTTGCGGTGGTAAGACCAAACTGGGAGGGGGGGGGGGGGGGGGGGGGGAATCTTTCAAAAGACCTGGACTCTTGTTTCAAAAGGCAGGTACGGTCTGTACTTTATTGTTCGCAACTGGAGTTAGAAGATTTAGACAGCGCTCGATGTGATAGAAGTTTCAGAGCAGGTAATTATTGTAATTTAATCTTGAGTGAAGGAACAACAGAAGAAAAACTAGTATTACTGCTCAGCGTGAGGGTGTTTCAGGGCGAGAAGCAAAGGGAACTCGGATGACCGTGTGCTGCATAGAGAGCACTGCCAGTCAAAATTACTTTAAATAACTAAAAATGTTACTGCAACGCTTGTAACATATGTGATGGAGGATTTTTCACAGCGTGACACACTGTCCAGGTGATGCAGCTGTTCCCACTTGCCAATCACATCTTCCCCCCCCCGGACCTTCAGGTCTTTCTAAACAGCAAATTTAGTCTGACTAAATTACGAGGCACATAAGCCGAATTCAACAATCATGTGTGACTGTGTTTATCTCCCTAGAGGAACCATGCACTACCGCTGACTGACTGAAAAATGTGGGGATCCTGCAGCTGATCTTGACCACCCAGTCCTGAAACTGGAGAACACAGCGCTACGCTTGAGGTGCACAGAAATGCATTAGAACTGTTATCCTGAACTATTTAGATATTTGTTTTCTAGGCATACGGCAGAATTTCTCTTTTAGGATTTTGTTTTTTTAAATATCCATTTGCTTATTTTGGGTACCTGATATCCCCTCACATTCAGCAGTGACCATCCCTTTTCACTACACCCTACTGGTGCCAGCATGCTGACTATGTGTCTAAATTAGGAGTCTTTTTTTTAAAGCCCTTCAGCTATTTTCTTCATAAAAGCACCCAGGAAAAAAATATCTGTGGACAGTGCAGCTTCAAACGAGCTACACTTTAAGAGAAAGGAAAAAAACTCTCTCTTGTATCATTCAGCAAATGAGTATTGAGACTGGGCACTCTGTGAGGAAAAAGTAAAAGAGGCTTCCATTTTTCTCTAAGTGATCATTTTACTTGAAAATACAATGGAATCTAAAGTAGAGTCATCATTGTTAACTCATATGCATGATGACTTTATCAAATTATAAAATCCCATGCCAAATGGCAGCTGAAGCTTTACATGTTCCCTGTTAATTATTAGCAAAGCTCCAGAGCACAAACATTGGTATTCAGGACAGCCTTAGATTGCGGTTACATTCTGGATACACCGATAATGATATGCAGGTCAGAGAAGCTCCATCATCCATAATCAATAACACACAGTATTAGGTCTGCTCATCCATGGAAATGTGATGTGCAATTTTAGACCGCATACATGTTGCTGGAGGCAGAGGCAGCATTGTTCCCTGACCCACATGCTTCACCTCTTAGTGCCTTGGCAGCACCCCTGGGCTTGTGGCGGTAATGAGAGGGCAAGGGGACAGGCAGCCTGGGTTCACACATAGAGCATAGGCCAGGGGGGGCAAGCAAAAGAGGCCAAAGGATATACAAGCCTGAGATGCATACTAAAAAGGCATCAAGCACAAATTCCATTGGCAGCAATCTTTGTCAGGTCCATCACAGCTAATATAATTACCCTGTGATCCAAAAACCCTGCTGAGCACAGAAAACCTAGAGGGAGGGTTGTGCATATCTTAATCCCTCTGTCAAAGACAGCATATCTCAACATTAACTGCTCTCGTCACCTTTTGCGAGGGTAAGTTGATAGGAGGAGGGAATTTCTTTTGTATCGCAGTGGCGGAGAGGAGATGATCAGAAACTCCTTGGAATATTTTAACATAACACAATGAATTCTTAAGTAGACTGACATTTAACCCTAACATTAGGTTGCCTGGGATTGAGCGAAAAAGAAGGACAGTGTGTGTTGCGTCTTCTTTTTTTCCTGCAGCGGCGGTTCATTCCCCCACAGGACTGTGGCATGACAGCTTGGGCCCATCACTAAGATGAATGGTTCTGTCCTACACAAGGCCTTTTAATTAGCTCCACAAGCTGCCTTTTATAAAAAGCGCACACAGAAACGCACCCGCACACACGTCATGCTACGCACATGTTCACAAAACATAAAACCCACAAGCAAAGAAGAAACCATATCAAAACTACACTAGGGAAAGTTTTTGAATAGAGCAATATTTCTGTTGGGGAAAAAAATATGCCAACATTAATTACCTTTGATGAACTTCAGCCCCCATCTATGCTTAACCCAAAAATGTGGGAGGGCTAGTAAAAAGCAATTTCTGCTCGGTGTTATCAATCTATCATCATTTTACTGGCAAAAAAAGGGGGTAGGGATTAGAGCAAGCACTGAAAGGGGTAAGCATGCTGGCGACCAGACATGCACCATCAAGACTGGGACAGGAAGCAAGAAATCACACTCTTCCTCCTCTGGCTCCCTTTCATTGCCTTCTTTTCTCCATCTCTTCCTCCTCCTCCTCCTCCTCCGCCAAGACTCTTCCTCCACACATGGTTGGGAATGTGGAGTCCCATCCACTATTAGAGCGTGGGTGGGGTTATAACAGGGCCTGGGAAGGCTACAATGAACCACCAGGGCTGTTCCAATTACAGAGTGACTGATACCAGATGATGAAGCTTGCGGCATCTCACATTAACATCCACCATAGCCACAGCATCTGCCCAGATGAAGGGCCATAGCAGGACATTGAGCTGCACACACATACTGCACTATCCAATTAGTGGAACTGCCAGCTATGCAGCATGTTGGTGGGTGGAATAAAAGGAAGGCTGCCTGAGTGGACTCAAACCTGTGCTGCAAAGCAAAAATGCTGTAATTGTGCTACACGCTCTCATTAGCTAAAGGTCCTAAGTTGGGTTGTGCGTGGGTGAGTGTGTGTGTGTGTGTGTGTGTCTGTCTTCGAGTGTGTTAAGATAAAAAGAAAAAGTGAAAATAATGGAGAAAGAGAATCATAGACGTAGACAGAGACATATTTCTGATTTGACAACAGCAAGATGGTCAGTGAAGTACAGATAATGGTTTGATCTGTCAAACTCTGCCTTCACAATGTTCCACTGCTCTTCCTCCTCGCTAGGCTTGTTCAGCCACTTGGACAGACGCACACACGCTTGCGCGTGCACACGCTGATAATAAAAGCAGCAAAGGGCTTTACAGTACATCTGCCACACTGCTGAAGCAAACACTGTGGCCTCTCAACACAACACCAGCTGTTCTGGAGCTAGGACTCAATGTTTGTTTATGGCCCATTGTTTTCTCTGCCCTGTCTTTCACTCCTCAATTTCAATTTACTCAAATACACACGAACACAAAGGAGGGCAGTGTGTCAACGCCCACAGGCCTTTGAAGTGCAGACTGAGTGTTAGTTTAGACATCCGAGAGCAGTTATAATGTGAGCGTGCACCCATTGCACCCATTCATTGCACACGTTTGGTAATATATGGGGGCACTCAGAGGATGTAGAATAGATGGAAAAAAAACTCTAGCACTTTCTGCCCATTCTGACCCTCAGCTACACCAGGCTGTATCATTTGTATAGTTAAAGAGGTGCAACAAGAGCCGTCTGGTGCGGAAGAAAAGTTAATGATCATAAGTCACTAAAATAAGATAGATATCGAACATCTTACACGTTTGCACGACTGATTTCCTGACCTGCTCCTGGTGGTAATAAAATAATTTGTTATCAGATCTACTTTAATAACTGACAGCCCTATAAATCTGTCAAGTGCACCATGAATTACTGCATTCCATTCACTCAATCCTGATATTCTCTGTCTGCATGGAAAATGGCCGTAGCTGCCAGGCAAGTCAAACAGATTTGATTTCACTCATATCTAGTAACAGTACGTTTTTCTTTCTCCTGCACTGCCTGTAACAGAATATGCCTTGTTCTTCTTGGCCTCAGGAGAAATCTTCTGCCTAGCAGGGCTAGAGATGGACGGAGAGAACCCTGACTGACTGTGCCTGGCGGCGGGTCTGTGGGGAGCAAGCTCATCAGCAGTCTACTGGAGAGGGAAAGAGGGAGGAATGGGTTGAGGGAAGGGGTGAAAGAAATAGGGAAGAGGAAAGGGAGATCAATAAGCCAACCAAGAGTATCCTTTTTCTTGTATGAGAGAAATTTCCCTTTTTTCCCCTCTTTTCTCTCTTTCGCATGAAGGGTTGGTCCACAGCACCCCAATCACACTCACTGAGAAATAAAAAGGATATATATATATAGAGCGACTGATATTACAGACAGTCTTAGCAGGACAAAGAATCCAATCATACACCCAATATGTACTGAACTTTTCTTAGTTTTGGAGAAAACTACCCAAAACTTATTACTGTAGGAGGTTATAGTGCTGGATATATCTACAGGCACAAACATATACGGAAACCAATATAACTGAAAGTGCCACGGGGTGCTTCTTTGAACACATTCACACACAGTATTGTCCCAAGAGGAATTTATTTGATTTCATTAAAACACACAGAAGATGTCTATTTTCTTCTTCCCCCCACATCTAATCCTGTTGTCTCTGAGTTGTCAGCATAAAGTCCTGATTATGATGAAACATAAAGATGATAGACTCCTGAGGGTTAACAGTAAAAGGCAGTATCCCCTGAGAAGTGCCCTGACGACTTGCTGGAAACAGCTAGGGAACACATATAGGGAAGAGAAAAGTTCCTCCTCCAAATGAAGTACATTTATTCTCCATCTTCAGCTGGAGAGAAAAGTATATCATGCAACAGTGCAGCCATGTCTGACAGATTCGTCATTGTAACCCAACTCGTTAGTCACCCTTTCAAAGGCCATCTTTGTTACTACCGTCATTAAGAGGGAACAGATTAGTCAAGCAGGCATATGAACATTTAACCTCTGTCCACTGAGTCAGCATGGCCTGATCGATTCCTTCAGATCAGCAAAGGATGACAAACAATAGCAAACAGTCATTGTAAGCTCAGTACTGAGAGCAAGACCGAAAGCCTCTCCCGCAAGGTCAATACTGGAACCTCTTTACCTTGATAAGGAAGCAATGGGTGATAAAAAGAGGGCAGAGTTGACAGTGTTGTACATTCTAGTCGACATTCATAAAGAAGATGACCTCATATCCTTTTTTATCATCGTCTATCTAACATGGTTCAAAGTCCTCAATAGGTACATAGAGAGTTCGGCTCAACTTAAAAGAGCTTTGACTTCGATTTGATTAAAACAGAGGGGGATCGCAGGAGGGCCCTGACGCTGCCTAGCACAAACTAGAGCTCCAGCTAAAATCATTCATCCTGAATATTGCCAACAAAGCTATGTCACTGTTATTCAGGCTTCATCTGAAAAGGCCATGTTTGATGAAAGGACAGCTGTCATAGCGGGGACCGGAGTAAGTACTATGATGACAGAGTGATGCCGAGAGAAAAGGAGGTCATGTAGCTGAGAGTCACTTAGGAGACATGGACCAGGGGAGGCCAGGATATTGTTCGTCAACACGACTAACCTCACAGGGCTCACAGAAAACAGTCTGGCTCTCATTTAGTCTACCTCCGTCTCACCAACTGGAATCACAGTACAACAAACATACCAGCATTTAAAAAAACTGGTGTTCAACATAAAGATTCATTGATGTCGTATAGGAAATTTACATCTAGTCTGCTTATTGAAGCAAAATTCATGTTTGAATTATCTGGTAAAATGAGTCATCTAATAAAAACATTTTTTTCCTCTTTCCCTCCTTTTTTAAAAACAAAAAAAACAAAAACAAAAAACAGAACAAAACACAGAACAGAGGCATTAGAAGCACTAGAGCCAGAAAAAAAAGAATGAAAAAAATTCACTCACCAGATCCCAATAGCACCCCGGAGAGGCCGAGCTGTTAAACATAAGCGTCCTATCTGCATTTCACTGACATTTTCCTGGCAATATTTCTGGGAATATATGCAGTTTTCCACTTTTCACTTACTGCTATTTGAATCCACCAGTGTGAGCTGGCCATCATACCCCTAAGTCTATAAATAAAGGAAATGTTCAACAAGCCAAGACATTAAAATTAAACCGAGACAGTAGCAAAAGAAAACGCAAAAAGCACTGGCATGTGTCTTGTTGGTTTAGAGTAACATGCAATCAAATTGTTTTCTTCCTTCCATCCTTTCCCCTGTCAAGGGCCTGCAAACAAAACCGCCTCGTTTGAACAATAGAGCCATGATTGTTGTGGGCATAAAGTGAAACTTATCTGACATGTAGCACCCTTTGAATATACAGCACTGAAGCCTTGAGAGGGAAAAGAAAAGCCAAAAAATGTCCCTCCGGTACAATGGCAGCCTTTGTCAGAGTGCAGGCTGATACATAGCAAACTAAATGGTAAATGTTTGAGCAATGAAACTGAATCCATGTTTCACTGCTCAAAGCAGGGTCTAACCTGTTCAGGACTTTGGCAGGCTATTTATGTGTCTGGGGAAGAAGGAAAGAAAAGAAAAGCAATAGAAGGCAGAAAAAGCTCAGTGCTTAACAAAATACCACACTTTAACCAGTTTAAACTCTCTGTTCTCCAGTCTGCCTTTCATTTAGTCTGAGGCTTTGCTTGTAGTCTGCATTTTTTACTGCTGACCAGATGAACCTACAGTATTTCCACATTTGTGCCTCTGATGACAAACCTATGTTTGACTTTTTGGTTAAGGTCACGTGCTCTGTTTGGTTTTGGGCCCCTGATCTCAGACTGCCAACACATACAATACAAATCCACAAGTCACTCGACTGGCTCAGTTAAGAACCCAAGCTTAAGTTAATGAGTGTTTCTTTAGCCCCAAATTAAGAAAAAGCTGAGATGATGGAGCTTTCACATAGGACAGATGATGACAACTTTCTTTGGTTGCTGAATCTATCAGAAGACCCTCTAGATCTGGATTAGGGCTCCCCAACAAAAGTGAACTTCAGTATCCACATGAGGAAAGCCAGACCATTCCTCCTACCTCAAGGGACAATGCTGTGGTAGAAGTCTTTGGCATACATGGCCATAATCAGCTGTGGCCATGTTCACTCACCTACTGAGAAAACCCAGATTGATCCCCTTTCACAAAAAAATCTCAGGGAGGGATACAAATCACATGTGACACCACAATGTAAAGACACTGAACAGAACTGCAGCACGGAAGGAGACATGGACAAGAGGAAGGAGAGGATGAAAGGAGGCACCAGAATGTCACAGTGAGTCTATTGTGGATTTTTAAAGACTGAATGTGTTCTTCTGTAGGGAGAACTCAAGCATGCCTTCCTCTGCACATCTGATAATGAGGGTATCCACACACACACACACACACACACACACACACACACACACACACACACCTTAAAAAATATATTGTCAAGACATCTTACTATTGAAAGAAGGTTTGCTTAGTCTACCTATTCCCATTGTATAGCCCTGCTCCATAAATAGATGAAGCCAAATGGTATAACATAAACTCAAGACTGACTTGTGTCCCTTAGTAGCATCTGCCACGGAGTAAATCTGCCCACAGCCTGCAGCTGTCAACAGGAAGCCCAGAATGACCTCCATATACACACACGCACTCAGTCAAACAGTCACACAGAGCTGCACGCACACACACACGCATAGGCTTTCATCTGTCAATGATTGGCTTACATCCAGCAGTGTATATCTGTTCCACTCAGTTTTAATAAAACTTCATACTCAGGCTTACTCAAGACCAGTCTTGAATATTAAAAACTGCTCTTTAACTTTGTCTGTGTATTAAAGGGAAATGGAATTAGTAAGACAAACTGTGTCAAAGAACTGTTAGAATAAATTAAAAAAAGTGCTCTTGGAAGGTTGGAAACACTTCCTATATTTAACTGGAGTGGCAGCACATATACCTTGTAGCAGAGTGCCGACAACCACGTTCTCGAAGGAGGGAAGGGCTTCTGGTTTTTGTCAGCGCAATAGCTCCCAGCACCTCAAGTGCTGCGCCTCGATTGCCAGTTTGCTCATATTTTCCCCCAGCCCCTTGGCAGAAAATTTACAAGAACGTTTTTAACAGTTTGTTATTTCATGGGCTGGCAGAGTCAGTTTTGCTGAGAGCCTTGTAAATGTCTTTTAGGACCTTGGATAATCAGCGGGACTATCAGCTGCAGAGACTAGAGTGCATGAAAATAACAGTTTCCAACAATCCATCATGAAGAGACAAAGGTAAAGCAGACAATAATTGCTGCATATACATATGTGGGATTGCCCTGTTTTCAGCCTGTATCAGAAAATGTCACAATGGCATTTTTTTTTCATTTCTCACAGCTTGTCATTAAGATCAGATGGAGCTGCTGTTTTAAAATTGTACAGATGGGCTTTTACAAAAGATGTTTTTCAAGTGACAGCTGATTCAACCGTCCTGCAAACATCTAAACTCTCACCAGTCTTTGTAGACAGCTGGACTAAACTGCGATAAACATCATCAATGGAACAACAGAGAGGATGCGCACACACATGCGCAAACACGCACACAAGCAAAGCATCATATGCAACAAAACAGACCAACAGCAATCCCTTAGCGATAATGGCCATATACCAGTGAGGGTGTGACTGTGGTAGAAAGATAGGGGGTGTGCACCCTGTTTCAGTGCCAATGTGCCATCTGCACCCAGTACTGGCTGAACTAATGAGAGGATTAGGCCCACATGCACAGCCCTGGGACAAGGCCCCTACCCTAACACCAGCAGGAACCCACCACACCAGCACTTTAATATGGAAAAAAATGACAGAAGCAAGGTGTGCACATGCTGAGCAGAAACCCCGCTGACTGACAATGTGCAAGGGCATGTGGGTTGTCTGTTTGGCCATTCATGGATGAGACTCAGTTTAGGTGTGTAGAAAAATACCAGTGTGCACTTGTGTGACTACATTGCATGGGCATACTAATAAAGGACAAAGCAATGTGAACATGAAGGAAACCAGAATCAAAAGCTCAGCAAAGGGAATAGTGGGGATCACAGGGAGTCTTTTCCTCATCTCTCACAGACAAAAGATCTGCTTGATAAAATAAAACAAAGAGAGAAAATAAATCTGTTCACCTATGAAAAAAAAAAATCTGGATTAAAAAAAACATGAATATGTTAGCTGTTCAGATAGCATCGACTCTATGAGTACACTGTTTATACCAAACATACCATCAACACCAACACCAGAGACTGCATATCCTAAGGCAGCCAGCCCTTTTACACGGCCCACAAGGAGTAAAAGCTCCCTTAGGCATTCCCAGCTAGTAGTGAAGCCTTTATGGGGCACTGGCTTCCTACTCAAGGCCATCATCACCTCCAGCGAGGTGTTTTGTTGCAGAGGGAAACACGAAAGGAGGGGTACAGACCTAAATGACAGCAACGGATATAAAAATACCACCAGAAAGGATGATTACTAAACAAATGAACAGATAAATGAATAAATCCACTGACCTTGGGTGCAATTAGTCGTTAATTACTGCACACCATGTGCTCTGGGAGACACATTAATTAAAAGGGGATAATGGAAGGCAACAAGGGAAGCTTCATGTGAAAATGGTTGCCGGCAAAGAAGATCCACCAAAGGCACCAAAATGAATTTTTCATTTGAAGACTGGTGCTCATCTATACTGCATGATAGTGTAGCACGACGATGGTGTGAAAATGACCACAAAGTAAAGATACACCATGAGAAAAAAAACAAAATACAACAACAACAAAAAAAAAATAGTTGGTCAAACAAGTGCTCAGATTTCTTGAAGCTCGAAATTTATTATTATGGCTTTGGGAAGTAATGAAATGTGAAATCACACAAAATACTAATCTGCCACAGAAAATGCCATTATAGGTATTATAGCAAATATCTACTAGCATTCATGCTGGACATTTTAATTTAAACCTTTCATGTCCAATACTGCCTCCTGACCACAGTGAGGAAACTTTAATGACCAGTCAAATTGGGTCTTGGCAAAAGAGGTAATTTGCCTTGTCCCCCTTTTAACTCCATCTGTGTCTGAGCATATTTCTGTTCATAGTCTGCTTATGGTTCTGTTCCCACAACTGAGATGGACATTCTTTCCTTTTTCTTTTCTTTATGGCTGTGGAAACCATCATTACCCTGGCCACCACCTACACTAAAGCACTCCTCTGAGGGCAAGAACAGAGACAAAATGAGTTTGCATCCACATTCAAGGGTCAAACAAAACCTAACCTTTATCATTTGGGCCACAGTCTTCCTTTCTCATTTTGTGCCACATGAAGCAACAGTAGTAAGGGCTGAATACCAAGGGACAATTATGTTTATGTCTTGACTGTCTCCTTCCTGCTCTCTGTTGCCCGTCTCTCCACACTGGCTGATCAAGGCCCTGAGAGTCCTGTAGTAACACTGAGTTTAGACACTCACTGACTGTCAATTAGAGTCTCTGTCTCTTGTGACCCCCCACACAGAGACTTTAAGGATCTGTTGACAGAGTCAGTCATCTCTACCTGGTTAGTCACAGTACTATTTAAGGATAACGTCACCTTAAAACACTGACGTACTGCTGAGTGTCTCCAGTGTGTCCAAGACAAATGGACACAGTTTCAAACAGTATAAGATGACAACTAAGAAAAAATAGTGTACAAAGCTGGAGTCTAACAGCTTGATAAAATATGTGCTCATAAATTAATAAAATAAAATCACTGGCATGCTCAGAAATGGAATGACTCACCGCTTGTTCACGCAAAGCTAATAGAGAAAAACAGACCCAAGAATAGACTTAAATAGAATGAAGGGCATGACTCTCCTGTGCCTCACATACAGGGCCAATAGCAGAGCTGGCAGAACATTGTCCAGCGGTTCTGTTTTATTGAAGTCTTGTATTTGTTAATGTGTCTGGGCTCCTGCACTGCTGAGAGAGACAGCCTCACAGAGAGGCTGTTGTGTTCGGGTCTGGCTGAGCTCCACTGTCCCCTCCAACCAAACTGCCATATTCACACTTTTTTATAAACCCTTATGAACTGGGGGCACTATGTGTGGGTGAATAGTCACTCTACCTATTCACACACAGAACACTGTTTTTAGAGTTCACAGAGTCAGCTGAGCTGAGAGCAATTGTTCCAAGAGTGTGTTTATGCTTTATTTCCATCACTTTTTCTTGTTCAGTCTTCCTCTGTGCCTTTCCAGGCTGCTGAATAGTCTACACCCTCTCTTTCATGGTGCCCTCTCTGTTGCTGGAGCAGTGACGCCTAGGCAGGACTTGGGTCTTAAATAAGGCCTTGAGGCCTGACACATGTGGCCTGTGAACTGACAGCAGCTTTGTGGCAGAGGCAAGAGGCGTGGGAGTTGGAGGCCAGGGGCCAGGGACACTCGGGGAAGAGAGACAAGCTAAAGGAGCCCCTTGAGAAAAAGCCTGAGCCAATAACCACAACAACACCTCAACAAGGGCTCCAGTCATCCAGTGGAGTCGAGCTGGAAGAAAAGTAAGGAATGGTACCACTGCTAAGTGCCAATGAGAATCAAGAAATCCAGTGGCAGAGGGAGATGAGGAACAGGCGTGCTGTGGAAAACCAAAAAGGCAAAGTGAACAGATGATAGAGTGCTGGAGAGAGGAAAAGGGAAGAAGAATGAAAAGGAAAGCAGACTTTACGGGTGGGCTACTGATGGCAGACAAAGGCATGTGGAAAAAACTGTGAGGAAGCCAACCTGTATAAAGGCACAGTAAATGTGAAGAACAGGAACAGGCAGGTGAGAGAAGAGAGGAGCTTGAAAGTGTGTTGTGTGTCACAACACATTGCTGCACATGGTGTGGTACTTGTGAACAGGCCAGCAGGGAGGTAAACAACTTCAGAAAGCATATTACAGAAAAAAGCAGCCAGAAATAGTTTGACAGCGGAAGAAAACCTGCAAATATTTAAGAGTGTCTCTATCAAATTAGATAGGGAACAGGCCTAAAACAAAAACTCTTAATGATTAGTATTATTGTTTGCCACCTATAGATTTCAACAAAGTATGAAGGAAACTCACAGCCAGGGAAAGAAACATTAAGAATAAAAGAAAGGAGGGAGTCGGTGCTTTTCCAGAACAGCAGACAAAGAGAAAGACAATTACAGAGGCTCTAAAAATCTATTCATTGCATTTTGCTGGGAACAGTTCCTCCTCCATTTCAGTCACTGTGCACTTCTCTGGCTCAATCCCAGCTTAATCCTCCAATTTACCTCCATCTCAAGTGATTTCACAGTTGTCACCGAACACTGAATTTCCTTTTTCCCCTCTTTCCACAACTGTTATGGGGTACATGCCAAGATGGCGCCAAGATAGAAAACTGGCGTGGGGGGTTGAGGTGGAGGTGTTTGTGAGTGTGCGTGTGTGTGTTTGGTGGCTGCAAACCTTTCCTTCACGGATGTTAACATTCTCGAAACAGCAAGTTTAAACACTTGACTGTCATTTAGCAGGTGAAAGCGTTCAGGCTGGACCTGCTGTCGTTAAGACTTTAGAGAGCTGGAAGAGCCGTCGCAGCAGCTAATGTCCCTCACTTAACATTGGAACCATCGACATTTCACTAACGAGACAAGAGGCCCTCTGAGAAGTCAGCAATCCAAGTCAATGAGTTCCTGAGGCACAAATAGACACACACATACACACACATATACACGCAGACACATACTGAAGGTCAAAATGTTATCCTCACCTGTCCCCAACCAATCAACTGATGTCCACACATCATGATGAAAGTCGTGTCTGTGGCTGGTCTCCAAAGCACCGAACTGGAGTTGTCTAATTACAGTTGGAGAGGTCACTGTCCTTCCTGCAGCTAATGTGGATTTACTGACACTAAATCCTGCCTTAACAAGGCATGGAATCTATCAGACACATAGAAAAAAAACAACATACAGCTGTGCAACATGGGCATTTTGGATAACAAGACAAGAGACGGTAGCTAATGGTTTAAAATCCTGCTGAACATTAAATCTCCTCTGTCATGTCCACAATTGTGCCCATTGATTCCCTCCTACAGCTGCAATACTGTTTTGTTTTCTACACTTCAGATCTCTTGAGCTTTGTGCCATGAAGCTATGCCACTGGTATGCGACGACTCTGGGCAGCGGAGTGAATTAGGTTTGAAATGGGGTCAAAATAAATACACTGGGGCAATGTTCTTGGCATTGACAGCACCATGTGTTACCCAGGCTGGTTACCGCTACACAGAGAAGTGAGGTGTGGTAACAGTAAACAGCCCAGACACAAGAATGCACAGTGCAGTAAAACGCTATACAGCACCATTCATCACAGCACCCGGAGCGCAGCAGGGGCACAAATATCAACGTTTCCTCCTCACGCCCTGTTCTACAAACAGATTTCAGCATACTTTTAGTCTCCTGCTGTCTATAATTCTCCCCCATGTGCCCCACTGTCTATAACTGACTGACATTCTTGCTGTCTGTTACTGATGTGCTTGTCACTGAGGTTTTCATTAATAGCTCTGTGAGTAAACCATTTGAGGTTTAGCGTTATGCCACATAGGCTGTGGTGAATGCCAGACGGGTCACCTCTGGGACAGAATCTCAGAAAAAAAAAGGCTCTGTAGTGCAAAGTGGTGTAGCAGTCTAATGCACAAGGTTGGAATACTGTTATTTTTTTAAATTTATTTTAGGTGGGAGGACAAGATTAAGCACATTAAATAACACTGCACCGTGCTGATTTGATGATAAAATACGAGTCAACATTTGTACGAGCTAACAATAAAAAGCAAGTGTCTGTGACCAGTAAGAGGAGGTGCAGTCCATATACACCGCTATGGATCATTTAGTGCACCATCAACAGAGCAGGGCTGCAGAAGTAGAAGCATGTGTGACATTCAGGCGTTGGAGGTGTCTTTGCGCGAGTGTGTTCAAACACTGAGTGTAGGAGTTCCTCTAAACCCTTTTGGTGATAAATTCAAGCTTTTCCGGCCAACTTAAACACAGCATAAATCTGTCCTCAGAGCCAGTCAGCAACAAACAGCCTCAGAGGCAGATTTGTAAGGAAGAAAAATCCAAGAGTGACAGCCGGCAATCTATTCTCTGCTCAACGTGTCCTTTTTCATGTTGAACACCATCAGCATTTATCTCACTAAAGCTTTTCAAGTTTCAGTCTTCATTTTCTTCAATTTACTGTATGTAAAAATATACTTATATATATATAAATGTTGCAAGCAAGCAATTCAGATAGTAATAATACATATACCGCACGCTTCCTTTTGTTTTTTTCTTTCTCAAAGATTCCCAAGGATATTGGATAGGCAAAATGATTTAACAAAGAGCTGGGAGTAGAACAAGGTGCTTGAAGCAGAAAACAAAAAAAGGAAACAATGAGCGATAAGGAAGACTGCACAGAGAAGATAATTAATGAATAGCTGCGTCAAATAATACAAGCTGTAACAGTGGGACCTCTTGTCCTACTTCTTGCTGTGTGTTATGCACTCACAAAGACACGCACGCTCAAATAAGGGGGAGGAGGAGGAATTAAGACGTGGTTCCGAAAGGAATTTACGAGTGATTTACTAACGGACTTTCCCATTAAAATAAAATATGGAACAGTATGGGTCATTGAGAAAGACAATGAAAACAGAGAAAAGCTGGCAAACACAAACAGTCTTATAGCAGTGACACGACTGCACTGCATTAGTTGGTTCAGTAAAAAAGAAAAAAACCCACAGAATTTTAGGTGGAAGCAGCAGCAGTGTGGGGGGGACTCATGAATTTTGTTCTGTGGACGGGGTGTTGGAGTTCACTTTCTTTGTTAGGCTGTTCAGCTGGTCAAGGCCACGGGGGAAACAGACATGCCCACCAAAAAAAAAAAAAAAACTGGACAGAGCCAAATGGTGTGGAGAATGGGGAACTATTTTATATGGAAATCCCAAAGGTGCACTTGCATTAAAAATAGAAGTCAGTCTAGGAAAAAAATATACCGGTCAGATAATGAAACCGGTTTCCAGATGTGCATATTCACCACAAACTGTGACTTGTAAATTAATATTAAAATATATTCAGTTCACGGGTCCTGCTTCGAATTATGTGAGGCAATTTTGCCAGTGTTGAGAAAGTGCCTGATTTCTGTGGCAGGTAATTGAGAGCAGTGATGTGAATAGTGTCGGATATGGTGAAGACCTGACTCTCCCCTCAGCGTCAATGTCTCTCGGAGGCCCAGGAAAGAACCATTGTTCCATCAAGGGACACAAAAAAGGGATTAATTTGAATTTGGTTTACAATGCCATGCCTTTCAAGTTAATCCATCTGGCCTGTGCCCCGGAGTTGCCAGTTACTCCCTCCATTCCTCATTCACTCTGCCAGTGCTCTTTGTCTACAGGAGGGCTAAATGTCAACTCTACCACTGCTTGCAGACTAAGAGCCCTGAGAGATGCTGAGAGACAGAAACAGAAAATGAAGACAGAAAGAAAAGAGCGTGCTTTACAGATACATGTTTATACTGAAATTTAATTATCCTTTCACTCCTGTTTTGTGCCAGCAAAAGCTACAGTATTGACAGAGAGATGCATTAAATGATAAACTTTTAAAATCTCTCTAAATGCAAAGGAATTTTGCAGTGCTGTACTTAACAGATGGAGATTTGGCATTCTGATTCAGTAAACAGCTGCCTGTGTGGAAAATAAATAAGAAATATAGTCACGTCCTTTCTTCCTTCCTGTGTAGTTGTTAAGTGGCCCACATTATCTGGCACCCCTGCTGAGAGTGGTAAGATGAACCTTCCCATACATCCATCATGTCTGCTTCCTCTCTTTCTCTTGCAATAAAACCAGCTTCTACCAAATTACTATAATGGACTAGGACATTTCAGTCATTCTTTGGTTCTCTATATTAGTTCTTAATATTTTCTGCCATTTAAACTTTCACATTTTCCAAATGTTGTGGCTTTAAAGGTTTAAAACATAAATCTGGTACATTTTTTCTCTTTAAATGGAACAAAACTAATTGGGGAAAGAGTACAATACTTGATGCTGTCACTTCTACACTCAGTACTTAACATTTTGTGTTTGTTTCAGCAATTTTAAAAAAAATACACATTAATGGTATCTGAAGAACTGCAATAATTCATAGTCATTGCTGCTCTATAGTATATGAGCATGGTTTGGAGAACAAAGTGAGCCAGTGACTGTGAGCCACCAATGGGTGAAGCATCTAAAGGGAAAATGTATGGCGCTTTAGGGTACGGAGTGAAAGATGATTTAAAAACACTTTGCTAGCATCACTGGCTGAGATAATAGCAGCACTTCTCCTTCACTTTCTCCCTTATGCTATATCTGCTGCCAGAGGGACGGTCACATTACTGACCTGTGTTTTTTATCTTTTGTATTCTTTTTCTGCACAACTCCCATCAGACTCCTAATACACTCCTGTAGTACTCACATCTCAGCAGATCAACACAGGAGGACACTAAACAGTTGCGGTAGACATCTGCAGGGTGAGTGCGAAGTGGAGAAATACAGATGGGGTTTTTGAAGTCTCTTGGCTGTTTCCTCGCTAACAAGCCTTTCAATTAGGAAGCGCGGCAATTTATGGCAGCAAATATATCTAAATGCATGAAGATGATTCATTTGGAGCCGAACTTGATGAAAATTATTTTGGTCCCAAGAGAACCGAGCAAAACCCAGATAATAAAAAGAACAAATAAGAAAGAACACTGATTTTAATTAGAGATGTTTTGTCAATGCTACTGTCTCAGCTGATGTCCTCACCCATTCAAATACTCGTCAGTATTAAGCAGACAGCTCGCTGAGTAGATTATGCATAGAGAAAGGTCTATAATTCTCCACAGATGGAGAAAAATGGGATCAATTTTCGACTTTTTCTTCCCTCAAAATCAGGCCCAGTAACACTACTTCATACTTTCCTTTTTTTTTTTAGCAAAACGTTTCAAAAGCCTAACACAGGAGGATGACTAACCCAGTGCACAATACAAATTAACAAACCTGCCTGTGATATTTTATTTATAATCATGCACAGAGCTTTTCAAAGACTAGGTGCTAATGATACCAAATGATGTCTGCAGCTATCAGATTCATCTAACTTAAAAGCTGGTGTGAAATGGAAAAGAAAAGAGATCTAAACAAGGAATCATCAAAATACATACACAATCGACGCTCCGCTGTGGTTGGTACTAGACTTGAGGTAATGGCTGACAAACATAATAACAAAGAGATGATGATCTAATTAACTTAAGATAAACACAATGGTAGAAGCCCAACTGTGATGCCTGAAGTGGGCACAGTACTCCAATTACACATTTGGGCTTTTTAGGTCAACGCTCAGTAGTATGGCAAGGATTTAACTAATATTCAATTACACAGTGGCTTAGTTTTTCATATAAGCCTGCAGATTTAGCTGTCACTCAGAGTTTATTTCCAGCACGTAAAACTGGAAATAAACGGACACAGTGTTTTGACCAGGTCAGATGTGTTTAGCCTACAAAGATCCTGCATCCTGCTTGCATTTCCTGGTACACAAGCGTGCCATCAAACCTGTTTACAAGAGGTATTTTCCCACAAATATCAAAATATCTGTTTTACTGCCAAAGTGTCAAAAAGACAGAATCAAGTTGCGGATTTGGTAAACAGCACTATGAGTTCTACAATGCAGCCATTCTTAAGTAATGAATTTGAAACTTTATACTTGAGTTAGAAGTGCAAAACATTGTGGGACTGATGACTGGAGACACAGTTAAAGAGGTGTATTGAGGTAGACAGCTTGTACCACCCCCTTCTCATACACCATTAGCCCTGGCAGTGGTGGGGTGGGGCCCCACAACTGTGGGTCCATCTAAAGAGTGCTAATCCACTGCTGGGCCATGCAAAACAGGGGACGACCAAACATAAATAAATAAGAGAGAGCTGAATCTCCGTCGACTTTTCCCATTTCAATCAAGTGCAGGGATGGAAGCCAGACGGCACGGTCACATTCAGGGGTCAGTTCAGGCCATAGCTGGACTGGCCATCGGGCATACCGGGCATTTGCCCGATGGGCCGCTGGCGATTTTTTGTTTTTATGGGCCGATGTTTTTTTTTTTTGTTTTTTGTTTTTTAGGAAGGGTATATGTTGGTGTTGGATTGGCCAATTGGTCATGATCGACTCTGGGCTGGACCAATTACAGCCGAGGAGGCTGGCTGCACCCTCCCCCTTCTTTAGCAATCACGTGATTTTCGCGCATTGCATGCCGGGAACTCGTGGCAAAACAATCCAAGTACCGCATCAAATGCAAACATTTGCAGCACCGCAAAACATTCATTCTCCGGTTCCAATACCTTCTTTTTTTTTCTTTGCCGCACAAAAAAGGAATGTACAAAACAAAAGGAGAACAATGCCGGTCCGTACAAAGACAGTCTCGACACAAAGAAAAGATACGAGGAAAAAATCAAAAGAGTGAAAGAGTGGACAAAAGACGTCAGCGTGCTGCCCAACTTTCACCACGCGCAGATTTATAATTACACGGTTCTTGGAGTGAGTGCATACACTCATGAACTTTAGTAACTTCAGGTCACTGCAACAAGCCCAGGTACAGTTTACCGACGGATGGGTACAGGACCTTGAAATGCACCGTGTAGAACGAAAGACTATTGTACATATCATAAGTTTACCAGTCTCACAAATCGTCTTCATAAATACACATTCATTAACAGTTTATTAATAGGACCTTTAAGCTCAACGGTAATTAATTAGTAGTGGAAATAATTTCTGGTAGTGTAACAGTGTTTATGTGGTATTATTCCACTTGCCACAAATATCAGTGTAATGGGGAAACAGCGCCCCCCTCTCGGTGTGGCTGGCTGCAGTAATCGCTGCCAGTCTGCCGTACGAGCCATACGAGAGGTGAGTTGTATTGTTCCGCACACAATATAGCTAAGTAGTACAGACACATAAAACATGTTTGATTAGCTGACGAGCACCGAGTTTAATAAGTGCTTAGTGGACACATGTCCAACACCAGTTTTATGTACTTTTCATTTGTTTATTAATGTGTGAAACTGTATGCTAAAGCGGAATGCTAATGAGATGTTCTGCCGTAGTGTGCTGTGCGGAGTGGTGTGTGGCGAGCCTGTGCACTGATAATACACCGTTGTTTCCATTCAGGTACATCATTTGTTGTTGCTGTTATTTTATTGTATATTAGAAATTGTAATATTGCTGCAGTAATCGCTGCCAGTCTGCCGTAGCCATACGAGAGTGTGCTGTGCGGAGTGGTGTATGGCGAGCCTGTGCACTGATAATACACCGTTGTTTCCATTTAGGAAATAAAGTGGCAACGATCGATCAGAGACTCCTTGTCTTTTTAAAAACACTACACAACGCAGAGTCGAGGAGTCTGTTTGGGCCGAACTGTTGCAGCGGGATGAAGCAGAAACCGGTTACAGTAGCATTACAGAAATGTAGCAGTGACAATAATATTGTATATTGTAATCGCACTGGACAATTAGTGATACAAAACAACTGTTTTATCCTGTGAATAAAAGTATATGTTTTTGTCAGTGTACCATGGTTATAACAGAAGCGAAACGCAATATTGTGTCAGGACAATTCACTATTTATGCACAATAAACAAAGGAGCATAGCGCGACAATTTCTGTTCAGCGCCAGACTTGCTTGTAACCTATATCACCAATTATGTTAAGAAAAATGACGTATTAACTACTACAAAACTCTGACCTTTGTGGGAATGCTTGGAGCAGACTAACATGTGAGCTGGAGTGTTCTGAGACGTTATATTTGGTATATCCAGACCATCCATCGGCTCTTACTTCGGAAACATGGCTTAAAAAAATTTCACTTCAACGACGTAATCCGATAAAAAAAAAACGATCTCTTTACCCGTTGGCTTCCTGTGGCTGTCATGCGACCGGCTATTGCAGTTAATAATAATACAACAGCTTCTTGCCATTTTTTGGGTTTCTTTTTATCGCTGTGTAACTGAGTTCAATTGAAAGCCTGCGTGCGCTAGTACCTCTTGCCACAAGTTCCCAGAATCCTTTGCGGTTTTATCCCTGAATGACGTCACATTTTCAATCTTTATCCTGGTGGGCCGGTCTCTAGTCAAAATGCCCGGGCCGATTTTTTGTCCCAGTCCAGCCTTGGTTTAGGCCCAATTAGAAAGCCCTCCATTGAAAACGGGAGTGATTATTTTTTAAACCTTTTGAGTGTCTCTGCCTACTGGCAGACAAGTGGGGAACTTAGGCTAAGGAAGGAAGGGGGAGAAAAAAAAACCTTTGCCCCCCCCAAACCTGCCTTTCTCCCCACACTGCCTGTCAAAATGCACAAGGTTTATAAACAGAGACAGACAGGATTAAAGGTGTAAAGAGGGAGGTCAAAGAGAGAGAAAGGACCTCCAACTCTCTCACTGACACATACCAGTCGCAGGCAAGCTGAGGATCATCACCAAGACCACACTGCTATTGAAAAAAAAAAAAATACAGCTGAGCCAGTAATGTCTGGGAGCTGGAACAGACTTTATTAATTATTATCACTCATTAAGAATTCAGGTAAAATGATAGGCACCACACTGGGGTGGAAAAAAAGAGTGGGAAGGTGTAGAATGGGCTTGTGTTAGTGCTTCATATACCAAGGGAAGATTATCATGTAAATGGTATACTGTACAGTAAAAACCCTGCTTTTATAAATGATAGCAGCTGGGCCTCAGAGAGGGAGGGATGGATCCGAGCATAAGTGCTCTTCAGGGATACTATCCCTGCATTTTGTCTGCTACATCAAAGAGATGCAGCTGAAGAGCTTCCATTTCCATAGTTCAACACTGTGAGCTTCCTCTATGACATGTCCATAATGCTTTCTCCCTGACAACAGTCATGTGCATGTATGACAGCTGCACATGTTTGTGAAAGTGAATGGTCCTCTCCATTTTATATTGCCTTTCATTTCAGACATTCACAATTATTCTATTTGTGACCTGGGGAACACTTGGGAGGATTTCATTAAAACTCTGCTTGATAACACAATTCGTTTGATTAACTTAATGGCATCCAGCTAGTTTTATGCTCTACTGTTAAACACTTATTAACACCGTAACTTCCCTCATCATCCAAAGTGTAATTCCACATGGAGAAGTATGCATACCACAACAAAATTTCAATATTTTGGTGCCAATCCCTGTCATTTTCTCAAATGTGTGTTGACACTTATTTGGATTAGGATCAAAGGAATAACAACAACAAAAACACAGCTGGGTGGCAACTGTTGTAGTTCAGCATGCAGCATGCATGATTGGTGAAATTACATCCAAGTCAATTTATTCTCTTTCTACTTTAAACACTGTAGAGGTAATACGGTCGTCACTCGCAGGTCACATTGTGCAACTGTCCACATCAGACTACTTGTCTTCTGCTTGTCTAGTGCAGAGATGTTTAATTCTGTCAGCCAATTACAGGCCAGTGCTGTCAGCAGATTGGTGCTGAAGCTTCCTGATGAATGCACGCATGTCAGGGATATGGATGGGTTTCATCTGGAGTCTCTCCACACGTCCAAAGTGCACATACAAACACACGCATCCACACACTTCCACACCCTCAGACACACATCCTTGCTGAAAAATGTCCCCTTGGGACTCATACATCTCACTTTGTTCCACAAACTCACTTGGGCTCGTTTGCAGAAAAAAGCCTTCAGTGAGCATCTGCTGAACACAGTTGTGCAGGAGTACAGTCTTTTAGCTTGACATCAAAGTTGACCAGTGAGTGCAGTACTTAGCAAGTATGAGAACTCACTACAGATCAAATGGAGAAATTGTATGAATAAAAAAATACTGCATGGAAAAAACAGGCAAAAGTGGACTATAATATGCTGAAACTGGTTCCCACCATCGCTTGGATAAAATATTCCATGACATTCATAACTAGGATGAAGTGTTTGTATAACCCAAATAACTGTATTTTATCCTGCTTTCTAGGTGCTGTAGCTCAGGAAAGCCCTGCAGGGATGAACAGTCTCATTCTGCTACGTACAGGCCTGCTAAGAAGAAATATGGCTACAAACTACCACCAAGTTGGAAAAACAGTTCCTAGTTCTCCCGGAAATGTATCAAATCCCTTGACCGTCTCTGCCTCCTTGAAGATATTCTTAAAATTCCACTGCCAATGAGAACCCCGTTGAGATTAAATATTTTCCTATTCCTCCACTAAATTCCTCAGAAAGGGGAGATAGCCTAGATAATACAATTGTGCATTTAATGTGTAGTCTACCATTTCCATGCAGCAAACCTTTTCTGTAAAAGCTAGATTGATGCTCATTCTCCATCTGTAGTAGAGAGGATTAGCAGACGGGCTGAGGGAGTGTCTTATCTCACCTTGCACAGATAAATCAGACAGGGAAACAGCTCTGTTCATGCACTGCTCTGGAGAGCAGTAGAGAGGAGACACAGGCATTTGAACAGAAATGCCACACACAGCCTCGACACCAGACTGTTTGTTTAAAACCTGCTTTAAGGGTTTATGCTCTGCTCTGGCTGCCCCAAGGAGCGAGTGGGCAACGGCCGTAAGCTCTGAGGTTGTTTGGAATGAGCAGAATAGTCACCTTGATCTCATCTCTTCTGACAGTTTCCACACAACACGACAAAGAAAGCTTCCTGCTGAGAACTTGGCCTAGTTTTTCTATACCTGACCTGTTTCAGATATTTATTCTTTCTGTGGAATATCCTGGCACTCATTTGCATAAACAAAATCAGAATCTTTTACCCAAACAAGAAAATACCAAACTGACACGTGAAGCTTAGCGATGAAAGTCACACATAAACATCAGACAACACTGGGTTTACGTGCTCCTCAAGGTTGCACTAACATGTACCAGGCAACAAGAATTTCCATAGTACTGTGACTGTTATTCACACTGGAGCATGCATACTGTTGTAACACCTGCAAAGACTTTAATGTATGATTCGGTATCACAGAAAAATTGAATGCTGACATTTCTATTGTGTCCTGCATGCCACAGTGAAAAGCTACAGGATTCCTACAACTTTATGGCCAAAAAGGAAAACAGTTGATGTTCAGAATGAATATATTTCTAGGTATGAGGACAGCTATAAAAACATGTGTGTGTCTGGAAGACAAAGATGGCTTTATGTGGACTTGCCTCAAGGGGAAATAGCTGGACCCTTGTGCAGGATGAAGGGAAACTATATTTCAGATGCCATTCAACCTTGGAAAGCAGTGCTGCAGAAGTTCTTGTGGCAAAGCGAATGTAAGGAATTGACCATGTCTGAATGCAAGCAGTGTGTGATCTAATCACTGCAGCAATTTTTCATGTAGCATTTTCCACAGTCACTGCCGAGACAAGCCTGTGCTGCTCATTTGTCTCAAGACTAGGAGACACTAAATGGTGAATCTCAAAGCTAGCTGTTCTGTTAGTGTGTTAGCTGAACAAAAAGATCATTTCCACTCACAATATCTATTAAGCAGTGGGCGTGTATTTGAAAGCTCCCAAGCAAATTAAAATCATTGATCTGCAGAATTATCTCCACGACTGTTAATTAGATATTTAGTCAAAATTAAGAGATACACACGAAGGTACCAGGAACCTTGAAGGAGTCATTCTGCATAAATGATGAAATATGTGTCCCCATTGGCCTGAATGCAAGTGTCATTATGGTCTTTAAAGGATTTTAAATTTCATTACGAGTCTGCTTTAACAGCTGATTAGATTTGGAATGTAACCATGAGTCATATATGGTGAAATGTTTAGATTCTAATCAAGACTGATAGGGAAAATAAATTGAGCGTGGATGCAGAAAGTGCTGATAGTGCTTTCATCTAAAAAAAATCACCATCATTAATTTTTGCATATGAAAAAGTTCTTTGCCACAAAGAAGGCACCCTCATCAAGGTGACCTCTGGGGCGTGAAACATCAATGAATCAGGTGCAAGCCAACTGTTCTATTGAAGGTGGGAAGTTGAAAGGAACTTCAAAGAAACCATTAACAAGAACAGAGAAAAAAAGAACACTCATAAGAGTTGACACCAATCAATAGCGGTCTAGGAAATTGATTCCTATTCGGTTGACCAAAAGCAGTGCTGGAGGGGAATCTTTTTTCTGAGCCTCCACCAGAGCACGATGGCCACGCAGAGCATGAATTACATTTAAGAGCAACTTGCATTGTGAACAAACTTTGTGGCGCTCAGGGATGAAAGCCAGCTGTCAGGCCACTGTGGCAACTGAGTGCTTCACCACTGAGGACAGTGCTTGTTTGCCAACAGCAAATAAGCGCCTCTGGACCATTTAGTGCCATCTCTTTTTCTTTTCTGCAAACAAAAGCAGTCTGCCACTGAGATGACACAAGCTCTTCTCAGTGGCCGCTACACTGCCAGATCAAACACAGCGCTGTATGTGGAACGAGCCCAAAGCCAACACAGTAAAGAACTCCGAACTAACCACAGTACACGCATGCTACATACTGCCAGGCCAGCACAGAGGAATTTTAAGTCCCTTCTGTTTTGGCTCATTTGTCAACCCAGCATTTGCTTTGCATGGAAAAGTCTTCATTGGTCATGAAATAAAGTTCATGAGGCACCGCAGGGTGGTACCATATCGATGCGGAATCCTGCCTACAGTAAAAAGCCTAACAACAACAACAAAAATCTGTCAATTTTGTTGCTGTTCTCACATTAAGGGTGTAGGTTAAAAAAAAGGCAACAGTTCAACTGGTCATTCATACCTCAAAATGAGCACAAACACAATTGGTTGTGCAACTTTTTGTCATATAGAAAACTGAAAAACATTCACTTCTTTAAGCAGGGTTTGTTCAATTCTACTAACTAGCAACCTATCATTTCTCTCTATCCTCCCTGGTTTTTGGCTGCTAATTCTTTCCCCAAGCACTGTGCACTGTTGTGCACTGTTGACCATGACTGTAGTGGAGGCACAGATAAAGGTAAATGTACGACCCCAGTACGCCACTCCCAAAAGTTGGGACACTGCATAAAATGTAATCAAAAAGAAAATGCAATGATTTCAAATTCATAAACCCAAATTTTATGGGTTGTAGTAAATGTCAAAAATGTGCACCTTCCATTGCTCTTCTACACACAGAATCTACAGATTATTGACACGTTTAATCCTCAACGCGCATGAATAAAAATAGTCTAATAAAATATTTACTGGCATAAAATCGTCAAAAGCTGCTGTGTTTCCAGAGAGAAGAAAAACAACTATAAAAAATAAAAAATATGACTCGAGAGTGACATCAGCAACATATCTTAGCTGCCAAGTGTTTAAACAACTTTCCAAATGCAGACACATGTAGCTATAAACACACAAGAACTTATAAACAAATGTCACACAAACATGCATACACGCGCTCTCGGAGACATGCACACATTGTATGGCAGCATGCTTATAGGCAGAGAGTTGCCAGCTGTCTGAGATCTTGGAGAGAACAGAACACCACCTGTCCCCTTATCTTCCCCTCACAAGCCAAAAGAGACTCTCTGTCCAACTGGAGCCACCTTCTTCTACTCTCTCATCCCACGCTTAATGGCAGCCTGTCCGCAATTTTCTCCTCAATAGTTTATCTCTCTTTGTTGTTCCTTCCTATCTCTCCTTTTGCATGTTTGATCTCAAAGCAGCAGATACTGCGCAATTATTTAAAATCACATCAAGGCTTCTTTTTTTTTAAGTGGACAAGAGAGTAATTTAAATGTTGTACCTGGTGGAGATGGAACCTGATGACGTTTAGATTTGGGCTTAGGTGGACAGTTTTGCCAGATGTTTCTCCTATTGTTGCCAGATAGGAATTCGGCCATCAGGTCAGTGTCGGTGTGTGTGTGAGACAGGGTGTGAGGTCAACATTTTTCTGCCTCTGTGTTTACATTATCTCACTCCTTCACCTCTCTCCTCGCTGTGCCATTGTTTTGCTTTTGCTTTTGGTTAGCTGAGTCTTTGGGTGCAGACAGATTGATAAAAGGCAGACTAAAGCATGGGCAAAGTCCAACCACAGCTAAACCAAGTTTTGCTGCTTTCTGTGTAAATAGCAGCCAATATGATGTCCTGAAAGAACACAAAAAGTAAATGTGATGAGCAACAGATTTTAGTCCCAAAATCAACCTTAATTGGGAAAGATGGGGTTGGGGGGGAAAAAAAGGGAAAAAAAGAAAGCGCTACAGAGCTCTTCCATAGTCTAAGTATTGATCTAGAGCACATTTTTAGTAGCAGCTTTGCTTGGAGCTTTTAAACAAGAGAGATTGTGTCAGTCTGTTTTGGTAGCTAGACGGCAGGTAACCAGCCATAGTAAGAATGTGCATATGACGGCAGCGCTAATGGGCCAGACTTCCTCCAAGGAACACACACACACACACACACACACACACACACACACACACACACACACACACACACACACACACACACACACACACACACACACACACACATCTTCCTGCACCTACTGTACGCACATATACATACTGAACAAGAGCACTTTAGCCTGAAAAAAGAAAAAAAAAAAACTAGAAGAAGAAATGAGTGATGGTTCAACCAGCTGTCTGAGAGTTATGGTCTGAATCATGGAGAGAGGCCAGGCTGATGCTTTTCAGACAACCTGAGGAGCAGTATAGCAGATGGTGGTCACCACTGGATAGCATAGCTAAAATTAACCCAACAGCTTAGCATGAATTAAGCTGGGCCTCTGGGCAGAGAACCTGCATCCCCTCAGGACTGAGGTGGGTGCTGGGTAGAAAGTACCAGGCCGACAGGGACCAAACCGCAGCTGAAGGAAGGTTTCACAAAATCAGCAGGGTCCTGTCTGTCTCAGAGCAGTTATTCCGACTCCTCTGAGGTTGAAAGTGAATTTACATAGCAGTAGTGAACCCTGGTTAATGTGATTAAATCCTGGCAACACACTGAGTGATGATTAACTTATTCTCTCCCCTCTCCATGCCCTTCCATGTTGCTTTTTGCATCTCTGTAAGACAATCAATAAGCTATTATAGCTCCAAACAGTGGGGTAAATTAACTTAGGCTTCCACCTGCAGAGTCGGCACTCTGGACTAATCCCATTGGCAGGGGAAAAACGCTACTGGATGCACAGGCCTGGTCTCAAGATCATGCGCTTCCACACTGCGATTACTGACATGACTCAGACAGCAAAGTAGCTTCTAAAGCCCAAACATTAAATAAGTTGCACTATAAAAGCAATGGAGTAAAGGTAAGGTGTGGTATAGTGCCTCTTAAAAGTTTTCCTTTCTCAAGAACAAGAAAGGAATAATGAAAGTGTTGAAAACTAGAATCAGTAAGCGTCCAATCCAGAGGTATTTTTAGGGGTTAAGGGAAGAAACCAGCTAGATCCCAACTGGTTATTGACAGCCTGTCTATCCGATCCATCAGATGTGAGCCAATCTGCTAAAGAGAACTAAGGCACCATTGACAGATTTGAATCTGATACTAGTGTAAGGTGGACAGAGAAAGAAACATAGAGAAGGCGGTGGGAGAGGGGGTGGTAGGGTAGGGAGAATAGAAATGTCACCCCTAAGCTTAACAACATCACTATGGTCATACAATACCATGCCTCAGTGAGTCACATGTCAGCTATTTCAAACTTACCCACAGCAACACTGACTACTGTTTGAATTTTGAATGGATCCTCTCTACTTTTCTCCTTTTACACATGACGTCTCCCGTCTGTCTTTTATCCAACTCTTTGCCTGTATATGGTTACACGGAGCTCCCTTTGTGTTGCTGCCACACCCTGTTTAGAAAGGTCAAAGGGGCACAAAGAAGAGGTGAGGGTGTTTCTGTTCTGTTCACTGCTCAAGCAAGCCACCCTCTTCTTCACTGTCCAAATTAGACTGTTAGATGTATATGTTTACATACCCTCCATCGAGGATTATTATGATCACTGCACATGTAATTAACCCCAAGCTGCACAAACAACATTCGCTGTGAAGCTAGTGAGCCAGATGCTTAAACATGTCAAATAAAAGCTTTCAGATACAACCTGCATAGCATTAGTTTGTTGCTGTTCCAGTTCATCCATTTCTTTTCATTTGCTTCATCATTAGTACACAATCACTGTGGTAATGGAGCCAATCCCTTCATTTGTAACATGACCTAGCATGTTGAAAATCTGGGGCTTAGAAATGAACTGTTAGAATTACAGAAAGGTCAGAAGAAAAGAAAGCTTGTGGAAGAACTACATTGTGATAATGAGCATCAACTTTCATTCATACTGGTCCTATTCTTGGACACGCTCTTGTCTATGTAACATGACAAGGAGAAACTAATTTTCTCCCAATTTGTGCCTTAATGATCAGAGTAGCTACCACAGCGACCAAGGGCGATTAAATGACAAATGAATGCCATCATATATCTCCTGTTTGTTTGTCACTGAGTGATTGCAGGGCTCTGGCTTTCCATAATCAGTAGCAAGAAGACTGCATTTCATTGGCAGTCAGATAGCACAAGGCAGATTATTATCACTGTTTGGGTCGACTGCTTAGTTCTCCAGCTTTTCCTGCCTGTCACGCTCCAGGCTCAGCAACATGCTACATTTTTGATAAAATTTCAGATGTCTTTTTTCCCCCCACTTTCCCCTCCCTTCTCCTTCGCAGAGGTCGTGGAAATACACATCGGTACTTCAATCTTTCTCTTCTTATCAAGTCACAGGAGACAGAGCGAGAGAAAGCAAAACAGTGAGGAAAAAGGGGAAGGCGAGAAACACAGTGGGCAGGAAAAGAGGAGATAGCAGTTTAAGAGGGAATACATATCACATAAAGGCTCGTATCACACGAGTGTGGCATAAACACTGTTTTCTGTGCTATCAGTCCACTGAAGCTGAGCAGAATCAGCCCATCTGTGCTTATACTGCCAGACAACCACCTAACTGCCTCTCAACAGCCCAACAGAAGCTAGAAATCCACAAATTACACAACCAGTTCACATATTTGTGTGCTGTCCACTTGCCACAGTTTCCTGTCACTATAATTTATATTTAATATTTTTTTAACCATTTCTAAAGTTTGTGAACATTACAGTTCAATATAAAGGAAAAGAACTAGCAAAAAAAAAACCCTAACCCAAAACTTACAACTAAAAGTTCTTAAAGACTTATCAGTCTCATGTTATTTGCTTGATACATGATTCATTTGTATTTAACAGTGTATATATTATATTAGAAATATGCTTATTGTTGTTATTGAGGTTTATATATATCTTTTCTTTTCCTAAATGACCTTCTGTGTATTGTTTACATGATATAAATAAATGCTAGAAAAAGTCTGAACAGTCTGTCACATGTGCAAAATTGGTGTCTGTCTTCATGAGTAAATCACAGTATGAGACATTAGTCTTTTAAGATAAACACAAAAAATATTTACTATACTTTTTGATTTTTGGTGAAATTTTACTGGTTGTGTTTTTTACCCTAATTGTAAAACAAGCAATAAGTTTCATTCTCCCATTCATGAGAGAGTGAGAGTAGAGCTGAGGCTATCAATAGATGGTATGTTACACAGCGAAAATCCCTGGATCCTGACCTTATAGACTAATGCCTGTGCAATTTTAAAAACATTTTTCTCCATGCACGCTAGCCTTTCAACTAAATGCGAACACAGTTTTGGGTCAGTAAAAACTGACCCTTTGCAAAACTTGTTTAAGGCTGAAGAGATTCAGAAACTGTTTGCAATGCAGACAGGGAAATCTGAACTATCAGTGCTTCTGACTGGTCAACATAGCTTTGATGTTAGGTTTATATTGCCAGTGATTGGTTCCCAAATCTCTTAACAGCATGCTCTTGACACAGCTTAAGTTTTGAGTTATCGTATAGACAGAGAGCACTTGTGTGGGCAAGATTACATTTTAGAATAAAAATATTCGTGTACACTGGGGCAGAATGTGCCTCTTGAGCACACTTTCAAAACTTTGGCAAAAACCCCTAAAGTTCTGGTCTCCAAACCCCTTAATCCTCCCCAACGCCATCGTCTCGGATCGAGAAGCATGATAGAAGGTTTCAAGTGAGGGCTTAACCCAGGTTTAATAACCAGAGTGTGTCTGCAGAGCAGAACACCTCATCATATGACCAGACACCAGAATGCAGGCACGTATGAATGCGCAAGCCTCAAAGACATATGAACACTCATACGCAGAGACTCTCTGGCCAAAGGAGGGGCTCAGACCAACAAGAGATTACACCTACCAACAAGAGTAATACCCGACTCACAGCAGAAGAAGGGGAGATTAGATCTAGCAGCATGCATTCATCTAGTTCTCACCAGCACTGACGCAAGCTTTACCACCATATGGAATATAACTCAAAAAATATGGACACATTTTCATTAAAAAAAAAAAAAAAAAAAGAGCACAGTAAAATACACTTGCTGGACACAACTCAGTTTTTAAGAGTAGAGGAAGGGAAACTACTCTGTTATCAGTGCTGCTCCTAAGTGGTAGTACAGGACCACTGGTCTCAAGAGCTCACACACTTTATCTTATCTGTCCTAGACTAGCACTTCATAATGTTAATATCATACTTCACTATCCTGGGATCCAGCAGCTGTCCTACAAAACCTCCTGTTCTGCACTACAGCCAAAGGCGAGGATTACATCGAGATGAATAAGCAGTCACTGTGGCGACCGGGGGGTGAAAAAAAAAAAGATCTGACGCACAAGAGTTTGGGGAAGTGTCCAAACACTCAGACAGACATAGCTGTGGGGTAGTTTCGCCTTTTCCAAAGAAATCCAGAGATATCTGGGCAATGTCATCATATGTAAATGGACGGATTGCAAAAGCCATCACAGAAACAGAGAAAAGTGCTTGACGTGGACTCGGTAAGTCTGGGCTAGCTACCTCGTTAACAGAGACAAGTTATTTACTGCATGAATGCACACTGAGAGATCTGTAAGGCAGAAAGCGCCTCGTGTCAGTGTGTAACAGCTGTGTTTAGCACATCTAATGCGCTACACTCATTCTGTCTTTGTATATAGGGAGATCAAAGAGGCCAATATCTATCACACTAAAAAGACTAACCTAATATAAAGGAGTATATTGTCACCATTACAAAGTGCCTTACTCACCCAGGCTCTGTGTCTATCGTTTAATGGCGAAATTCTACTTGTGACAATCAGATAATATAGGTGATAGATACAGAGTGGGAATCAAATGGACTCTGGGTTCTCAGGTACTTTTGGAGGACACGTCCTGCTTGTCTCACCTGTCCCACTATGCTGTCAGAGATGGGTGGAGCATAAAGGGATTGATGGCACATTGAGCTTTACCCATCCCTATACACCTGCACCTCTAGTCTCTTTCACAGAATACATCACTAGACATTGTTCAGTAGAGCAGTGTACACAGACTGATGGAATTAAACATGAACACACACGCATACACACACACAGGAAATCTCGCTCTGTCAAAAGCATCATTCTTGTGTAAACCAATCCATTCATTCGAGTTTCTCTCACTCTGCAGGATGTGTGTTTCTCTTTAGGCTCTGTGCCCGTGTTCACTGTAAAACACCACAAAGCGCCTAAAACTCTGTCAAAAAGCTGCTCTGGCTCTTATCTGCTGCTACTCTACTGTTTCCCATGGTGAGCAATTTCAGCGCTTGGCCTCCGATCGTGCCAGCAGTATTAGTTTTGGTGGGGGAGGGCTGTGTGGGCGAGGTTACGCTTGCATGGTTGCGAAAACCATGTTCCAAAAATCCCCAAATCACTGTGGCATTTGACACATTTTCACATGACTGAAAGAGACACTAGCATCTTCTCTCCTTCACCCCAGGTTGCCATCACTGCTCGGAGTGACAACTCCATTTTAGGGCAGTTATGTCAGCCAATATCTGCCAGGATGCTTCTTATGAATATTTAGTGAACATGGTCAAAGTTTTAAGGTACATATCCAAGTCACTAACAAGAACTGCATGCTAGTTCCGGGCTTGGTTGTGTATCACGGAAATTTTCATCTCAAAAGGGGACTTGGGTATCGACCAAGCATAGCAAATGGATACTCCAGGTTTAATTAAATGGAATGCATTGATTTATGCAAACAGCCTGAAGCGGCAAAGACGCTAAGTTCAACAGACCACACGTAACATGCATGATAAAAATTGCTCTATGCATATATGGCTATACAGACGACTAATTGAAATGCATGTGTTGAGCATATCTCCCCTGCAGAGGTTTCACAAAGACTAAGCTGACAGTTATGTGCTGTGGGGAGTGTAATTAGACAGTAACCAGTTGCTACCCATGTACTGCAATTTCAAAATTAACAACAGTGGACTGAAATAGGTTTGAACAGCAGTACACACCCTGGAACTATTTAGAACAAAATAAAAAAATAAACATGAATAATGAATCCAACATTTCATAGGCAACATGAATATTTTACTCTAATAGGAAATGGAGACTTTCTTTTTTTGAGGCAGCTTTGACAGCTACACATGCACACGCCATCGGGCTCAGAGATTGTGGACCGGGTCTGCATTCCAACATGAAACAGATTGGAGTGAAGGCCAAGGAGCGTCTGTGGTGTGGAGCCCACGCCTCAGCTGCATGTTGACTCACGAAGCAGACCCTGGCTGTGCCGTTTGCACCAATTTGCTCTGAACCTCCCTGAGACAAATAACTGCCACAGAGCTGTAACGCACTGCCTCCAGTCCACTGGCAGCTTGCCAGCACACTCACTGGTGCTACTGGTGGAGTAAGCTATCCTGTTTTTTTGTTTTTTTCAAAATCAGTCAGCTCTTTCACCCTTATTCCTTTCTTTCTTCACCTCACAGTCTCATTTTGCTTCTCAAAGTTCTTAATATTTGCTGAGCTGAAAAAGGGGATTAAAAGAAGCGCGATACCCCGAAAATGATAATAAAAAAAGATGGATGTGAACAAGAAGTTGATGAAATTTATAAACCCAGACCTTCTGCACTATATTGCTCCTCTCGTAATAAGTTAATGAAAGGCAAAGACCATGACAAATAAATAATTACTCTGCCATCAGGCAGTGAAAGAAGCTGTTTCAGTCACAGAGCATGTTCCATTTCAGTGGGCAGCAGTGGAAAAATAATCACAAGAGAAGAGATGAGGAGATGGGTAAGGGCAGCGGAGAAAGAAATGTTTGACAAAGTCAACTGGAATGTTTATGTTGTGTGTCAGGGGAGAGGATTAGTCTGAAACGTTTACAATACAAAGACCCCAACTTTTCGATATTCAACAGATGTAGTACAAGAGATGTCCTGCAAAAGAGACAGGAGGGTCTTAAGATCAGTGGGAGGTGGCTTCTTTGCCTTTGGACTGCTGCATGCCAGCCAACTGTCCTCCACTCTGCAGATGACCCTCAGGCATGGCCCAGAATCTGTCAGGATCAACTGAGCCGCCTTCAACACATCTGACCAACCCCTACTAATCAGAGAGTCGGTGAAGCCAGCTGGCTGCACATGGTGACAGAGATTTCACAGCAGCATTGAGATCAATGCGATTCTGGGGTAAACTTGGCTGAAAAGAGTTATATGCTGTGGACCGAATTCAAGTAAACATCCCTTTGCTTCTGTTGTTAGTGGCTGTAAAAAGTAAACCCTGCCTCTGGAGAAAGGAATCTGTGTGTGGATATGAAGCCTGCAGCCAACCCTGTGCGGTCAGCACTGTGCAGTCAGCCAGGCCACTACACAGCAGGCCCTGAGGTTATCGCCTACTCAAGTGGAGCAGTGTGCCGTCCATTACCTCACTGTACTATCTGCACAACCAGGAAAAGGGAAATAGCTATTCATAGAGCCTCTCAGGGACTCGTACACAGCATGGGTAAAACAATCTACTCTGACAGATCACAGGGTATATCGACGATTATCATTTTGTGCCTGTCTGGAAGTGATTACTTGAAAAATTATAACCATTATAAATGATTCTCTTACTTAATATATAAAAATTAATAAAGGTATTCATTTCCATTTTAGTGGAACAGTGGTAAGAAGATTCAAATAATTAACTTAACCCTTTAAAGCACGCTCCGTTTTGCGTAACTATTTTTAAATCCTGGTAGCTCTGCAACCACGTAAGCCAGGGTAATAAGTTTTTTTTGCATATGAAACCGGAGGATTTGTACTTACATCTTATGCCATCAGCCTGTCCTAGGTCACAGTTTCCTTCCACATATAGCTTTGCAAAAACTGCATAAAAAGCACTTGCAGCAACAAAAACATAATATTCGCTTTGCCATCTGATCAGCTGTTTGTAACGCTTCAGCGCGAACTATCCCGTGTCTGCCATGACCTGCCCGAAACCGGAAGTGACATAATTTTGAGGAAATGTAGTTTGTTTTTTTTGTTTTTTTTTTTTACCATCAGGGCCTTATGAGCCTATACTGGTGTTTTTAAAAGTTATGTTTGACTTTATGACTTTCTGTGTCGTTTCTGGGATGCTTGGAACTAAAATTGCACTGCTCTAAATGGTTTATTTTGATGCATATGCTGGTTTTTTTGCAAATTTACATTATAATATTTATTTTTCGTTTTTCCTGCACTATATAAAAATTGGTGTATTTCAAAAATAAAACTATGAAGACACTTAAATTTCCTGTGGTGGGAAACTATTTTGTGCAACTTTTTTGTATTTACAGTTTTGAGGGACAGGCATCTTAAATTTCTCTAACTAGAAATATATATTAAAAAAACTAAAATGATTTTCAATTTTTTTATGGTTTATTGCACTTTTTTGCAATTTATGTAATTACTATGCACTTAATGCATACATATTATTAAAATTTGGGCTGTAATGGTTGTATTGATGTATATCAACTTAAAATGCTCCCAAAAATGGCTCTACAGCATGTAAAAATATAATATAAGCTCTGGCGGACTTGGTTCTATGGTAGGTCTTAAAGGGTTAAGAAAAAAAAATCAGTTCTGCTTCTTCTGTTCACTCACATTAAAGTAATCTCAGAAACACTTTTTACTTTTACTTTCCCCTGCTGAGTTCAGAGTCTTGTTTGCTCAGTGTTTTGCAAAGAAAAAAAAAGAAGAATGGCATTTGAAGATTTATATCATGGAAAAATAATCATAATGTTTGAAATACTTTTAGTTACAATCTTGAACAAATGGTCTTTATCACCTGGCTGTTCTCAAGCACAAAGGCATTTCATTATTTGTCGCTGACATCTCTAAAGCAAAGAAAACAATAACACAATAGGCAAAGAATTCTATCTTAAGCTTGTCTCAATGCACCAAGCAAACATGATTCATGGTAAATGGCTTTGGGTTAAGAGGCTGAGATAGAGAGATTGTGGGCTGTACTGTACATGTGGTTAATGATAAACCAAACAAACTGGGCTAGCTCTCCTAGCTGGCAAAACAGGACTTGTTGAAATGTGGATTACGTTAACAATCACTGGTGAGCACAGGAAACTGTCAAAGCCAGGGTCTTAGAATAACATCACAAAAAAATTCATGTTTTCAGCTTTTAAAGTGCTTTTAAAGCAAAAATGTTAGAGAGGGAGAACGAGGCAAAGTAAACACAATTAAACCCATGACTTCCTTCTTTGGAGTTTCATTGGAAATTAAAAGTCTGGCTAATCCCTCAACTTAACCTGAGTGAAAAATTCTATCTACTATATTGAACTCATAACAGTATCATTATGACAAGCATCTGTAATGACAACAAGGGGTAAAAAAGGGTTTAAAACTTTCCTAAACCCTCATAAGTCAGATATACGTCTCAAAGTTTATTTACTCGGGAGTTTAAATGTAGCCTCGAAAAGAAATCTCAGAGTTTCTGAACTTTTTCTTTTGCTTTTCTTTTTAATCTCCAGGGTTCCATCCTGGTTGCTCCAACAACATAATTACATGAACTGTGGAGAGGGGTGAGCGAGAGACACCAGCTAAGCGAGAAGGAGAGAGAGTGCTGGAGCACAGTGGCTTGTCATTATGCATCTGTTTGAACCTTATACAGCATAGACCTAAACTTGAGACTGAGCCAGTGGTGCTCTGGTCCTCGTGTTTCCCGCCAAGTATCTTGTTTTTCTACTTGAAGAATCCACCTCTGAAACAAACACAGCATATTGCCTACTACAAGGGAAAGTTATTTTTAGCACTCTGGCCTATGGAAACTTGTAAGTATACCAAACTTAAATGGTCTTCCACTTTTATTAAATTGTGCAGAATTGTAATTTTTATGTTAGAAGTTAGTTGGGAATATATATATGATACTGATTCTCTGCAGCTCTTTGTCATTATCCTTACTTCTAAAGGAAGACCTTGACTCTCAGCTCTAAATCAGAGCATAGACAATACACTATAAAAACTTATAGTCTGATCAGCAGGCCTCGAAATGTCTTGGATCTATTGCGTCTGCTTTACATTTCAGGTGACAGTTGGGATAGAAAATATTTAAAAAGCAATCAGAGTGGGGAAGTTTTGTTACATTTGTATATTCCAGATATTCCACTAATTCAGCTTAAACTACACAGCAATCCCTTGACTGACACCTCATACCCAGTACCACAACAGCAGCCCATGCCCAATGCAGCAATGGCTCACATTCATTCACACATGCTCACATTCAAGCGCACACACCATTCTTTCTTTCCCCATCTTGATTAGATTACAGTGAGTGAGGTTGGTGACAGCCTCTGGGCACGCTGGAGGAGCGGTTGATATCTGAGCTCCTCAGCCTTCACTCTCAGCCAGTCAAGAGCGCAACGAGATAATATATCTGAAGAGCTGACCTCACCAACAAAATCAGTCTTTTAAAGAATCATGGGAACAATTTTGTCAACACCAGTCACAACTCTTAGAAAACACTTAAGGTTTTAGAAAGACTTTTTTATTATTTGTCCTGCATTGCAAGCACACTGACAGCCAAATATTAGCCTTGTTAATGTGTCACAAAGGCCTCTTGTTGACCCTACAGATGCTTAATCCACTCTACATCAAAGCTCAACTGTCATAGCACAAGCAAAGCAGACAATAAAAAGACATCGCCGATTCTTCAATGAAATGAGTAGGAAGGCTCTTTATTAAAAGATGACTAAACACAGATGCAGCAATTGCATTCCTTTTGCTATAAAACCTCATATCTATCTCTTTGACAAAAAGCAGAGGTAGGATGAAAACAGAAAGGACATTGTTCCTATTGTAGCTCATGACCACCTACCAAGGGCCCTTTAGAGAAGCATTCACCCTGGAATGATCAGGCCACTCTCCCCCCCCAAGGCTCTGCAGGCCTACAGAGACGGCTGGGCCAAACACATCCTGCCCATCGCCCGAGAGATTATTCAACTCAATGAACACATTGAGCGCAGAAACACAGGAAGAAACTGGAGCCTGCTATTCAGCAACATCTGAACCCAAACTACTCTATTCACACCCCACACCAGAAAGTGGCGTGGGTGTGAAAGTGGGAAGACATGCTGCACTTACTGGCTACTTCCAGCGAGGCGTTGTGGCTCACTGCCTCTCCCAGGTAGTTGCGAGCAACACAGATGTAAGAACCTTCATCCGGTTTACTCCGCCGTCCGTGGACGATGCGCAGGAAGAAGAGAGAGCCACTGGGAAGAAGCATGCGCTGAGAACGGGGATTGTCCCTGTCCGTTTCCACCCGCTCTCCATCCTTGTACCACTCCACTGTTGGGGTTGGACGGCCCTCTGCTTTACAGTTGAGAGTTGCGGGCTCCCCTTTGGAAACAATCAGGTCAGAGGGGTGCTCCACAATCCGGGGTGGGGTGTCCTCTTGGCGCAGACGGGATCCTGAGAAGAAATTACAAAAGTGACGATTTACATCTGCGAGTCCTTATTTAAGCTATTTAAAGGAATGATAGGCTTGTTGTGGACTTTGTCTTATTTGATTGAAAAGTTTTAAAGGGTTAGTGCAATGTGGCTACAGTAGATGCATGTAAATTTTAGCAGCTGATGGTAGGCCACTTTAAAATACTTTTTTCAGTATAAATTTTAAACAGTTAAATTAATTCTACTTTACATATATAGCAATAATCAGTTCTTAAGTATTAAACATGCTGATTATTTTTAAATACAGACAAAATTTGATAGTAATAGATGTATTTAAGGTACTATTTGAGGTTGTGGTGATGAAAGAAGTAAAGAACACGTCTCCCCCCCCCCCCAATAGCAGCTCCTGTGGTAAAGGTTAACATTGCTGCACCTTTGTGAGTGTCATTTCACAGATTGAAGAGCAGAAAAGGCAACGAAGGGAAAGGTAAACAAAAATATGACACACCTTGAAGGTTAAAAAGGAAATTAAGAGATAAAAGATAAGATAAAGGTGCCATGTGTAGCTTCATGACAGAAAAGGAGCAACAGCAGAAATTGCACTTTTGAAGAAAGACAGATGAGCCACAGCAGAGCCAACAGCAGTGCCAGGGGGTTAACACCCCAGTGCTATCTCTGGTCATTAATATTGCTCTCTGACCAGTCAGCTGTAGCTATCAAACCTGCTTTACATGCAAATTAGCTTCCTGTTGTTAATTCCTGAAGGGCGGGACTGGATGGCTGTGAATGCATTGTGTGGCTACACACAAAAGTGTGTTGTGTGTGTGTCTGTGTTACCAAGAGAAAGAGCTCTTCCCCTCTCACCATATCTCCCAGCATAGGCCTTTGGAGCCCATTCAGCACCAATTAAAGAGAGTCGGGTATAATTGGAGGCGCAGGCCTGCAATTAATTTACCCAGCATCCCGTGAACTTGCCACACTACCTCATTTATGTGCCATACACCCACCCATGTTACCCAAGAGAACTGGTGCTGAGAAGGCATCTTCTTGTGGTCGCCACATATTTTTGGTAAAGTCAGCATAATTAGTGACAGCTTTGTGGAAAGATAAATCACTTCAAGGCAAATGTGTACTTTGGTCAATGAGATATAATTAATCCAGTATCCCAGTGAAGGACATCACGATCCCAAGTCTTTTGAAATATCCCAATAGTAATGATTTTGACAGGTAAGGGCTGTGCGGACTTTTTGAAAATTGCTTGATTGATGAAAGAGACACTGTTAAAGAAATGGAGTTTTTATCTCAGAGGGTTGAGGCTTCTTCTGCACCTCATCATTCTTACATGAACCCTACACAAACACTGAAATGTGGCGTCAGCTCCTCCATTGGGACCCTGTTTGATGTTCATATGATTCTGCACACTTTTTTTAAAATTATTAGTCACAAACTGCAGTGCTTGATTGCGGTGCTTGTGGGGAAAAATATCACAAAAGCAAACGAGTTGACTGTTTGCAGATTGCAAGGTTGCTGATTATTTTCTTCTCAGGTAATTTAAATTCAATGTTATTATTTTATTTAAAGCGCTTAATCTGGTGGAGGACAAAAAGAAAATCCTCCAATAACTTTTCCAAAAATGAAACACTTGGTGACACTTAACGTGAGCATTTGTTTAAAAACTGGAATTAAAATAATGATAATTAAATGAAATTCTGCGATTAAGATGGTAGCATATTAATGGTGCAGTGCAATAATTGTACACCACAGAGAACTGCAGTCAAAATGTACCCGTAATCAGTACTGTATCTGAAATTATTACACTAACGCCAGCAAAGCTGAAGTTTTATTATTTTGTGGCCACATGACACATAAGATAAAGTCACACACAGAAATCCCCACAATTCTGAAACTGTTTTGGTCCTGCACATCAGACGCTCCGTGGGTATAAAAAACACATTTGTAGATTAAAGCATTTCTGAGAGTCGAACAGAAACAGATGGAGAATTAGAGAGCGATATATCAAGCCTTTAGCAAGAATGAATTAGTCCTCTATCTGGCACTGAATAAAGTTTATAAAAAATACATATCTCTGCTTTCTGGCTATTGAAACCGTCTCAACCAGTACTAGGCTAATTAACCCCCATTTGTAACCTGCTCTCAAAACAGACCTTTTAAGTTAAAGTCCATATGCTAATAAAGACCCAGCCCTTTGGTCAGACAGCATGGAGCTGCACTAACTTTGCTAGCATACACAGGCTGATTACTACTGTAGCAACTGTACCACTACCACCCCTCAGCAGACAAGGCAGGCTAATATGTTTTATTAAAGAGGACTTTGAAGAGCTCAGCCGCTATCTGCTCTGCCCGTTCCCTTCCTGATTTAGATAGCTTCTCTCTAATTTGAAATGGTCTGAAGTTTGGGGCCTTATGGGGGAACCATTAACTATTTAGATGTAGCACACTGTGAAGAGAGCTGTGCAGCAGGCGGAACTGTGTTTGATCATTGACTGTTTACTGTAGATGATTATGGCCGATCTGCATGATGAACATGCAGACTGATGATACAATATGAAGTGGGCCACTGTGTCCTGTAACAGAGAAGCTGGTGAGAATAATTGTATTAATAAATATTCAGCAGTTGAACTACTGAAGTACACTAATAAGTGTTTTGTGTGCGTTTGCTGAGAGGGTGTGCGTTTTGAGCCGTGACTGGGTGCACGGGATGTATCAGTTACACAATGCTATCATCCCTTCCTCGTCACGACTGAATTCTTTCTAGGCATATTTTGCTTGTGTGTGCGTATGTAGGCTTTGCCGTGCTGATCCCCGCAGACACTTTGAGTGACCTCTGTTACTTCAGCTCCATTACCCCTCACCAGGGGAAAGAGAATTATCCTGTCAAGGAACAAACACTCCCGTGCTCCCTTCTACAGGTGCAAGCTTTTAGGAAATGGAAGCTCACTTCACTCCTTCGATGCAGCACACACAGACGACCAAATTTGAGACCGAAATAAGAGATGAACAGAGTGCGTACTTTCACCATTGCTTTCTCGCATTACTTTAAGTTGCACTCCCCTTTATTTCAAAGCGCTGCCCTTCCTTCTCCACTGCCGCTTTCAACCATCCTCCCCCCTGTTTTCTATCCCCCTCGTCACCCCCCACCCCCACCCCACCCCCCCTCTTTGCTTCCAGACAGAGAATGCAAGATGAGCTAATGCAATACACAGCTTCACCAAAGGGAAGCTGGGACTTCTACTGCAAGGATCTGATCGATTGGTGCCTGAGGCAAAATTCTACTTCTCCCTTAACCGTCTCACTTGCTAGAGAGCTTTGTGCATCTGTCTTCTCATTTACTCACATAGGGAGACTCACACTACACAGTGTTAAACTATGCTTGAGGGAGTCTTTGCTCACTGGAGGTAATTAAAAAACAACAACAATGGAGTCAGAGTTTTCTCACTCATGAAAGTAATCTTAGTAACAAACAACAATCCCAATAGCAAAAGCGAACACAATGAATTGGAAAGGCTCATGCCAAACCACATTGCCACAAGGGTGCAGACCTAGACATTGACCCATATACTGTACGCATGCAAGGATTCATGAAGACCTCCAGGCGTTTGCTCACTCTAAAACCCAGACTCTTCCCCCCACTCTAAACATGGATAGACATGGCATAAGAATGAGATTTATGATGGTTCTCATGAAGCAAATGGCCATTATATCACTAGGAATATTTATGTGTATTGAGATTATGGCTACTAGCTTCACATGGATTCATCTATATGTCTTGGGGCTAAACTTCATTTTCACCATGCAACATGAGATGATATACTCTGACTTTATATTCCAAAAGATAATCATGCTTCCTCAATCGGATTAAAGAAATATGCTAAAAAGAGACAGACTACTTCCAATGAAAACAACATAGTGAAACCTCAGGAGGGGACTATTTTTGCACTGGACTTGTAAAACTATCATGAGAGATGATATAATCAAATAAAGTCTCTTTAACTTTGCAGTGTAAGAATTTATTTGTTAATGTTTACTGCCAGTGTTAATCGCCCAGGTATCAACATGAAGAAGCAATAGAGTGCAACTGTACGGTAACAAGTTACAACTATTCCTAAGTCTGGGATGTGGCAATCAATCGAGCTAACTATTCTGACTTAAAATAGAGAAGAAGGCCCTCCATCGACCTTAACTCTCAGCAGCCTGAGGACAAGAAACCCCCCCAAAAAACACAAGGTTAGCTTTCGTAGAGACACGGGCCATTTCGTTAACACTTTTGCACTTTGAATTTAAAATGCAGTTGGAAGAAATCTAGAAAAGAGAAAAATAAATGAATAGGAAATAATAATAGAAATAAACAAAGAAAAAGAGACAGAATTAAAGAATTAAAAAATACTCTTTACTTCATAGCCTCAAGGATATACTTCTAATGCACTTGAAATAATTCAGTGTATATTTTTGGATTAAAACCATTGCTGACCAGATGAAAGTCCTCTGCTTTGCTAGTTATGTCCTTCAGCCTTTTTTAAATGTTTTTTTTTTTAAATTTCATGTCATTTTATTAATTTTTTGGCTCTTTATTCTGCTTCATAGTAGTTACCGTCTTTGCGCTGAAAAGCTCTATGATTGACTAAAACAGAACCTAGAGGAGGAACATGAATCCAGTTCCTTGTGAGACCAACTCAATACCAAAAATATTAAAATGTTAATATGATTTTTTTCTGTCCATTGACACCAGTCCATCAGTGGGGAAGACAACTGCATTTATTTTTATATATATATATATATATATATATATATATAATTTTTTTAACTAATCATGCACCACTGACTAAATCCCTATATGAAGGACTGAAGGAAAGAAGAAAGACAAGCTAAAAAGACGTAAAACAATTACCTAGCTTCAGCAATCAGTTCTGGTCCAGTGATTTCCCTAACTTCAAAAATGAATGTGCCTTTGTCCCTCACAGCTGTTTTCCATGGCTACTATCTTCACAGAGTGTGAGGAAGAGGAAGGGAGCCAGGCACCTGCCCTTTACCCCAGAGTACTCACGGGGGAGAAGGACAGTGAAGCAATTTAGATCCGTTGTCAGTCTGGTCCCCTGAGGTAGGGAGACAGGATAATGTGTCTACTTCCTTGACTGATAAAACTTCACAATGCCGGGTCATTTGACTGTCACAGAACAAAGGATCCCAGCGACAAATTTCATTTGATTATATGAGTGAAGTTGCTGCAAGTTTAATTTCCCCCATCAAAATGGGCAAGGTCACAGAATATCATAAAGAGAGGCAGTAAAATTGAAAGCTATTGCAGGAGCCTTAGCCGTATCATCACAAGCCATATCAGATGTCCAGCTGAGCAATGGTAAGAGATATGGAATATGGATCTGTGATAAGGAAGGCCAAGCACAGTAGGGCACTTTTTATCTACAGCCCCATTAATCTGTGATTAGGGGACTTAAGAGGGATTTATGGCAGAGATAAGAGCAAAGGGTGTGTCCCTCGGGGTAGCCAGGCGTACACAGGAGCCACGCCTGCTCGGGACAGGGCTGGCCAATAAATGACTTAACACAAAAGAAAAGGCACCCTTTTCTGATGAATTAGAGACGATAAGGGAGAGAGGGGCAGAGATAAGCGGGAGAGACGGACACAGAGAGAAAAGACGAGGTACTGTACTCCTGCTGATCAGATGACATTAACAGGAAAGTGAAACTGAATCTTTTACCGTTTCAGCCTCAGAATCCCACCCTGGAATGTGCTGCATGAATGACTTTGCCAGTTGCATCAGATCAGACCTGTTTTTAATGTTACACAAGGCTATCGCTTACACTCCTAAGAGGCAGGATTAGAGCCCTGTGTGTGAGTCTGTATGGAGCTCCAGAGGTTGGGTGATGGAGGGGGTTGATGGATATCTTTATGGCCTCTTTTCCTCCTCATCTCTTTGTCTCCATTTACCAAACACAACAGGGTATGGTTACCTCGCTTATACTACATCAGCACTTGAGAATAGTTATCAATTTCCAAAAAATGGTATCTCTGTCCAAATGCTTTTTTAACACAAGCAAACCAGAAGATTGTTATCTATGAGTTTATACACAACAGTACACTATTGGGTTGGCTGTATTTGTTGTTATAGAAACGAACACTCTCACAGATTACAATGCTCCCATTGATATTTGAGCAAAATATGGCTGTGGCAAACTGGCAATTTGCATACACATCACAACACCCCTTGATAAAAAACAAAACAACCCCCCTCCACCCTGCTTACTATTGTGCGTTTCAGCAGAGCCCACTACAATTTATCCAATCAATTCTTATAATTTTCATAATATGATAAACATAGAAGAAGAAAAAGTAAGCCCAATTACTTGTTATCTTCCACCATACTTGCTCCAATTTCCAACTTGTGCAAACACAACTTAACTATTAAGATCTGTCAGAGTCCCTTTATCACTGTTGTTGCCTTTGATCATCCTGTTGCTTGTTCTCACCTGCAATAAAATCGTGACAAATCAGCTGATGATACCATAAACAAGGCGTTCTACTTCCTTTACTCGGGGCCAAGGGTTACTAGCATAACTTCCAACGCTCTAGGATATTCACACTTATCGCTCATCAGGACAAGAGCCAGCAGAGGTCTCAAGGCCTGAAGCACCAGCCCGAGTTCCTGGCTGTGTCAGCTGGGAAACGCATCCTGGCGCATCCCTCTGCAATGCGAGCCAGGTTGAGAGTAAGACAGCATAGCAAAGTACTCCTTTGGGAGGCTGGAGCTCATCCTGCTCTGGGGCCCCCATCTGAATCTAAGACAATAGTAGCAGGATTTTAACTTCTGCACCAGGCTGTAGATACAAGGCACAGGAACAAGTATGATGAATGCAAAAATATTTGTTTCGTGTGTCTTTGAAAGAAAATGTGAGCACAAACGTATTTATAAATAATGTTACACACTGAGGTTTACCCCCACAGTTTAAACAATCCAACATAATTTCACATACACTGTCAGCAACATACCAAGCAGGAGTAAATGTGAAAAGATGTGGCAAGAGAAACACACACACTAAAAATAATGAATTTTCAACAGGCACCCATGGGACACAATTGTGAATGAATTGCAGTTCTTCCTGATACCAATCTGCTACAGTCAGTGTCATTAGACACAAACAAAAGCTGTCAAACTCTGCAGAAGGCCATCAGGGCAGATTTCATTCCTACAGGATAAGTATAATAGCTATTCTTTATTATATCAATTCACTGGGAAGAGGAGGAAATCTGCAGTGGAAAAGACTGGAATGCTTGTTAGGATGCAGCCTGTCAAATTGGCTCTGGAGACCGCAGGCAGATGGGATGAACAGAGCAGCGTGGATGCAAGTACAGAGTCCGTCTGTCTGCATGCATGTGTGTCAGTCTGTCTGGTATCTATCTATCAATCTATTCACAATGTGTGTGTTTGTGTGTCTTTGAGCAGACTTGCAGACTCCTCAAGTTGACCCTGTATATTCACAGTGATGACCTGAGAAGAAAACCTAGCTCAGACTTCTCATGAATGCCGGTGTCAAAGATGTCATTCCATCAGCAGTGCAGATACCCCAGGAAAAGAGTTGTAATTAATATGGAGTGCAGATGACAGGCTTGGACCTTCTATTAAGGAGCTTCATGCAGCACAGTCAAGGCTTCAAGTAAGAGTGGGGAGGGGATGGGGGGGATTACTGAAAAGAAGCACAAGGGAGCAAGACTGGGCAATTACTTCTTGTTTTTGTTTTCCAGCATTGCCGGTTTTTAATGAGGTTTGACCAGTGTGATCTCTGGGATACATCAAAGCTTTCTACAACAGCAGGATAGGAGAAGCAGAGGTAATTGAATACACTGGTACATTTATTTCCCAACAGGGGACAGTGAGTATCTCACTGCTGACTTACGCAAGCTGCTAGACTTGAAATCCTCAAGTGATTAATACAACTGTATTTCAGCAAAATTAAGTGTTTACTGTTTTTGAAAAAATAAAAAAAAGCATTCAAGCAAGAATTATGAGCATATTTCGATGGGAATGGCACAGTAGAGTAAATGTAAATAAAACAGTTTGCTTAATTTAATTTCAAAAAGTGCTGCCTGCTTAGTTTTGTGTCAGTAACAATATGATCAGGTGATTCTCTCCTCCCAAGGTCGCTCTCTGGGCTAACTGCAGTATTTCTGTCCAGCCACTAGACATGTGGGGACTGAAGGCAGGGGAGGGGCTGAAAGAGCAGTGAGGAGGAAGAGGGACCAGCACACTCAGCTGGCACAGCCCAGTCGTGGGGAGTAGGGCATGTGGGCTTAATGCCAAGAAAGAGAACTGCTCTGAAGAGATGCCAATGTGAATTGAGGCAGGCATGGCCAAAAGCACCTAATGCTTTTTTAAATGTTATTTATTTGATGGCAACAGTGATACAAGTCTACTTTGGACCAGCGTTACATTACAGTTGCTTAGTGCAAAGCTGAGGACCTTAACTTCTTATGTGGGCTATTCTAAACACTCAGCCAAAAACATTCTGTAGTAAATCTCAGACAGCTGCATGCAGAAAGGGAATTTCATTTATTGCATTCAGTCAAGGGCACAGTGGTAACATCTGAATGTAGAAACCCGGCACATTTCCTTCTGGTGCCCTTTAGGTTAAAAGGGCAAATACAGAGCACATAGTATTGATGTGTCAATGTGTGCAAGCTTAGGTATTGGCATATGCAACAGCGGTTCACATACTCTTGGCTATGATGGTATTCTTAAAGTGAAACGTGGCTCCCACAGCATAGGTTAAGACTCTGTGGAGCCATGTGGCAAAATCCCAGATACACCAGCATGGGCCTGCTGAGTGGGACATGGCCCAAGTCCAGCCAAATGGAACACAAATTGCCCCAAACTGTTCAAAACCTTGCCTGGAAAAAATTTAAGTGGGATGTAAGGTTTGCCATGTGATGCACAGTAAATATTTGGTCAAAATTAATGAAGGGGCAAAGTCTGCCAAGAAGCCTTTTTCTAGACGTCCACAGAGGGGAGACTGTGCCCAGTCTGGCATTAAAAAGAAATTTCCTTTTGCAGACAACTGCTCACTGGCCTGAATGCTTTCCAGCACCCACTTACCACGTCTCTTCCTCAAAACATACACACCAACTGTCCAGGTACACAATGTAATGAACCAAATACTGCTTCCTTTGATGTTTCAAAGTGAAAACAACTTGATCGCAAATTTAGTTACTCCCCATCTGTCAGTGTTCCACATTTGACAGCAGAAGCACTGCTCAGACTAAAGCTGTGAGAAATGCTAGTTTGGAAATATTGATTTAGGATGATTTAAAAAAAGAAAAAAGAAAAGAGAAAGTATATCTGAGTATATCTTAACATCATGCCCTGCCACTGGTCTACTCAACATCCTCTTTTAAAAGTGACCTGTTGAACTGCCAAAATAATGATTTTCAGACAGTACTTCATCATATATGCAGTGCAATACATTATGGTGTGAAAGTCCTTTGTTAGGATAACGGGAAATATGACCATATGTGGAAACGTGTGGAAATATACATGAAAATACAGCACACAAAACAAAAACTGAGTTTGTAAAATTTAACAAGCTTGTAAGTCAATATTTGGTATGACCAATGCCAACGTATTCTTCAATACACTCCAAGTCTTTTAGGCAAACTTTCTTGTAATTTCTTTAAAAAGTCTTCAGGAATAGTTATTCAGGACATTCAAAGTTCTCCTTTGGATGTTGGCTGCCTTTTGTGCCATCGTCTATCAGGATGCCACACTGGTTCAACGTTAGTTAGATTCCTTTTTATGCTGAATGCTCCACAGGTCACTGTTAAGTCATTTAACGAACAACAACAAACCAAAAAAAGAAAGAAAGGAAAATGGTCAGGTTCAAGGACTGTAATTAAAATGAATGAAAAAGCAGCCAATGGCCAAACTTTAAAAGATCTTCAGAAAGCCTGACCAGACCAGAGAATTATAAGTCTGGCTCGTTGAAAGAAAAAATAAAGAAATAAGGGGTCGCTCAAGACTTTTGCACAGTACTGCAGCTAAATTGAACATTAGTTAGATTTAGAAGCTACGAATGGAAGAAGAGTTCTGAATTATTTTGGTCTTGTCTAAGATGCTCAACGTATTCCCATCATTGTCACTGTACGCTGTGTAGAGGTGAAGAAAGAACTGTAGTATTTTCTGGCTAGACAACCTGTCAAGACTACATTTTAGCAGGAAGTAAAGCCTTTCTACATTAATGACTTCTAAGGCAGGAAAGGTGAATCTTTCAAGGCAAAGTGCAAACAGGGAAATGGGGATGAGGCCCTAAACCTACAATGAACCTGTTTTAAGTCAGAAGTATGAAGCTCACCATTGAGAGTTGCTGACTGACATACAGACAAATACCAAAGCAATCTTATGTTTAAACGCTGAGGAAGCTGTCTTTCACAGAGTACCTACAATTGTTATTCAATTAGAGCTTTCATGGTTTAAGCAAAAGACGGCACATCAGAAGGAAAGACGGGAGGTGACTGCAAAACAATCACACAGTTGAAGGACTCTGAACTCTTTACAGAAGAACTGAAGCAGATTTGCAAGTCTCTCGAAACTGAGAAGTAAAAGCTTTCTGAAAGAGGGGAAATTCGGAGCCTTTACACATAATTAAAAGGCGTTATTCTTGTTCAAAGAGTTCAATAGCATTTGGACATTTTAGAGACTGTGGCACTTCACACATTATCAACCAAGAAAATAAGAGGAAAAAACAGTTTGGGGTTTTTGTGTGAGATTCAATGGTGACATCAGGTTTCAGAAAAAATAATGTCACCAATTCCCAGAAAATATGTGAGGCTGATAATGGGCTGGGATTAAAGTTAATCTCTTAACTCAGAGCAACAGTGTATTTACATGATGGGAAAAAAAAAAAAATCACCCAGTTATTTGAAGCCTCCTCACCATGGTTACTGCTGAATGGTAGAACAGGCTCCAAAAGCAGTCCTGTAATAGTAAGTTTCAAGGTCACCTTCCCATTAATTATGTTTTTCAGTGCTTCCCCTTAAATAAAGTGCACCCCTCCTACTTCTATCACTGTCTTTTGTGTGACAGAATTAGCCCCCAGGAACCAGTAGATTTAGCTGCTGACAGAACTCACAATAAGAGTGGCTTTTAATCATGAATCTGCACTGCATAAATAGATAACAAATGTTTCAAAACATAAAATAAACAGAATAATAATAAAAAAAATGTTTGACATAGGAAGACAACCTTGTCACCAAAGGGAATCTTGAATCTTAACAGTGGCAGCATAGCTGAGAGGGGGAGGAACCAAATACATTAATCAACTAATTAGCAGTCTCTCTTTTAACTGCTAATTTAATCTATTCCTCTCAGCCTCTTTAATGGTATTTTCCCCTGTCAGTTATAACCAAAGGGAGGTTTAGCATTTCAAAAGTGTATCCAGGCCTTGAAATGAGAGGGTAATAGAATGGTCACAGAGGCTGGGAGGAGGCCTGAGCTCTGGGAGTGAGAAAGAAAAGACGGATACAGGGAAAGGCTGTCCTCAATGCCATCTCTCAGTCTCCCCAGTGGAGAAAATGAAAGGGAGGGAGGTCTGAACCTTTTTAAAATGCACAAGGCAGAGCACCCCACGGTAGCACAGCTTCACCGCCACAGCAAACGGTAGGCCCAGGGCAAGCCCTGTGAGAGTTCCTGAGCATGCAAATGTTAGACACGTGAGGGATGTTGGCCATGCAGCCCGAAAACCAAACCAAACCCTCACCGCACCACTGAAGCTTTGTTCCAGGATCTTTAATTTACTCAGCACTTCTAAAAATCAACTTCACCTGTCCCCACATGTCCTCCTCTAAAAAACCCAACTCACAGTTTACCACCTCTATCACCCTAATCAGCACATTCAGCAGTGCCATGAGGGAACAGTAAGAATATGCAATGTGCGCACAGGGAGCCATATCAAGAGTATTCCCACAAGCTGGCGTATCGTGGTATGTTTGACTGCTCCATCCTCCCCTTCGTCCTCTGTTCTTCCTCCCTCCATCCCCCTTCAACACCCTAGGGTAGCCTTTGTGTGTAGCTGCACTCCTCTCTTCACACACCCTCAGTCTCTGGTGAACTATTCTCTTCCCCTCCTCCATGCCTTACAATCGCCCCGTTAAGGCAATACAATACGGCCTCCTCGTCCCTTCCCCACAGGCTTTTTCTGCGTGTCGGCCTGCTTTATTTAAGAAAGACTCTGCACTGACCAGTCACAAAAAAGGCAAGTCTTAAAAAAATTGGGCCAAAACAAAAAAAGAAAAGAAAAAAAGTGGGGGATGGGTAAAAGGATGAAGAGATTTCTTAAGCCCCTTTTGCCACCCCACACAAACACAAGCCCCATGTGCCTGTCTTTTATTCTTGATCACATCTATATTACTGAAATGATCAGGACACCAGTAATACATTCAGGATAGATCAAAAAAGCATGCATGTGTGATACAGAATCAAATGTAACTTGTAGGGCTCTGTAGGAAACAAAAAAGGTCTTTATATTTTTTTAATAACAGAAAGCTGTGGGAATTCTAAGGGTGCCATTTGTGAAATGGGACGGAAACCAGACAACACCGTTCATCCTATAAGGACACAACATTCATCACTTTTAGACCGAGTGGCAAGAGGGAATGTTTGTCCTCCACGTCAACCGACAGAACAAGATGCATTAACTATATTGGCCCAGGAGTCTAATAGCCTAGACATGCCTGCTGCCTTCAAATATCAGCCAGCTGCAGACTAAAATGCTTATATGACTTATATGAAGTTATGTTCCAGAGTATTCTTAGTGTAGACAGCTTATCTCTGTCTGGCTATACGTTTTTGGGGCTTAGACCGACAGACAACTTGACAGACAAAGTGATACTTGCTAAGTAAGTCATGACAACATTATCAGCATGGAGCGAGCAATACTCTACGAAACTCACACCGTCTAAACTGAATCCTGGTGAGACACAGCCGTTAATTCCTGTGGTACTTAAAATACCAAGAAGTTGACACAAAGGACATTGAGAAGTATCTTCCTCAGGTTTTTTTTTTTTTAATCTAAATCCTCCATTTCTCCTTGCAGACATCCGTATCAGTTGAGCTGCAGCCACGGCAAATTACAAACTATTGACGTCAGATGGATTTGTTAATTAATCCAATTAAGCAGTCCTTTGAGGTCATTAAAAGAAGAGCAGCCGAGGGAAGGCAGATCATCAAGAGTCACTGCCTAATTTATCTGCCCTCAAACAAACTGTTTTGAAATGTTTATCTTGTCGGTCATTAATGAGTTAGCCACAGTTCTCATGGACAGGAAGAGCACACTCGCTGGCCTCCCACATTCCTCCATGTGTTTTCACTAAGCCAAAGTCTACCTAATCCCGGATCTTAGGGTGTAAAACCCAGTTTGATTCGGATTAGGATCAGATTAAAGTGTATTAGTGGAAGTTATGGAGCTACAGCTTTATGGACACCATCATCTCACGCAGGTGTGAGATTTTTAGAGGTGACACGACAGACTCGAGACTCAAATTTCTTAAGAAATCTGCTTTGCTTACCCAAAATCAGTTCAGAAGGTTAAACGCTCAGATAAATCATTATTTCATCATCATCAAATTTTCATCATATTTTATTCGCCACATGCAGTAAACTGCAGTGAAATGATTATTTGTATTTTGGGGCCATTTGAAGCAACTCCTAAACACTATTTCACAGAACTGATAAAGAGAAATGGGTAAGGGAAAGACTGGCTTTAATGAGCATGTTTCCAGGCCATGTGGTAAGAAGCCAGGAGACAGAGATACGTCTCACCTGTGGTCTCTGGCCATTAATTGGCTCTGGAACCTGCTGTGTCCTGTCATATGAAATGTTGTGATGTAGCAGGTGGAAGTGCTCCACGATTTATCAGCACTTATGGGTCAATTTGTCAAGACCTCCACAGCTTGAATGTGCCGGGGCTGGAGATGCTTACCGAGGTGGTACCACTCCCACTGTCTATGTTTTTATCAGCATGACTACACATTCACACTTAGGCACTCTGTTGGGCTGGATGTAATCACTCCAAGGGTTTATAACAGCATAGAAGCCAACTTTTAGAGGAAAGTCTGATATGTGCCTTAAAGGTAGAGCCTCCCTGTTAATATATATATATATCATTCTAACAACCCTTATTTCCTCAGAGTAATCCATAGCATCTTTCTGTGTGTGAGAAGCAGAGCCACCTCTTGCCCTCATCTGAATGGCACCTCTGAGGCGAGTGCAAGGTTTGATGAGCACTTGGAGGAGAGATAACAACCATTTAGTGTATAGCAGGAGGACAGATCATTCTGATAACAGGGCAAGACAAGACAGAAGGAGGTATCAATTTACACCCTTCACACACAGCAAAGCGGCAATAAGCAAGTCATCACAAGTCTGTCAGGGCAAAGGTCATTTTATCTCTTACTTGCTATTTCATAGATACAAGAAGTATTAAAAATATATTCTCTCACCCAGGCTAAATCTTGAACGTTTAGAATAGGATACAAAGACATGTTACTAAATGCCACTGAGAGTTTGCTTAAGGGATCTGATATATTCCCTACTCCAGAATAAAGTTCTCAGCCATGCAATTAGTGGCAAATGTGAAATATTTTTTCCTGGGAAGTGGCATGAAATCTAATTTTCCTGACACTTGTGTCTAAACCAGGGCTAGTCATTATAGTATTTCTTGTCCAGTCCATCTCTCCCCAGAAAACATCCCGAGACATTCACAGACGGGAGTAATTGGAAACTCTGCTCTCCTACAGGACGGGACCATTACTGGCTTAGGAGCCAGCTTAGGGCGGAGCAGATTCAGTTCTCAGCCCTCACCTCTGACCTGACTTCCTGTTTAGGTGCTACAATATTTTCTTGTAGGTTCACAAGCTCTCCCCATCACCATACAATAAACAATGGCCAAACTTGCATGAAACAAGTCAGAGGTTCAAATAACTCAATGCAGAAACACTGAATCAAAAAATGGATGAATATGGGCTGCCAGACCTTATAGGGAATGAACTGGATATTTTATTGGGGATAGGTCACTTTAAGGCTTAATAAAAGTCATTTAAGTGTGAGTATGAGTTTTGCTGACTATTACTTAGGTAATGAGGTGTGCAGTAGCAACAGTAAACTGCAGTAAAGGGTTCAAATGTCACTGCTATTTCTCTGACACAGTAGTTTCTTTACAAATATAATGTATATTGAGCATCTTCCTGTATAGAAGTTCTGATAACTAGTTTTTTTTGTTTTGTTGTGCAGTTCTTTGTCTACAAAATGTCCCCATTCCAAACCCTCTCCTCTTAATGTCCTAAAATGAGGTGGTAAGCATTTCTTCTCAACTCTGAAGCAGCTGACCTGGAAACCCCAGCTAGCACGGTCCAGAAACTCTATAAAGAGATCCATGTGATGGGTGAGAAGAAACAAAATGTGAAAGATAATGGGAGGGGGGTAATGCAGGATTAGGCAACAAAGACACCTAAAACTGTTGTAGTTCTACATGAGTTGCATACATTTGTATTACAAAACAACCGATGTAAAAAAAAAAGAAAGAAAAGAGAATAATCTCTGTGATTTGATTTTAATTTTATAAGCATAAAAATAGTGTTGCACTCAGCAATAATCGTGGTCCAGGGGGAGAATCTTGACATACATAGAAACATGTTCCCCATAGGGGCATGTGCTGTCTGTATGACCGATGATAGCTGCTCTTTCCACTCATCCCATACGGCCTCAGCACTTTATGTGTGACTTTATGTGTGCTCAGCTTTTAAAAGTTAAGACAACCCCTTTACCCTGGATGTTGACTTTTGTGGTGAAAGAAAAAAAAAAAAATCACCGTTTCGTGTACTTTTCTCATTTCAAAGCATGAAAGTGAAAGAAAATACATTAATAAAATAGGATCATCTTACAAAGGGCAGAGCAATGACTACAACACACTTCCTAACAAAACTCCAGCTCTCAAAATGTGTTTACTTATTTCTGGTAAAGTTTGTAACTACATTAGTGCAGAAACCATTCTGCACGGAGTGCTCCTAAATCAAATACGTTTGTGCATCCACTGTCACTTAAATCATTTTAAAACGGCCTTTATAAAATTAAAGATTAAAACTTGAATTTAATTCTTCCCCGAATTTTTCATTTCAGCTAGTAAAACCCCAGTTAAAGGCTAGCAGATTACTTTGAATCATTACCAACGACTTACCTGAGCACACATGGAGAATTCCTAACAGAAATACAAATCCAATTAAAGTTGGAGACATCATTCAACGTCTCTCTTGTGAGAAATGTTCTCGTATAATCCAAATTATATAAATAAAAATTGAGGCATCCGCTTCTTCATGTCAAACTGCACTCAAAGGGAAAAAGCTTAAAATCCACAGTTTAAAAACAAACACACTGATTTTCGTTTGTGAGTCCCAAACGCAAATGATAAAAGTCCAAGATCAGTCCAACACGAGCCTGATATGGCTTCTTGGTGTAGGTGAAATTGGGGAGTTGAGATGGGAAAGAATAAACCAGAAACAGTCCGAGATTTCAACACATGTTCTGTTCCAGTAGTCCAGTTCAACTGAATGATAGCATGTGTTAAATGTGTGCTAGAATCTCTCAGCGCAGAAGTGGCAGAGCTTTATCCTTTCTTTGGATTCATCCCGTTGCTGCTTTCACTGACCAACCAGGATGTGTTGTTTAAATCGTTTAGTTCCTTTGTGCAAAAAAAGTAGCAAAGTAATAATTCCAGCGCAAAGCAAAACTTAAGTCCAAAAGTGCGTGAAATCACGCCAGCGGTCGCCAGAGTCCACGCTAAACTGCTTGCAGTCACATTATTTCATTCCAGTTCTGAATGTGTCACTTGAGATCGGAAACTTTGCGAGTTAGTCCTATCCTCTCTCATCCACCGGATCCGGACACAAGATCACTGCAACTTTTCCATCACTTTCCCCCCCGTTTCTCCTCCGCTGCAACTCCTATCACTTGTGCGCGTCGCAGACACCGAACTTCAGGCGAGTGGGGGGGGAATACGGATTCATATTCACAGGATTTCATTCAAGGAAAGCGGAATGCCTCGTCAGTTGGTATGCGCCTTTCTACCCCCTCCATAGACCCGAATCTTTCGCAGAGAGGAAATTTAACCTCTTCCTGCCTGGATCCCACCGAGCAGCAAAGTTTCACAGAGACAACTGGCAGTCTACTGTAATTTCTTTCAGTATGTCCAGTCATGAGACAAACCCTAGAAAGCTAGTCTATCCGGATATGTGTTTTATTATTTCTGTGGCTCCTGACCACGAACATGCAACAGCCGATTCCAGTGCTATTCCTACAGGGATTTAATATAATGTTTTCACAACTCATAGTTAGTAGTCCCTGTAATGGGTTTAACATACTTTAAGGTTTTGTTTTCCCTCCGATGGTTTCTTAGACCAGTGATTATGCAACTTTATAAACTACTTTAGGTATAAAATTTTGTTATTTTAATCATTTTAAGCATTAGGCTAGAGTTGGATGAAATATCTCTTCTTTAAATATCCAATACTGTTTTTAAAACTCCCTTTGTTTTACAGTACATGTAAAACAGTAGTCCTCCAGTCCAAGCAGCTAAATGCTGAGACTGGGAGCTGAACTCATAACATGTTTTTCCAAATACCCCCAGCCTTTCCACCGTTTCAGAGAAACAGTATGAATACATTTTAATATAAACCCAAAGAAAACAGCTCACAGTTATTGCGACAAAGTGCACCGTCCATGACCACAGATAGTTAATTGAATTCTGACAGTATTTATATTCTAGCTTATCATTTCCTTAAAACAAAAACAACAACAACAACAACAACAACAACAGAATAACCTATATAAAATGTGTCGTCCCGCGCCCCCTTTTTTGTGAGATTTCTCCGCTATGGTCAAATCAGTGCAGTTTATAGATCCCAACTTCTGTAGGCATGACGACTTTAGACAGCGAGTAGCTGTCTAACATGTATAAATTACAACTCAGCAGGATATACTATATACTTTATTAGAAGACCCAAAATGTGGAAAGAAAAAAAAAAGGAATAGCAAAAAAAGAGCCACTGAAAGACACATTGCCTCACATTAGATCAGAGCGTCTGTGTCGGATCAATTGAGCATTTGTTACCACACAGCGCCCTCCAGTGAACACTATGTGAAATAATCCAACAACGACTGCTTTGTCTGCTTTCGTGAAAGAAGGTGTGGCAGTATTACCACCTGGCACTGAAATATGTGCCCCAGCTTTTTTCAGACAACAAGGAAGTGTTCACACTGTGAAACCTGAGCACACTGGCTTGCTGTGATTACTGTTATAAGGCGTTCATCTTCATTAGAGGGAAGGAAACAGAGTATAACAAGCCCTAACAATCCTTTCTGTTTTACCATGACAGCATTTTGGATGGTAAAAATATTATTATGAATACATAAATTAAAAATATTTCTAACACGCATGGTTTAGAACACCTCTTTCTGCATTCTTAAATTTAAAAAAATATTCTTAGATCTACTTTAAGCCTTCGCTGCTTTGATTGTTTCCTTCTCTGTGCCCCAGTTTTCACTCCTGCTGATGAACAATTCCACATGACTGACATATTAAGAGAGCAGTCTGTTTTTGTTTCTCATTCATCCATGTGTGCATTACATTACACTTTTACACACTCCATTCTCACTCCATCCTTGTGCCAGGTTTTCCTAAAAGCTTTTGCAGCCCTGGATCTCTAAAGTGGCTGTTCAGTTGATCACTACCAGTTGAATAGTAAAATTTCCTCTAGCCAGCAGCAGATGACAGTAACATAGAAGCAATTATCAGCTAAGTTCATGGTTAGCTCCATCAACACAGGAGGGTGTATGAAAATGCTGACTGCTACAAGAGGACGTGAGTATTTTAATGGCTAGATGTTGCCCAGCAAAGACTAAAATGTAGGTATAAAACTGAATTTCACATAGCAGACACAGTTATCTGTGTCACAGATCACTCATAGGGCTGTCTTATGTCTTTTTTCACATTAGCTACAAAAAAGGAGACCCCCCCCCCCTCCCAAGATGACACAAGAGAGGCCGAAAATTGTTCCCAACAATAAAATGCCGTTATGCTTTTATGCCATTCTTGGACTCTAACCAGGACCAGGACAATAACTAAATATGGTCAAATTACATTAAAGTCTTTTGTAATCTGTCTTCTTGTAGTTTATTTTCTTCTTTCTTCACTCTTCTTCAATAGTTGTTAAGAAAAGAAAAGAAAAGACAAGAAAAGACAAGAAAAGAAAAGAGCCAGTACAAGTTATGATGACTGAGCTCTGTAAATGGAGGTTCTTTGTCCTCACACTTCCTTCTATAACCTTGATTAGACTAGCAAAGGGAAAAAAAGTGACACAATATCAAGGCTGTGATGGCAAGAGCCAAGCTGAGAGCTTTTAACACTACAGCCTAACGTTTCCTACAAAACATCTTCCAAGAATTTGTGAGGTAAAAAAGGACACAAAAACACCCGCTCCCAGACTGCAAAGTGCTCCAAATAATGTTTTAACAGTTGTTAACTAAAATTACTTTTTGATCCTGTCAAAAATTTCAACTGGTAGTTACATGGCATTGCAGTTTTGTACTTACTGTGAAAGATCTGGCTACACTTGTGGAATCGCCTCAAAGTCTGATGTTTTCTGTGAAGTTCAGGATTGTTTGGCATCTGTTTGCACCAATGGGACTTCTGTAATCCAGATAGGCGATGGGTCGCATGTGGACCCTTATGGTCTTTAGGGACTCCCAGCATGACCAACATTGCAAACACCATCACCAGCAAACCAACAATCTGCATGGCGATGAGTCTACACAACACAGAGCCAGGGTAATGTAGATGTGCATATAAAAACACACCTTTCAAACAATCTACTGAAGTAAGGAAATTTCACAAACACGCCTTAATTCATCCCTGCTCCAATTAGATAAAAGACACTCCTTAAAATGTAGCAAATAATAAAAATGCAATCCAAATTCTCCAAAGCAACAACTTGCAAACACTGCCGCACTTCCCACCAGTCCTTCATGCTGCTACTCCTGAGATCTGCCAAAATACATAAACCCCTGCAGTCTTGGCTACCCTCCTAAATCCAGGGACAATGTTTCGCCCCAGAGTACGATGGGATCCTAATGAGGGCAAGTCTATGTACAATATGCGTGGTGAAATTCGCTCCCTTCTCCATCTCTTCATCCCAATGCTCAAAGGAGAGACTCTCTCTCATCTTCCCAGTCTTTTCTTTCTCTGATAATTCTTTTTAATATTCAAAAGGAGTTTGTGGACATTCTGTCTTTTCTTATGATGTTTCTATGCATGCAGCAGCACAGGGGATCCTGTTGACTACATGCTGGGCGTCTTTTCAATTCTGCTGGCCTCCTCACAAAACCTAGGCCCCCTCAGCACAGAGGTGATGGGGTGAAACACAGGCAGGCTATAGCAAGGGAGCCTACATCCCCCTTTTTTCTGACTAAGACTATTTAATGGCTTTCATTCCCATCTCGCCAGCACACCAAACAAGATCGCATAAGACAAAAACTTTCCCCCTCAAAAAGATGCTCCCTATTGAGAGGCAAACACAACACTCTTTCCCAGAAGACAGAAAAGTGATGCAGTATGGGATTTAACGTTCCACAGGCTAGCGTTGTTACTCCTAAATCCATTGAGGCATAAACAGAGACAGACTTGCAATTGGAGTCACCTTGGAACCACAGGTACAGTATGTTTGAGTTTCCTTCACAGGCTTTTCGGCTGGACTGTTACCATACTTTACTCGCCTCACATTCACTACAGTCAGCTTCTTCTCATTCATGTCGTGTCCTTGCAGAGCCATCCTTTTATTTATTCATTGTGCTACTTTTATAACACAACAATTCAAATTTACAGTCTCCTTGAGTTAGCAGTGGACAGCACAACCCCAAGGTGTTTTCAAAAGATAAAGACGAACAACTTGAAGAAAAAAGGACTTGTTTAAATGGATTCTCATAGCATTTTACAAGACAATCAGCAAACACCTCCAGGGAAACTTTGTCCTGCTCCTGATTTTGACTGTAATGCATTTTACAGTTGCACAAGTAGCCCATCACAAATCAAAGAGAATATCTGAGATGTCAGGAGAGAAATGTCCTTTGACAAGCAAGGTCAAGTCTCTCTGGGCTTTATGCTCAGATCCAGACCTGAAGCTCCATGAAATAAACAAAAGAAGACCAGAAAAAAGCCATGTCCTCTAGTCACCACAAAGCAAAAGATGGACTTAAAACAGATTCAATTAAAGATATGAAATTGGACTTCATAAAACTCCTGTGCCAGTTTGCAGAAATACCCCTTTTTTTTAACAACGTAAAACAAAGTAAGTGTTGCATATGTGCTGGATTGAACCTGCAGAATATATCATGTTGAATAAAGATTGCTTCATCATACATGGATCCTACAATGAGAACTTCTTCTTTCTCTTGAGACAACTTGATTTTTAGGAGGCATGACAGACTCAGTGGAAGGAGTGGGAGACAAGAACTGATGTGAGGTGGAAAGAAGAGGTGACTTAGGGTCCTGAAGAAGTTGGATGATATTATTGTTACTGTGTCACTGTGGCAACAAATCATTTCTGATTGGTTGGTGAGGGGGTGATAAAGCTTCAGGAGCACCAACCACACTATAACTAGGTGTACAATCATAAGAATTTCACTACAGTTACCGTAAAGAGAATTACTGCAGTGTTTAACCACAGAACAGTCAAAAACATTAACATATCAATGAAATGGGGGAGGCTCATCAACCAGTGTGGACAAGAGTTTAGTGCACACATCTTCAGGAGTTAGACTGCCACGGTGCCAAACAATGAATCAAATTAAAAACACAGCTGTCTAGTTAGTCTCAAATCAGCCATATTTAGACCCTGACACTATTCAGTGTGCAGTAAGTGCAGTCATGTCATATTTCTGGAACATCTATGACAGAAACCTCAGCAGCTGTCAGGCCATTTCGTGATGCCTCTCCACTATGCACAATTACACTGGAACATCAGCTCTACAAGAGAGCCCAAGAATGTATCATTCTGGGCTCTGTCCCAGGATAAATACAGTTAATCCACTAACGTGCAGCCAAGGAACAAGGCAAAAGCCAAAAAGCCTTTTAAAACTGGACATGACCAAAATGTTTTTGCTATTCTCTACTGACAGAAATATCACAGAATCAAAAAAAGGACAGGCAAAACAAAAAAGCAAGATGCAAAGCTGCAAGTAACAAAAGCTGAAGAAAAGAGTAAGAGTTTTTGTCTTCTTACTATAGAATCTTTGTTCAGGCATTTAAAAAAAAAAAAAGTAAGAGATCCACTAAAAGAAAATCACAGAACAAATGTGTTTCTGTTCAGGGAATGTCCTCATGCATGACACTGCTGCAAGAAATGCGAGGCCGGGGTGGGCACTGACGACAAGAAAGAAGGGGTGCTTTGCAGGATGCCACAACGAGGTTTGGAACACAAAACAGGATGAGGCGATAAACAGGCTGTTGCTTTTCCGCTTGCCTGCGCACACTGAATCCCTCTTTCCCTGTGTCTTTTAATGGGCCTCACATTAGCATCTGTTTAGCGTCAGCCTCGACATGGCCTGTGGAGTCTGATTAAAATAACCCAGCTATCACGTAACACGCTGGCAGCGACATCAAAATACAGTCAGACATTGGAATATGTGCAGCAACAGACATTGGGGAAGTTAACATGAATGTTCTCTACTTCTGTTGTCCGAACATTTTTGATTAGTCGCTTCTGTTCAGACTCTCGTCTTGCGAGACCACATTCCGTATGGAAAGACATCAAGCGTTCAGATTACTGTGCAGCGCTCACTATGGTATCTGATTGTTTTTTTTTTTTATTCATGACTGTGCTTGCATCACGTGGAGATAAGATTTGAACAGTACAGGCCTCTCTGGCTGTCCTTGGATGCTCTTATTTTCCTTGAATGCAGCTTGTTCAGTGACCAAAACTTCACTCCTTCCCTCATAAAAATGCACAACGGAAGAAAGAAGCAGCATTGTGTTTCATGCTTAATTGGCTTAATTGCTTTAGAGACACAGGAGCTTTAATGACTGACAGTAGGACTCAGTAACTGAGCCAAGAGATTCTTTTGTTCTTATCACTGCTGGACCTCAGCCAATCACATGGCAGTGAGATTGAAAACAAGAGCCAGAGTGGAGCAGCAATCTGACTTTAATTTAGGTGGAAACATAAACAATCATTTCCTGGTCAGATTCATTTTATGCAAGTCACACACTGCAGCTGTCTGATACAGTATATTTAGGTTTTGACTCTTATGTCCAACTGAGTCAACTCTGTAGGTACTGGTTTGCAGATACGGCATACCTGTACAAAGAAAGTCACATATAAGGAAAAGTATTGCTATAGGCAATCATATATTCAGAATGTTCTGGAGTGCGTCTATGTCAAGAGCAGTTGCTCATTTTACCCACATTCAGGTAATTTTCTTTAAAAAAAATAGTCAAGTTTTAACTGAGAAAAGCAGTAGTTCAGCTAAGATGGAAGTACTGTCAGATAGGCAAAGTCAAAGTTATTTATATAGCACATTGAAAACAACAACTGTTGACCAAAGAGCTATGCATTTAAAAAAATCAAGAGATAAAATAGAGAAAAGAAAATCTGATTAAGAAATAAGACAAATAATAGTAGTAAGAAAAAAGTAAGTAAGAAAAAATCTAAAAGCTCCTTTACTTCCCAGAATTCATAGAAAGTCTGAGGCACCACTTAGAGGTAAAAACAGAAATAAAAATTTTCACCTCCAAAAAGTGAGTAGCATGGCTGCTCTCTCACCTGTTAAAACAGGTGTTACCTGTTTTAACAACCAGGCATCTAAGAAAAATAGGCTTTATAAGATTTAGCCAAGCTAGAAGTTAGCAGGAAGTTAGAAAGATAGTTTCCACCTAAACATGATATACCATATCCCAAATGAATTATTTCTAAAAAAAAAAGAAGTACAGCTCTGTTAGCAATGTTTGGAGGGAGTGAAGTTGTGCTAAGTGGGGTATAAGGATGTCCTCGCTACAGAGGTATGGTTAGTTTAATATAAACGCATTAGCACAGAAAAGGTTGGGAGGGGGGATAGATTGTTCTTGACAGTTCTTGAAGTTCATATTGAGGGTTCCTGCTGGGCAGAGATAAATACCATTATATGGCAGGAAGAAGATGCTGAAAATAGATCCGATTTTATCCAAGAGAAAATCTGAGATGATCCCTTTCACTACAAGGTTTGTCATTAATATGTTGCTATGTGGTTTGGATTACTTGCTGTGAAAAACTCCTGATCCTATACACAATATTCACACTGAAGTCTTAGTTTGCCTGACTGGGGATTTAGACTTCAGCAGGAAATCTACAGCATAGGTTCGTCGTACCCACAAACCTCTCTGAAACCCTGTAACATAGCCTGATGTGCAGCCCCCTGGAAATGTAACTGCACGACCACAAAGTAATTAACACAAGCATAAGTACTGGCGATGACATCAGCCACTTACATCGGTTACATTGTTGGCTCTACAAAGATGCACTGCTGAAGTCTAAGACATTCTAATATTTGGTGTCCAGAATCCATGAGCTGTAATGTACATTTGTTTTTAAAACTTAGTTTAAAGACATGTTGCACATACAAATAAATAGTGCTTATAAAACGCTGGAGGGGCACAGAATGACTACTGATTATTTTTGGGGGGCTTGTTTTTTTATTAAATAAAACAACACACACAGCATTACTACATGTTAAAAACATGACAGCCTTAATCACTCAGACACTGGAAACAGGGTTGATCTGTCACTTAACAAGTGGATTTTCTAACAGTTTTGAGCGTACACTATTGTGAAATTACTACAATACTACCAGCTCTCTGAGACTCTAGCACAGAAGCATTTAAGGCTAAATGCTAACACACTCCACGTCCTGACCTGAGTTTGGTAAGTGTAAAGGACAGTTGTAGTTTAGAATATTAAAATACAAATATTTCTGACTAATAATGCATAAGGCTTGTTGTGATGCCATTAATTTTACAGCTATATTTCCTAATTTACTAATGACGGCCGGAGACGATCACTATTTACAGTTTTAATCACGAAGAAGCCATAATTTTGTATCTGCAAAACCTTGACAAGCTATCCAGTTGTAGTTTAGTGTTTTCACTAAGCTACATTGTGGTGGTAGGTAAGAAGTCAGAGAAAACTAAAGCTCTCAAGGTAAACCTTCTAGGACCACATTTTATGCCAGTCCAGTGATTCAGCTAGCCAACAGGCCCACACTGCCATTGTCAGAGTCTTACAGCTACTTTTATTATAGCCGGTTACTGCTTAACATTCCTAATTCAAAATGGTTTGGTTTGTAAAATCTTTCTTTTATATTTTGAAAAGAAATTGATCAGTGAAGCAACAACACAAACTGTTGTTTCAATAATCCACACAAACCTAAAGTGGCACAAAGCTGAGAATTGATGGGGCATTAATATTTTTCCTGTGAGGTAGTTCTTATAGTAACTTTCCAAGTGTATTTAGAATATCATTCTAGTTGCGGTTACAGTGGATGCTTTGAGCCAACATCAGCGATTGATCTTCTAAGATCCCGAGCAAGGAAAGATGCTGCTCATGCTAAAAGCATTCACATCCCTCAAATAAAAAGCCTATTCTTTCTTTTTCTTTCCCTGGTGCGATCAGCTGCCAAAACAAACTGGTGCTGTGATGAATGCAATAAATATGATCGATGGGATATCTGGGTGCTGCTGACCTCACACCACGCGCCAGAGTAGAGGGAGCAGGTGCTGCTCAGATTTACAGCCCACCTCCTCGTGATATTCCCCTCTCTCACACACACAGACAGCGAGCCCTTCTGAGACACAGTCACACTGTTGAGTTTCCACAGCACCCCTGCAGCTCACGCCGACTCTCAGAGAAACAGGCTTATTATTGTCTCTGGCTATACTTCATGTCCAACATGACTATGCATGAATCATATCACCACTAATAAAACCAGCAATGATTTTACAGATCATCAACCAGTCAGTCCGGCTGACAGTTATTACAGTAATTTCTACTGGGAGGAGCACATGGGGTTGTCGGCGAGGTCGAAGAACTCCTTATGCGTTGGCTCGTAAAGATAGCTAATTGATCTGAGGGCAAAGGCAACTCTGGAAGTGAACATATAAACTACAGAGTTTTGCCAGGAATAATAAACACCAGTGCTTTGGATGGGTCATTACAAACAATAAATCTGGGAGGCATACAACAAGTTCAAAAGAGCCACTGATGAGTCACAAGATTAAAACCAAAGGCAAAATTTCTTTGGTCCCCCTTGTGCTGCTTATGCATCAGGGTTTTTATACTTTGGTGGTTGTTTTGGAATCCTAGATGTAGTTATGGGACACTTAGACATTTTAGTACACTTTAGTAAATGGATCAGGGCTTTATTGAACTGTAGCTTAAGTGAAAAAATTACCCTTGCTCTTAGATCCTGATCAATCCTGCCTTTGTGCCAGGCTGATTGAGGATAGGTAATTAATGTGCATTTGTGGATAAATAACTAAACTCAAATGCTCTCTCCCTTTCAAAAAGCTTGTGAATAGATTGTAGTGCTATGTAATGCTTCAAGTACATAATGAACTGACAACAAACTACCTTCAGCTCCAGTTAATGTTTTGTCAAACTCAGCTTAATGATGAGTCTAGTTTGACCAGTCCTACTTTGTCTTTAACAGTCTTTAACAGAGGTTACTTTTTTGAAAACAAATGAGTTTCACTTGGAACAAGAAATTGAGTGTAGTGTGTTGTACCTCTGCTCTCAAGTCAATGTTTTGATTGTAAATCCACCGAATTTCATCACATAACTAACTAACTCCACATATCTGTACCAAATGTTGCTGTGCTGAACAGATTAAATTCTGATTTTGCAAAAAGCTATTCTGCTCACAGCTGCCTCTTTTGTAAAGGAAAATTGTTTGGGGACTTGTGCGCACAACACTGTTACTGCATTGTTGTACCAGAATTATAGTAGCCTCTCTGTGTGTTGAGCAAAGAGATCCAAACAGGTCAATAAAATGAGGTAAAGATTTCTTCCTGAAATTATTTTATTTCAGGATCCTCACCCTGACATGTGACAGGTTTGCCTTTCTGAGCTTTCATTTGAGGTCCCTGTTATAGAAACTTTGTGAACCACCAACTTATGTATGGCTGGACAAACCAAACCAGTTCGACCACTACCATTTAGGAATGGAAAATTTTGACCCATTTACACTCTAAAATACCTCCAAAACATTTATTATCCTTTCATTTGGAAACAAAGCATATTTGACAGGACAAGAGCAGAAGATTATTAGCACTTAGCAAAACCCCATCCAATTTTCTTCTCAATTATCATGAGGACACTAGAAACGTGAATCTGAATATTCTAATTTAATTCTCACCTCATAGTCTTTGTGTTTTGACCCCTTTGCACTCATGCTAACTCCCATCTCCAATCTTACTGCCACTCCAGTGCCTCTTGACCACATTACTACACTTGCTATCCTGACAAGAATGGCTAATAGACCTATTTTTTTGGACAGGGCTAAGCTAAGCTGTGCAGATCAGGGAGATGAAAAGAGATTGGATGGGGAACAAAAAAACCTCCAGCAGCAAAGAGACTACGGGGAAGCTGTATATAGGGCATTAGTGCTTGGTTATAACTAATTATATCTCAAGTGAATCGCTCCTCCAGGCGTGGCAAGGGATATCTCTCTATTGTTGCACTGTTATGAAATGAGTGCTGTTGCCATACTGGGGATAATGTGTGTGAGTGCAGCAAGCTGAATGTGTACAATTCTCTTTGCTTCCTGTATCATGATTATCAGGGCACTACGTCTGATGAACATAAATGAGTGTCATGGAGATGTGACACGATGATGCTGTGGGGACTCTTGGGTAATATATGTGAAGGTGATGCTGTCAAGGAAATTGGTTTTCAGGGTGGGGACTCAAGGCCAGCGCAAGAGCCCAGTAATGAAAAGAAAGGATGAACAGGGAATAGAGTTCTCCATCTCTATCATGATAACGCTGTCTGTGCCATGTATCCAGGCACAGTCCACTTCAGCTCCACATCAATAAGGTGAAAACAAGCGCCAAGATCATAAAGACATCGAGTAAGCATTAACTCCATCCACTCCAGTTAAATAGAGGTATTATTTCTTTTCCTAGAGGTTAAATTGCTTTTTGTACAGTTTGGTAGCAGCAGCTGATTTTTAAAATTCCTTTTCTGCTAAATTTGTTTGATTGTGCAGTTTGATAGATCATGGTTTAAAATGATTTTATTATTAGTTTATGGACCAAAATCAATACTTGGTAAAACTGAGTGTAACTGATTAGATATTGAGACTTTATTTAGTTAAATATGCTGGATTTGAACATACAATAACTACTGCAACATTAGCATGAATATAAAAAAATACCTTCTCCCTCCAAAAAATTAAATTTGTGTTTGCTTTTATCGTCATTGTAAAATAAAAATGTGCCATGTGACAAAATGACACCTGACAGAACTGTGTCACACAATGTATGCTTTTACTACAGTATAGGCAAGAAGCTAGGCTCAGCTCAGTGTTGTCTATATTCTTTTGAAAGTACCAGCATGGTTCAACATGAATAGGGTACACACTAAATGTTTTTCTACATTCATGCTGCACTTGGTATATGCATCAGTCTGGTGGATGTTTCGGTAGAATACTGTTTATTCTTAGGTAGACATCAGGTGACTGCTGTTTGACAAATACAGTATTTTAGAGTGTGAGACATCATCAGAAATGACTCGACTACAGTATATACTACAATGTGACAACCAGTGCTTATTGCTTAAATACAATTTAGAGATAGAAGTATGCATATGAGTAAGTCAGTAGAAGTGACTGTAAAGACAAAAAGGAGCAACAGCCTAGAGAATGAATATCTTACATGGTGTAAGTCATCATCTTTATCACTCGCACTACACCTTTTTTCATTTCACTACAGAAATGTGGACTAACAGCCTGCATTGCACTATGTGAACGCCCTGATGGATAATTTCTATTTGATCACATCTTCAGCAATATTAACCTTGATGCCTCCGCAGCTCTCGGCTAGACACGGCTTTGTTCTCCCATCACCTGTCTGCACATCCATCAGTGTCGTGAATGGTTTCTTGGAGACATTGAGGGGTGACTGCTTTGAGAGAAGATAAAATGCTGCATTTTGACATGCCTGGACCCCTCTATTCTGAAGCCAATCAGTGATGACAGCGTTGCAACCTTCAGTTCCCTCTCTTCCTCCCTATTTCTATTTCCATAACCTTACAAATAGAGCAGCTCTCTGAAGTTGCCGTCCTTTGTGATCTGTGACAAACGCAATGGTAGCTGTCAGCGGAGAGGGAGGATATGAGTGCTGATGTGCTCTCTGAAGTAATGCTCAGCCTTTCATGTTGAGGCAGAAGAACCAAAGACCTGTCTCCTCTGTGTGTGTAGGCCTGCCAAGCACTGGCTAGCAAAGTGTAAGTGCAGGAGTTTTAGCGTGCCTTTCTAATCCACTGCTTTCACACAGGTCAGTCTCATTTATTATGAATGTGAAGTTCTGTGCAAAGCTCTTTGATATCGGGAAACAATTTAGAGCTGGCTGAGAGTCAATATCATAAGGGACCAATAAAAAACATTTTTAATGTGTTACAAACTTCAGGTCAGCTTGTGTTTCCTTATAAAATTCACAGTAGGCTGTATTAGTCCCGGGTGACCATAATATAAAACATTACTGAGTCAGTGCCTGGACATGTGGCAGTTGTTTTTAGTTTCACCTAAACTAAAGAAGGTCAGGTTAAAGTAATGATGATATTGGTAGTGATTTCAGACATGTTATAAAAGGACATGGATGACAAGGACATAGGATCCTTGAATCGCGTGCATAGAGTGTGATTAGTTAATCAGTGAAACTTACACAGAAATCAATGAACTTTGTTTCTGGATGAAGGTCACAGAGATCGAATGAAAAACACTCATAATTAAACAAACCCAGGCACCTAAAAGGTTCTTCACCTTAACAATTAATGGAGCAGTCTTTTTTTTTTTTTTTTTTTTTTTTTTTAGCTCAGACTGGCAGCTGTCAAGATTATCCTCACGTTTCATCCAGAGAGTCACGCTCCTTGTAAATGGAGTCTTTGGCAGCAGCCCACTTTGTTCTATCAGGGGCAGAATGAGGTATTAGGGCACATTAGTCTCATTTCCAATTCACTGACTGGGCCAGATCGATTTCCTTCATTTTCATGCACAGATGGGATTAAATGGCCAGATTAAAGATGAACTCTTGGCACTGTCCAAAAGGTAGATTTATCATTCTAAAGATGAACACAAATGCAGTGAAGCAGACACAACATGATTTTCCTCTTTAAACCTGCATTCAAAGTCTTCAAGGCCTGTTAGCTAGGTCATTAGCTGCCATTTTCTAGGAGATATCTGTAATGTCTCAGACCTTTTCCCTTGGCATTACTGATGAAGGCCACACTATGGTGTTTCTGATGGTTATGTTATAGTTTTGCTGGTTATCTTTTAGAAGTCCAAGTATAAAAACAAGCTACCAGGCTACAACACATTGTGATGGACCACATAAAGATTTTGGCAGTCAATTTGGATTTCCCTTTTCTTCACAATATTTCCTGAAGATGTGTGAGGTCCGGTAAATCACCTAGTGAGGTAGGCCTTCTTGCTACAACAACACAGGGGGAACACTATTCACCCGCACTCTGGGAAAAGAGCCCAAAACTCAAACAAAACACATGCATCATCAATAATTTTTTCCAGACTTGTTTCCTTTTTGAGTTTGTGCGTATGTGTGTCTGTTAGTCTCTTGGGCTCAGAAGCTGCTTCTGGCTTCTCATTTCCCTACAGAGCACTCATTTATTGAAGACATCCAACTACAAATGCTATTCAGTTTGGTGCCTCATTTTCCCACAATTCTCCTCTTTCAGAAGCGGCTTCCACTGAAACACATATGGAACATGGTGTCTAAACTAAGTGCTTATTTATTCTGTGAAAATACTTTCTGATTGAAAAATATAAACAACTGGCTGTTCTGAAAGCATTCTGAAATCCTTTTGACTGCCAATCTTAGTAAAGGATTAGGTACAGTATAATTGGCTGGTGTGCCTTGCTGTGACAGTCAGCTCACTTTTTCTGATTTTAAATTGAATTCCAAGTCTAAGTATAACCTGTTTTGCAGAAGAGAGGCCTAATGTTTGCTTGTTCATTGCAGATCAATAAAAAAAAAAAAAGATGAAAATTGAACTTGAAAATTCTCTCGAAAAGTGAACCTGGAAAATATTTCGATTTTTTTCACATCCCCCAAGAAAGTTATGTTTTTGGTACCACTGACATGCATGTCATTCTGTCTGTCAACATGATAAGTATCATATTCCTTTGGACTTCTGACCTCTTCTTTAGAGTAAAATAAGGTCAAACATTCACAAAATGCAATTTATCTTTAAAATTATACTTAAAATTCTGCTGCCTTTGTTTGTGTTGGCAACATTTAGGAAATGATACTAATATACGGGGGTTCTAAATACCACACTTTAGTTTGCATCCAAATATCATATCACATTTGACCTCTGATCTATAACCTTGATTTATGTTCAGTTATTTACAAATCAATGCCTCTTATCTATTATTATCCTCTTGCATGTTTATGTAATCAAAGTAAACATCTATCATGCACGATTAACCTTAAAAAACATTTACAACATAAACAAACAAAAATCAAAAATGAATGTGTACTGCTCTCTGGGCAGGTACCTTGGTTGACATAGAGTTCCTGTTTTGTTTGTTCTAAAGTTTACTGCTGGACACAAGGCCGGTCTTACTTTACTAAAAGTTTGCACAGAGGACTCAGTGGCTTCAAAACTGATTGGCAACAATTTAAGGTGAGCACTGAGACATATTTCCACTAAAAACAGCCAAGAGTAGTGTTGTGTAACCAATAAACACAGAACATATGTGAGTGGACTTTTAAGTTAAAAGCAGAAGCAGTACCTGTGTAGCCCAAAGAGTTGTCATCCTCATGCTCAGTGGTAGGAGCTGGTGTTGCCCCTTCGCTGGCACCATCTTGAGCGACTCCCATCTCTGTCAACAATAACACCAAAGGGACTGAGAAACTAGATGCATTCTGCCCACTTTCCACACCCACGGTCCAGACCTCCAGCCCTCTGCCTCCCTGACACAGGCAGACTGTAAATATGCTCAGAAGTGCCAGGCTCCATCCCTGTAAACGCTGTCTCTTGCAGAGGAGTCCAAACACCCACATCACGCAAACATCAAATAATCCAAACACTTGTTTAAATTCCTTTTTATGTGCCTAAAACAAAGCAACCAAAAACTTTTGAAGTTTCAATCAGCCGGTAGGTGAGAACAGATCCATCAGAATGATCGGTTGATGCAATCTTCAGCTTTTCTTTGGGCTCAGCAGGAGGCTGTTCTGCTACCCTGTGTTGGGATTGAATGTGAGCATGTGTGCGCACAACAGAGTCATCCCTACAATATCAATAGCCATAAGTGGCTGCACCCCTATAGGAGCACATGTGGTGGACAGAAGAGGGAGGGCCAGGGCACACTCTGCATGACTGACAACATCACTCTATATGCACACACATACACCGTGCACGCAGTCCTGATGCAAATACAATGATGCACCATTAATCGCTAATCAGTTTCTTTTGATTTGTGCCCGTCTTTGTGCCTGTCTCTCTTTTTGGATTGACAGATTGAGTATGTGTGACAGACTGCATGAGGGCGGGACAGCACGGGGAAGAGAGTAAAAAGAAAGGCCAACGGGGCCCTGGTGTATCTGGCTTATCGAGGAGCCGAGAGGCCCGCTGTGCCCTTATGATGACTCTGTGTGAAATAAATCAGGCTCAGCCATGCCCATTCTTTTTGTGTACCACTGACAGGGGGTTAATGTGGGCTGGGCAGTTGGGGTGGGTGGTGGTGGGGGTAAACTGAATCTTAATCATCTAACCCCTTTAGCTAAGTGAGTGGCAGTCTGTCGGAAGTATCTGTTTCCTCAATGAGATCTGGCATCACTTCAGATAAATAGCAGACGGGCAGACGGAATTGTTCATTGGAGAGTACTTTAAGCCATTAGAGTGAGAAGAAGAAGGTGACCTACAATATCGTCTGCCACTCCCACCATTAGAAAATTGACAGTCCAAATTTATGCAAACTTTTCATACACAGCAATGACCTGAAATCACATTTAACAACAGCACTGGACACATTAATGATGGTAACCACAAAGAAGACATTCAAAATGCAGCGATTACGCACCCCTGCTGTGCTCGCAGTGATGCAATTAGCGTGGCAGTAAAAGGGCTTCATGCTGGCCCGAACGTATTATCTGGCACTTTTCTGCCTGTGTGTTTGTCTAAGCAACAGGATCCGACTGACACAACAGGAGAGCAGAGCCACTGAGTCACACATTAATAACCATGTAGGTTACTCAGTATCGTGCATGCGAATGAAGTGTGATGACACATGTAACGAATGAGATGAAAATGTGCATGGCATGAAGAAACACAGACATCAACAGCAGGTCTGATGCACTGTCTGACAATTATAGCGTGACACCGGCAGTCAGAGATTGTTTTTAATTTGTTCACAACAGACAGATTAAACACAAACATCTGCTACTGGAAAAAAATGTAGCTTGACACTGGCAGCAATTATAGCCTGAAAGCAAGGACAAAAATATAAATGTGTGTTTTTGCAAAAAAATAAAAGAAAAAAAATAGTATACATAATTCCACAACCAGGCATATATAAACTAAATCAAATACACCGACTTAAAGGCTTTTTTCTCATTCTAGTGGAAAAGGATGAAATTTAAAAAAATGTTGTTAAGTTTATAAACTGAGTCCAAAGGTCCATTAATAGCAAATAACACTAACAAATATTGTGGAAAGTATTTTCAGCTTTACTTAGCTTTAATTGAACATCTTCCTTACAAGCATAAGGAAAAATATCAATCTGCCAATTTTAAATAAAATAATATCCTGAATTTGTTTACTTTTTGGATGATTATGACTTACTAGTTTATTTCAGAGCTTTCAACATCATCTTACAGTTTTTAATCAGCAGATGATCTTTGCTCAGTTGTGAAAATGGCCTTTACCATCTATTTCTGCTGGTGAAAACAGTTTGATATGACTGACAACCATTGAGCTAACCTTTGAGTTAAGATAATTGTGTCAAAGACATATCAGCAGAAGCATGTTATTATATAAAAAAAAAAAGCATAAGATCAGATAGTCTTAGACTTTGTGTTTCTCCATCTCCACTAGCTTCGAGTCTTGTCTGCAGTATCTGCCCTTTACATCTTTATGCTGTATTTCCTGGGTGGTCCATAAGCGGAGGTCCTATTAGAGACCACTTCAGAGTTCATTAACAGGTGGTGTACACAGATCCCCCTGGGGCATCAAGACAGATATCCAGACCCACAGTCTGGATCTCCCTTTCCTTTTAGCCCAAACACAGCACACAACATCAGATCCCCTGCTAACTAATTAACATGGTCCATGTGGAGTGAACTAACTACTTATTTAAAGATACAAAAGCATACATTCTGTCTCTTAAACCACTCCCTTGTTACTCACGGGCCCCTGGTTATAAGCCCTGGCCTCGGAGTCAAACAGAACAGCACGTTGCTTTTTCTCCACCACAGCTGTTTCTTCATGTCCACAGGTTAGGAACTGTTAGTATCTTGGCAACAACGCGAAGTCAATCAGCACTTCAGCTGCTGTCCAGTCTGACTTATGCAGTTATTGCTAAGTGACAAACGCTGGGAGCTTGTAATAAATGTGAATGAAGAAGCTGAGAGACTTGCTGTTGTCTCATTGTTATCTTGTCACTGGCACCCTGGCAGTCTGCAAAAGTGATGGATGGGCTTAAAATGATTAGTTTGGGGAGTCTGACTGTGGAGCTTGTTAAGAGGACTGACTGATTATTTGCTGTAGGACATGTTCCTTCACACAGGCTGATCAGAGAAGCAGCATATTTCTGTAAGGGACCTCAAGCCATTTCACTTATTAAATTGGTTTCTTTGAGAATGTTCTCCACTAACATCTGTTTACTTTTTTTGTCTGATGACAGAGGGGAAAAGTATGAACAGCCAACAAGAATGCTAATTATTAAGCACAGTCAACAAGATTCCCACTGCTTTCATTTGTAGCAGTCATTCTCAAAGCTGCAAATTTAAATAAAATCTTTGCTGCTGATAGTCAAACGCATGACATCATCTTAAAACGTCATTTTTTTGTCGTTGAGGAGCTGAATTCAATGGCCTTCACTATAACAAAACGGTAAAGAAAGAAAGTACAAAAAGCTCCTTCAAAAGAGCCCTTTTCAGCAGAATCTACTCTGTCTGCTTCATCTGTTTCCACAGCACCATTACATTCATTTCCATTTTGATTACTCTTTCTTTGTTTTCTGCATGACTAATGGAGTTTTAATTAGGCCTTGAGATAATACATACGTACGCATTAAGGACAGAAAGCTGGAGAGCAGTACAAAGTCAAAGTGGAGAGGCAGTTTTGTCACATACAGTGTAAAGAAGAATGGTGGAGGGTGAGCTTAAAGAATAAAAAAAATCAACTTGTGCCAGACAGTGGATGAACTGAATGGCCACACAATCCCCAGTATATAGTAAATAAGTTTTTTTTTTTTAACTGTGAATCATGGAAATCTGTTTTAGTAGAGTCTGAGAATAAAACCATGATCGTCAAAATGAGCATATTAGGACCTGTTTAAATGAGAAGTTTGACTTTAATTAAAAAAAATGCATAGTTTCTTTCCCCTTGAAGATTAGAGATGATCAATACTACTCACATTATCTTATAGTTGGGGTCAGCAGACTTAGTTTAGTACAAACACTAAGAAAATCTGCCTACTGCTGCTCACAGTTTTTTTTTCCTTGGAGTCCACACTCATGGCAAATAAATAATCCAACACAATTGCCAATAAAATCCCTATTTTTCATTTTTACATTTCAGTTTTTGTACAGATTAAACTACTGATATAATATAATATATATAATATATACTCATTTGTGACTTTAGAGATGCTGGTAGGCAGATTTTATAGCTTTAACACAAAGCCAAGCTGGGTATCACCCTTCACACTAATCTAAGCTAGCCAGCTGTAGCTACATACCATATAGACCACATTTCACATTTTATTTTCAAAACTGGTAAACTATTGTTTAAAGACAAGATTAAAACGGTGCGTTGACAGCATAAAATACCATGTCACAAATCATTAAGTTGTGCAGCAGCTGTCGTGAGAAAGTGGAGCAAATGGCTCACACTCACACATGCACACTTCAGCTGTGCCGAAAGGCTGGCTCTTAACGTTCATGTATGAAACCATACCCCTGCAAACACGGTAAAGTACATTAATAGCTAGCTGATAATACCTTTAGCTCCAAGCATGAACTAATTATTATACCAGAGCAGTTTAATTCATGATAAATGAGAGGAAACCAATATATACAATCCACAAGCTGTTACTGTTTGTATTTTATGTTGCTCTGCCAAGCCCTGTGCATATTAGTTGTCTATAACCTGATCTGTGAAGGATTAAAGTATATTTAACCAGCTAAAACTGCCCCATTAGAAAGAACAAACATGACTTAGAAACTGAAAAAGATATTTTATGTGTTTTTCAATAGTTTCTGTAAGAACAGGGGGAGCGCTTGAGTATGTTTAAGACTCTATTTAATTTCCCACACAACTATTATGTTCTCAACAGATATTTAAGAATCAAGCCATGATATTGACAATGACAAACTACAATAATCAGGCCTGTATTAGTTCCCATGAGTGAACTGCGGGGAAAGGCTGACTGAATGACTTTGCAGCTTTTCCACCAAACCCTCTGATGTCCTTAACAGCCACAGGTTCATTGCACCAGCTGGAGAAAATAAAACGAGTATAACGACAAAGTGTTCTGATCAGACATGTTAGTTTGTGCATGAATGCCTGCAAACAGGATTTTGCTATTGACAATTTCACTGCGGTTGTGCGAACTGTATCCTTTCCCCCCTCATGGTTTCGTTGGTTACAAAACTGCCACACACCTCAAAGTTGGAATGTGACTCACCTCTGAATACATGATTGGTTGATTGTTATTAAATAGAAGCGCAAACGTCAAGGAAGAAATATGTGCCAATTTGCTCACTGATAGATTTGCTCGGAGGGCATCGGCAACCAACCACAGAAAGAAAAACAGTGAGACAGATCCAGGACAAAGAGTGCTGATTGGCTTGAAGGGTGCTAAATATTGCATGGTCACTCTGCTGAGCTGCAATCGGTGAGTGCCAAGTAGAATCCCACTGAGCGAGCAGCTCACGCTGAAGCTCTCATAGCTGCTTTCAGGGCACCTTTATCCCTGAAAAGCTAACTTTTGCAAAACACTTTTTTATGGACATCTTATTCCCATACCTTTACGTTATGTAAAATACATATTATCATGCTCACTTAAAATGTTGCCTCTCAGATTTGTTTAACCACACTGATGTCAAATAAGTTCAAAGCCTGCAAGGAGTCTGAACTTGCTTTGACATCCCAGTGGAGCTGAGGCAAGCATACTCCAAGCTGCCAAAAGCCCAGATGTCCATTTCTGTGACACTGGAACACTTTTTCTGCTCAGAGAGAGACAAATTGGAGGATGGAGAAAAGAGAATGATAGAGAGGGAGAGACTTCTCATAGGTGAGAAAAATATGATCTTTCTAGAATTTAAAGTTCTGTAGCCAAGGTGAACAGCTCATGGTCATGACTCAGAAGCAGCTTGTCAACATCCGCACCATCACTGCCGACAGACTAGTGACCTTCTCTGACTTCCCGGTATAAAATCTGCTTCATGCAGCTGCTCTACCCTGCACTTCACTCAAATACCATAAGATTTCTTTGTATGTGGGGGTGGTTTGTGTGAGTAATGACAGCTAATACTAGTGTTCAGATTCTCTTTCTTGGTCTATATAAGACAGAGGATGGTAGGGGGAAAAGTAATCTATAAGAGAAACTGGAGGCTCGTGATGATAGAAAATGAGTTTAGAGGGCAGCAGAGCAAATAAATTAGACCTCACTTCAAAGCAGCGGCAAATTACTGACAAAATACAATGATGGCATATTGTCCTGCTCATTGATTCACTTAATCAGGCAGTGTGCTCTAAACATACAAACACACATGCATGAACACACACAGGGAAAAAACACCCTCTAACTCAGTTCACATGTGTTTTTTAATAATCTCTGAAAATTCCATCAATATGTTAATGTGAACAATTCTTTCCCAAACCAAGAGACCAAAAAGCAAGCCTCTAATCCGTCATTCCTCCCAGTAACATTTTCTGGAGCTGCTCCATCGTCGAAGTCTGACTTTCCAGGGACAAGGAAAATTTCTTGGGTTTTTATGCTTAAATGAGATTTGGTGGTTACTGACCAAAATTCTTGACATGTGACCCCAAAACTTGTTGGTGTATTTAAACTCGAACTCTTCTCATGCAAATTATGCAGGACAGAGATGTAAAGACTTGATAGTTGTTTATCATTTCCAGTTCACCTGTGCCCTCAATGCCCAGCAAAGTTTCCTGGTAAACGCCTCGAGGTTGTTTGTGGCATTAACGTAAGCCAAGGGGAATTCTGCGACTTTTTAATTAAAGCTCATGAGAGGGGAAAAGATCCACAGCTGATGTAAAACCTTGTCAGTCTTTGATGTTATGACACCCGGCTTTCAGTTCACACTAGGCACACCTCTTAATCTCTTTCTTCTCTCAAGCTGTGTTGTGGTCAAAACAAATGAGCAAATATGAAATGCATCTTGGTTTGGCAGTGTTTGCTGAACTGCTTCAATGACATGCAATTATTCCTTCACATAATACCTTTTCCCCCCTGACCTCTACTTAGAAAAAAAGACCAGCTGTTAAAGGATGTGTGCATACATAAAGACAACATGACAAATTAAAGGAAAAAGCCTTGACCCATAATAAACTAGTCTCTCTGTTGTACTACGGAAGAAACCGCATTATGAAGGAAAGATCTGGCACTTAAAGAATTTAAGGAAATAGAAGGACTCCATAACCAAAGCTGGTTGTTGTCCTTCCCTGTCAACTAAAGAGCTAATCATCTGTTTAGTAACTGTGGGATCAGGAAACATATAAAGCCAAACATGTTGTTACACAGTTGCTGTTCACGGCAGCTTCTGACTTATGGTAGCAAGGATATTTCCTTATTAGAGATGTACGCTTATAAGTGTGCTTTTCATTTTTCCTTGCATATTATGTTCTGGTGAGATGAGCCAGAGTCACTAATTATGGTGACACTCTGGAGTGAACTGTAAATGATGTTGTAAATTTGCATATGTAGCAGAAGTAAGCAAACCATATTTTGCGGCAAACAACAACAAACTTTTGAGGGATGTTTTTCTTCAATCTAATTTCTATATTTATCATATACACTGGTCAATGCCCATGCCCTGCTCTATTATAGAAATATAATTGTAGTAGTTATTAGGTGGTTGCCAAGCAATGTGATGGCTTAATAATATAAATCATAATATTCAAGTTTTGTTTTTAAAGTAGAAGTTAATTGTGGTGATATGAAAAATGTCTATAGGTACAAATGCTAAAATATGAGGAATTTTAGTCTATTTGTAGGTGGTTGCCAGGCAACACAACAATGTCGTAATATCTGATATAGATAAGAAAACTCTGGAGCCTAAGATGTACCTGTGTGCTCGCTTTTGTTGCTCAACTTTTGATCATGTAGAAGGAGTTGGCAGACAAAGGAACAAGCACACAGACAGAAGGAAAGAGATTTACTGTAATGACTCAAGGGAATGATTCTGTCAATGTACGATATTTAGATTAAGATTTTATATACCATTGAAATTAAAGTTACAGATCTCTCCCCATTTATTTAGGTGGGGCCTTGTTTAACCAGAAATAACGATGCAGAAGGTTAGCCCAGAAGCTTTTAGAAGGACTGGGGGAGCATTTTGCTGCCATAGTTTTGGTCCAGTTCCTCTCTTAGAGGACAGATGCAATGCCAACAAGTACAAAGTTGCTCTAAGCAATCCTGTTAGAAAACATAAAACATGCGATAAAACATTTCCATAAGGTAGTGGTGTCAGTACACTCAATTATCAGTATCAAAACATCAAATATGGGATCATTACATTGTATCACATTTTATTATTTATACAAATAATTAGTTTGCAGTTTTACAAACCTGAGTTTCCATGCTTCAGCTTTAGTTTGATGTATAAGACAACACTTACTGGCCTTTACTCTGAGATACAGGTATTTTGCACATAGCAATTTTGTAATGATTCTGTTCATTTGCCCATGTCACAGTTCAGTCACGATCTGATCTGAAGTCAAGCAAACTGAACAAACAGCGAGCGCTATCTCTCTTTCCCAGCCTATCTCCCTCTCTTTCTGCCTACACAAACACTCTCATTCCACCACGGACTGGTGCTTGTCAGGGAGAAACATGTGTATGCTAATTTACTGGAGCACACACTAACCATTCACAGTCCAATGAGAGAGGGCAGATAAACCAACTCATGCTCTGAGTATGCCACTTTCTGATTAGAAGAGATGAAAATGAGGACTTGAGACGATGTGCGGTAAGAATGTTGCAGGCATGCAGCCAGTTTCTCAGCACTCATAAAACTAACAATCTCAGTAGACAGCCAGATCAAGTTGGTAAGACCACAAGGGGACTGTAAGGATTGTTTAAATCTACAGGTCAACTTGAAAAACCCACCTCTTTTTCTGATGTTTAAGTTACAGTGTAGTTTACAGCTGCCAGCACGGATCAAATGTCAGGAAACCTGCGGCACGGCTGTGATTTTGGTCTATATCACACACAGGCACGTCTCAAGTTTGTCATACAGTCTTGCACATCTGTGATGCCATTTTTAGTATAACAAACCAAAATCACTGTTTCAAACTTCAACTAACTCAGTGGACAAGAATGTGGATGCTGTTGGTAGGCCAGCTCAGATTAAACCCATTTGTGCTCTTGTTAAAAGAAAGCCTTTCTAAAGACAACAAAGACAGTAAGAAAAAAAGAAAGAAAAGAAAGCAAATGTAGTGTCTCACCTGAGGCAGTTTTTAAGCAAAATTCTTAAGGATGAAGACTGGATCAAGTTTTACAATGTGAGACCTCAACATCTGCTTTCTCTGACAGCTTAAGCCATTCATTGTATGTTCACAAAAGCAGTTTTAAAGCAGTATAGTGTATTTATGTTTTTTTAATGTCCAGCAGGTTTAAGGAAGATATCAACCCAGTCACTTTACCAACGTAAGAAATACACTAAAATTGAGCAACATATGGCTTTTGACAATATGACCTCAAACATACCCTTGAAACAATATTCTTCTATGCAATTCATCTAACTCTCATCTCATTAAATCAAAGCTTGTTTCCACCTGAAATTCTGCCTCTGCCACGGGGTGTTTAGATGACGACATAATTATAGGCCATAAAACAAATCACAATATTTCATTCACCAGTTTCCATAAGTCATTTCAGTCCAAAATCTTTTCTTAAAGATTTACAACCTTAAATGTATCTACTAACCTCCCACTTTATATCTCCTTTAATATGATTCTCAGCTGTCTAAGAAAAACTGTATTTGTGTGTAGAATAGGAGCCACATACAAAAAGGGACGATCTGTGATATCCAACCTTATACCTGATATGGAAAATAGTAGCTGACTGGCCTCATATAGGACCATATGAAGACTTTTTTCCTATCACATTCCAATATATACCAAGAGCAAATTCATTATTTAACCTCTTATTCAGTCACTGTATTAGGCAGATAATAATAATTTGCATGGGCATATACAATGTTTTCCTTAGACCCTTACTTTAAAAGCTAAAACTTTAAAAGTTATACATATAATAAATAACTTAATATTATTATTAGCTTTGGCAGTGTTAAAAAAGCCCACAAGCAGCTTCCCAGGCATGGCCTCTGATGATTTTTGCTAGCTGTAAAGCAGAGGTGTCACATGACACATGGGAGAGCCGAAGCACCGGAGGGCCGGAGGCTGTGAGAAGCACATCGTAAATCCAAGAAAGGCAGGAAATGCAACAAAAGGACAAAGTGCAACCCTCCAGTCCTCCTGTAAAGGCATAACAGCTCTCCCTTCTGTCACCCCTTCACCAAATGAAATCAGCAAAATTTATTAGTGACAGGTGAATTTCTGGATTGCAGCTAGATTATGGAGTGATGTGTTACAGGCAGGGTATTGCATTACCATCTGCTTGTGTTGAGTACTTTAAAAAAAAGGGTGAATTTCTATCCAAGGAAACTTGGCACACTGTCCATGAAAGATGAGAACGTAAGGTGGCTGCACACAATGGAATGGGTGATGTTTTTAGTTAATGCTTTATTGCAGTACATCTGAAGAAATATAAAACGTGCAAGAGACCAACAACATTTTTGTTACATTCAAAGGGGTTACAGAGGGTGAAACAAATCACATGGTGTCAGACATCTGGTGGTAATATGTCCAATAGCGCCTTTATGTGGCTAGGGACTATTTCTGTGCTCATTCCCTTTTATCCCACCGTTTTCTGAATGATGTGTAAGGCTGCTTCCAGCATCTAGTACAAAATGAAGTGAGCATCTAAATATAATACCTATAACATTAATCAAACTCAGTTATTAATTGTATTCCAGCTGCTTTTTCTACTTACAGTCTTCTCAAAATTAAGTTACAACAAGACAGTTCAATATAAGAACACCAACCTTGTATTGTTCCAGATTTCCAATTAGCAAATTAATTAGACAGGTTCATTTTAGGTCTTATGACGTGAGACTCCACAGCCAGTCTTCATTAGTGCTGATTAGTGTCGCTGCCACAATAGGCCTCTCACTGAATCATAAGTAGTGGGTGATTCCCTACTGTTCCATTGCTCACGCTGCACTTAAAAAAGATGTTACAGCAAGACATCAATATTTCATTCATGTAGTAATGTGACATCATTTGAAAATGTTAAAAGCACAAAACCAGAATACCTCTTTGAATTAAAATCGTTTTAATTTTTTATGCAGTTTTATTAGAGATGCTCCGTGTGGTGGCAGTAAAGAGCAATTTAACGTCAGGAGTCTACCCACTAATCAGCCTTGGATTCTGCATTCACTTTGTAAGCCACGATCATCGTAGCTCAAGAGTTGGCAGTTCATCTACAACTGTAGCTTGTCTCCACCAGTGTGTGAATGTGAGAGTGAATGAATAGTGGAATTGTAAAGCGCTTTGAGGGTCTCGAAAACCGCTATATAAAGGTCCAGATCATCAAGTGGCATTATTATTAATGCCACTTGATGATCTGGACCTGGACCAAGAGAAAATCTCTTGTATGCCTGGGTTGTGGAAACAGATGGCTTGAATATCTCCACACAAATGCAAATCATGAGCTCACAAGTTAACCAGTGTCTGAGGAATGGATTTCCATTATGACAGTGCTGATACTGTAAGATGGAGCAGGGGATTGTTGTGAGTAAATGGGGTGTGTGAATGCTGTGGAATGCTGATACATAGACCCTCTCCCACGATGGACGCCCAACCACTGGCACAGCTGGATTGTGCTTAAACCGATGTGTGTTTGCCACTATTGAGGACATGCAGACAGCAGAGGTGGATTAGTTATTGAGCTTTCCAAAAGAAAAAAACAACAACAAAACTGTGGGGGAAAATATGTTTTTGTTTATACAGGGCAGCTCCAATGGTTCTTTAAAAAGATAGGAAAAGCATAAAAAAATAAATATAATCGTTCAAATGGAGTGAAAACAATTAGTTGCAACTCAAATATTTTTTGTTCCATTTGATAAGAACTTAAATTTATGTTAAATTTGTGCAAACCATGAATCAGCAGAAACAGTAACAAAACACTGCAACAGCCACAAACCTCCACTAGCCACGTTGCCTCTGGTTCACAGTGTGACCAAAATGTGTTACAGACAGGCATAACACCACAGCGACTTAAGATTGTGCGCTCTCTGGAGGTGTGAGACCTCTATAATTACCACTTCATCAGTGAAGTGAGGGGAATGAGAGCCTCAGCAGATTTTCATCTGGGCTGGTAAACAGCTTGCTCTGTCTTTGCTGTGGTTGGACGGTGTGGGTTTGCTGCTGTCTGGCAGACAGACTGCCTGTCCTATATATGCACAGTTATGTCTGAATGCCCTACAGCATGTAGTTCAGAAAATCAAAGCAAACCTGTCTCATCAGCAGAAAAGTTAATGGAGTCGACAAATGTACCTTAAATTGAACTCGCTCTATCAAACGTGAATATTTAATGTTCATGCAAGAATGTGCAGTCATCAGTATTTCTCTTCAACAATAGCATAGACTTGCAAAACCTCAACATTAATTTCTGTTAAACCAAGAAGGCAAAGACATGAAAAGTGTGATTTTTTTAACTTTTACCGCAACCTCAATATACTGTGCAACACAGACTTAGTAGTACTATAGTGAGAGCATAAACACAACCATGTTTCCCTTCTAATAAATACTGGATTGACAATTTCCGCAGACTGGGCTACTATGATGTCACCCATGACTTGTAAGTTTTTTGCAGCCAGAAGTTGCCATAATTGGTTGAGCAGCTGGAATGCTAACTAAGATTAGCAAGCTATCTCCATGAATGTGCAATGCACAACATGCATATCTGTTCATTTGCACAGACCAATAAACTAACAAGACAGAGTGCACCACCATGTTATTTCTCAGATAATTTAATTAAAAATGGCAAAAGGCACAAACATGAGAGGTCCAGTATAGTGTTTGCTGGCAGCCAGCTGCTATAGCTACCAGTATATCAAAGCAGAAACATAGTTTTTAAAGCTATACAGCTGGGCATATAATAATGTGACTTGCTTTAAGAGCTAGTCAGAAGTGATGTCAGTGACTTTGCTGAGCGCAAGTCCTGAAAGCTGAAGTTCTGATAGGTGAATATTTTGTGTCTTTTTAAAGGACGAAACACTGGCACCAGTTACGTGTTCAGAAAATTAGAATTAGAAATAGAATTAGAAGCGCTTTTTGTCATTATAGAATGTGCAATAAATTTGCAGATTGGCTATGCCTCAGGTGCAATGAAAAAGACAAACATACAGTCATATACAAAGAAAATGTAGAGATAAAAGTAGTAGAAATGTTAGTAGGGCTAAATAAATAAGGTAAATACAAGGTATGGTGAGGTTATTCAAGGTTTGATGTATATGTACTCAGACTATAATATGTGTTACATATCTGGAAGATATATGGGTGTCCAGACTAAAACAGAATAAGAAAGTGAAGTAAGAGCATGTGCTTTCCCCCCCATTTTATATATCTCACATCCAGATGTACAAAAGAAAAGCATCTGCGTGTGCAAACATTTCCCTATAAAATGGCTAAAGTGAAAGTGGCGTGAAAAAAGGAGGAATAAAACATCAAGGAGTGGTACCATTTGAATTTTAGCCTTTAAAGACATGCCTCAGTACTTAATGACCCTTGACCCTGAATGTTCTCAGAATCCTGTGATTTCCCTCTGGCTCATGCTTCTCTGAGCCCCATATTTATGGGCCATGTCTGATCACAGTATCCACCTGTTTTTTTGACATCTCTCTGCTGAAAAGTTTAAATTCTTCTCACATGAAGCTGTTTTTGTGAACGCATTAGAAATTCAAGGATTGGATTACTACAATAAGAAAACATTTATTTAATTATTTATTTATTTATTGTGCAGGCTTGTTTGGAAAGCAAAAGAATAGCCACTGAACAGGCATAGAAAACACACGCATGATTATCATGTGTGCCATGTCTTGCTATAGATCCTGTTTTTACAAATACTGAGTGAATCAGGTTCATTGCATTTTAGGAACTGTAACAAGATAAATGATCCAATATCAGTGACACTGAGATTCCATTTGCACCCTCTTCCCTTTTGCCATCCCACTGTGCCATAAACTGACCTTCCATCGCTTTGTTTCTGACCTTGTGTATGGCGTGCGGTAATTGAGATTCCCAGCTCACGGTTATCTAATTAAAAAATGTCTGTACCTCTTAGAGCCTTGGGCAGGGAGAGAAATGGGAAAGGTGTGATGAAGAGCACAGCTTAGAGGAAGCAATGCATAGAATGACCAAAAAACCTGGGAAAAAAAAAAAGAGAGAACACATCTGGGCTCCGGTACTCATTAGCACATCTAATAGTGAATTAATTAGAGTGTGAGTGTGAATAATGAAGAGTTGTTTCTTATTTGGTTCCAAATATGGAAAAAGTAAGTGATGAGGGTTGAGGAAGGTTTCTAATATTACAGCAAAGAAAAGATTTGGATCTGGTGCTCATACCATGAGATTCACTTTATTCCTTACACACAGTGAGACATCTACAATAATTGTTCCACATATTTACAAGCTTCTACTGCTTTGGGCTTTGTTTCTGATGACTGTGTGTCTGTGGTTAAGACTGTCTGGACTCCATCTGGCCTCTGACCCAAACCACATGATACAGTCCACTGCTCTTTATCACTCATTATTTCCCTCAAACTCAAACCAGCCCAGCATGTCGCTGTTGCCATCTATTGGATGTATCAGTTTATATCTTTGCATATGCAGCTCCAACAAAAAATCATTTATGCTAGCCACAAACTCCCACAGAAAATCATTTATGCTAGCCACAACTAAATTTGATATTTACAATGTAGCGTAAAGCTGCACACAACGAGGTTTCATAAGTTCAGGCAAATGAAACCAGAGAATTATACCAGAGACTTATATAGGCCACATACTTTAAACTACATACAGCTAGATAATTTATCATGACAATATTGCAGGCAGTAGTATTTTTTGTCACACAAATCGACCATGTAATGGAAAAATATGGCGATAAATCAGTCAGTTTATTTACTTTTTTTGCAGAATAAACTGGAATGGTTATAAACCGTTTGCATGGAAAACATTTAGTATATCTGAAATAAATAAGGCACTTTGATCAAATTTTGAGAGGCAGCCAGCTAGATTTCTGTGGATTCTGTTAGCATCCAGAGCAGAGTAAATCAGCCATAAATCCTATAATCTGCCTCATAAATCACAAGGATGAGGCTGTGACAGAAGCAGAACCGAAACCTCAGCAAACAGCATAAAGCTGGTGGTCCATTTGTGGACTTGTTCATGTAAGGGTTCACCAAAGCTCATGTTTATCCATGAATACTGTAAATATACTGTATCAGTTATAAATAATTATGTCATATCTGCTTGGAACAATAGAGCTAACACACTCCTGAGTTGTCTTCTTGACAAGCAGAATGTTGTAAAAACTAAAAGTTACACATAGAGATGGTGCATCTGAGGTGTGTGGAGACAACTTGATGCTAAAAACAGAAAATGTAATATTTTATTTATTAACTGCATGCACTCATACCTGCACACCAGTTTTATGGATTCTGCTTCGAGTTCATGCACTGGCCAACGTGTAAGATCATGAGAGGGTGTGACATGAAAATACAAAAAACCCACTGTGTGCTGACATTAGCTGTAAAAGTACACGTTACTCTTCCAGCGAGAGGAGCTCTGCCTGCACACTCTTAGCAGAGATTTAGTCTCGGATAGCAAATATTAGCTAGTGACATTATTACTTATATCGTCAGAATTCACTTATGCATATCTCTTTATGCTTTGTGTGCTGCTAAATGAAACTTGCATGCAGCAGTCTGCATGCCACATTCAGTATCCAGGAGATGAGTCGGATAAACCCATGAACATTTTATGAGTAACATTTCCCCATTTTCGTGGTTTTTAGAGATTAAACAATTTTTTTCTGTAGAGTGGATAAGGTGACAAGATAAGGAGACTCTAAGGTGACAGCCTGCCACAACAGAAAGGTTAAATGATTATATCACCACATGGGCTTGGATGGAATACAGATGAATATTATTGTGGAGACATAAACCCCAGCATTAGCTCATTTGTTGACCATTTTCACTGGCAGCAAGCTATAAACACTAAAAAACTGATGTGTTATCACTGGCAAACAGCTGTGTATTTACATATCTAGCAGACATAGAGGAACATCTGTGTTCATTTTGATTTGTAATACAAAAACCTTTTAGACATCTGTTAATGCAAAATATGAGGAAAATGCATTAAAAGAAAAACACATAAAATTTGATCACGTCCTATTGCATTGATAAAACTACATTAACACTTTAAGTAGTCCTTAGAATGCAAATAAAACAAGAAAAATATAAAAATGTAGCATATTGTCCATCATTATAACCCTTTATTGCTATGTTTTGAGTCATGTTTTATTGTAATAACCACACATCCTGTTAAATAGATAATTAAGTGGTTAACCAGCTTGGTTCACACAGGGGGCTAGAGCCTAACTCACCCAGCATTGGAGTGACACAGACGTGACACAGACGTCTATGTCACAGACATCTTGGAGTTTGTGAGGCTTCACTCAGAACTAACAGAACCATACACTGCATATAAAACATGAATATGACTTATTAGTTTGTGAAGTTTTTGCTGGAAAGTTTGCCTGGCTTGCCTGGCACAGATTATAAGGAGAGATATATTTCAACCATTTCCAAAGATGAAATTTTGCAGGGACAAAAAGTAATTTTGAGATTACAATAATAAAGACTATCACTGCCAGGGTACATTTACTATACACCCTCCACAATTCTCACTGTGTTGCCCAAACACAAAAAACACATCAGCACTACTGCTGTTGGTCAGACAGATACACATATTAAGGAGTTAATTTCCCACATTTGTAGACTGAGCATATACAAAGTTGTTCAGTTTATATGTTTTAAATGGTTCAACAGTCTTTTCCCCACTCTTTATCATTCTCTCCAAACACACAGGGACATCTTTCAGTGACAAACAAATACACAAAAAAAACCCCAAGGAGTTGTGATCAACCAACATCTGTGCAACCACACAGTTTCATTAACTCTAATTTAAAACTCAAAACCAACAGACATAAATACCTCACTCGACCCTCTCCTTTTTTCTCTCATTTTGAGATGAAGATGGATTGCAATAGCTGAGTCTCACATGTACATTCAACTTTTCAAAAACAGCTTGCCTGCAAGCTTGAACCTGTGTACACTTCCACCTGGGCATGTCCTTTTTGTCCATTATGTTCACAAATGTCAACATGAAACTGTAGCGAGATATATTAAATTTAACATGAACTGCCCCCTGCAGGCCATTAGAAAAAATGCGGGTTCAAAACACTGCCGGGGTGATTTCTTTGTTCAGACCCAAAAGCTATGTCCATCTTTTGTGTACAGTCTGTGGTTGGAGATGATGATTGACAGCAGGTGACAAAAGAGTAACAAGTCTGAGTGGATGCTGCAAGTTTGTTTGATAAACACTGAAGCATGGAAACATTTCTTATCTCTTATTATATCTAAAATAGAATTATGAACATGGGCATGAGCAACCAGCTTAAATAACAACCTAGAAACTCTGAACTAAAATTACTTGAAATTTGAAAGTGAAAATGTATTCTAGTCATAAACCAGTCAGACAATACACACCTGTATTTCCCTGCGGATGTTAACTGAGTGAAACTGCATAACTGCATATTAATGTGTATGAGCGTGCTTCTGTCTCTAGATACACAGAAGTTGTTTCGAGCTTAAAAAAAGCACAGCTTTAGAGCACAAACTTGCTGTGGCTGCTGTAAAAAGGCAAATTATCAGTAAATTTGATTGACAGGGAGACTGCATAACAGAAACAAGGCTTAAGCAATAATTTGTACAATTTGCAGAAACAGTCTTTTCTATATTTTCTGGGTAAAAATGTTTCACTTATTCAAGATGATATATTTTATAGAGAGCACACTGTGTGCAGAAGTGCTTCCCAGAGTGGTGTAGGTTTTTGACAGTCTCGTACCTTTTTGTATTTACATTTCACTTCCAACGTTTAGTCTCAGTGTAGGTTTCCAAACCAAAAGCCAAACATTTCTTTCAGTTTGCCATTCACTAAAAAAGAAAGAGGGTTCTTGTAAAAAATACTCTAGTGATCTGGTGACTGAGACTACTAATGCACTTTACAGGATTTCCAATTCCTTTGTCAAGTAACTAAATATAACACCAAACGCAACACTTCCAGTGTCATTGCCATCTAAAACTGTTAACAATATCAATTTTCATGCCAACTTGAGACCAGCTCTGTCTCCTTGGGAAGGCAGTGACCTCCTCTAGGCTGACTTAGTGTCTTTTCCATCCCATTCCAGTCATTTAATCTTGGAACAGTATCAAGATAGCGATCTCCCTTTAACCTCCACAGAGGGGACAGACACAGACACAAAGGGACATACCCTGCACTTCATCACTCAGAGTCAAGCAGTGGTGGCATGCCAAACAATCCTATTAGCCAGCAGCCAAAAGCCAGGGACAGCAGCAATGTCCTGAAACAACCGCAGCTCTCATTTGAACATTCTCTCTCCTCCCAACATCCATGCACTCATGTGTCAGCATATATAATGAAGTCGGAGCTACTCTCAGCTTTTACTCTGAGGAAATAGGCAGCTCTATCACTCTGAGTAGCTTTTTACAACTCCACACTGATCAATTAATGACTACGAATGAGACCCGGAGAGATATTCATACAGGAATATTAGAGTAATGCTGAGCGAAAGAAGGACACATGGAACAGGATAATAAACTATGGATTGCAACTCATAGTAAATTCAAAAGCAGAAAGGCACTTTGCAGTCACGTACATATTGATACCTCTTAAAGCTGGCAACACATGCCAAGCTTGCTGGACTCATATAAGTGAGTTATTTCACTCTCATATCCAGGTGCCTGTCACAGAGAAATGAGCTGAGACTCAAACAGCAACCAGAGCAATCAAAGTGGCACACAGTGCTTAGTGCTTCCCAGCTCGTATGTCACAAGTCCCAACAGTGAAAAGAGCAGTAAAAAAACAGCCAGAAAAGAAATGCTGTTGGACACTCTTGCAAAAGAGGAAAAGGAAAGACAAGAAAGAACAAGTAGAGAAAATCTGATGCAGTAAAGGAAGGAGGAGTTACTCACGGCTCCTGTCACCTTTCCACCTCCAGCTTCCTTTGTACTTCCCTGAGCCATCTGCTGGTGCACAGACTCCACTCAACACCTCCACCAGCACCACCAACAAGAGAAGAGGCAGCTGCCCGGTGGCCATGCGCGTCTCTGAAGCTTGCATCAGGGCTACAGCAAAGAGTCAAGGGCCATGGGGAGTGCTGTCCCACTCTCAGACATATTTCACACAGCTGTTTGGTTTGAGAACACCTCCTCCCCGGCTTCCCCTGGAGCGTTATTCTCAGGTCACAACAGTGAAGCCCCAGAAAGGGTCACACAATCACAGCAGAAACCACTCCTCCTCCTTTCCTTGGAAAGATCCTTTTGAAAGAAATAGCCTCGCAGACTGACTGTAATCCCAGCATTGATAGGAAGTGAAAGTAAGCCTAGAATTTTGGAACTTTGTAAGTTTTTTCTGTCTTTGCACTATTTTTCTGTGCCTCACAGAGTTAAGAAGCTATCTGTTGCAGTCCTGGTCAAAGCAGAAGAATGAGCTAGAAACTGTTGAAACAGCAATAAATCCCCTTCATAAACATACATAGCACAAGAAAAAGCAAATGTTTCACCCTCTTGCAAAGCTGAAGTTGTCACACTGATGGTGACACATCCGACAGCAGCTCACGCTTGTCACCCACACCAGGTAGTAGCTGAGTGAGTCCAGGACTGTGTGCAAATGCATGTGTGTCCTCCCCCTCTCTCTTCATCCACCAACCACAGGTCTCAGATCACAAGAGGTAGTGTTGATATAAAAAAAAAAAGAATAAATCACAGAGATAGTCACTTCAGAGCAGCCTTGACTTTGTAAACAGAGCGTCTGAGAGAGGGAGAGAGAGCACATCCACAGAGCAAGTGAGGAGGGAGGGCAATGGAAGGAGAGAGAGACGCTGAGTGAGGGGGGGTGGGGGTGTTAATAGCAATTTCACAAGTGCAATGGCGCTCTTGTATCCATATCCATGATGCTCATTCATGAGCGGATTTTCAACGTGGCCAGACTGATTGAGCTAACTGGTTATAACATGTGGCATACATGTTACTAGAACAAGATCACAGAAGACTAATGCCTTGCAACAAACAAGACAAACTCTAGGACCTGTATGCAAATAATCAACCGACACGGCTGTTTAAATAAGTAAACAAACCTGCATGACAGCCTGTGTTAGTGCGTGTGACAGTAAGTCTATAATTCAAATTATTACAAAAGTCTGGAAAGGAAGTCAGAACAATATCACTCCTGTGAAACAGATTAAAAAGTTATTATGACACAATAAACGTAAGCTTGTTTCACTGTCAAAGAATCATTTCCCATCATTGAATCAAACTGATGAGTTGTTCAAGTTTAAACAAGTTTAGGCTGGTTTGGATATATATTAATAGACCTAATAATTTAAGATGAATTTTGTATGAAAAAAGCAATTACAGTTATAGAAGCTTGTTTTGCAAGATGTTTGTACCTCTAAAGTCTTCATTCAGGAAAAAAGAACAACATTATTCCACTAAATTACCATGCTTCTTTATTTGAAGTGTAGTAAATACCCCATATTTTGTATATCTTATTAAAAATATATGCAATACACCACACACATACACACATTTGCAAACACATACACGCATTGCAAAAGACTATTTTTATAAAACACAAGCTCAGCAAGTCTGAGTTTCAAGTTACATTGCCCGTTTCCTCCCGCTGCCCCAGCTGTCAGGAGGCAGGTGAACACAGGTTAACGTGGGAATCTGGAAGTGTCAGCAGCACCTCCCCCTCTGCCCACTCCCCACATCTCTTTCACATGCCCTTCATTACTGCTGTGTAATTGCCAAGTGTAAAATACTACACAAAAGCAGCCAAGTCCAAAGTATTTCAAGTATGGGAGGTGAATCTAAAGATAATAACAAATGTGTATACTGACTTTACTATAAAATTTATTCTACATATTGAGTTCCTAATTTAAGTCTAGTCACTTGATGTTCTAACCTAATTGAATAGTATGGACAATGCCTTACAAAACCATGCCTATTTGTCAGTCATGTAATCCTGATGTAGTGGTCCTTAAGGATCACGCTGCTGGAGATGTAATTAATCACGTTCCATTGGGCACTGATGGAAGTCTGATTAAAACAGCTCTCTAATGATTAGGCCTCTGGAATAATTATCACTGCAGTGACGACAGGCCACTTCAACCCCTCGGGGTGCCAATCTAGCTCTCCCACTACCTGCGAAATGTCACTGCTAATGCCAACAGCACAGACGCTTAGACAATGCAATGCTAATTCTACTCATGAAGAATAAATGGTGTGACAAGTTACAACAGAGGCAGCATTTGCAAACTGTCCGCCTGGTTGCCTAACATGTATAAGGTGTATCTTTGTTTATATGCAGTGTGAAAAAAACTGTTTCGCCTTATGTTTACTCAGAGTATGCCTAATGAAAACATATAAATAACCCTCTCTGACAGGTTTTAAAGAACGGATTTATTAATAAAAGATTCTAATGCAAACTCTTAGCATGGCTATTATGGACTCCAGTCATTTTTCTTTTCATGTGTGCTATGAAAATGTGACAAACAAAGGGGCTAAAAATTAGTGTTCGCACAAAGAGGGAGAGAGATGAGGAGATTTATTGTACTGTCTTAAGCAACTCCTTGTTTCTTTAGATCTTGCTTTGAAGGACCCACACTTTATTGTAATTTTTTTTAAGTGTGTCTTCCTGTCTTCCAAACAGTTCTCCCGGTGTTTCAAAGCTTTTCTTTGGATATTGGCTGGTTTTTCATTCATTTTCAGTCCAGTTCTTGTACCTGATTATGTTTAAAGGATTTGTTTGTTTGTTTCTTTGTTAATTTTGTTAACTTAACACTGACCCGTGAATTGGAAATGAATTACTATTGTGTGTACATATAAAAAAAAAAAAACTTAGCAATGCAGTGTGGACAGCACGGTGGCATGGTGGTTAGCACTGTTGCCTCACTGCAAGAAGGTCCTGAGTTCAGTCTATCATCAGGCCGTGGCCTTTCTGTGTGGAGTTTGCATGTTCTCCCCATGTTTGAGTGGGTTCTCTCTGGATACTCCGGCTTCCTCCCACAGTCAAAAGACATGCAGTTCGTTGGGTTAGGTGAATTGGTAACTGTAAACTGTCCATAGGTGTGAATGTAAGTGCGAATGGTTGTATGTCTCTCTTGTTAGGCCTGCGGCAGACTGGCCAGGGTATACCCTGCTTTTCGCCCTGTGACAGACTGGGATACGCTCCTGCGACCCTGAAAGGATAAGCGTAAGAGAATGGATGGATGGGGTCTTGAGGCATTGTGTTACTGCTTTTTGCACATCATTAGTTCCATCATTTTTTCTTTAGCTGAATCTACAAAAAAGAGAAGACAGTTTGACCAAGGCGATTCACTATTAGCCAAGAATTTGTCGGAATTTAGCAATTAATGTGCCATGTCCTTAAAAAATCTGAAGAAACTGTACAAGTGGAGAACAAAAGAAGTAGTATCAGGCCTGAAAGACAATCTACAGCAGATCAACAGTATCTGATGAGTCCTGATGTGTCCTTACACAATCAAAATATCTTTTCTATCTCTTAAAGAATGCTGTTTTAAAGAAAGAGCTTAAAGATGTAAGACTCAGCACAGTAATAAACAGTTAGGTCAACATATATTTGAACACTGACACAAGTTTTTTTTTTTTTTGGTTTTTTTATCTGTTTACTGAAAGATATTGTAATTATAGTATTGTAATTATAGTGTTGTGGACATGGACATAGTGTGTAGTGTCTTAGTTTTCATTAGTGGGTAACCACATTCAAATTGGGTGTAGGGCTTAGAAGTTTCAGCTCCTTAACATGTGCCACCCTCTTTTTAAAGGCAACAAAAGTAATTTTGGACAATTGACTAAAAGGCTATTTCATGGCTGTGAAGAAACAACATGGGGTCAAAGGAGCTCTCCATGCAGGTGAAACAAGCTATCCTTAAACTGTGAAAACAGAAAAAAAAACATCTGAGAAATTGCTACAGTATTAGGAGTGGCAAAATCTACAGTGTGGTACTTCCTGAGAAAGAAAGAAAGCCCTGGTGAACTCAGCTACGCAAAACGATACAGAAGTCCATGGAAAACAACGGTGGTGGATGCTCAAAAAAAAAAAAAAAAGATATGCATATCACATCACCAGCATAGCTGTACCAGGAAATCTAACCTGGTTTGTGAAAATTTAGCTGTAATACCATTGAAGTTGACTGTTGTAGTATATTGTTTGTTAACTTGTTTGTAGATTTTTATTTGATTTTCTTTATAATTAGAATGAACTGTAAGATAAAGCAAAATCATCTACGCATTATTATGTAGCTTTTGGTTTAAAATAAAAAATGTGCAGCTTTCAAAATAACTTTAAAAAAAGACAAATAAACACTTCAGTTCTCGCAAAGAAACTGACAGATTATTGTGCAAGGTTACACCATCTGCTATTTTGTTTTATTTAAACTTTTGTCTCACCTCCACATGCTATTATATCTCTCAGGTTTCACATGCTCTGTGTGTACTTCTTCCTTTTTTAAATGCTGGTTTATGTGTAGGAAAAGGTATACCCATTGTTTTTGCCTGTGTATGTTGTTTATACATAAAATTCTACATCTCTTAATGCTGTATGGTACAAAACAACCTTTCTTGTGCCTCCACAATACAATAAGACTGTTATGTATTGGATCTTTCAAAATTTACCTCCATTTTCTTACTGCCTGAGGTCAGAGGTCATACATATTTGCATGTGTGGGTTCTAACAGAGAAAAACCTTTGCCTATAGGGAGTTACAAAAGCTGCCATATACAAAGTCACAACCATAAAGTGTCTATAAAAGTCCAGGGCCAACAGCGCTATGTAACACTGATAAAAAAAAACCCCAAAACATTTATCTCTCTTTTCTACCTCCACTGCAAGTCTGCACATAAGGTTTGGATGGACAATTAAACTGAGAGCTATTACATCAACAACCTAAGACCTCGGTCCTAGGCAACAACATCAGACTCCACCCCACCATAAGCTGAGATGAAGAGGAGATGAGAGGAGCCACAGAGTGATTTAGCTTCAAGGTTAAACCACTGCAATGTACTCTTTACTGGGACCTTTTCCAGAAATCTCCAGAGACTTCATTCAGTGCAGCAGACTACACTCAAATCACACCTCAGATTAAATAGCTACCCCCAGGACTAGGGAGGGTGAAAAAAGTATTAAATGTTTCATATTGAAATTCTATTTCCAAAAAAAAACAACGTCCAACATCCAGAAAAGTTGGTGAAAAATAGATACAAAAGGGTGGAACTTCTCCCAAGTGAGGAGTTTGGGACATTGCAAATGCATTATGAATGCTAACAAAATATAAATGTTTTGGACAAACATATGCTAAAAAGCTCTTTAGTCCCTAGGGAAGGGTTTGTTTATTTCAGCAAGAAAATGCACAACCACATTCTGCATATTTTACAACTGCATGTCTCTATAGTCAAAGCAGGCCTTTGACTATAGAGCCTGAGACGTCTCCTATTGAAAATGTTCAAAAACAGACAAAAATTACAAAGTCTCAAAGAGGTGATGCAAGATGGCCCTGACTTCACTTTTTTTTTTAAATTTTGCATCAAATGCCATACACTCAAATAATTTTCAAAAAACAGTGAAATGTATTATTTTCATCATTTGATGTGTTGTGTAGAATTGTAAATTATTAGTTAGGAGTTGTTTTTTCTTTTAAGACAGTGGGGTTTTTTCAGCCAGAATCATAAGCTGAATGCACTATGCCCAACATATTTGATTTTCCATTGGTTTACTCACTATTTTCTTGATAAATGTCGGATATAACAAGATTATTGGATGGCACTATTCAAAGCATGCATCACATGCCCACAGCTCAGCCTCTATAAAATATAGTCTTGAAAATTAGATCGCCATCTTGTGCCTCCCCCCTTGTGCAAGTAGGGTGTTTATGATGCTTCCTTTCTGGCTCCTCTTAGTTCTGGCAATGTGATGTGACAGCAGGGTTGATGGGTGGTACAAAGACTCCCACCAGAGATGAACAGACAAATGACTGGACATTAGCACACAGCTTGGAACACAGCAAGATACTGATTGGGAGGTGGGCGGGGAAAGTGACTCTCTCCCTCTTTTACCAGCATGTAGCCTCAACCATTGTGAAGTGAATGCCTGCAGGGGTGATTACAGGGCCGGTTTTCCCTGCTATCTTAGTGTGGACTTTTAGAAGTTAAAAACAAATAGATAAATATACATGGACAACATGGACAGTGGAAAAAGCCCAGAGATCAGAAAAACAGGCTAAGTAGAAAAACCTTTGGGCAACTGCAAGCTTACATCTATTTTTTTTTAACATTTTGGCTGACTAAGAAGAGGTTATACAGGATTGATTTGGGAAACTTTTAAAGGGTATTTCTCTGCCTGTCATAAATATTGCAAAGATAGTCTACAAGCTATGAGTCAAGCTAGGGTAAAGATAACCTGGCTTACACACAGACACACTTGTTTAAAGTATGGTTTGGTGTGGGGTGATACAAACATTCATTCAGACACTGGCTGCTGATAATCCAGATGCCAACGTGCATTTGAGTGCACCAAGAAAAGCTTGCCTACCCAACAGCCACTTAGCTTAGCGCAAAGCCTCAAAATAAAAGAATGTCACTGGCTCAAAATGAAATACAATGTGCTAATACTGTATGTGAGATTAAAAGATGGTGGTAAATGGATTACTTTAAACTGAATTTTTCTCCAAACTTTAAGCAGAAGTTGAATATTGGCTGTTCCATATCAACGTTTTGTCTTCAAGAGTGATATCAGTTTTTTACCCAGCACGGGGAAACACAGCAAACAATGAAATTCCCAAAATGTGAAACCATTACTAGTGAGTGAGTAGCTAAAATGTAACACCTTTACCAAACTTACCAAACAAACTTGACTATTTAATAACTGCTTCATCTAAAGTATATACTAAGCTCATCAAAGTAATAACATTCAACTTTATAAACTAAAGAATAATTTTAATAATTTTTCTTTCACAACTTTAAAATATAATAACTTAAATAGAACTTTTTTTCCCCAAAACTTGATTAGGATTTTAATTACAGTGGAGGATGGCAGCTGGAGCTTAAATTAGCCATCGTGATGCTGTACAGTAATACTGTATGATGACAGAAGGGTTCCTAGTGATTCATGTTTCATTAGTGTCTCAACCTCAAGAATAAAAAAATCAGTACCCATCCACATTTAAAGGAAGGGAGTGTCGACCCAAGGTAAGAGTTACAGCACAGCACAGGCTGTAAATATAGTTCACAACCTGGATGTGCTGTGGTGTTCCAGTATGTAGGCACGCTCTTTGGAAGACTGCAGCAATACTGTACTGCTGTTGGAAACACATGTGCTGCACAGCAAAGCCCTGATGTTTCTCAGTGATTTATGTCAACCATGTATGGAGGATGATAAACAGGACCACACCCAGCATTCCCTGCATGATCATGATGATGGCCCCACTCAATCAACACCACTGTCCCACCCACACCTCCATCCTTCAATCTGTCTTCTCCAATACAAATATATCACCTGCCTCTCCAGTGCAACTCTCCAATCAATGAGAAGTCACAAGAGGAACCTGGCTGAAGGTTAATGTGTGCAGGGGAAAACACACGTGATTACTTACAAAGATGCAAAGGGGAAGAAACTGCTTCTAGACAGTTGCTTAGTTACAAAACTCAAGTTTTACAAAATGTTTTCAGTCTTTAATGTTCATTTGTTCATTTTTTCTCACCTGTACGCTTCCCATGTTACCATTCAAATAATGCAGTGTGTAAGTTGAAATCATGTCTGAATGCGTTACTATCATTCAATCTCTAAATGTAATCAATTAAAAATGATTAAATATGATTAATGATTGCAGCAGTCAAACTAAAAAAAAGAAAACAGTACAACAATTTTCTCAAATTGTGTGTTAAATGAAGCTGGCTGACATTAGCATTCAAGAAGAAGGCAGAATGAATGAGTTCAAAATACTTCTGTTTATGTCAGATGATTTTATGGTGCCACACTGCTCCACTAACATCTGCCATTTTATAGAGACAAATAGGGTGAATGTCATTTGCCTCCCCTACCTCCACCCAAGTGTCCTGGTTTCATTTCCTGTAATGGCCGTTGTCAGCAGTCTCACCTTGCAGAGAGATTCCAGCCCGCAGCACTATCGTCCAGATCGTAGAACGCACTGTGATTTACAGCTGCTGTGGCTGCAGGGCCATCTGGACCATAACCACTCCTGAACACTCAGCATTAGGCTCTACATCTCTCTCTCCTTAGCGCTCTCTTGGTGCATGCTGCGTGCTTTCGGTATAAATCTTCTTCTCTTGCATATATACATATTCCCTGCTCTTTCTTCATCCAGATGCAAACTTTCTACCTGGACACCCTCTCTCTTTCATCTTTGGATGACATACATGCGTACATCTGCTCCATATAGACGCATTCATGCTTGCTTTCTCCAATGTCACTGGGTTTTGAGGCATCTCAAATTATAAATTGCTACTGTTAAAATGAAAACAACCAGGAAAACGGCATGCAACACCTTTTATTATCATTATAGAAGACCAAAAAAGCAGTGTAGATTATATTACTGAGTAGAACACCCTATACCATCTAATCTAATCTAGTCTTTTTCTCTTTACTGTAAACATGTTCACAGGAACAGGTTCACAATTACAGCAAGGGTAAAAATGTGCTTTTGCTTGCAAAAAATCAGCTAACAGGTGCCTGCATTGCATTTAATGATGTCTAATTAAGAAAAACACACACAATATCAATGCTGAAGCTGCACTTAAGGTTTGCTGGCTTCCTCCCAAGTGCATAGGTGATAATCGCAAAACCTACAGCGTAAATGTGCACCATTCATGATTATGGGGTTGTCATAAATGTGTACCTGCATCTTTTACTGCCCTGTTCCTCTGATTCGGTGTCTCTCAAAGGGCTCCTGCAGCAGTATGCGCTCGCTGAGCTGTGTGATGAGACCCAGTTGAAACATCTGGTGTCATATAAAAGGTGTTAGAGCATTAAGAGCATAGGCATACCAGCTTCAAAATAGCTGCAGATGTAAGAAGGTGCAGCTGAGGTCAGCTGCTGCAATGTACCTATTGTCCAGGAGGAGGCAGTGTTGGGTTTGACATCAATATCAATCTGAGCCACCACTGAAAGTGATTCCACCCCAGGGAGGTCAGGGACACCTGAGGAAAATCAGGGTTTTGGTGTTGATGTGACACCTAGCAGCCAGGCCTGAATTAGAACCATTTAGAAAACATTTCTCATTCAGCCACCCTCAATCTAAACAATAACTTACACCACAGACTGATTGGAATAAATAATTGTCAGTTAATTTATTTAACCTTATATCCTTTCAAGGACAAGCCCTTGTACTGCTCAGGCTGATGGGAAAATCATGTGACATCCAGAGGAGTGATCTGATTTTGGTAGTTTACTCAAGGAATGTGACATTTTTCATCTAGTCGAAAAAGGAAATGGGTTTAACAGAAAATATGCAAATTTCTTTTCTGTGGGCTACATAATATACCTGATAGAGTAATTTTAAAATGCCAGCTAATTTTAAAGTCTATTTTCAGTACAAATTCTTTTTCTGCTTATAAAGAGCCCTTGATTACTTTGGGTCCTACGTGGGTTTAAATTTCATTCTCAGCTCTCAATATCAGCAGAAAATATGTGTGTGTATTCCTGTAACTCGGTGCAGGACGTATACCCTATCCCATAAGTGTGCATCGTTTATATTAAATTTGTGCATCACAGAGGAGCACTGCAAATCAAGTGGGATCTCACTCTGTTTTGTGCTAAAAACCAATCTCTGCAGAAGCTGTGCACATAAAACATTTACCCTTTAAAACGGCACAGAAGAGTCTCGGATATAAAGTAAAATTCTAAAGTTATATTTATTTGTGAATCAAATTTTAGTACCTGCTGTTGTGTGAAGCAGAAGATAATGGGAGAGATATGAGAAATACAGCCTCTGACCACAAGGTGGCACTCTAAACCAAGATAAACTTGGAATCATGACTGGAGGCTCTGAACGGATCTGTTCATGCTGTGGAGCTATTTCTTATATCAAACAGCGCTTTTTGTGGACCTCAGTTCACACTAAGACGTCTTTAAATCTTTCAGTTTAATACACAGATCGATGTTCTACAAAAAAATAAAATAGACCTACAATTAAAAACATTTTTGTTAATGGTACCACAGCCCGACACTGAGGAAAATTATGATAACAACAGATGCAGAAAGTATAAATGTATATGCATCTTTGACTTGTTCCTTGCAGTTTCATATCACTATATTTGTGTTCTCTTCTCTTTGGAAAGTTTGATGTTTTTTTTATTTAACTTTCTTCCCCCATTTTTATTTACGTTCTTCTAAAATCCAAAGTCCTTTACTTTTAGATTGCTGTGTTTTGTGTGACGTTTTCTTTTCTTCCAAAAGAGGGCAGTAGAGTCTCATATTGTGAGACTGACAGGGCCAGCACTTAAAGCTCTGATTGTTCATGCTATAGTTTCCTCGAGCCTATGCTCGTCACGCTGTTTCATCGGGACTAATTAAAGTGTCCTTCATCAAAAGCAAAATGTTAATGATTTGCTCCCAAATTGGTACTAAAATGGCTGCACTGGGTAAGTGTTCACTAATTGTTCAAAGTACACACACACACCTACCTGAAGTATATGCTGACATACTGCTCACATTAAATACTCAAGTTTCTCTCTCATTTCTCTTTCCCCTTGAGAGCCCACTATAGGGTTTATTTTTCCACTCTTGCACTGTTCCCCCTTTCTATCTGGATGAATTGACACACCAATAAGCCTTTAATCTCTTTAATATAAACTTAACAGAATGATTTCTTGTGGCATAAAATAAACAGAGAGTGTGTAAACAGATCTTCTCCCAGGATACGTTTAGTTCGGCTGCATACAGCGGATTAACTTGAGAAGTAAGCCTGCAAGTTATTTTAAGAGAAAAAAAAGAATGGAAGTGTGGAGAATAGCACTGAATGTCACAATAAGTCCTGTGCAGAAAGGAGTTAGGCAACACATGAGGAGAATAATCATATGGAGATGATGGTGGTGGTGGCTCTGTGATTAATGGGCCCATTTTCTTTGCACAGCTTGGATAGTGGGCCTACTTGGCCCCATTAGGAAGAAGCCTAAAGCCACCCGGTTCTGCTGTATGCCATTCATCAGAAAAATATGAGCAACAGAAATGGTTTTGCCCCAAAACCCATGAAATATGCACTGTAAAATTCCCAGAAACACATTCCTAAATTCCTTTTATCCTACTTTGGGTTATGATCTATATAGGAGAATACCTGTGTCAGAGGTCTTCAGTAGTCAGTGAGATGCACCAAGAGAGGCATTTTTTCTTTTCTGCTGTGCAGAATTGGAGGCAGAAACTAGTCCTTGTGTATTTTCTTTCTTATTTGATGGACTACAGGGAGCAAAAGTGCCAAATACTGGCCATACAAGCACAGAGACATGCCAGTCCCCCCTTTTAGAGCAATATGCAAATCCACTGTTAAATTTCATTTTTCTAATCCCTTTAATCAGAAACGGGGGAATAAAGCCAGCTGGTAGGAACCCATGTTAAGATGTAATTAAGCATCTGATTGAATTTCAGTGCATACCAGAGTGTGTGTGCCAAGGCGAGAGCAGGAGTAGGAGGAGGGGGTAGAAGATGGACGGGGGGGAGGGAGGGGCACTTGTACACCAGATTGAGTGTGCGGGCTGGTGGGGGGGACACATTGCCCAGCGACAGGGGACCTAGAGCTCGTGGTGGGCTTGGTATTTTCCAGCACGCTCCACTGCATGAGTGAACAGTGATCAGAGGCACATTTTTATACAACGGCTCCCATGTCAATCATCTCCCTGCTGGCACTGGAATGGTTTTCTCCTGCTTGAAAGTCAACAAAGTTTCCAGAAAACAGACACAAACTGCATCGCAACATGTCGTTCCCATTAGCAAATATGTGAAGGAAAGTAGCGCACGGGTTATTTGCCTGTTAAGTAAACTTCAACACGGCCTTTTACTCTTCCATCTCATTCGGTCTGGTTTTGTTATCGCCACACAGTATTCTTTTGGGGTCAAAGATAATCCATGCTTACCTTGGTAGCAACCAAATATGTGACCCAATTCATGTGCAGTCAATAAAGGCAAATGTAGGAGTGAAGAGAAAAGAAAAGAAAAGAAAAAACATGTGAGCATACACACACGAGAGCCTCTAATGAAATTCATTCACTCAAAATGTATTCGCTCCCAGACAGAGACAATATAAAGTCTGGAATGGGGAAAGGGAAGAGCTGTCACTCTAGTTTAGTTAAGCTTGGATATAGAAAAGATCCATTACTGAGACCTTTCATCACCAAATGATGCATAATACCTGTGGGGCTCTGAGGCAGACCCTGACAAGGGGAGGGTGGTGGGCCACGAAGAACAAAAAAGCAGACAGAGACAGGTGACAGAAGTTGACAGGTCATCATGTGTGTGCCCTCCCACTGTCCTTTCCCAGTCCTCCTTCACCCCTGCTCCGTACTATGGCTGTCAGCACCCAAGGCCCATCTGCCGAACAAGCTGCCTCTGACAAACAGAGTTAAATGAGACCCAGACTACGCCACCCTGACCTCTGCTACCCCAATTACACATAACTAGTCAACAATATTATGCAGATATTATGCAGGCATCATTTGCCAGCAGATAACCAATTTTAAACTGATACACGAGCTTAAGAAGTCCAGATTGATCTCAAATGTCCCCGAATAATGGCTAAGTGCCTAAAAGCATTCATTCAAACTACATTGTCTCAGTCTACAGCACAACAGCATCACCCTCATCTGGTATGGACTCTGTGAAATGAACAAGTTCCAATATTCAGTCTCTTATTCATTCTTCCACTTGGATTTTTCACAGCAGTTCAACAACATCTCGGAGTAATTTCCTTTGTAGTAATGTGTGTAACATTCAAAGCTGACAGGGGAAATCCTTTTTTTTTCTTCTGTTGTCAAGCTTCACTCAGACAGATTTAATGCTGCATTCTCACAACCAGTTACAGTGTGTATACATAACTATAGATAGCTCTTTGTCTACAAGCCACAAAAAGAAGTAGAACTGTTATGTGTTTGTTTACAATTCATTGTTAGAGATCCACGGTTTCTTTCAGGGAGACAAAAGGACAGAGGTAAGCACTAGTTCAGTGAAAGGTGATGTATGATCAAACGTGAAAGCAGTATTGATTTTCCTGAATTGTGTTTGCTCCGTTTGCCACTATTAAATATGGATTCTGCGTGACTGCCAACTTGACTTTGTCTTGAAATTGACACTCTCTCTATAAAGGGCTATAGCTTTTTCAACAAAGTGTGTGTCAAGAGAGACAGAGCCAGAGATTCCACGTTGGACTTGATTCAATGCCACAGCTGGGCTCAGGTTTAAAACAGCCCAACCAATGGTAAGACAGGGAGCAGCCACATAAGAAAGCGACTGATGTTGGATGCTCCTCTAAAAACAGTACTGTCTAAAATTTGATACTGATTTCAATGCATTGCATTTATTGCCCAGGTGCACATGTTATTTATTTTCACAGAGGTTCTAGATGTAACAGCTCCAAAAACAACCACACAGGGCCATGTAACAAACTGAAGAAGACCAAGCTTCGTAAAGCTGTGCCATGATGCTGCCCTGGTTCCCCTAGGGTGGTGAAACTGTGTCTCCATTTCCCACCCACTCCATAGTTACTGTAGCTAAACTTCAGTGTTCAAGATGGTTATGTGCTGTCAAAGGAGAGCAGGAAAATGATTATGAAGTTGATTGGGCAGTTGTGTTTTTATAGCATACTAATTATTATTTTAAAAAAGAAATAACTTGCATAAAAAAAGATAACAGAACCTTTATAGTAAAATAACAATATACTTTACATTGTTAAAAACAAAAACGAGTAACACATGAACATGTCTGAGAGACGAAGTATCTGTAGCTTGAAATGAGGACAGTCTTTGAATTGTGACAGTGAACACAGAATAATCTTTCTCTGCAGCATCGATTATGGTCAAACATTTCATTCAGTGCTGTTCCTGCTTTTGTCTGGAGATGAATAAATCCAGGCTGATACCCATCTAATGCAGTGTTTACAGCCATCGCTTGTGACAAATTGCACATTACCCTGGATGCCATGTCCTTGTGAGGCCGTTCCTGCATTGTAGCATCTATTAGACACATTTTGTTTGAGTTTTTCCTGACCATTACAACCCCTTCAAAGAAACCAATGCTGCTCAGCATCACACTGAGGAAGTAGAAAGCGTGCGTCACTCTGGCTTTCACAGTTCTTTAAACTGAGAAGGTGAAGCTATGAATAATTGTCCGTTTAAAGCACATATGTAGACACAGGTCTGTTTTGAATATATATATATATATATTCTGATATAGAGTTGGTTTTCAAGATACTGGCTCACATCTGCGTATATTAAAAAAAAATATTAATGCTACAGTTAACAATGGACCAGAGAATGGATCCTATTGCAACAGCCAGAGTTTGATAATGAGATATTCATCATCATGTATAGTTATAATAGCAGTATAACTTGATTGCCTAACATTACAAAGTAATTAACTTAAAAACTATAGAGACCAGTAGCTATAACTGTGACTCCAGAGATTAAATTAAGGATATATAAAATAAGCGCAATAGTCCAGAAGATCTCAACACAAATGAACACCAATGGGAAATTGTTGAATAGTGTCTTTGACAGTGCTCTCCAACACTTTCATCAAAACAACAAATGAAAAAATATATTTTTCCAGGAACAGCTTTATGCCTCCAGCAAAGGCTCACTACCAAAGTACAGTGAAACTGCTCTGGTAGCACATGGCGTAGCCTTTACATTGTTTTTTCCTTCAATTTGTATTGTGCCTTTATGTGCGAGTGCACATAGTCAAAGTTAAGTAAAAAATATGCTGATTTGGCTTTTAATATCTCCTGCAGCAGTGTCTGCCAAGGGTTGTAATCTTATTATGAAACCATATTAAAGAGCACACATTTTGACCTTCACATTAGAGTCACCACTGATACTGGCAAGCCTATAGCCATTGTGTGTCTGCATATTGCAGAATCACAATGGCTAGCATGTGCTCATATAGGTATGTTATCCCTACAAAGCCACTCTCATTATTCCGTGCCCCTGATATTTCAGAACCGCGGACAGCTCCCATATTAATCTTGAACTGTGTATTGCCTGTTCCCCACACATTCCTGCCCCTAATGACAGTTTTATCATAACTTATTATTGCTGCCCCAACCCTGAGCTGAAATTATGTAAATGTTGTATGTTTGGTGGGGGAAACATCTTTATGTTTTGCTCAATGGTCGCTCAAGCAGGAATCTAATTCTGCTCACCGACAGCCTAAATGAATCGTCTTGTTACGGTTTGAATAATGGCCTAAGCAATGGGAGACGGGGTCGGGCTAACTGAAGGTTGAGAAGGAGAGACCCACTTAGTTAGATGCCGCCTTATCGGATTGTACCCCCGCCTCATTCATTACCTTCCATCACTTCCCTCATTTGCAATGAGCAATATCATTACAGGATGATTTGCCTCAAACGTGGGGTTGAAGTAACATCTCCAGGCAGGAATAACTGCTCCAAGATTTGTAATTTGGGGTGCAATATAGGCCAGTAATAAAGCTTCAAATTTACTCTGAGACACACACACACACCCACCCTGCTCTCTTTGTTTTCCCTTTGTCTTTTTCACTTTTTCACACACACACACACACACACACACACACACACACACACACACACACACACACACACACACACACACACACACACACACACACACACACAGCGAGGCAATAACACAGAGAACACCACTTTAGCTTTAATAGGATTTTCTTGAATGCACATCTTAATTGGCCATAAAAGCTTCACAGATGTCCAAAAAGTATCTACTCCTATCTACATTTCTGTCTGTGTTGCTATCAATTTGTCCATTTCTGACGCTTTGTCTTTCTCTCTCTTTCTGTCTCTTGAATTCTCTCCCCTTCTCATTTGCAGTCAGCAACATCAGACTCCAGCCATATTATTCATTAAGGTAGTTAAGTTAGCAGCCTCACAAGCAGCAAGCCTGATTTCCAATTACCGGTACACTCCATTTTTCTTCCTATGAGAACATCTTTAGCTTTAGGAAGTTTGTGCTGCTGTTAGTGCCGGACTTAATTTATGTGAGTTTACAACTTTCCAAAGCCCCACCAAGATTATAAATCCACCATGATTGATATCTATACAGAAAATGGGTCTATACATTAGAAAATTTCTTCCTTCCACTCAATGCACATGACAGTCCATAAAGTCTAAAAGTAGACTCAGATAAAACAAAATAGGAACTGGTTTTGAGTACTCTTAATTCAATCTCATTTTGACAACTCACGCTGGCTTAGCAACAGCATCTGAATCCCTCAACCACTCCTGCCACCATGTGGTAAAGCACCAGTGGGCACGTCTAGCGTCTTACTGGTGATGGAATCCCATCCTCCGTAATTAGATAAATGTCCCCTAACCACCCTTTCAGTGCACACTAACATGACTAAGTATATGAGTCCTAATAAATTAGCAGCTTGTGAAAATGAAATTAAAAGGATCACGGACCTATTTTGAAAACTAAGCCTCCACCCCTACGATCCATCACTCATGTAGCATGAATTAAGCACACCCAGGGAGCAAAATAAATTCAGAGAAGAATATAAAGTATAACTTGTGATATGCGTTTATGGTTGACATTTAGAGTCTCACACTTCATTTTCTGTCTGGAAATGTCACACAAAGAATATAGACGTTCCTAAATCCGTGCCCTTTGCTGTAAAGCAGATGCTAAAAAACACAGGTGTCTTTTAGGGATAAATTGAGGAAAGACAAAGAAGAAAACAACATGATCGTAATCAGTGGGTAACAATGGGTCCCTGACAGGAAAACAAACCAGAGATAAAAAAGAACGTTTGCAGCTGCAGGGTTCAGCTGCTAACGCTAATGATGAACCTGTACAGTTGCCTTTAGGATCGTAATTACTATTGCAAACAGCCTCACTGCTTCATGTTTTCCACAAGGTTTGTGTAATGGGTGATGGGGTTCGATAGCACTGGGTGTGAGTCACAGACAACAAACAGAGGGATATAAAAAGAAAGACAGCCTTCTTGAGAGTAAACACACCACACCTGCAAACTGGTCAGAGTTGGAGTTGGAGGAACATTTCTCCCTTCGCCTGTATGGTCATTGATTATGAGACTGCTGAATATCGACAACACAGCCTGCAGGCAGGGACAGATGGGCCGGTGCTGCTGGAGCACACCGACAGCACTGAGTCTATCTCTGCTGTTGGGGCCAGCTGATCCCAGATGGCTGGCTGGACAGGGGACAATGAATTATGAGTGATGCAAAACCACTGGGTAAGTGCACTGGAGCATTTTTCATGGTTTGTGTAGCTGTATGGCTAAGGGAATGGCTTCTCGGTGCAGGACAAAGTAACAGAAATAAACAAGTATGTAGCAACAGCAGAAGACAAAGAATTATTAAATTACTGAAACAGCATTTCAAGTTGTGTTGGAGTATTTTTGGTTTTTATGTTTGCTTGTTACAGTCTGTTATCGTCTTCTTCTTGTTTTTAAGGTCTGTCTCAGACACACTGTTCTCTTAAAATAAACAAAGAGTGGCCTTTCACCTTTCTTGGCACACACACAAACATACATGCACGCACACAGCTTTCTCCATCTCTACTGAACTGGAGGCAACTTCTTATTCTGTACTTATGTCTGTATATTTAGGGGAGTGGAGCTGGAGTGCTTCTCCTTGGCTCTAGGTCAGGGGTTTTGTCCGCCAGGGACTCTGGCTTCTACCAACTTCTCAGTGCTCTAATGGGGCATCGAGGGAGAGGGGGTGTCAGCCGGGATCGTCTACCTCCTGTGGAAAGCTTAATTGGGTATAAAGAGGTAGCCCTCTCTGCGCCCTCCACCTCAGGGTAAATCATATGATATGTTTAAGGAAAGGCTCTAGACGTGGTGTGCAGGTTAAAGCTTTCTTTGCCTGGAAGGGAAAGACAGCATCTGCCTGAGCCTTTGTATTCTTAGATGTGTGCAGGACATTACCCTCAGCTGAACAGTTTTCATTTTTTCTGATGACCACAGTGGTTCACTTAGTGCTCTGTTGGAATTGCCTGTGTTTCAGGAGAAAACTGCCCTTTACATTGATTAATGGGCCAGACTGTCACTTCTCTGCAGCTCTCGTCAATTTCTTCTTAAAACTGATAAATCAAGTCAGAAGCTATTGAATGCTCTGTAGCATGGGGGCATTTACGGTGGTAGAAATGAACATGAAACCTCTCAAAGAAAAAAAAAACATTTTGAATACAAAGGTGGATAAATCACCGTGCAGGTCAATATTATTGAACAATATACTTTTTTTTTTTTTTTTTTACCTTTCTTTTATTAGTGATCAAAGAAAGGCTGGCAACACAGGTACAGTGGGGTTTGGTTCAGCATTGAAGGAACTGTTAATGTGTGCCAATACACTAAAAGCCATGGGGCCTTTTCTAGGTGATGGATGGTCACTACTAAATTAGTGAGCATGACAGCTCTAGTGCTGCACTATAGGTCAAAGGAAAGCTGTGGTAGTGATGAAGGTAGCGATGGATAGGCTGAGGTACAAGTGAAAGACAGTGGGTTAGAAATTGAGTGCCAATGGCAGGCAGTTAGCTTCAAGTCATAAACGAACAAAATATCCAAAACATGCTGATAGCAATACTTGTGCTTCACATGTAGAAAAAAATGTTGGAATAGATGTTTCTGACATTAAAAAAAACTTGATAAAACTATAGATTTCCTGAATAAGTTACCTACTCTATTAAAACAGATACAAACATGTTGTCTCGCTCAGAAAAAGTGCAGATATATAAACCAAAGATACACATAGCAGAGAACCATGTTACGAAATACATAGTTGGATCATTTTGATGATATTTATCCACTAATGATATAGTATATTCCATTTATCCATTCTATTACCAATAAAGTATTGGTCAGGGTTGGACCATGCATAAGCCCATGACTGATGGCTAATCAATATCAAGCGGCACAGGTCTTATTGAACAAATGGCTATAGATAGAGAAACATCTGGAAATGCTAAGCCTTCTGAAAGCTCTGGTAATGGAAGACAGCAACACATTCACAAGAAAACTGGTGAGCACAAATACATGTCTGTAGTGAAAGTTGGAGTATACTGTGCACATCTTTAAAAACCTGACCTGTCAAAATCCCAACACGCAAAGCAATAAAACTATTAAACCACGCAGATCTGTCCCGAAGACCCACGTAATGCTGGTGAGGTGGAGCACAGTGGGGAGGGTCAGTGTTTGACAGCAAATGTCAGATCTGGTGTGAACATGTCAGGTAGGAGTGAAACAAGCCCTGTCAGGTCCTCACTCACACTCCAGCCTAGAGCGCTGTGTCAGCTATCTTGCTATTGATTCGTACGCTTCTTTGGGGAATTTTGCTTCATCCATTGTCACAGGAACAGCAAAACCAATTGAAAAGAGAAATCAGATGTATAAATAAGCAATGTTCTGCATGAGGGCGCCCAGGAATGACACACTGACATAGTCACCTTGACATAAACCTGCAGCCCCCCTCCCAGAGCAATCAGTGCTGACCAGTGCTGTAAAGCCTTTACACAATGACACACTCACATCCCCTAATGACTCTATATGTGCTTTTAAGTAGATAGAGTCCGTGTCTTTCACTGTCATCAGTAGAAGATTCTTTTTTTTTTTCAAAGTGGAAGAGAGATTTCTCCATCGATTTTTATTGCTACTATAAAATTATAAGACAAGTTTTAAATCTGCCGTTAAAGGGATCATTAAAGACTGTAATAGCTATGCTTGATACTGTCCTGTCATTCGTAATTATTACTATCACAGGATATCTTAAGAGTGTGTATAGTACTGTGCCACAAGACTATCTGACCTGCTCTTTGTGATTGACTATAAAGATCTAAAAAGTAAATATTTAAGCAAACTAATATTTGATATGTGAGGGTGGGTATGATGAGGTCAAATTATGCTCTTTGTCTGCTCCTTCATAGGTTTGGACAAAAGAAGACTGATCAAAGAATGAAATGTACCATTTATTTATTCACCCTAGAGTTGGCGATATGCACTTTTAGGATATTTAAGCAACTTGTGTGTAGAGGGCAAGAAAACATCTCTATTTTGTTATTCATTTCACTCTGTGGGTAAATTACACTTTATCACAGTTCATAAATAACTGTCTCTTGCAATTGCATTTTTCATCTCTCTGGCATGATAAGCAGAAGACTCTTTTTCTAAAGCAGCCACACTCACAAAATCACACAAATGAAGCATTAAAGGGGATTGTCTAAAATGGGCACAGCTCACACAGTCATCTTACTACTGTTAAGTGAGAGTTGAGTGCTTCTCTTCTCTTTTCTATGCTTTGCTTCCTGCTGTTGCTGGGTCAGGAAACATGAGCTTAGCCCCTTAGCTTCTCCCTCAGACATGCAAAGAATGGTCATGTCAGCAGACACTAAGGGCAGTTTTCACTATGGTCCACTTATTCACCATGCAAAGATGTTTACTGTGCAGCTGCACAGAAGCTGAAAATCATTTTGCGGTGTGATTTGCAATGCACAGAGGGCCTTTGGAAAGTAACAGGAAAGCTCATTCTGCAGTGTAGTTTAGTTCCATCATAGTTCTACTTCCAATGAGAAGTAGGTAAAGATGAGCCACCCCATGGGTCTCTTCTGCCCACCTCCACTCAGCACACTCATCATCAAATACAGCTCTGATCAAGTGAGTGCATGAGTGGTAAATGGGTGGAAGCCTAAGAGGGATGGGACACGCTTTCTTTTGCTTTTACAACTCCGGGCGGTCAGGAAAAAGAAGAAGAAGGGTGAGGACGAGGTAAAAGATACTTTGAAAGACAGTTCACTGACAGCAAGATTAATCACCCAACACAGAGAGGTCTGGGGCAGTGTAGCCATTTGATATGGAACTCTGTACCCCCTCCACACCTGGCCACAATCCATATGAGTCCTGTAGATTTCAGCACCCATTAGCAGCAGCCTTGGCAAATGATACTGTCCCTCACATCCCGTCCCTGCCAGCATCTACTCTAGATAATAAAATACCGCATAACAGACAAAAAGAAAAAGGACCTGTCAAAGATTGTGAAGGGCAGTTATATGGTAATCTGGGATATGTGTGTGTAACTGTGTGTGTATTAGCGTTGCGCAATTTATAAGCACAGTAGAGGTAAGTGGGCAGGTTGAAGACCTCTTCACCACTGTTGTTCATATGGAAATGAGCAATAATGAAGTCAACACTGTCAACTTCACATCTCTCTGTATTGTCACAGTGATAAAGGGCACTAGAGGCAATTAATTTCAGTCAAAATAGTGAATACAGAAGGCCGGGGAAAGGATGTCACAGAGGCTGAAGAGGCTGTATTGTGCCATTGTCAAGTTTCATGTCCTCACAAATCTGTCACAGCACTTCACACAGTTTCACAACAGGCCTCTTTAAACACTAATAACTACCTATTTACACATTAATTTATGTAATTTATGAAAAAAGGAAAACCAGGGCTACACCCCCCCCCCCCCCCCCCCCACCCCCACCCTCTTTTTCCCCTGTTCGGTTGAAATATGCAAAAGCACTCTTTGTCCAAAAGAGTGCAATCCATTGCATGCATGGTGCGACACATAATGTGTAGATGTGATGTATTATGCAGCTCAGTCAACACTGTTGGACATAAATTTATTTCTTCCTTCATCTTTGGGGTAACTGTGGCTCAGGTAGAGCAGGTCATATACTAATTGGAAGGTTGGTGGTTTGATCCCAGGCTGCTACAGTCTGCATGCAAAAGTATTCTTGGGCAAGCTTCTGAACCCCGAGTTTATCCAGGAGGGAATATTAGATAGAAAGCACTTATACACAAAAAAGGAGTAGAAAGGTGCTACAGAAAATCAGTCCTCTTACCAATTTAAAGGAACATCTTCTAAAACAACTTAATCTTTTTGTCTTTGAACAAAGCTAATGCAGTGGAATGCAACAGCACATTGAAGTCGCAACAGCATATTGATTGAAAACATGAACATGACATGAATACATCACCGGTGCTCTTATTTCAGAAATGACTGATCTGACGTCATATAAACCCGTTTAACTGTGGCAAAACACAATCAAACGTTTAAATATCAGATGTTAATTATATTATAATGCATCTGAAAGGCTGCCAATAAAATACATAACTCTGTAATTTGCTACAGTACATTGGTGCATTTTCATCACCTCAGCTCAGTCAGTAAACTCAAAAGTATATCTTTAAAAATTACAGAAAGAACATACGTAAACATAACATTAGCCAAAACGTGTTTTTATTTAAGTTACTGACTTTTATACAAAATTCCCTCTTGGTCTCACAACAAGTAAACTCTATCCAGAGACACACAGAGAGAAGCTTCCATACTGTGAGAACTAACTTTAAAAGGTAATATAATTGTGGCATTAATTATAGCTTCTGTTTACCTTCAGAATATATTTTTGCACAGAGCGGTGCACAGCTGCGGATTTTATCACCAACCGCTTAAATCCGAATCGATTCTTTCACAGTCCGTATAAACCGGAGAAACAATTACACACAGCATTATCTCTTTCAGTGTACATACAAGTATGAGAGTGTTATATCAAGAACACATCTCAGAAGTCATCTCTTGATGAAGGCTGTTGGCTAATGAGGCTAATAATGTGAGTGAATCTTGAACAAACAAAAGAACAAGCTGGTACCTGTATTACACAGGTCAGAAATTCTCAAATAATGATCATTAACTTGCTATTAAAGCCTTCAGGCATAAAAAACCTGTGACTAATACTAATGTTATAGCACTAAAATGATCGTGAAGGATATATCAATACATCGTTTTGAATTGCTGCTACTCGTGGGGCACTGTAACCTTCAAGCTATGCCTCCTGCAATCAACTCCATGCAGCCGATAAAAGTGAATGTCGAGTACACAGCTGCACTTTTGTGCAGCAAAGCCTGAAGGTGTGACAGACACAGGCAATAAAACTGCGCAAAGAAAAGCAAGATGGTAGAGGAAGCTCGGTTTCCCCTTACCTTTACTCGAAGAAACTTGACATTAATATGACAGGGAGAGATGTAGAGTGGGGGGAGTGCATCATATGGATTCAAGGAGAGGGAAGCAGGGAAAGAAAAAGAACAAGGTAGAAAAGCTGACACTTGACATCAGTCAAGTGAATGTAGTTGGTGGTTCTATCACCATCAGTACCATCATTATCACCACGAAGCTGTCTCTACAAACAAATGTGTACTTAAAGTATGCGCAGGTGTGTGAGAATATTTACTGTGAGCATATCTGGACTCTTGTGTCTGACTGCATGCGGAAAGATTCCCTTTTCTTCGATGCTGCGGCCTAGCTGTGTACGTTTAACCCCCCACACACTTGGCTCTGCCATAGGTCTTCTCATCCAGGCAATCACATGACAAAGGCCAACGTCCTCTCAGCATCCTTGAGTGCCTGTGATGGGCACCCAGCCAGTGACTGATCACCCGCTCGTTCCCTCTTGTCAGCACTTTCGCTCATCCAGCTCGTCATCAGTGCTCCAGGGTAATAAAACCAATGTCAACCTGCTCCTTGTGAAGTTCACATGGAGAGATAAGGGGAAAAAACCTTCCACTGGCTTTTTGTTCCAAATTAATTTCCCGCAGTCTTTGTGCACACCGTTTCCTGGGTGGCATTTAGTGCTGACAGAATGCTAATCTGATGTTTTCCTGCCTGATTTAAGTGTTCATTAGGAAATTCTGCTGTTTTAAAGCCATTTTCCATTTGACTTTTATAGTCAAGTGTGTGTTTCTAAATGGAAATAACTGATCAGGTGAGGCTGTTCTAGAGCAACAGGGACACCTCTTTCGTTAATTAAAGCTGCATGGGGCTGCTGTAAACATCAGGAAAATAGGGCTGTATATCAGGCTTATTACCTAGATATGATCATCAGCATGGGGACTTTGTCCAGGGAAATCTCTTTTAGTCCGTCAAACAAAGGCTTTGCTCCCCCTAAGGCCACCTGTTCTATATACACACATCATGAGATCCAGAAGAAATTGTAGTCATAGAGAAGGTTAACAGCAAGAGAAATGGAGCAAAAGTTTTGGTAGATCTGCTATAACTCCAACTGGGACTTGGAATGTGCCTTTTTAAATTTCTGCCTATTTACTATTATATAAAAAGTGGAACATTCCCTTTGTACAGTAAAGAATCCTATCTCCCAATGTCCCCTAACAGTTTTTACCCAAATCATTACTTGGAATTGCAACAGACAGCAGTATGTTGGAAGCAAGAGGACCTGTAGGGATTATGAGGGTACAGGTGGGACAACATTAAGAGGAGATAAGGGAAAAACAGAAATATTCTTCCCTAAAACCACAATAGATGCTAAGGCAGTCTTACAGACCGTTATCAGGCCATCATCATAGCTTGGTTATCGTCCCACTGAATGGAAAGGTGGACCGAGACCATCTCAGCACTGTTTACTAGAATGTAGGCATGCAGGCAAACATTTTCTGATTAGTGAGCTTACATTCATAATGACTTGACAACCTAAAAATGTGATAGAGGAACTTTTTGTCACAATAATAACTGAATTTTTACTATAAATGAATTCAATATATAAAATATGCTTATTTTTTTGGAAAAATATACACCTTCTAATTAAATTAACTTTTAGAAACATTATGGAAAATTCAATTACAAAGTCTACTGTTACATGCAATATGTGTTGTCTCAATTGGAAGTGCTTCCAAGCAAGCCACTGCGGTTGCTTTCCACTCTCAGCCATGATATATAACATCCAGTTAAGTCTTCAATGTTAGACTCGATATGAGCAAATACACTAAACACATTATATTTGTGGTAGAATACTATTAAAAATTACTGTATAACACTGAAATCCTTTTTACATACTGAAATAATGGATCAGATGCATCTTTCAGCTGTGGTTTATTGATGTGGTTGGAAATTTTATTGTAAAGAAAAATATATAACACTGTCCACAGAAGGAGTTGTTTTTTTTTAAATGATTTTTGGTGTACACCGTTTTTCAGCTCCAACATTTCCAACAAGTTGTGATTTTTTTTTTTTTTTTTTTTAAATAAAAGTCTATTAAAATCAGCAAAATCATTGTGCTACTCCACTATATATAGGCAATGAGGGCAGCTTCTACAGGTGGATCCAAATCCCTAAATATTGCAATTTTCACTCAGAAAGAGCCTTAAAAATGGAGACAGGAAGCCTTCATCCTGCTCGCTTTTTCCTCATCGATTGTCTGCATGTCTGTGCCATTGTGCCTCACGGTGGCAGAAGCTAAAGTGATGGAGACAAAAGGCAGTTTGAGTATTAATTCAGCACTCACGTCTTCTTTCAGGATCTTTTCACATGCAAAGCACCGGGCTGCGCATTGGGCAGAAGGGGACGCTGACAATTACAGCCTCACATTGAGCCACCGTCAGAGACTCACTCTTCAGCCTGATTGACAAATGAAAGAGCTGAAATAGCTTCCATTTAAAATGGCCACTTGCCAGAATAGGGGGATCATCTCCAATATCTTGTCTCAAATGGGAAAGGGAAACGATGAGCGTGCATAGGAAATTGAGCTCACAATTCAGTACTTTACAAAGGCCATTCAGGCTACATGCACAGAATACCCAGTGGTACTGCAGAGGCTTTAAAGCTCAAATTCAGTGGAACATCAATTAAGACAGAGCAGCGACTTTAAGAGAGGATTTGCATCCAACTGTTCTTTCCCGCAAAACCAAAACATTTTCATACTTTTCCAACTCACCCACCCCCTGACAGATGCACAGATGAACATATACAAGGAGTGCATGTGGAACATAAACATACACTGATGAGTGAAAATTTCCTTTTCTATATGCCTGGAAATCCCTGAAATCCCTGCATGTGATTTCAGCAGGAACAAATAAGATGCTCATTGTCCCAAAAAGCACGTAGGCAGGCACATGGATTTCCAATCATGGGTGATGCTCAATTTGTCTGCCAGTCCTTCAATACATCTCCACAACTGAGTTCAGAATCCAAATCAACAGTTTGTAGAGACGGATGCCTATTGAGCTCCTCATCAAAAGTGAAACTGGAACGACATGACTCCTGTGTGAGTGAGAAATGACAATGTTTTCCTGTTGTGGCAGTGTTATATTTTACTGACCTTGAAAACTTTAATATCCTGTCATTACTGCATGCAACTATGCTAGATCCAAAAGAATAAAGCAAAAAAGCCAAGAGGAGTTTTCAATAGGCTGGACATTCAATGTAATCTAAACCAAAATCATAAAACGATAGCTGTGACTACATAGGAAACAAGGAAGCATGTGATTTTTGTAGTTTGTCTGCTTTCTTGATCATGACATTAAATTTAAAGACCACCCTTTGCAAGAATGCAATAATGTCTTCACACTGACTTAACAAATTCAACAACCTTGATGGGAAAAACTAGTAAAACAATGAGAAGCACACATGAACAAAAGCACATGAGAAATGCAATATGGCAAGAAAGAGTCTCACTGCTGAGTGCATGAGATGCAGGTAGCCGGAGCACAAACAACACAGGTATATAAAGAACAAGTACTTGTGTCTGAGAGCACAAACAGCTGCAGGGGAGTTCTGCGTGTTGCTGTAGGAGCACAAACAGGTTCTTTAATGGAGAGCGGGATGTGAGGAGAAATTCATTTGTGAGATGACACTCTCCCGTAGCCCCACAGCACAAACCCCATGAGAGGGATGTTTCAGCTCGGAGAATCAGGAGGGCGGGGGGGGGGGAAGCAGTGGGGTCGTGCATGTATGTATGTATGCATGTATGTATGTGTGTGTGCAGGTGTGTGAGAGAGGGCCAAACTTGAGGTATGAGGTGAAAAGATACAAAGGTGCCTGTGTCATGTCTCTGTGGAAATCAATAAAGTCTGCTGTATGCACAGCACACCATATCACGCGTGCATACAAGTGTACACACATTCGCAACTGGGGAGAAATAATGTATGAAGGAGCTGCATGTGAAAAATATGTGCAGCTACACTGGTATTGTACCATCTGGTACTATATTGCCAATTATATTTTATTTAAAACTCCTATAGGAGTCTAATAAAGAATAGACAGGAATATGATTTTTTCTCTCTCAAATGTGTCCACTGGAATGTTTCTGAATGAAATCATTAAGCCACAAGCTGAGTCATACTGTATGAATATTCAAGTGAAACACGTAGTGCTGCTTGAAGGATGTTCAAAATTAGATTAACAAATGCCTTAAACAAGGTTTCCCAACATTTAGTTAAAATGCCTGTGAGGTTGCTGATGTATGCGTGGCTGGTAATGGTTATAATTAGTCAGCATATTTTATGATGACATTACAGCTTCAGCCATTTCTGTTTATCTTGCTTAAAGTGCCGGAAATGGCTTGCACACACTTGGCAAAGCATGTGATATTAAAGTTTTTTGTAGTCTCATCATAGTTCACCTCTGCGCCTCTGTGGTATTTTATCTTTTGTTGCCTTAGAGGAAGTGTGACCTGAGCTAAATCTTACCTTCCCCTTGGACTAACTTTGTTACAGACCCATTCTTAATGGTAGGGAGCTGAGGTTCAAGATAAAGTCACACTTCATACGTGAGAAGCTATAGCAGAGGGTGTGAAATACAGAGAGCACTACTTCTAAGCTCAGAATATCAAATTTCAAGCCTGCGAGCAAAATATATTGCCAAAAATATGCTGGTTGTGTACAAAAACACCCTCCTTTCATTCACAGACACACAGCTCGATGGCAAAAAGAGAAAAGAATGATAATAAAACAAATGCCCAAATCTCCCACAGCAGATTTTTCATCATTAAATGATGGCCTGAGGGTGGAGGGAGTGTGATGAGGAAACACTGGCTTCTGCTCTGCTCTGTAATTAAATGGTGGCCGAATGAAGTGAGAGGCAGGGAGATGATAAGCACAGGGCTCTGTGCCCCAGGACAGAGGAAATGTGTCAGATGCTCCCAACAATATGGTTATCTGTGACCGAAAATGCTGTTTTGCAAAAAGAAAGATGGCAGACAGATTGCCGCCATTTCCTAATGGAACACTGGAGGCTCTTACACAGAAGTGCAAAAAAAAAAGGCATATTTACATGAAAAACAGAAAAAAAAAACCTCCGTCAACAATATATGATTTTAAATCCTCTCAATAAGACAATCAATAATAACATCAGATACATTTGGTTCAATTTTTACTCCCCGGGAAGCATAAAAGCAAAGACTTTGTTTTTCTGAACACAATTATTGCCATGTATCATTCTTAATGTTGCAACAGATTAAAAACACATGAATGTGAATGCACTAAAGACAAAAAAAAACATGGGATAGAAAGTGCAAAGGAAAATAACGCACGGCCACAGCACCACAATTTCAGATGACAAGACTGGGATCGGTTCGCTGAAATCAGTATGGACAGAGTTCAGAGGGAAAAATGAGCACTGGTGTCTTTGACAAAGCTTTTTAATATGTCTTAATGGAATGAATAGTGTCACTAAACTGTATTGTTTTAAAAAACATTCTATCACAAGAATTTCATTATATTAAATGCCAAGCGTTCAATCCTTCCTCTTCCTCCAATAACGCCATACTCTCTCTTGAGAAAGAAAAATGAAACAGTGGTGGTGAAACGAGGATTTTTCATCTAAATACAATTACTGAGCATTTTGCAAAGTGCTGTGAAAAGCAATCAGGAATTACTCTTGAAACTTGGCTAGGAGAGAAACAGACCTGGTTTTTAATGTCTGGGTATTTTATTCTGACTTTTTCATTGCTAAAAAGCTTTTCCTGCCCTTTGCCAAGCAGAGTGTTGTATCGCTGCCAGTCAGGTTTAGAATTCTTTTGATGGGGATTGAAGATGAACACAGTCATCCCTGAAAAAATGGCTGTGACTCCAAGAAGTCACGTGACTGATGCTGAAACTGGCGGCTTCATTTTTTTGGCGTTAGCCTCAAATTAAATCAGACATCAGAAACGACCTTCAAATATCTGCAAAGCCAATGTGCTGACTAGGATGCATCGGAGAAAAAGGCCAGTGATCAAGATTTATGGAGTGAGGCTACTCTGTGCGTCAAGAGTGATACATGTCTCATCAACGGTGAAATGAAATGTCAAATTAGTTTGTGTATGCAGGACAACTGTTTCAGCTCATCTACGCGGATGCTCTAACAGTAAACAAGATACAGAAACAAAACGACCAAAAACTGCAGTCAAATGAGATCCAGAGTGAGAGAAAGGAAGGAAAGAATGAGTGTCAAATAGGGTGCTTATAGCGCAGAACACTAATAAGGAGAGCGTCAGCAGGACAGTGGCAGCAGATCCATTCTCCTCCAGGCTTCATCTTGGCAGTACCTGTTATAAACTTCCTCTGCCGTCTCGCACAATTGGTTCTGTAATTTAAAAAGGTCAGCATGGCTCCTGTGTAATTCAGTACTCTCATGGTGCTGTATTAACCACATATTTAATCACCCTCGGGGTGGTGTGCAAGCTGAATATTGAATGTAAAGGGAAAGAGTGGGACCCACAATACACCACAGGGTCTGGCTCTCTCACCTGACAGAAAGCACTCACACTATGTGGTGGCACAGTTTAACCATGAACTTTGCTTAGTGTTTCAATTTTTTAATAGAAAAGCATTGGAAACCTGAATGTTTTAAGAAAAAATAGAAGGTCTCTGCAGGAAAGTTTGTTTCTAGTCACACAATGGATGAGTAAATTGAATCAGTATCTGTTGCACTTTGAGTGTAACAGATGTAATATCGTTTGTTATGGATTTCATTTGTCTAGAGAATCACATCAAAGAGCAGATTCACCAAAAACTGCTGTATGAAGAAAAGAAAATTCTCCTTTATGGGACATGCAGAGCCACACATACTATATATTGAATGTTTGCTACAGTACAATGTTAAAAAATCAATATAAAGAAGAAATTTAAAGTCAAACTGCCGATAAAACAGAGAAAAGCCTGTATCTGTATCTGCAGTAAATGGACTACACTAGATTCAAACCCTGGCCTGTACAAAAACTTTACGCCATATGGTTGCCTGATCAACCAAAACTGTAACTTTATTCAGTTGATATATAAGATACCCTGGAAATGGATTTGGCCTTTAACATGTCAAAGCTGTACCGTTAAAATTGTATTCTGTAGGTAATATTAAATAATAAAAGAAAAAAACCTACATCAATGTCTGAAGCCATATTTGACACAAATATATTTGCTTGTATGGTTATATCACACATTTTGCAATGGCCAACTGTGAGGTTACTAAAATTATCCTCCAACCCTTTCACCAGACACAGACAAGCTCATTATTTGTAACGTATGCAAAAAAACCCTCCAGATCATGTTCAGCAACAACTTTGTGTGAATTTGTGCTCGCTGAAACATCTGTGGATGGCAGCTACAGTACAGTAAAGATTACAGCATGTTTACACAAGTCAACTTTCTGTTGCATGCCAGTCAAATGTAACTTTTTTCATTAAAAAAATAACTTTATCCATTAACTGTATCGGTCTTTGAACACTTTCAAAACATGAGTGCCCTATACTCAGTCCTCCAACTGAATGCAGCCTCTCAGATCACAGATGGAGGACTGAAGATCATGCTAACAAGCTGTTCAAGCTATGCAGTCTGAAACAGTCGAGATCTGGGAACGTGAGATACACTGACACCCACCACCATGATATCCCCATCCACAGTGTTACAAAGAGTACTTCTTCCTGCACTGGCCCCGAACAATGTCACTGAGTGCAAATTACTAGCTGTAGAATCTTTTAGAGCAAACAAAATTTTTTATGGTGTCCTATTTTTTCCGCCAAAGTTAGATAGTACACATAATAATGGTGCATTACTCATGAATCAGACATGGTTAACAAAGAAGCTCTGAAAACCCAAATGATGAAAGTGCCCTAAATAAAGGAAACAGGGAGTCACTGCTTTCGGGAACAGCTGATATTTGCATTAAAGCAAGGAAAATAATAGCACTGTCAGTCATGAAGTATGTAAAGATAAAAAAAAATAAAGCGGCGCTTTGACATTTCTCTCTCATTGAGAAACACGGTCCTGGTGGAATTCAGCTTTCCTAAATCTAGACATTACTGAGAGCTGCCTTCCTTTGCTGACACATGTACAGAAGGTACAACCCATGACTTAGATCTTAGGTTAAGGTGAATTGCCACTGAAGCTAAACAACATAAGAAAGAATGCCTTACATAAGAAAGAATGTCTTTTTTCATATCTTTGTTCCTGACACAATTTTGACTTACAGATACTTCACCCGCCACTTAGAATTCTTGTGGGTATCACCTTGCATCTCTTCAGTGATAAGCTATAGAGATAAGTAAAAGCCCTTGGTATAGCACTCTGATGCCATCAGATTGTTAAGCAAAAATGTTTCGATTCAATCTTAATATAGCTCCTACTGCTGCCAGTCAGAGATCGTGCTCCAAGAGTGTGATTGAAAGCATTTCTGCCAAGGTAGCGATCCCTCATACACACACACGCACACGCACGGACACCATCACATCGGAGACCAGGGAGCTGCATACTGCCCTCTGCTTGACAAGTAAATTGCTTCCTAGATAGTGCTGGTGAAAGAAAATACAAAGAGAAGAAGGTGGTGGCGTGAGCATGGTTAAAGAAAATGAATGAGAGGTGAAAGGCAATAGAAAGAAGCAGAGTAGCCAGAATGAGAAGGTAACAGCAAGCAGTGAATGTGAAATGCTCTGCTAAGCAGGACTGCAAGGGCCTGTTGTCTTGCTGGATGAGAGCTGGGTGGAAAAAAGAGAAATCAGCATGGTGGAACTGAAATGACTGTCAATTGCGGTGACAAAAGCACATAGTGTGGGTGGTTCACTTATCTCAAACAGGGAGACATTTCAGTAAAATGTCACAGGTTAGAAAATCAGTCATGTAAAAACAACCATATCTTAAAGTCTTAAAGCAAACAAGACATGGAACAATTTTGATTATTTATCTCATAGACAGATAAGAAAAGAAATCTGTAAAAGTCAACAGACCAACTTTCAGATATTGATGACAGAAGCCAGTGAAGTATTCATTTAGCAATCTGTGGGTTATTTCAATCTATTTCCCACTGTAAAAAATGAAATAAAAAATAAAAAATCAATTTTTAATAACTTGCAATTTTCAAAGGATGTGAAATCCTTTGGTGACCTTGTGAACTTGAACTTTTTATCAGAAACTACAGAGTAATTCACTTACTCAGTCAAAACTAAGACTTGAAAAAGTTCACCTCCAAATCGCATACACTACAAAAACAACTCCTAATACTTGAATTCATGTGCTTTCCAACCATGCAGCTTCATGGCATCCATTTCCATGCAAGAAGATCCTGCAAATGTAACATGTTGCTGGTCTAGTACTTTTGTCCATATAGTGCATGTATTCAATATATGTACATATATGTTGTCAGGGATCTTCAAAATAACGTCATCAAACATGTAGAGGACTCCTAAAGAAGTTGATAATAATGATCAGCGGAAGGATAAAGTGTTAGTAACATCTACAGTATACTTTGGACACATATAATGAACATAACTGAATGGTGGCTGGATGTGCAGCCCCCACCACAGCTGGTTTTTCTTTAATTCCTATGATTCCTATGACTCTGCTTTATTTCATGTACTTTACTTGTACATCAAATTCCCAAACAAGTTCAAGAAAAATTGTTTAAAACAAGATCATCTTACTGGCATAACTTTAGAATCTCTATATCTGTTTTACTGTCCATCTAAGGTTTCTGTGTATTTTGTGTCTTTGTAACCCTTCCATTCTGTATTGTATTGTTTTACAAACCCAAGAAGAGGGAAGAGGTGGGTAAGGTGTAAGTTATTTTCATACTGACAAGCAAAAGTAAGTTCATAGCAGTGCAAAATTAAAATTTTCTGAATATTAGTGTGCTCAAGCCACGGAGGGCCGTTACAAAGTAGTGTACTTCTTTATTTTGTTGTTTGGCAAATCAGGGACTTTTCTAAATATTCCACAGGTACAAGTACCTTTCAGTGAATCAGGAACAGTTGTGCAAATAACTTGAGGTTTAGAGCTGCAAACGCTTTTACTTGTTGTAAAAAATGTCACCAAGAAAATTACTTTGTGCCAAAAAAAAGTTGGCAAAAAAAAAGTTATCTTAGCTCCAAATGATTCAGGATTTAAGTCCCATGTCAACAGTAAGTCACTAAAGCTACAAGAGCGGTGTCAAGCATACAATAAGTCAGACAGCCGTTGACTGACAGACAGACACAGACAAACCATGACGATGGAGGCAGACCATGAAGTCTTGATCACTGATGAGCTGACAAGCACGTGCTGAGAAACATGTCATGTCTTACCTGGGATTAAAGGAACCTCTTGACCCCAAGCCAGCCTGAGGAGGACCATAATGAAGAGGGGCGTGGCCCCTGACCATGTGCCACGCATAATGATGCTCACTGTCCTGGCATCACTTAAGGTCAAACTGAAAAAACAGATTAAAAACAAACAGTTAAACATCGGTTATATAGCTGGGAATTCTCTCACACATGTAAATACCAACCGGAAAGAAAAAAAAAGTTGTGTAATGCATAAAATTTCCTACTTCTTACTTTCAAGAATCATAATACACAACGCAGCTCTCACATCTAAATGACTCACAATCTTTTAATGAGTTCCTTCACGTTGTAATTCAGTGTCATTCCATAATTTTTTGTCAGAAGAGAGTTCAGTCTTGCTAACAATGCCAAGAAGGCTACAAATCAACTTTCCTTGTTGCAAAACTCTGACCTAGCATCTTATTTTGTTCACAACACAACAGAAGTCTGTGTCAAATTGATTTCAGACGCGGGAGCCAAGATGTCAGAGTTTAGTGGTGTGTGTGTGTGTCTGAGAGAGAGAGAGAGAGAGAATGCTGCCCTACTGAAATCACCTGCACATAGTGACAAGGACCGTCTGTGGCATGGAAATAAATCGGAGGATTCTCCAGATCAGCCATCTGTGGAACAACCTGGTCACCCTTGTTTGATTACATCCAGCAGGCCAGGCAGCCTTGACTGCTTCGTTTCTTGGTCTTTCAGACTTCCCTCCCTGCGCTGTGAGGCAGTATGATTTTCTCTTTACAGCCTTTTTTCCAGGCATGACATACTCCTTGAGTTGGATATGCTTCAACAAAAACATGATGGACATGCTTTATCAAATATTTCAAGGCACCACAGCAGTGACTGAGTCTCTACAAGCATTGGATCATTTATAATGATGATTTACATTACCATTCCACAACAACCAGTGGAATTCAACATATGTTGCAATGACAGTGAATTTGGCACTGCTATGAAAACTTTCTGGTTTCATATTACTTAATTCTTCCAGACTTGCATGTCTTTTAATAACGCACTAAATGGACCATGTATTTGCCACTTATCATGGAAGCTTTTATGTCATTCTTTTCCTCACAGCTGCATCGATTTAGTCTTGCACCTCTTTTATTTCCTGGCTTTTGAATGAGATAAGTCACTGAAAAGTCTCTCTGTTAGATCTCAACGTTGGGGTTGCACCAACATGTGTTTTCATTACTTTATTCCTTCAGTGTCACAGCAAACTCTAATAATTATTTGTTGTATTTGCACATTTGTTTCCATATGACAATCATTTTCCTGCCTAAATGTCTTATAAAGTCCCAGTTGTTGCATTCACTACTCATGGCCATGTGAATCCATACCATACTAACAGTTTCCTTGAAGACTAGCAGGCTAGCATCCCCCATTATTGTTGATAATTGTGTCAGATAAACACTGCATCTTCCTCTTGCAGGCAATCTGATAAATACCCAATTACCAGTAAGGAGATGGCTGTGACAAGTCAGCATCAGAGGTCTTTGGTTTGGGAATGGCATTGGGAGGACCCCCTCAACCCTCCATCAAGTAGGGAGCTGGATTCATAATTCAACTCATCACAGTGTTCCATTTGATTGATGAATGGACAAATTGGAGATAAAAGAAGATTTATTTGAGCCCTACCTCCTGGAAACTACAAACACACATAAGGATGCATCACAGTCCAATCATTGACTATTGCTCAGGACTCATTATTAAACCTGCTTCCATCAAAGGGAATGCACATGTTTCGCTAGACTTGTTTCAGCGCCTTCGACTTTGTTCACTACAGATTCAGTTCGGGAGGAATGAAAGGACTTTATTGTCTCTTTTTATCTGACTCAATGACTGCTGAATGGATTCAAGCCAATTAATCAGGCACTGACAAGCAGCATTGCTGCTGGCTCAGTGACCAACTCCAACAAAAGACGGGAACCATCAGCAGAACAGTCGCTGCCCACAAATTGATTTCTGTAGGCCTACAAAACCGAGGCAATGCCAACTCAACAGGAATCACAACCTGTGGGTGAAATATTATCGAACATTAAGGAACAAAGACATATGTTTTTCTCAACTTGCAAGTATTTCGTGATGAATTAAGAAAACACAAAATCCATGTGAACTATCCATGAACCTGGAAATTCTCAGGTGAAATGTTTAAATACAGGACTGGCAAATAACTTTCGGGAAAGCTAAGTGGAGACCTCTGGTTATAAGAATGAACTTCATTTTACCTCTGACTGGGACTTCTACTTTTCATTGCTTAATCCTTTTTTTTCTTTCATCTTCTACTTCTGATACTAACTGCACACTAACCAACAGTAAAGCAGCTTGGGAAGCAAAAGCACCGAGGGACAGCATTGGGGATGTATTGGCTGAAAAGGCTGAAACTGCCGTTGTCGAGTGCAATCAGCATAACAACAGACAAATAAGCTGACAATTACTAAAGGCAGTTATTTGCCAATGTTTGTTTATTGTAATGCATCAGTTTTATGCTTATGTTTAAAGATAGTGTAATAAAAAGCCGAAAGACTTCAAGATTTCAAAGAATCAGCCCAACTGGTATGACATAAACAAATACAATAAATGCAAAACATAAAGTTAAACTGTGACATAAATGCATGGTATCATTTTGCAATAACTATTTGAAAGATTAAATTGTAAAGACTTCTTGTAAAGTACTGGTTTGAGTGTACAAGCAGAAATTAGTTTTCTGTTCGCATTTTCTCTTCAACACTTGTTGATCACGTGATATAGTTTGGGAAATGTCACTAACCATAAAGATGCCCCATTCCACACTTTTTTAGCTCATGGATCACTTTATGCCAACTACCATAATTTCATCCATTCTTAGAGATTAGATGACATAAAGCACAAAAACATTAACACAAAAACATTGTGGTTGATGGTTCGATCTCTGGCTGCTCTAGTCTGTATGTCAAGTATCCTTGGGCAAAGCACTAACACCAGTGCATTCATTGGCATCTGATTTTGTGTGAATGTTAGATAGAAAGCATTTGAGCACAGAAAAAAGTGCTTGTATGAATGGCATGTTGTATAAAGCACTTTGAGTACTCAGGTAGAGTATTTAATTTAATAGTTAATATTTAAATCTGACGTTTTCTTGTTATTTTCTATCCAGAATAAAGTTTATTGCTAAATACTCTACCGACGTGCTTCTTTACCGTCTTTCTTACAAACAAACACTGCTGATATGCTCACGCTGTTTTAAATATCTGGTCACAATTTGTCCCCAATTTGAAGAGAACCTAAAATTTCAAATACTGACAAGCAATATTATTTTGGTGACTTTGATCAGAAAGCTCTTAGTCTTTAACCACAGGGTTAGCAGTTCCATTATAGACCCTGGCCTCTCCAGTATTAATGAGTATTTCTATTTGCCACTGACCCTACTTCTGAAATGCATCCGATGCCCTTCACAGCCTCATCTTAGCTGAGTGTGAGTGGAATATTGCTGAAAGTTAGCCAAATAAAACTGGATATTTTCCAACATTAAGGTATTTTTAGGATTAAATCGGTACCTTTGTTTCTTCCGTGTTCCTTTGCCTTGCAGGACCAGAAAGATGATAGTCACATGCAGGTTTGTTTTTTAGAACACAGCAATAACAATTACCCACCACTGGGACAAAAATATCCACAGGGTTTGTTAACTCAGACTGCTATAGCTTCAGCAGTTAGAAATAAAATAGATAGAAATGCCTTTTTGCATGAAATATTGACTGTAGATGTCATTTATTTCTGAAATGTATTCCTCACTATTTAAAGAAATCACATTTTCTTTTCTTTTATCACTTTCTCTGAATATTTTGGCACACCTGGAAATGGTCAAACAGATTTGAGAGTAGGTCAAACAGTATTATAAGTATTAAATAAATCTTATATTATAAAAGTTCTGTGCTTTTTCCTGCTCAATAATAAAAAAAACTGCTTTAGCGATTCATTGACTACATTTTTTCTTAGATTCAGATTCCAGAGTTAAGGATTAGTGCACCATGTGCTATATATATCTATAAAAGACTTGAATCATATGTACAGTAACTGGTACAACAATAGCGACCCAAACAAAAGCGCATGGGAATCACACTTTAATGAACAATGAGCTTCAGTTCATAGCAGTCCATTTCTGATTTGGTGAAATGTGCATAAACTGATAAAACCTACTGTATCGGAACAGGTTACAATGAATGAGTGAAAAAAGAATACATTTACAGTACATGTGCAGTGGTCATCAATACCATTAAGGGGATTTGCTGCTTCTGTACATACACCTGCAAATCTCATTAGGTGTGGTTTATCATGCTGTGCCATGTCAGCACTGTATTTTGATGAATAGTCCCTGTGCCTCTCATGCACTCCGTTCTCTGTGTCACCATGTCTTCTCCTTTCTCATAAAAATGCCAACACTGGATTAAGGATCTCACATTCACATTATGCTCCTTCACTTCATTACAATAAACGGATTAACCTGCCTGGGTGGTGGAAAGTGATCGGTAGGGAGGGTGGATGACACGTGGCTGACCTGTCCTTCCTTCTTTGTGTAAATCATATCTCTCATGCTCCTCCAAGACCTACTACCAATCTTCCACACTGCTGTGGGAACCACAGTGCAGACAGTGGCAACATTCAGGGACGAGAAACAAATCTGCAGCCATTAAGACGCCCTGCAGTTGACTTACATAACAGCATATGCTCCATCCATTCCACCGGGAGAGACCCGTCTTCACTGTCCCACTTTCTGTTCATTGCTACTGTATGTCATGTAGTGAATGATCATTTGGATTTGTTTTAATGGTGGAAGCTACTAGCCTAGATGGAGGTTTTTATTCTGGTATAGAAAAATTAGACAATAAGCAGATCCAATTTAATAAGCATCTCTTTGTCTAGAACCGGGAAGTTGATGCAGATAGAAGAAAAAATAAAACTCAAATCACAGCTGAAGCCACTCCAGTATCTCTCCGGAGATGAGCTTGGTAACTTGGCTTCCTTATAGTGACCTGTCTTCTCATGAATGTGATCTTTAAAAAATTAAAAGCTTATTATTTCCTGGAGTGAGAAGCCAAGCGCATGGCCCCCAGCCCCTTCACTAGTGATGATGGATTAGTCCTTAGCCTGCACTATGGACCTGTCCCCACTGACTGCACAGCGAGTGACGCCACAGGCCTAAGTGCCTGCTATCAAGATGCCATCTTTGACAACTCTTAATTTATTTGAATAAAGGCTCCACCATTTCTTTAAAGGACAATTCCATTATTTCAGGATACAGATGGGTGGTTCTTTGATTTTTTCGAAGTAGTATTACCATAAAAACATCCAATCCTATTTAGTCCTATTACTCCATGTGGACATATTTTTAAAAGCTGGGCAAAGTGCTTCTTTCTGTAAACAGAAAACATACATTTGTTTTCTAATATCAATAAAACAGGCCTTTAGTTAATACAAACTTAACTTTATTCCTTTTGAGTGACTTTAGACCATGATTGGGAGATTGCAAAAGCTGTTACTCGGTGAGAAATGTCTCTCAGTGAAACAGTATTATTGAAGTCAGAGAGCACCAGGGAGCTATAGGTTCTGTGCTCAGGTTCAGTGTCCACAAGCTTAAAGTAGCCGAGGTTTTCGCATTATGGGCCCATTCTTATGTGTCTGAACCATTTTCCCAGGGTCAGCATCATTTGGACGACTTACAGCGCAATTTGTCTGCAGTGATTGGGTCTGCCTGGGTTTGAACAAAAGCAGTCAGCCTGGCTATTGTGTCCTTTTGTGTCCCATATGTCAGAAGTCTGCTACACAAACAATGCAGCAACTGCCAAGAGCACAACAGTCATTATCGGCTGCAGAATCGCTGTCATTATCCTGCTGCAATCATAACTCTAATTACAAAAGTTGCTATGTAAGCAGGTAGATTATGCAATGTTAATTACGCGTGCACAATGCGGCAAGCGTATGTTCAAATGCCACTCTCTATTATGCCCCGCACAAAAGCAGCACACGTTTTACCCTCTGCCACATGCAAAGCAACACCGAGTCCCTTGATGGCCGGTTTAAGCACTCACAGTAGAGTCGCAGACCTCTGGTCATTAACAATATCTTATTAATAGTTGCTATTAATCATCCCTAACTATATTTTCTGTAAGAAACTAAAAATGATTAATTGATGGTCTTCATCCCACAAACTGGTCCATCTCATTACTCAGACTCACCTACATTGGATATCAGCTGGATGAAGATGAGCTGCAGGCATTTTCCAATTTAATTCACAACCAGTTCCCACATACTGCATACAGATTTGTAATTAACCTCTCACCAAACACTCTCAGATTTAACATCTGTCACATCCACCATATGACAGGCACAGAAACAAACTGTTAGATATAGAAATATACATATAAAACTGATTAAAATGTCACACAGGCAGGTTTACAACTGCACTAAGCTTACTTTTCAATTCCAGGCTAAACACGGTTGAAAAATGTGTGTTAATAAAATCTCAGAGATTTTATAGACAAAAGCTAGACAGTGGACGGTTTTCCTAAAGCAGAGCATGGGGTTTTTTGCATTAATCATCATGAGGGTGCACTTTCCCAACCCACTCTGGCAAATTAAATCCTCAGAATAATATCTCCATCATTGCTGTATTTCTATGCTCTGTCACAAGCATCTATCTGGGTTTGGAAAGGAGTGCAGCAGAGCCTGCCAACTCAGAAAAACCTGAAACCAAGGGGCAATAAAAAGTGACATCAGCAATGGGAAAGTTAATAGTGTGTTTCAGATGCACTTTCTGGAGGACAGGAGTAGCAGAGGTTTCATTTACTGTAAGTGACAGTGGCTGACAATCTCCTTCTGCCTTCCATATGCCCTTATGAATCTCAACCCGCTCTGTGTAATAACCTATAAATAGATAAGGCTTCTGGGGGGAGGGGGGGTTCTTTGACAGTTTATAATGTCTGGACATATACTGCATTTACAGTTTGTGTACAGATCATTGTAACACCTTGTTTTTTCTATTCATCTATTCACTGTGATGTCTGATTGAAACCGGGCTGCAGTTCCCTGTGGGGTTGTATGGTGTAAGAAGTGTCACAATGGTGGTTGTGTAAGACTACTTTTTTTTAACTTCAGAGGTCTGTTTCTAACTTTACAGAGCTCATTTCAGCACAGCTGTCAGAGAATGCCTCAAGCTGAATAAACAGAATACAGAACCACGAAGGCAGACTGAAGACAACATGACTCCAGGCGTCTGTTTGAAATTGGGCCACAGGCACATTTTCTTCTGTTTCCTCCATGCTACATGTTCTCTTTCTCATTTATTAGCCAACATAACTCTTGCTGCCTCTGTAGTGAATTATCATGTATCATTTATCTTTACAGACCTAGTTAAGCTTTTTGTCATAACAGTATGATGTAAGACAGTTAATCCTGAAAATAAATAGGGTTCTTGTATACAACACAGCAATCTCTAATACAGCTTTATGGACTCCATTTTGCAATACTGCTCTAGGCCTGTATTTATCAAACTGTTAAGAAAACTTTATAATGTTTTACTGAGCAAAAGAAATAAATAAAATTGAAGAATAAGAAGCATTTATCAAATGACTTGATAAAGCGTAAGAGGAGCAATTATGGAATGCATGCTCAGTAAGTGTCGGAAAAAATAATGATACAGCAGTATCTTCTACAGGTTTCTGTTATGATACGTTGTCTTTCAGTATTTGACTTACCAGAGTCACTATTCCTTATCTCTATTATCAAATGAACGAGGTAAAGTAAACAAAAAGTAACTAACTAAGAGAAGAAGAAACACAGAATAAGACAAATCAGACAGCAAATTAACTAAATTATGTGCCAATTTAATGACAATAAATAATACAGTACACAATTCATGCACGTTTAGGGTATTTTTTTCTCTTACATATTGGATAAATCTTAGATGACTGTTGTATATGGGGTATGGTATAAAAATGTCCTGCCCTGTTATTGTCATTATTGTGAGCAGAATATTGTAGCAGCATTGTATTATATGTAACTGAATCCCACCCCATTGTACAGAGCAGAAAAAGAGGAATTTATGCTTCTAATTATACTTTACTTATTATACTTATTATTCTAGTTTATTTAATTTATTCTCCAGTTGAGTAAAAAGTAGCTCTTTGAAGGACACCCTCTGCCTGCTATGCAATTTTATTTTGTAAACTTAAATCATAATTCTAGCATATGTACTCATCTTGAACATCTGTTTCATAGAACACAGGAAGAGAAACAAAGGGATTTTTTTTAAATCTCTCTTTGCTGGGACCTAGATTTTAAATAGGTGACTTACACCTATACAGTTAAGGTAGGATTTGGCAGATGTGGGAATCCTAACTCTCCAGCAGAGTTGGAGCTGAGCTGTGCTGCTGCTATTTGTGTTAGCCAACTAAATTTAACAACCTATAAGTAGATGGTGTGCAGTCATCATAGCTAATTTGCTACTCAGTGTAACCCTAACATTGACCATGAACATCATAGTCACTTCGCACCAGTGGAACATTGTGCATTACTGTAAACTTCACCAAAATTTTGCAAATTAATCATTATATCCTGTCTTAAACGTCGCAGCACTGCCAGTCACCCAAATAGCATAGTTCAGTTTGTTTTGCAGGACTTTTCACAATATGAAATAAATAAATAAATAAATTTTACTTCAGCAACACATCATGAATTCAATAACATTCTCGGATAAATAAGGACATTCTTAGCAAGCTTTATAATCCCAGTTTATTAAATGTCACTGAGCAGTCCCTATCTCTCTTCTTCCTCTCCTGCTTTCTTTCATCCTTCTCCATCTCTAAGTAAAGCTATCTCACATTCCTTTCTCTCCCTGAGAAATACAGCAGCTGTACCTTTAGCTGGCAGACACATGTGACAAATTGCATGGATACAATTTGCGTGTGTGATTAAATTTGCTAAGCGTTTCAAAATGTTGCATTTGAAATTGCCTGCCACTTAAAAAAAAGTTACTCTCTTTATACTGGCTTTTTCTCTGTAGTGCTACCTAGATGCTGAAATACTGTGAGTCCTCATTGTTCCAGATCATTCTGGCACAGTCTATCCTCAGAGTATAGTGCAATGATGCATGAATTATATAATCTTTGCCATTTTCATCGCTTCATTTGCATTTAGCAGTAATGGATACACCAATGGAATTGCATTTCATGTTTTATTTTTGCCTCCATTTAGCTCCAAACCAGTTTGATTTGACTTACAGCTAAGACAATAAGCATGTTATGAAAATGTAAGTACAGAAATTAGTACTGAGAAAGTACCTAAATTTGTGTTAAAATGTAGATAATAAAAGTTAAAAGTTGAGAAAAAAGCAAATATTCAAGTATAGCTACTGAAAATTCTGCTTAAAGTAAGAAAGTATTTGCACTTCATTACTATCAGTTTCTATGTTTATCCAATCACATGGCAGCAACATAGTGGTTTTAGGGATGTAAACTTGAGTACGATGATCTGCTGAATTAAAAACTGAGCATATTGTGGAAATCTGAAATAAATCGAGCTACACAAACTTTGTAGGTCTTTGTAGGTTTTTAATTCGCCTTAATAAAAGGTCTCTAATGACGATACAGGGTAACAGTAGTTTGCTTGGCTTTTGACGGACAATAAAGATAATCACAGATTCATTTATAGCAACATATTATCCACGCACCGTTGTCACAGAATACAGTCAGAAGATTCCATGCAAATTATAGCTTGAACAGTCGAGTATGTCTTTTATTAAAAGATTACATAAAGACAAAACATGGTGCTATGGAACCTTCATTCATCCAGGTCAGCTTATCACAGTAAAGGGCAGAATGTTGGGGGAGAAAGATGACTTTAAATGTAGCATATTTTTGATGCCAGAATGACTGGTTGGAATATTACAGGAACTGCTGATTTACTGGAATTCAATGACACAACCACCTAGGGTTTACAGAAAATGGTCTGAAAAAGAGAAAATATCCAAATGGCAGCAATTCTCTTGGCAAAAATATCTTGTTGAGGTGAGAGGTCAGATAAGATTTGATTAATGGGAAGACAACAGTAACACTTGTTGCAAATAGAGTATGCAGAAAAGCATCTCTGACATTGACATTGAGTCTCAATGGGACTACCCATATAAATAAAGGTTAAATGAATTACATAAAAAAAACAGCAGCACAAACCTTGAAACAGCTGGGCTACACCAACCACACCAGGCGCCATTCCTACCAGCTAAGCGCAGGAAAATGAGAATACAATTTAAATGCGCTCCCCCACAAATTGGGCAATAGAAGATTGGAAAAGTGTTTCCTGTTCTGACAAGACTCCATTTATAGTGCCACATTTTGATCACAGGGTCTGAATCTGGTGTAAAAGACATGAAAGTATGGACACGTCCTACCATCTATAAAGGGCTAAGGCTGGAGTTAGTGGTATAACAGTATGAGGGATATTTTTGGCACATTTTGATTCCTTAGTATTAGTGACAACAGACCACCCATCCCTCAATGATCATAGTGAACCCATATTCTGATGGCTGTTTCCAGCAGGATAACATGTCATGTCACAAAACTCAGACCATCTTAAACTGCTTTCTTAAATGTGACATTTAGTTCATTGTATACTATGGAACCTTTCATCTATACAGGTCGGTGTGAGGTTGTTACTGTACATGCTGTAATGTTTCCAGCACCTTGTTGAATCTATGCTATGGAGAATTAAAGCAGTTTTGAAGGCAAAACAGATGATTCTAATGTTTATAAGTCATAATGATTACAAGACGGCCCCGATCTCAAGAAACTGATACTGTAAATCCATCTTTAAAATGGACCAGCTGTGAAATGGATACAGTTCTTTCCTCCCCTTTCAACATTCAAACCACTGGCCCTGACAATTCATAGTGGTAGACTTTCATGCTCCAGCAAACAGCAGACAAAGATCAAATGTGTGATATGAGACATGAAAACTATACAGGGATAAACAGCAGCAGCTGCAACGACTGCCACAGAGCAGGAAAGAGAGGAAAAATCAGGTAGATAATGAGAACACAGTGGGTTTGCACTGCCTTGTTGCTGACAGACAGGAGCAGTGGTCCTGAACATGTACGTGGTTCAACAAGGCTCCGACATGGTGAGCCTTTCTCCTTGGGACTGTCAGCCTTCAGCCGAGCACATCATCTCTCCATGAGGATTTCAACACATTAGCCTAAGCCGGGTGCACAGATAGTAACAACAGAGAGTGTATCGTCGACAGGCAGGCACACAGTACCCAATTAGAGCTATCACACACACTGTAATTAGCAAGACTGACTGATTTCAGTTTGTGTAAAATGTATTCATATTATCCAGATTACAAATAAGCACATTCATCTAATTAGCTCACGTAGCTCACAAGCTTAATTAAAGTTAATGCATTATGATACTCCAAAATCCAGAGATTACAATGCTCCAAGGTTCTAGTTAATTAGAGTATTCACACACTGACAGGCAGTGATCCCAGCCTCCTTTTCCCTTAGTCAATTAAAACAGAGGGTCAAAGTGGACAAAAACTTTGTTTCTCTTGTTTTTGAGGTTTTTCCACAAGCATCTGGTAAATGTAATGTGCTCAGAGAAATGCTTAACAGACTCTTCTTTTGTCAAAATATGCTTTTTCTGTTTCAAACTTTTTGTCTTTTTCTCCACAAAGTGACACTACCAGGTAAATCAAACTGGCAATTACAGAGTCCTACCTTAGAGTCAGGTTATGAAAATAACTGACAAAATCAGATTCATGCCTCTTCATTTATCTTTACAGTGGCAGTCAAATAGAAAGAAGACTGAGCTGAATATTCATTGACTTTCCCACTACTCAGAGTTCACTTTGCACTTACATGCTCTGCAAAGCTGCATTAACATAAAGTCTCTTATAACAGTATTGCAATGTTAGCAGGCCTGCTTTGTTACGGATGGTACTTTAAATTTGAAAGAAAAGTGCCAGTGTTAATTTGTTGATAGGGCAGGGTATTAAATCTGAAAGTGCTAAAAACACAAGCTCTTTAAATGTTGCCCTTGTTAGTATTAGCCTCGTCCTCTCAAGTGTAGGTATCACCTGCTCTACTAAATCAGACACCTACAGAAACACATGCTGGCACACACCTACATCTCCAGTGTATTTTATCATTTGAGTGCATACAAGGACAGAGACATCAAAAGAATTCATTTAAAATGCATCTCAAGTTCCATTAATAGGCTGTCAAGAGAGAATTACGATATGGACAGAACATGGGTTTTTAAAAGTAGTAAAAACTCTTTCTTGGTCAACTTTTTTAAAAGTTTTCTTTCTGAAGGCAATTGGGAAGATCAATATCACCTCAGATCTGGGGTGTTAAACATATACTGACTATGGTTGTGATCTAAACAGTCAGTCCTTAAATCTCCTTTCTCTGTCACACAAAGCCATTTAGCTCTCATTGTTCATGTGTGTCCCCCCCACATTCTTTCCTAACCCAAACTGTTTGAGGTACACTGTCTTCAAGTCCCTGCTCAAGGGTGAATTATTGTGTTAATGTTATTCTATAAAGTGCCAGAAGATGACTCATGATTTGGCACTTTCTTTTTTTTAAAGATGAATTAAACTGAATGAAAAGTGAGAAATATGAGACACTTTAAAATTGTCTCCTGCAGAAAGTGAATGCTTCCTGATGAATTATACGTAATTAAAAATACGTAACAATACAAAAAAAATAATCTCCACTTAACTCCACAATGCCATCAACAAATGAACAAGTTTTCACCCCTTTCTATCAGCAGGTCATTTTTCTAAAACCAGGTCCCACACATTAAATTTAAATTGGTTGCCAGCTGCTAATCTTAGACACTGGGGAAATGTATTAGTTACACCTCACCTTGTAAGTATTGGTTTGGACCACCTTCTGTGACATGGCACATTATTTCGCTGGAAGCAGCCACGAGTTGATGGGTACAGTGCTGTCATAAAGGGATGGACAATATTCAGCAACAATACTCAGGTAGGTTGTGGTGTTTAAATGATGCTCATTTGGTACTCAGGGGCTCAAAGTCTGCCAAGAAAATATCCCCCACTCATTACAAGCTGAGGAAGAAACATTGATACAAGGCAGCGTGAATCCATTCTTTCATGCTGCTTACACCAAAGTCTGACCGTACCAGTGGGATGTGGCACCTGAAATTGAGACGCATCAGATCAGGCAGCCTTTTTCAATCTTCTGTTGCCCAATTTTGGTGAGCCTGTGTTAACTGTAGCCTGAAGTAGACATCTGTGTCAAGGTTTGTTACAAGTTACAATTGCCTTCATGTCAGTTGTATCTAATATATTGGACATAAGTTCTGTTTAGTGTAGCATGTGTATTTCTTTTGTTATCTTCAGACAGAATCAGGCTAATTGTTTCCGGCATTAAATGCTAAAAACAAACATATTTATCTGCCAAAACAGGCTTACTTATAAAATTACTCATTTAGAATGTATTTATGTAACTGCAGGCAAGGAGGGCAATTGGCCAATAGGTGCGAGACGGTTTTCAGATGTGGAGCTGAAAAAAAAGATTTGCAGAGAAAGGGCAGGGGTTGAGTGTCTCTTTATTTTATGGCTTGACTCTCTATTAACTTATATATTTATTTCCTATAGGAACAATGGACTTACATCATTGTAAATGTTCCAGTGTAGTGGAAACAGTGCAGGTAGTTAAAGCATCAAACATGACTTTTAAACACTACACTATCATCTCCCAGACTTAATCTGAAAAAAGAAGGTGATAAAATATTTACACTTTGGTGAAATACTGCCTGCTCTAACCCACCTTACAATTATGACTATTTATTAAAAGAACGTTTATAATATGCTTTATAGAAGCCTGGCATAAAGAATGTGAAATATAGTTTGGGGAATCTTGACTGAACAATGTCCTTAAATTTTGTATGAGGAGAGTTATATAAAAGATGTGATCAAAATGTTCTGAGGACAGAACCATAAAAATATAAAACCTTACCTGATTTAGATTTTGCTGTTGGCGATCAGTTGTCTCATGCGCTTGGTAACTGTTTTCACTGAGTTTTTTATTTTTGTCCCCTTGAACTTGTCCTTCTGCAATGGGCATTGGATCCTCTCCAGTGTACCAAAACAGCAATCTTTCAACTTGATTTTGATTTTCAGGAAGTGGGCGAGGCTGTGGGGCTGCCAAATCTGGCGAGTGGTCCAGGTGCTCAGGAAAGATTGTGTTTGTTTGAGCAAAAAATTCAAGAGCAAAAAATGCGTTTTCAGTGCATTCTGAGCTGGCATGAGATGGGACGCACTGCTGTTCTGATCGTTTCCTCTGAATGTTCTCCCTCAGGCACCACAGTATGTTATTGTACAAGTCAGCTCTGCCAGTCTTACCTTCGGGGACGAATTCACAGTGTACAACCTGATGAATCTTTAAAAAAAATAAAATAAATTGAGCATGCTTCTGGTTTTGCTCTTCACCTGACATGTTGCCTTTAGGCTAGAAAACTGTGGACTCTTCAAATAAAAAACTACAGAAAATTGCTCAGTCAAAGCCGGAGACATGCCTTTCATCACCAGAGATGATCCTTCACTTGAAATTTGGATATAAAAAAGAATTAACTGTTTGCCCTTTGCACAAGTTATAGGTTTGTTGTAAAGTCATAGAGCACACAGGTTGGAACAGAACTTCCAGGGAGCGGTGTAAAAGTGATAGCCATGCTAAATGTGACATTGACCAAGTTTCAGAATTAAAAAATTTAAGTCTGTTAAAGATAAAGTGATAAGAAGAAGTCAGAAGTCACGTGTGAATGCTAAACTTCTTAAAAGGATAAATCATCACTTAAATCATAGCTAGAAAATGTTCATAAACTTTCAGGGTAAAAACATTCATAACCTATAATCCCTTTATGCAATGGGAGATGCCAAAAACTAATTATTATTTAATGTTTAATAGATAACGTTAAATAGAATAGAAGTTGCGTCCAGCTGCAGCAGCTGATTCAAAATTCATGATGAATAATAAAATAGTACTCTACTGAACTATAGTCTTTTTCTTAAAATTGGCAGATATTTGACATTCAGTTTTAGCAGTAAAAGGTAATGCAGCACAAAAGCCTAGCGCATAGAAAGTGTCTTCTAAAATACCCAACTGCATTACTCTTGGATTGAGGCATTCGGGCATACTCAGTAGCTAAACATTATATGTTCACAATATCATAAATATCTCCAACAAATATTAAAAGAAGAACTTAAAAGTTTTACGACCAAAACAAGAGGCCATTGTTGCATTCAGGTGGTGTAAGTGGTAACTGAGAAGAGCAAGAGACTGAATAACTTAATAAAAAAAATAGCTCATTTTCACGCCAGTCAAAGTGAAAGTATGCTTATCTTGCGCTGTGCAACTCTGGTGCTAGAACACATTAGGTGGATCAAAATGAACCCTTCCAAAAGGCTCACAATACCTCAAACTAATGGTTTGAGACATCTGTAGATGAGCAACTCCATTGTTCTTCTAGGTGAAATTACTATTCTTGTCAATGGATTCTGGTGGCTTTGAAGAAAGCGACTTAACAGCTTTGAGTCCTCTGTTGGAAAAGAATGTTTGACTGCTGGGTAAAAACCCCAACTGAGTAAAATCAGTATACCCAGTAAAACAGTTACATTTAAAATATTATAACAGAATATGAAAAATGATCTTATTAAGTTTCTCAAAAATGTGCATTGGCTCCTGACTGCTTTTAAGTATGTCATCACATTTTTTTTCTAAATCACAGTTTTTGGTTGTAATAGATGTGCTTCTGACATCTCACATAATGCTTTGACTTGCAAATGAACAGCTAGCCCACTCTGTGGAAAATATCATCTAGCACCATTCAGTGTAAAAACTCCAGTAGGAATTTTATGCCCATATCTCCTAGACCTAGTTCAGGAACAAAAACGCTGTTCTTATGTGAACAGACATGAAGGGACAAACATAAACACACACACACACACACTCAAGCTCGCAGACAGACTTGGAGGGTATTCCTGTCTCCTGCACCCTGATGTAGATGGATGTCCCGGGCTGCTGATTCTGAATCTACATCAGGTCATTACAATAAGCTGTGAGGCCCCAGTGAAACCTGAAAAGTGGAGGGAGCGGAGCAGCTTGGGAGGAGAACTACTCTCCCAGCCCTGTGGGGAAACAACCTTGACATAGTCATCTGTCTTAGTTACATCGGAGTTAGACCTACTGACACATACACAGTGGAGCTGCACCAGCCCATGCAATCTGTGCCATGTTGTTATGATACTGCATTAAAGGAACTAATAGAGTGCACCTAAAAATATTGAAAATGTGTTGAATATCATAGATGACAAAGCTGTTTGGGGTGGGGGTTGTTTCATGGTCAGCTGGTGGAAAGGGTGCAGCAAGGTTAGCAATAAACTCGCCTCAACACAGGTGGCTTCTGACCCTGAGCGTCAGGTGAGGGTAATGGGAAGAGGTGGAGTAGGGAGGCCGAGGGTGGACCAGGTCATGACAGATAGACACACAGAGATGAGAAGTCTGGAGAAAGAGAGAGAGGAAGAGGAAGAGGGAGAGAGGCGGGACGCTGGTGTCGCTGCAGTGAGCTCTCACTCAGTCACCCCAGGGCTGTGTTTATGGAACTGTCAGTCACGTGGTGACGCGTCTCCCAGGGGACATAGGCCACCAGGGCGATGAGAAAATAATAGCTCCTTCTGTCAGAGCTTCGAGGGACAGGGGTCTGATGGACACCACAGGGAATTAGAGCCAGCCTTTGGGACATATCCAGCCCAACACTTAAATACAAGCGGGATAGAGACTCACACACAAGACAAGGAGGAAGAAATATCTACCAGCCTTCCCAATAATATGAATATTCAAATGAACAGTATTCATATCCAAAACTGGAGTGCCCAAATGAGCCTTGTTGATAATATTCAGATAATGAAGTAAATAGAGGTAAAAGGTATAAACTGTGCTTTGTAGCGGTATATAATAGACGATGTAGTTGTTACCCTCATTTTCAGTCCAGATTACCTAATTGTGTCGGAAACCTGAGTGACATCAGCTATCCAAATCCAAGAAATCATCAAATTTGCTGGAACGCTACAAAATTTTGTTTCCTGGGGTTGCTTTAAGGGCATCAGAGTCTGTCAGTGCAGTATTAGCCAACTCTAAAGTCCAAAATGTCTTTCCATCCTTGCATGCAACAACAAATCGAGTTCTCAAAGTGCAATTGAGCCTAACAATAAGAGATGGCATATAGCTGAAAAATGTAATTGATTACCTATCGCAGAATAATTTTGAGTCTCTGCAAGTTAATTTTCACATTGCACTAAAATGAACAGTGATCAATGGCTGTCTGGCTGAAAGAAGATCGAGGTAGACACGGCTCGCAGTGAATGGGACAAATTTGCTGGTTTGCCTCAAAAACAAGCAGTATCAGATCTGACATAAAGCTGTCTTTACATCAACCTCTAAAGGACAAGGCAAAGTAAAAAAAAATACAGTATCGCTGTCTAAAAGCTGCAGCGCAGCCCTTGGTTATGAGAAAGACTAGAAACTACTGCTCCATCCATAAAATCTGACTTTAAATCAAGCTGAACCTCCATTAAAGGGTTGAAAGATAGACTAGTGATGCTCATCATTAGTACAAACACTCAGAAATCATGGGGTAGCATCTGTTTTCTGCACATCCTCCCACATCAATGCTCAGAGCAGCAGGCCTCGGGGAGGGGGGGCGTACAGACAACTATTCCCCCGTCCCTTACCATGAATAACAATCTCTACCTCCAGGTAATTAAAGGGGACAAACGATGTCCACAGGGCCACACCAACCCATCATTAAGCAAAGAAACTATTGCAAAATGTGTACACAGACAGGGAGAAAGGGACTCTTTACACATGTATCCAAGTAGCATAATGGCCATTGATCGGAGTCGGCTACGAGAGAGAACATTTCAATATATCTATTGCGCTGATTAATCCATATATCTTTTTTTAATCTACCTGCATTAATGCAAGTCTGCACATTTAGTGCTTTGTTCCCAGCTGCTACAAAGGGGGTATCTACTGCCTTTGTCTCTGTGGGGAGCTGAGACAAGATGATGTGCTCCTTACTGATGACCTGGCCTACGTTATGGGTTACCACTAATCCCAGTGGCTGCATACACCTCAGCCGGCACATGCACACATTAAAAACAAAAAAGCTGTGCACATTTGCACTGCTAACTGATTATTCAGATTCATATTTGGGAGTGGATGTTATTACACACAAATAATGCAAATGAATGTGCACACATACACAGGGTACATTTGACTTTGTTGCAAATTTAGAGCAGCACAGACAACTGAGAGACTGACAGACAATACACACCAGGCAACTGTGTACTCTTTCTCATCCCATTTGGAATTGGGTATTGACATCAAACAATGAGCCACTGCTGAGTATGCAGAACTTGGCCACTATGTTTAAAGAAACTGCGTGAGACAAACAAATGCATGCAAATAACAGCTGGCATTCAGAATTTGAGTTAACAAGAACACACTGCAGAAGTGACCTTGCCTTGGTTTTTGTGCTCTCCACTCAGTCCAATGTCGCACAGTAAAAGGCACTTTATTCATTAAGTGTGCTTTGGGTAATATGGAGATTGAGGGACTGAGGCATTCTCATCCCAAGAAGCAGTGGAGCAGTTACTGCAGCTGATCGTGATATCAGAGGCACATGAAAGGAAGAAGGTAGAGCTAAGGCAGAAAAGGAAAAAAAAGGGGGAGGACAACCTTCTGATAAGAAAAAAAATGTGATATTCAGCAGCCCCTTTCTGCCTCCACCCCACATTTCAAACTGTGTCCAGGCACAGGACAGTCCCCCAAAATCAAAAGACGCTTTAAAAATCCCCAGAAATGAAAAAACACCCCAAGTACAGCTCAGTGCCTCCCGCTGGGACCCAAGCTGTTTTATGACTTTAAAACCTGTTAAATAATGCAGCACATTATAGCAAGAAAAACACAAAATAATAAACCACAGATATCCTGCCAGATACTGGCTAGTGTGGGTGCCAGTGATGTAGGAGATGTCCAGACACTAATATTGAGTTTTATCGCAAAGTAGGCATACTCCAATGAGCTAGAGGAGAAAAATCAAGATATAAGATATGGCAGGGAAGAAAACTGAATTCTTATTCCTAACCCTTGGGTAAAAGCTGAATATGTAAGTGCAGTAATTCAAAGGTAACACTTAAAAAATTATTTTTTCAGAGGCAGATGATAGGCCTTGGGAAATGAAAGAAGGAGAAGAATAAGACTTAAAACTATTTTTTTCACATTTCATTTGAATTCTTCACAAGAAAACATAAACTGAGATGACACTAGAACTATTGTGTACATTTTCCTGAGAAGGATAATGTCAGCAGTTGACTGACATTTGTGCACTAGTATTGTTAGTAAATGTCATAGCGCTATGTATCTGACTGTACATCCTCTGTATGGTCTTTAAGCAGTAATAGAGTGAGTTTTCAAGCGTTGCAACAACACATAGCTGCTTATTTGACATTTCCAACTTTCAGCATATGGGGGACTTGTGCTATTCTAGGAACGTGTTCCTCTCAGAAATAGCAGCCAGCATGGTAGACTTCTCGATAGCTAACCCTCACTATGAAGAAAGGATTGAGAACTGGATAAGTTAGCTTTCTAACATTAGCATTAATTCCCTCCTGCTGTGTCAGCAACTCCAGCGCCCTTAAGTTGGTCCCAGATTATAAAAAGGAGAAGGATCCTGTTTCTGTTGGAAGGGTATAGTCACGAGGATGGAAAATGAGAAAGTTGCTGTCAAAACCCACAGCGAGGAGTAGGTTTGTGTTGACCTCAGATCCGTGTAGACTCCAAGATGTAAACCATTACACTGACAGACTGCACAGATCTGCCAATCTAGTTAGAAGTACTAACAGGGGGTGCTGTCATGACAACAGCAATCTAAAAAACTGGTAATATTATCCCATTTTAAATGGTACTACCTTAATACGAACTTTAATCTTTAAATATGATTATTGTACTTTTTTAACTTTTGGACAGAAGAAAAAAAGCTCTTATGTGGCCTGTGAATGCAAAAATGCACAACTTCATTCACTTTTGATGTTAAACAACAGAGAACAACAACTTTTCTGTTCAACACTTCTAAACTGAAGAAGAACTAACAAAGCACTTGTCAACATTTTAACAATTAAACTTTTTTGAATATAAGCAACACCAGAAACCACATGACATTTAACAACATAAGCCACCACTGAACACTACAAAAAAGAGCATTTTTTGTCTCTCTTTCTACCCACAGTATATTATGGATTTTATTAATAAACTTCTTTTGTTTTTACTTTAACCTTTTTGTCTAAAAATCAGATGTCTTGTTAGGGATCTTGAGGCTGACAGTGAATAGTGAGGGTTTTTTTTTTTTTGCATTCACAGAAAGCTTTTCTCAGCATTTACATTTCTCTGTTAGCTTTACTATGTAGGGAAACTTGTGCATGCTGAGGAGGCTGACGGGCCAGGAGCTTATCACCTGATGCAGGGGCATGAAGCAGCTTACAGCAGCTGCACAACACAAACCCAGGGATAGGACAGCAGTCTATCGCAAAGGCTTACCCCCAATACATTTGGTTTGATACTAAGTGGCAAGCAGCTAAACATTTTTTTTAAACTTTTTTCTGTACTGAGGTGTGCAACAGGGCGTCTTAGAGCCAGCTACTGCTGATCGAGATCACACTTTATGTGGCCCATTTTACTCAGAGTTTTAGAGCAGCAAATGCACAGTTATCTTGAGACAAATCATGGAATACACTCTCAGCCACATTTTCAATCGTTTCCATTTCACACTTTATGGAGCTGTACATTGCTTTGACATTACAGATTTGGGCACAGAACAAATTCCTCTTCTGTGACAGTATGTTCATAGAAAAATACAACTACTGGCCTGGCAAAGACAAATATATTAAAGCTGAAAAACTATAATAGCCCTCATCAAAGAAAATATTGATGTGGTTTGAGAATCCTGTATTTTGACCAAGATGAAAAAGTGGAAAAAAATAGAAAGTGAGTCATTCATGAGACATCTGCAAACAAGCAACCTCTGTTAAAAATACACACATACAGAGTAAAGACAGACTTAAGAAAAAAGCAATCATCCAGGTACTTAACAGCATAAATCTCCATGTGGTGCTGCAAATTCTCTGTTTGATTCACACAACACTGAATCTCCTTGAGAGGCAAGCATAGACACCTTAAACCACAACTTTGATCACAATCTCCTGCATCCCAATTCTGACTTTTCTAGAAAGCCTTCATCTTTTTCTCATTCTGTTGTTTTTGTTAGTCATTTATTCTTAACTTTGGTCTTATAACATGTTTTCTTAACAATTACTTGAGGAACGTTTGATGAATTAAGATAAAAATGTGAGTCCTTAATTGTTTTGTGGCATACAGTAAGTTAACTGATTGTGATGGGAAAATTGTAATCCCTTTCCAGCGTGTCCTCCACGTGCAGATGAATGACAAAATCCAACAAGCAAACATACCCTAACTCCCTTAAGACGTGACTAATTGACTTGCCACTATAGGTGACTGACATGCCATCCAGGGGGCACCATAATGGCCGTGTCATGGGGGAATGATGAGACCTGCCGACAGCGAGCAGCCCTCGACCTTTTGCATGTGAGGTCGGGTGTCAGAGGGAACGGGATCTCCCCGTTGATGGAGCCACAGCCTCGGGGCTCTGAGGGGGATGAGCTAAACTGAACTGGAGTTTTTCAATCAAGCAACCTTGCAGGACAGCAATTTCATCCGGTATGACAGAGAAATGAAAAATAAAAACAATAAAATAGAAATCAATCGTCAGAAGCCTCAGGGTATTCAAACATCTTCAGGGTGGAAAGTAGATGAAGAAGAGTAATGGTTACTTCCTCTATCATTTTCACCTAACAATGGGTTATCGTTGTGGTTTTTTCTTTTTTGTCATTTTCTATTGCAGAAATGTTTCGAATACATGAAATACCTGCAATTTTGAATGATGATTTCTTGTACTCTTTGGAAATCTTTCAATCTTCTTAACCAGTGAATACTAATAAGTGAGAACAGGTCTTTTTATAAACAGTGAAAGTGAAAGTGTGTAAACACAATCAAAATATTGTAATGCAATTCTGGAGATTTGTGACAGGAAAACCTTTCAAAGAATCTTTACTGATTTTATTAGTTACTGTTGTTGGTTTTACTCACAATGTATTAATGTTTTATTCATTACCCGCTTTGCTGTCTTATTTCCAAATATCCCTAATCCTGTTAGATGAGATCTCTTCATGTCCCGCTCTGACTGCCACGCACAAAATTTCAAGTCTGCTGATAAGCCCCAAATTTGCCATGACGGCATATATGATCCGCCTCTCTGGATTAGAGAGATTTACTGAAGCAACCATAGACGTGTGACCAGCAGTTCACAGTGGGCAAAGTCACCCATTCAACAAACAAAAGCAAGAGTAAGCTGCAAATAAAATGATTTTAAATTCTGCTATTATTCTCTCTGAATAAGTCCCTAATATCTCATTCTTTGTTTTGTCCCTGATCTCAATTTTTGAACCTAATTATTATCAATTTGATGCAGTGTGATATGGAATATCCAGCATGTTTAATATGCATGTAATATCATTTTCTTTGTCACGACAAAGAAAATGGTAATATACCGACATGTGAACTGGAAGTGCAGTGAAGAGGGAGAGATAAGATTACAGCAAAAATGGGATTTGGGAAAAATGAATTGTCTTTGTAATGTAACAAATGCTAAATGCACACAAAAGAATAATTGATAACATAATTAAATGTCAGTAACACAGCAGGAATGGGTATTATAAAAAGACTGATAAAATTATTACAACAGGAGAGTCGAATTTGCATGAGAAATATGTAATCTTATTATTTCCAATAATAATGTGTGTTTTTACATTAAAAAAAAAAGTCTTAAGAGAAGTTCCAGAAATTCTTACTTGCCTTCAAAAATGCTCAAGGAGGGACTTATATTATAACAAAAAAGCCATTCATTGGTTTTAAAATCCAGCCAGCCCAATTCATCACCACCATCACTAAAACCAAAAATAGGAAAAAGATAAAGAAAAAGAAAAAGAAAAGAAAACGCTGGTCAGCTCTCTGAGAAAGTGAATCAGTCTGTAAAGTGCCACTGTGCCAAATGCTGCCAAGACTATTAAGACTCACACAGTATTACAAAGGGCAGTCTGCTCTGGAGCTTGAGCTGAGATAGAAAATACTGTATGAAGCAATGCCATGGCAGCAGCATCAACGGCACTCCACCTGTCTACAGAAATCCTCACAGCCATATTGTAAATCTCAGATGTGAAGAGCTTCAGATTAGTGATAACAGCAATCACAGACAGGAGCTCCTCACAGTGAATCTGAGTTCACATAGCTGCAAGCCTTCAGCCAAGCAAAGTCCATAAATAGACCAAAAACTGTTCAAAACTGACTATAATGCATAACTATAACTCTTAATGCTTTAAATCTTAATATATAGCATAAAGTAGATCGTTTTACAATTTTAATTAAATTCCGTTTTTTTTTTTAAATTCCCTTTGTGTTCATTCAAATGATGCCTGTTCCATCCCTCTCACTTTTTACTGTAGTCCCTGTTGAGATTTCAGTGCTGTAAGTCAGTGCCGTGGGAGTTACACGCATCACCCTGTACGAATCATGTTGCAGGTAGACCGGTAAAGAGCTTAGTTGTGTTTACCTTTCAAATCCTAAATGTCAGTCCCTGGAAATAACAAAAATACACGAGTACATTGCTTGATTCCTGTCACTGCTCTCCTGTGATGCGACAAGCCACGCGGCCAGTTGGGAAAGTTTCAGCACCACAGAAAAGGGACAGCTCCGCCGGCGGAGTATGACAGCCCATCAGTCAACAGGGTGCTTTGACAAGTAACAGACACACTTGTCAAATCACAAGACGACATGACACTAGCTGTGGAAATGGCTTTAAAATAAAATGTTAATTTTTACGACACAATTTTATGTACCCGAATACATCAAATTTGCTGTAAAAGTAGATCACCGTGTTTTATGCGCTATAAAGAAAAATCTACCAAAAGGCACCAGTTTTACGCATAGAAAACCAGTGTGTCTGTGCAATGTGTTTAGTCAGAAGAACTGCAGACTAGCCTCCATGAATCACACAGACAATAGTCCACAGCAAGCCTCCGCACCGACAGAAAGAGCACCATTTTTCACCAAACTGCGCTTGTCATCGCACTTTTCGCAGCACTATTCACTAACAACAGCGAAATTCAACTTACCTCTCCAAAATGACGCGACGGGCTGCTGCACGTGTGTGTGTTTCACTTAAAAGCCGAGGTGATCCATGCCGGCTGGTCCGTAAAACTTTTATTTGCTGTGCACGTAGCTGTGAACAAAACCCAGGGACATGGACAGCCTACAACTAGTAACTGAGCGACTTGAGTGGAAGCGGGTTATCCTGCTTCCCAGAAACAAACCATTGGAAACTGGAACCAATGCAGAGTCCTTTGATAAACCTTATCCTTCAGGGTGAAAATGAGAAGTTCCGGTCCGTTATGTACAGTGGTGTTAGGGTAGCGGTGGAGAGCCAGCGCATTCAAATCTGTTCATGCTTCTTCTGCAGGGAGCAGCCGCGTCAGTCTCTCTGGGTCCTAAAGCTGCGCTAAACTAACGGCACCGATATCTGCCTGCGTGTCTGTCAGAAGACTGCAACCAAACAGCCTCCTAAAAAATGCCTGCTTTATAGATGGTTCTCGAGGTTCTCGTGGCCACATCTTCTAAAGCAAACGAAATTCAAGACATTTTTGAATAATAACCTATTGTTGTTTTTTTCCCTTATAGAATCATTTTGAGAACAGTTGTCTTTTTTATATGAAACACTGGGAAGAACTTAACCTAGCTGTGTTTTGAAAACTGAAGCTTTGGTCGGGGTAAAACTGAGATTTGATAGTGAATTCATCGGGTAAAAAGTGTTTGAAAATTCACAGCTACTTTTTCAGCTCAGTAACAAGTGCAGGTAACAGCAAAGTCAGCTCTGGAAGGACGAGTACCCCACTTGAAAAATCACTTGTATGTTCAATCAGCTGCTCAAAACCCGGATACGGTTCAGTTTAATGAGCTGCCAATCAAACATATTTATCTCACAAAACTGTGTCCCTGAAACACATCATTCAGTGGTGGCGGCTTCGGGATGACTGTTCGGTTTGCTTTCCCCAGGTAGTAAAGGTCCATGTTTGCGCAGCTGGACAGTGCCAGCAGCCTTAATTTATGCGCCCACGACGTCACATGCGCCAAGGCGTTGGGTAAAGTAGAATATAAATAGGAGGGTGTGGCAATTAATTATAGTCTTCGCAGGTGCGTCACTCATCTCATACATTTTAAATGGCTTTGAAAAACACAAAAGGGCAAACTGCAAGCTGAGTTCAAACCCGATTCTTACTGTTGTCTGGCACAGACTGATATATTCACACATTCTGAATAGTTAAGATATATGATATTGTCAAGGCAAGAAATGTATGCACTAACTCATTAGCACTCACCTCAAGCTGTATTTGGATAATGATACAATGATAAATTCTGCTCTCTACTAGCAGCCCGACTGGCTGGAGATCCCAAAATTTAGCTGTGTAGTGGGCATTTGTCTCCAACTATAAGTGTATTTAATATTTCTGAAGAAAAAAACAGCCTACAAATCTTCAGATTTGCATCTGTTTGTAATCTGTGCTTAAAGAGGAACTTTCTCCCACTGCCTTCTTTAAAAAGAAAACCAGCATGGACAAAAGATTCTATTTGGCTTTAAAATTGAATTTCTATATTGATGCATTTATGTATTCCATCATCCTTTTGAATCAGTCCATCAATTCATGCATTATGCCTCCCATTTCTTTTTTCCTCCTGTCCAGCTATTCACTTGCCAAGCAATTTTGCAGTACAGTATTTGTATTCCTCTTATTTATTTACTTATTTTTTACAGTCTCATGTATTTCTATAAGGGTAAACATGAACACAACCTCTCCTGTCAATCAGCGCAGAAGCTGACTTTCTGAGTTGGACTGAACATTCAGACTGCTCCTGCTCTCTTTGCATCTTAACAAGTCTGCCTGGTGTGTCCAACGAGGGACAGAGGTTATGTCCACTGGGAATGAAGATCCACATCACAAACTTCTTATCTAGCAATGGACCTGCAGTCTGACTTACAAGTTACACGTGTATGTCAGACAGAGAGACCGTGTGTGGTGTCTAAATTGATCTAAATGCATCAATGAGATAAAATGCATTGTCTTGGAGTTGTTTAATAACAATTATGTGTCATTATATTTTAAGCTTATTAATTTCAAGGTCCTTGCATAGAGGTTAACATGACAAATGGCTGCCAATATTGAATAAGACAACTGCATACTGCTAGTTTCTGAGCTGCTTCATAACCAGTCTCTTAACTATGGGCACCATAGTAAATGAAACTGCTGCCATCTGCTATGAGCACTGCGCTGAGTCAAAATCCATTGTTCCATAATGATTATAATGTAAATATTCCTGTTGATTGACTATGTTTACTTGACCTGTTTTAATGCAAAAGGTTTCAATCTAAAATGTACTCTAATGCCATTAATCACTAAACCATACTGATCTGAAGACCTGAGCTGAAATATTTTAGTTGAAAGCTTGAATTATTATTCTATTCTTTTTGTCAAATAATCAGACCAAATCCTGGAGAAAGTATTAGGAGAATATTTGAGAAAGAAGTGAAAATATTTAGGTTCCCTCTGCATATCAGTCACAAAGGGTGGCAAGTTCAGGTGTCATGTTCTAAGTGTATGTTTGGTGGTCTGACATTATCTCAAAATCAGTTAAATTGGCAAATTTATTGACAAACAGTAGTTAGCTTGCACCTCATTACCTTAAAAAGTTATTACGCACCTACGTGGAATGAATATCTACTCAAGTTTCTGGTGCTTTGATGAATAAAAGGCCGGTATTAATAGGTTTAGGCTTGTTTTCAATCACTATTAACTTTAAGAAAAAATCCTGCTCTTTATCTTCAGCAGCTTGTTGATCATCTTGTCTATAGCTTGAGATTGGTAAGGTACTGTACACAGCAATTGGCCTCTCTGGGGACAACAGCAATACATGTTAATATGCTCTATATTTGACCCCCTTAAATTTAACACAGATATTTGATCCATTGTTAAAAAATATTACTAACGCTGCTTCAATACTGAAGGTACTGCAGCAATGATTAGATGGAAGACAATATGCTTTATTAAATAAAACTCCCATATGTCATGCACATATTTTCATTGCAGTTTGATTTAATTTCATTGTTTATACACTGTTGTTTCTTTAGCGGATGAGGTGCCATTGGAGGTCCTGCAATATGTCAGAATGTGATGTTGAAAGGCAGCTAAAGTTCAGATCCATTTATATTCACTCGGTGTTCGTGGATGGAGAAGAAATCTGAAGAGTCAGCTGCTGAGACTATGCTTGATATGCAGGATAACCGGCTGCATCTGCAACTTGTTAATCATATAAAAACAAGAAAGCAATGACACACAGTGAGGTCAGGCATCAGTCTTGAATAAAAGAATAACAAGAGATAATCTTTTATTCATTATTTGTTGAAGCACACAGGTGCAGCTGCAGAGAGAAGCCGTTCACGATGCAGGTATTAACAATGAATAAATATAAAGAGAACGCTGATCAAATACACGTGTGTCTTCATACAATGCCTGGTCATGAAAACAACCTGCATTAGTAAGTGTGATAACTTATGCAAACCACTGTCTCACATATTGCCTTGAGCTTGTGGTTTGGCAGCTGGTAGGTGGGAGAGTGTGAGATTAATTCTTTCACTCATTCTAACAAGACTTTTACCGAACATCTCATCAAACATTTATTCTTTTATGCTGCTTGCACCATAAGCCGTAATTGCCACCAGCATGCAAAGGTGCAAATATCCCAGGTACTTGATGGAATGATGCGTGTGTGCGTGAGCATGTGTGTGTCAGCAGCAGTGAGACGAACAGATGGAGAGAAAACAGAAGCAGTTGCAGATGGGCATTGATGGACTTGAACATTAACTTGTAGACAGACCGACAGGTCAGCTTTCCAGGAGGACTGCCACATGTTCAGCATAACCAGCCAAAAATACCATGCTGCTATTCTAAAACAAAAATACTTCAGTCTACACACACACACACACACACACACACACCACACACACACTGAAGAATGAAAGCAAAGCACATCTGTACCTCACTGTTACACTGGTATAACAAGTCTGACAAACAGCACTTTGATATCTGCTCTCATACTATGAATAGTGATTAAAGCAAAGAGAAGTCTGTCAGAAAAAAAACTTGTCTTGTTTAAACACTGGGTGCATTCACAGCTGCTCAAAGGGCCCTAAGAGAAAAGTCAGACGAGGTAAACTTTGAAAAAAGAAACTAACTTTTAAGTACTTGGAATGTAAACTCTTTGAGGAGTAAAAAGCTGAAACTTACACAGTTAAAAGTACCAGTCAGAAAGCTGGACTTGCTTTTGATCAACTCACAATATTAGATCATCGGTCTCCTTGTTTTTGAAGGTAGCAAGACTATTTGTGTTGAGGAAAAGACACCATATGGTCATTACATTTTGTGAATTGTGCCATCTATCACTTTTTTATCCTAAGATAATATTGTATTAAATGGAATTCTACAATACAGAAAATATGTGAGAATACCCTCCAGTATGGTAAATTATATTTATGGAAAATATAGAAATGCCCCAGCAAATAACAACACAACCATCATGAATTAATTCAATGTATTATGAAGATCTTCTAATATTGAGTTTTTCACAGATTAAATCGTAAGCACCCGTCTATAGAGTTATATTAAATCAAACAGTCATAAACTGGCCACACTTGGAGCTTCAAGACAGCAAAACAGCAGAGAAATTAATTATGAGCGGGGAAGAAAGGAACCACACAACTGATAAAATATTGTATAAAAGAAATAACATACTGAAAGACACCATACGTGGTTGCAGTTGGGAGAGTGCTGAAAACATTTTGAAATACACTGAAAACGTATGCAAACATTCTCCAGTGTGAATTTTGAACATCAGGTTTGAGCAGAATATAAGATCAGATACCAGCAGAGGTGTGACAGATGTTCTGCAATCAGCATATCACTTAAATTTGTGCTTAACTTGGTTTTTGGTACTTCTTATGAACTCTGTAAAGGTTTGCAAGACTGATCCTCATACTGGTAGGTAAAATAGGTAGGTAAAAACATTATTTAAATATTACAGGTAATTGGGAAGACAGAGACACTACTGATAATGCTTTGTAGTTCACAGATTTTTTTATGACCTGAGTAATTTTTAAGCTTTCATCTGCTAAGAACAGGCTTTACTCATTAGTAAAGTAAAGTAAGACCATAAACGTAGTGTGAATCAGATAACTTGGAATACTTGAACTGCTTATAGTGAAAACCAAAGGACGTGTACTAGTCTGGCAGCTAATACTCCCTCATACACAATGGTGAGTTTTTGCATCGACTTTTTGCATGACTCAACAAATATAAGCAGTAAAGACTACTTGAAAACTACATTGAAGTACATTCAAAGTGGTTCAGGCGCTGTTTTGTTGTAATATCTGAGGCATGCTTGCTGGGTACAGACCTCAGGGCAGGCATATGGTTTCATGGATTCCAGTAGATTTCCCCTCTGTTTTGTGAGGCACTGAGCTCTTATGGTAAAAGGAAGTTCACCCTGCTTTGTTTGTCCCAGAGGCACTGCAACCCTTACTGGGATAACTATCAAGATAATTGAAGCAAAACTGCAAACAGATCCTCAGCTCCTCTAAGACAGGCAGAGGATGTGTTTGCAGGTTATCTTGTTTCTATTAGTCTGTTAAATCAGTTAAGCTGGTTCACATCAGTCCCATTTCACTCTCAGCTAACCATTGTTGAAAAGGGGGCATCATATCTGTTGTTGACATAACTGGACAACACCTCTGTTAGAAAAACCCATGCCTTGCCAATTTTCCCCTTGTCGCTGCTATTCCTGGAAGAGTTGTGTCTGTAAATTTAACACTATACCAGATTTCTGTCAGTGCCCTTTACAGCATCCTTGAGCTTCAGAAAGGACACAGCTCAAATAAAAAGGGAGCTGTTTGAATGCCTGGTGGCTTGGTACTCAGTGGGATAAAGACATGAAATACACCATGTGTCATCTGCCATCCACTCTTTTTTAAGCAATGTGTAGTTGCCAAGAATCCCATCCTGGGGTGTTCTTCTCTTCTATCAAAGTGGGGTGGATAGAAAAGAGCAAGTCATGCTCTGTCCTGGTCTTCAGCCACACATGGTTTTCTGTCACAAATGGAAAGCATCTGAACTGATTTCAAACTCCCTCACATATTCCTACAGTCCTAATTGCTTGCCCTACTTGTGATTAGGATGCTGTCATTTTACATCACCACAGTTTCCAGTGTGATGACATAGCATGACAAAAACACTTTTCCCTCCACTGCCATACTACAAATAAAGACTTGGCCTCCAATACCAGTGCCACGTTTACAGAGGAACAGAGGTAGTTGTCACAAATTGGTCATGGAGTTGACAGCGTATTGTGTTTGTGTTATTTCCACTTTCTCCTGCCATCTATAAGTCTGAAGCCCTGCAGTATAGCTGCTGTCTTGTTTGTTCAATAAATGCTGTGGCTTTTCACACTGTGTGCCATATGCCACAGTTAACAAACATCCTACAATACCGAACAAAGAAACAACTTATTACAGCTATTCCTTATGTGTACATACATTTGAGATTGTGCTACGGTTTAGAGTTATGCATTATAAAGTGCATGGGCATTTGTAGTGACAGGTGGGGATCTACACACATGTTTGTACACCTAGCAATTAGCATTGGTAGAGGTTAAAAAAAGATACACACATGCTCCATATTTTCCTCATGCCTGCACAGGAACTAACATCAGGTGACTGCAGCCAAGTCAAAGAAATCTTTTGTCTCTCAATCCACTCATTAATAAGCAGCAACATTATTGTGAATGTAATGTGATTATTGAATTTAATACAATTATGTTTTATGTGATTCTGATAACAAGTGATGGCATGGTGGTTATGTCTTTTTTTATACAGCCTACAGCATTTTGTTATAAAATATCGTAACTTTTTTGTGTTAATGAGAGTGACATAAATGATAAATGCTCTGTACTTATAGGCCCCTGCAGTGATCATTTATCCATTCACACACATTCCATGCAAAGGACTAAACTGGTGGTCTTACTCAAGGACATTTTAGCATTTGAAGGAAAGAAGGGTCAAACCTCTAACCCTATCATTACTGGGCAATCTGGTCTACCACCTGAAATCCATCTATTTTCACAAGGAGGGGGTTGAGGCCTGTCCCAGCTGTCATAGGGCAAAAGTCTGGGTTCACCCTGGACAGGTTGCCAGTCTATTGCAGGGCTAACACGGAAAGACAAACAACCATACACATCAAAGGCAAATTTAGAATCATTACATGTAAACTCCACATAGAAAGGTCTCAGCCAGCCTCAAATGCAAAACAACCCTCCCTGATAAAAGTGTTAAGGAATTACAAAATGAATTGCAGTTTATTTAGATTGTAGACTGAATATCTGCACCAAATGATAGTCCACTCAATGACTGTTGAGGCATTTTGTTCAAAACCCCGCTGGTGAACCTCACAGTGGCACTAAAAAAAGTAAGACTATCACCAAAACCATCAGGTTTTATCCATAAAAGTTTGTACAAATATAAAAATCAACATAATATAATTGCTATGAGATCAAGAAGATGGACTATAAATGAAATGGATAAAACTTCCATGAGAAAGAGCCTCTGCAACTATGTAGTAAAACAAAAAAAGAACGGAGGCAGATACAAGAGACACAGAACAGAGTAAGGATTTCTGGCACATCATCACTCACTGCCAAGGTGCATGGCGAAAAAGAAAAGTCTGAGGAGGTCAAAACTCTTGCAAAACTTGGAGCTTAAAAAATACAATAAAGTGGACGGTGCCTAAATAGCTTCTGACTTCATGTTCTTTTCTTTGCAGATATTTTGCCTCACCAAACAGGGGAAGCCAATAACATTAATAGTAGCTGTATTAGTTGCTCCAGTAGCAGGATCCCATCACATGACAACACTGGCTCACTGTGGCACCAAAATAAAAGGCGAGGCATCACATTTTTACTTGTTACATCAAAGCAAAATGTGTGCAACATAAATATCCATTTTGTTCTGCAATATTGTTAGATCTAGGTTCAGTTAAGTCTGACTATTAAGTACTATGGGGCTTCCATTCCATTAGCAGGAAAGGCAGCAGAGCATAGCACATGACAGGAGAGGGAATTGTACTCCATTCTGTTGTGATAGATTCTCCTCAAAAGTCGAGATTGCATTTTTATTGTGGTTTCCACGGAGCACAAAATCCATAGGCACTGGGTATTTTATAGGCAAACCTCAAAGTTTTACCATTCACCTGGGATGGCCACGGCAGTACTTTACCGATCAGCAGCTCCCCAGTTAATAGCTTCATGTATTGGGAGTTAATACAGCAATGGAATTAAATTATAAACCATGTCCAAATAATTTAACATCAAGCCACAAGCAGGTGCATTTTTTGGACAGGCTGAGAGCATTAGCAATCTAACGCACAAGCCTTCTCTCCTCTTAGCTGTGGGGCCCCAGCTTCCAAGTAATACACCTGCTGCCCTCCCACTTTCCCCACAATTTCCCATTTCAGAGGCCATTTGGTGTAGAGGCACATGGGGGTGAGAAGTACTACATAGCAGCAAGCTAGATTAATGTGTCATCTGAATGTGGATCTATAAAGAATGGGCTTCATCTCTGTCCAAAAAGTCAAAGGAGGAAATATTATCAAACATCTCATTGGGGGATTTACCTGTTAAAACATTCATTCTCACTTTCAATTACTATTTGGCTTCTCATCACAGAGAAGAAAATTACCACGTATGACATTCCCATGGGATATAGAGATAAATTGAGACTGAAATCCACTTTGATATTGCTATGCAAATAATCCGATGTGAGTAAAAGTGTTCCCCTTCTACATTCGTAGTGCTGAGTTTGAGTTCTTTGTGAGAAAACAGAAGGTGAATGTAGTCTGATAGCAGTGATTTTTTTTTTGTTAGAGTTCAGGGACAGAAAAATTGTTGGTCCCTGTGCCTGTTCTTTTGGGACATCAAGCTCTGTAGATGCTAAAATACAACATGCTTTTATCTTAATAGCTCTCAGGGTTCTTAATGTGTTAACTACTTAACCAATGCTTTGATAACAGTGCCAGATATTTAACCACTGCATTCTGCTTGGAGATTAACACTTTTGTATACTCAACATGGTTTTACCAGTGTGGTATTTTCTTCTAATTTTATGAGAATTTAATTTAGATTAAACACGTTGAACAGTCAAAGTGTGTTTCTGTCTTAATTTATTCATCATAAATCTCTATGTGTGATGAATTTTGGGTAAAATAAAAACAAAACTTTGCTAGTTAAACAGTTTGAAATTATGTAACTTTTCTCAAATGTGTAAGCGCAGTTTTTGGCAAAAGGCTGGTTTATCATTTTATAACAAATTGGGTTTTTTAATGAGGTCTAACGAGGTAGGGGGGAGGCTGGGTGTTTCTATCACTGCCATTATTTTTGAACATACACGGGTGAAGTCTGCAGGATCCCAAGCAATGAGGAAGAAAAGCCAGTGTCAAGAGCACATGACTTAAAGTGCATCCTTATCTTCTGCATTTCATCCGAGTCATGCCAGCAGAATGGAGTGTTGCATCACCTCACTAATGAACCTTTTCTTTGCAGAGGAATTTTCACAAAATAGATCATGCCATGTGGTCATGTGGGATTTCATTAGAAAAATCCCAACTATTGCTCCACTCGTCATACTGTCATATAGTGTTGAGAATACTGAATGTTTCCCTCTATTGGATCTGCACAATGAAAAAACCTCTTTCTCTCTCTAGAAAAATATAGATATACACACACGTGTATATCTATCGATCGATAGAGAGAGAGAGAGAGAGAGAGAGAGAGAGAGAGAGAGAGAGAGAGAGAGAGAGAGAGATAGATAGATAGATAGATAGAGAGAGAGATAGAGAGAGAGAGAGAGAGAGAGATACAGGGAGTGCAGAATTATTAGGCAAGTTGTATTTTTGAGGAATAATTTTATTATTGAACAACAACCATGTTCTCATTGAACCCAAAAAACTCATAAATATCAAAGCTGAGTGTTTTTGGAAGTAGTTTTTGGTTTGTTTTTAGTTTTAGCTATTTTAGGGGGATATCTGTGTGTGCAGGTGACTATTACTGTGCATAATTATTAGGCAACTTAACAAAAACAAATATATACCCATTTCAATTATTTATTTTTACCAGTGACACCAATATAACATCTCCACATTCACAAATATACATTTCTGGCATTCAAAAACAAAACAAAAACAAATCAGCGACCAATATAGCCACCTTTCTTTGCAAGGACACTCAAAAGCCTGCCATCCATGGATTCTGTCAGTGTTTTGATCTGTTCACCATCAACATTGCGTGCAGCAGCAACCACAGCCTCCCAGACACTGTTCAGAGAGGTGTACTGTTTTCCCTCCTTGTAAATCTCACATTTGATGATGGACCACAGGTTCTCAATGGGGTTCAGATCAGGTGAACAAGGAGGCCATGTCATTAGTTTTTCTTCTTTTATACCCTTTCTTGCCAGCCACGCTGTGGAGTACTTGGACGCGTGTGATGGAGCATTGTCCTGCATGAAAATCATGTTTTTCTTGAAGGATGCAGACTTCTTCCTGTACCACTGCTTGAAGAAGGTGTCTTCCAGAAACTGGCAGTAGGACTGGGAGTTGAGCTTGACTCCATCCTCAACCCGAAAAGGCCCCACAAGCTCATCTTTGATGATACCAGCCCAAACCAGTACTCCACCTCCACCTTGCTGACGTCTGAGTCGGACTGGAGCTCTCTACCCTTTACCAATCCAGCCACGGGCCCATCCATCTGGCCCATCAAGACTCACTCTCATTTCATCAGTCCATAAAACCTTAGAAAAACCAGTCTTGAGATATTTCTTGGCTCAGTCTTGACGTTTCAGCTTGTGTGTCTCGTTCAGTGGTGGTCGTCTTTCAGCCTTTCTTACCTTGGCCATGTCTCTGAGTATTGCACACCTTGTGCTTTTGGGCACTCCAGTGATGTTGCAGCTCTGAAATATGGCCAAACTGGTGGCAAGTGGCATCTTGGCAGCTGCACGCTTGACTTTTCTCAGTTCATGGGCAGTTATTTTGCGCCTTGGTTTTTCCACACGCTTCTTGCGACCCTGTTGACTATTTTGAATGAAACGCTTGATTGTTCGATGATCACGCTTCAGAAGCTTTGCAATTTTGAGACTGCTGCATCCCTCTGCAAGATATCTCACTATTTTTGACTTTTCTGAGCCTGTCAAGTCCTTCTTTTGACCCATTTTGCCAAAGGAAAGGGAGTTGCCTAATAATTATGCACACCTGATATAGGGTGTTGATGTCATTAGACCACACCCCTTCTCATTACAGAGTTGCACATCACCTAATATGCTTAATTGGTAGTAGGCTTTCGAGCCTATACAGCTTGAAGTAAGACAACATGCATGAAGAGGATGATGTGGACAAAATACTCATTTGCCTAATAATTCTGCACTCCCTGTGTATGTATATATATATATATATATATATATATATATATATATATATATATATATATATATATATATATATATATAGTAGATCAGCTTGTTAGTGTCGGTAATCGTGGTTGTAGGTATTGTCCGTAGTGCTGCATTAACATCATCTAGCAGACCTTCTGAAGGTACTTCACGTAATCTTGGTAACCGGCTACGGGGGATCCAGGTTTCAAGCTTGGCCATGATCCTATTTTTCAGGTCAGTTCCTCTCGCACTCAACGATCCTTCTCCTATCGCACTTGGGGCTATGTACCCAGTGAGATCATTAACAAGACTGGCTATGGATACCGACTACGGAACGGAGTAGTTGTCAGCCACCTCCTGTACATGGATGACATCAAGCTGTATGCCAAGAGTGAACGAGACATCAATTCACTGATCCACACTACCAGGCTATACAGCAATGACATTGGAATGTCGTTCGGACTGGAGAAGTGTAGTCGGATGGTAACAAAGAGAGGGAAGGTAGTCAGAACTGAGGGGATTGAACTACCAGAAGGCAACATTGCAGACATAGAGGACAGTTACAAGTACTTGGGGATCCCGCAGGCGAATGGGAACCATGAAGAGGCCGCTAGAAAAGCTGCAACCACCAAGTACCTGCAGAGGGTCAGGCAAGTCCTGAGGAGTCAGCTGAATGGTAAGAACAAGATCCGGGCCATCAACACGTACGCCCTGCCCGTGATCAGGTACCCTGCTGGGGTAATAGGCTGGCCAAAGGAGGAGATAGAAGCCACTGACATCAAGACAAGCAAGCTCCTTACCATGCATGGAGGGTTTCACCCCAAGTCCAGCACCCTGAGGCTGTACGCTAAGCGGAAGGAAGGGGGCCGGGGACTGGTGAGTGTCAGCACCACAGTCCAGGATGAGACAAGGAACATCCAAGAATACATTGGGAAGATGGCCCCAACTGACCGAGTGCTCAGTGAATACCTCAGGCAGCAGAAACCCAAGAAAGAGGAGGGAGACGAGGAACCATCATGGAAGGACAGGCCCCTGCACGGTATGTACCACCAGCAGATAGAGGAGGTGGCTGATATCCAGAAATCCTACCAGTGGCTGGACAAAGCTGGACTGAAAGACAGCACAGAGGCACTAATCATGGCAGCACAAGAACAAGCTCTGAGTACAAGATCCATAGAGGCTGGGGTCTATCACACCAGGCAAGACCCCAGGTGCAGGCTTTGTAAAGATGCCCCAGAGACAATCCAGTACATAACAGCAGGGTGCAAGATGCTAGCAGGCAAGGCATACATGGAACGCCATAACCAAGTGGCCGGCATAGTGTACAGGAACATCTGTGCCGAGTATAACCTGGAAGTCCCGAGGTCAAAATGGGAGATGCCCCCAAGGGTGGTGGAGAATGACCGAGCTAAGATCCTGTGGGACTTCCAGATACAGACGGGCAAAATGGTGGTGGCTAACCAACCGGACATAGTGGTGGTAGACAAACAGAAGAAGACGGCCGTAGTGATCGATGTAGCGGTTCCGAATGACAGCAATATCAGGAAGAAGGAACACGAGAAGCTGGAGAAATACCAAGGGCTCAGAGAAGAGCTCGAGAGGATGTGGAGGGTGAAGGTAACGGTGGTCCCCGTGGTAATCGGAGCACTAGCTGCGGTGACTCCCAAGCTAGGCGAGTGGCTCCAGCAGATCCCGGGAATAACATCGGAGATCTCTGTCCAGAAGAGCGCAGTCCTGGGAACAGCTAAGATACTGCGCAGGACCCTCAAGCTCCCAGGCCTCTGGTAGAGGACCTGAGCTTGAAGGATAAACCGCTCGCAGGGGCGTGCTGGGTGTTTTTTTTTAATATATCTATCTCTCTCTCTATATATATATCTCTATCTATCTATCTATCTCTCTCTCTCTCTCTCTCTCTCTCTCTCTCTCTCTCTCTCTCTATCCATCTATATATATCAGTTTTCACAGGACTCCATGAAAAACTACGTATACCTCTACAGCTGCCATAGAAATTAAAGGGTAAATAGCAGTCAGGTGTTGCTAATCAAATGATTAATTGACTTTCATCACCTCTAAAAAAGCAGAGATTTTCTGAGTTTGCTTGTCTGGAGCGTTTGCCACAATCCTCCCAATACTGGGCTTCCCTGAAAATTCACCATAAGGTCAGACAGTGCAATGCCTAAGTTACATCTCAGATTCTTCAGGCCTCAGTTAGCATGTTAGATGTTCAAATTCATGACAGTACAATTAGAAAAAGATTGAACAAGAATGGTTTGGTTTGAAGGATTACCAGGAGAAAGCTTCTCTTCTCTAAGAAAAGAAAAATGGCAGGAATAATTTAAATGATTTTCTTCACTTAAAATCCCATTTTTGTTCATCAACTTATTTATTTTCGGTTACTGTAAACATTGTTTACCAATAAGCAAAATGTGAGAACAGATGACCAATAAGTCATGTAACTGAGGTACAACTCACTTGTTTAGTGGCAATGACTCAGCAGCCTCTCCCATTCTCTCTTCACCTTCTCATTGACCCAACAAACCCCTCAATAACTCTGCTGTGTCTCATTAAACTGTTTGCCATTTATTGTGGGCATATCTCTTCAGTCATATCAATTTTCCAGCCAGTCCTGTTATTATAACACAGCTTTAAAAGCCCGGCGGACATAAAAGGAACTTTTAAGTCGCATGTCTGAGAAAACATGTCAACTACCAAATTAATCTGTGCAGTGAAGGATTAAACATGACTGAATATTTTTGTGTAAAGAACAAGTCACCACAAATTAAACATTCCTGAATGCCACACCACAAGCCACTGCAGTAACTGAAAAACAAACTCTCTAAATAAAGGAAATATAAAACTGAAGCTTGCATTTCTGAAAATACTGTCTATGTGATTAAACAGCTCACTTAAAAAAAGTTTTCTTTTAATTATGAAGATTTTTTTTTTTTTTGTAGTGTACTTTTCACTGGCATGCAAAAGGCCAGATGTAAAGACTGCTAAAAGCAGTTCCTGTTAAAATGGTACTTTGAGGATGTGGAAGAGGTCAGTGAGGGTTTTTCAATTATGATGATCAAAGCACAGCTTCCTCAGTAAATAAAACATAATGAACACAGAAACAGGGGATTCCTTCATGTCCTAGTGGAGGTTTGACTACATTACATCTCTACTCTTGGTGAGTTTAAATAGTTTTGTCACACTAATTAGTCTACTTTGTAAAAGTTTTCAGACAAAACACATTAGCAGTCAGCCCTTATGTGGGGGTTAGATGAAATTTAAAATGTCTCTTGTCATTCTAAACATGTTTTATTTGGTATTCCTCAGCGCTCAGTTCCCTTCTTCAAACAAAAGCGACATGTTTGCTCTTCCACACTGTGATCTTTCATGTAAATATCATTGTCAGCTAAGCTTGAGCACATTTGCATTCTCACATCCCTCTCACAGAAGGCCCACACCAAATACAAGAACCCTGAGTAGACTTTGAACATCACACAGATGCTCATGCAGACAGTTGCCGAAGAGACTGAGACAGAAAAAAAATCAAAAACAAAGAAGCAGAGAGTCCATAATAAACATGATCCCTGTGCCCTCCCACTGAGTGAGTGGTAGGCTGGCAGACATAATGTACACTCAGAGGCTGGTTGGCAGTAAACAGTGCAGAAAGGGACAGATCGAATGAGGGCCTGAGCATGTGGTTATCTGTGGCAGAATCACGTGTGAAAGGAGCTTTTGCCCTTTGATAGAGAAAAGATGAAGGGTGAGGATAAGAAATGGCTATTGATCGATAGTCGCTTTATCTGCCTCAACCCTGATAACCAGACAATGCAATCTAACTTGGCCCAGAAAGGTGCAAAGGTGCTGATGGTTTTTCAGACTACATTAGTTTCACTCTTAGAGTTCATACAGTCTCATTATAGCTCTATTAAATTCAACACATTTCACTTTTTTTTCCTCTCTCACAAAAATATCAGTTCAAATTTCATGGAATATCAAAGCTGAACTTAATATTTTAATATTACCAGTAGCGAGAAGAACACATCATAGCAAGTGATTGCTTTTCATCTTTTCTATGTAGGCCACAGGTGACAAAAATTGGTGCAAACTAACTATTTTTATTTTCTATTACTTCTTATAACCATTTGTGGCTGGAGAAACAATCTAAAAGTGCAACACTGCCCTAAATAATATTGGTAGCGTGTCCAACATTCATACTCTTTTTACTGTATGTTAACCCTTGAAGGAAATATCTGGCTTTAACTGCTAAAATCACCATCATGTTAGTTAAACACTGTTAGTCAGTCTGGCTATTATGTGGTATTGCAATAGTAAACTGCAATAGAATTTCAACTACTTTCCCCTATCCTCCAGACCATGATAACTCTGGTAACATTGAACCAAAACACCAAAATGATCTGTCAATCCATCCACTTCTGCTCGACCTTGTCAGGGTCGCAGGGCACCGAAACTAATGTTTTGCAGATCTCAAGGGTAATGTAGTCAACTAATGGCTCTTTTTCATGCAAGAGGCGATACTGTGCAATGTGTTATTACTGGAAAAATATCAATCAGAGATTCTTTAATATCATGGATCTCCTTCTTTCATTGCACCACTCTGATCATGTTGTGAAATCTGGTGCATTCACATTTTCTGTTTCAGGAATTTATTCTGGTTATCTCCAATGATCCAACCTGAATCAAAAACATTCATTTTGCCTGGCTGCATCCAGCCATAGCTTATTAAGTGTGATTGCTTGAACAAAATGCACGAGGCAGATTGCATTTGCATTCCCTAACACATTACCATTCAATAAACAGAACGCATTGGTATCATGGGAGATGTGTGCTTTATAATGAGGAGCCACACTGCTATTCTCAAATGTCCCTTAAACCACAAAATGCACAAATCCAGATATATACAATCAAGCAGAGTACACACACACACACACACACACACACACACGCAGCATAAAGTCAATGGGTGCGCTTCAATAAAAAGGCTCCACTTCTCTCCACAAGCAAAGATCATTTTGGGAGCACTGATGGAATATGGTGAGCCCATGTGGCCCGAGGTGGATATCAATTAAAATGATGTATAGCCCCAGTGTTTTCTAATTGGGACATGGTGATGTATTTAATAACACACATTAGAAGCCTAATTAGAAGTAAATTGAGCTGCATCCTATTGTCTGCTAATCAACATAGTGGACTGGGTAGATAAATAACCTTAGTTGGAGGGTCTCTGTGGTTTAAGGCATTTACCTTTCCAAAAACATCTATTTGTTTCTTCCATTTGTGGGTTTCAGCGGTACATTTTCTTTTGAGGAATTAGGTGGTGTTCAAAACAACGTGTAAAAACCCTCAGTTTCACGAGCCGCTAAAACATTTTCTCCTCACCCATTTAGAAGTAAATCATATTTTTTAACGGATGCTGAAACAGATAAATCACAGTTAATCATAACGCTCCGTCAGTAATGAAGCTTAAACATAGTTCTCCTCTAATGAGTTGTCATGATGGATTTTCCGGCTGCATAAGGATCAGGGAAAAGAAAAGACAAAGAAGCACTCTTGATTATTATCATCCTTTCCTTTAAAATCATTCGCCCTTGTGTAACTAAATGACTTCATCTCAGACTGAGAGACAAAGAAGTCAAATCAATCACATTATTAGTTCCAATAAAGCAACAAAACCTTTTTTTTTGTTACTTGGCAGGAGGTGCTTTCCATCATGGATAATTGGGATTTGCATGAAAAGGACCTGAAGTAAAAAGAACTTTACTCATGAATTATTGTCATTTGTACTGTTTGAACAAAAGGCAGTATTCTAGACTTAATATTGAAAACTGAAGTACATTTTACATACTTGTGCCATGAAGAACGGTTTAGAAAAGAAAAACGTCCAATAAAGGTAACGATCTATGTAGCAGGAAGTTTGGTGTTTTGCTACAGCATGACTGTTTTTCCAGGAGGTCAGCATACTGTAAATAGTAGTCATACATCCTTACTCCAGCGTAAAAAAAACCCTGTGAGCACATTTTATGGATTGCAGAAACGTTTGACAAGCTCTCTGCAATCGGATGTGTCAGTATAAAGGATTATGTGTTTTATGGAGCTTGGTCTTAGGAGCAGATCTGCTCCAATAAACATGCACTACAATTTAGCCCAAGGTGTGCACTGGAAAGGTTATCCAATCACCCCTTTGAAAGTGCCTCTCAAAATGAGTGAAAGCCTTGGCCGGTGCAACACAGTCATGCTGTAGCACTGCAAAACACGGAAGTATTCTATCAAGTGGCTGAGATAAAGAGCAGCACTAAAACAAATGCAGCTTCTGCTTTCTATCAGTATGTTCGATCATTCCTTATTTCTCTGTCCGCTTCCTGTTTTGTGTTTTTTTTCTCAGAACTAAAACAGCTTTCTCTGTATTTCACACTACACAGGAGCAAACACGCCCACGTATTGATTGCAAACTCACTTGTACTGTATTGGTTATCTATATGGTAATGCAGGATTGCGCTTCTCATTTTATTATTGCATCTTTCTCTGTCTCCTCATTACAACGGTGCAGAGCTGTGAACACCTCCTGTGTATCTAGATAAGGCTATTTGAATGGATAACACATTCTGCTTTACATACAAAGGGTTATCTCTCAAAGAGCAAGCCCACCTTCTCCAACAAAGCCATTAATCATTGTAGTGCCGTATTCCTTCACTTTGGTAGATAATGAACATAACTTTGCCAAAGGATTGCTTATTTAAGGGCAAAAAAAGATGTATAGATGGATATTATCTGAGGGATGAGTTAAAATGTCAGGAACTTTACACTGTCATTGTTAGATATGTTTAGAGAGTTACTTTCACAAGAAATCACCTAAATGGCCTTTTTTATTTTGGCACAGTATTCACTCCCACTTATGCCGAAACCCTGAATTCGTCATATAGTGACCTAACATATTGCAGATGAATCAGAGCAATAGTATTCACTAGATGTCTTCTCCCACCTCCCATCACCTTACAGACCCCCTTGTTTTGTGCAAATGAATATATCTGGAGCACAGCAAAAGAAGGGAACCGTAAAGCCTCATACAAACAGATCTGTGGGTTATAAAAGTTTGTAGCTTAGTGCAAAGCAGAGGCTGTGGTCAGTGAAGTTTTGATAAGAGTTCACAGTGATATAAACTCAAATGTTCAGAATGTTCTTCACAAACAGCTCCTGCAGCATAATCTACTTCTTTGCTATCCATCTGTGTGCCCGGTATTTTCCAAACTGTCAGATTTTTACAAAATGCCTTGGCTAATAACTCTGCTTCTGTCTCAAGTCCTCTGCTTTCTTTTTCCTCTTAGCAAGTCTCTAGTCTCTCAGTGGAATATTTTTCATGATACCAGTTATCAAATAATTTAATTAAAGGTTTTGATTGGATATGTTTATGTAAAGGAAATCAGTTTGGGTAACTGGAACTTAACCACAGGTTAAGATAGAGCAGCCTAATACTGGCAGGACATATGACATAACAATGATACTAGCAGATAAACATGACTTCAAGAAGAAAGGTATGCAAATTAACGAACATGTGCAAATGCCAATCTTAATGCATTACACACAGTTACTGTAATTAATATTTTTCAGTAACACAGTAATGTAATGCATTACTTTACAAAATCCAGCAATTAGATTACAGTTATAATTCAATGATTACTTGCGTTACAAAGATTCTTCAGTTCTTTAGAAAAACAAACAAACAAACAAAGATTTTTTTTCTTTCTATCCTCTTGCACTACAATTTGCTGATTTCAGGTTGCATAGCGAAAATGATGGAGTGGTACAGGACTACAGATCTGCACATTACTTTTATAATTATTTCCCAACATGAAATCTGTTTGATGATAAAGAGGAAATTGCATCCAGGACAGAAACAACCACATGATACTCCTAACCTTTTTTGGCTGTTTTATGAGTATGTCTTAATTTTGGCCCCTTCACATGATAATTACTTCCTAAGGTAGGCTTAACACCAGAGAAGTTTGAGAAATGCTTTTGTTTTTGACCATTTATAACGCCTTTATAGCTCTAATCCACTATAACAATCATGAAAGAAACTGAATATGTCTTTCATTTTCTGTGAGGAGGCAAACTACAAGCTTTATTTCAATGCTTTTCTGTAAAACAATGGCAGCATTTCTCTATTCATGAAGAGTAAAATCATGAATTTCCGTGCATATCTCTGTGTCAGAATAGATGACAGTGATTTTTTTTTTTGTCCCACTGCTGATTTCTGGATTTTTTTTTATTTAGCTTTAGATTCACTCATGGTCAGATGAACCTAATGAGGAGGCAGGTGCAATTACCAAGTTGTGAAACAGTCAGTCTTTCTGTGCTTCAGGCCCTGTGCTGGCGGCAGTAAATATAGCTAATTACATCTTCCGCTCCACAGCCTCTTTATCTAAACTCAGCAAGACATAGACCTGCCCACCCAGCACTTCATTACTGTGCACCAACCTAATAGGGACTTGATGTTTTTGACCGCCCTAACAAATTGCTTTGTAACAGTCAGCAGCATGCAACAAAATGCACCAAAAATGACCATCTTAGGGCAATCGTGGCTCAAGAGTTGGCAGTTCGTTTTGCGATCGGCAGGTTGCCGGTTCAAGCTTCAGCTCAGACAGTCTCGGTCGTTGTGTCCTTGGGCAAGACACTTCACCTACCACCTACTGGTGTTGGCCAGAGGGGAAGATGGCGCGATATGGCAGCCTCGCTTCTGTCAGTCTACCCCAGGGCAACTGTAGCTACAACTGTAGCTGCCTCCACCAGTGTGTGAATGTGAGAGTGAATGAATAGTGGAATTGTAAAGCGCTTTGAGGGTCTCGAAAAGCGCTATATAAATGCAATCTATTATTATTATTATTATTATTATTATTATTATTATTATTATTATTATCATCTTTTTTTTTAAAATCAGCCTTATTATAGTCTGAAATATCAAAGTCTAACTTTAGATAAAATTATTTCTTTATCTCATATTATAAGGACCTTACTATAACAAGTTACCAAAATGTACATTTGAATATATCTGTATATAATGATCATGTTGCATGCCTTTACAGTTTGGCTCAGGTTGGCAAACATAGTATAGACATTAATAAATGTCTATACTAAATTTGAAACTACAACTCTATTTAGAATCTGGCATGAATAAAAGGATGATTAACTTTTAATTAATGTTTCAGAGAGTATGAAGAGTGTATTTTTAGGTTTTACAACACTTTAAAAATAGATATTTGTAGGTAGGAATGAGTATACAGTATGACTGTAGATCATGTAGAACTAATGACTAAATCCAGAGTGATATATAAACAAACAGCGAGGGAGTGAAAAAAATCCCACAATGCATGTTGGGAGTCCCCCAGCAGCCTAGGCCTATTACAAAGTAACAAAGTGAGGATTCAGAGGTCACCTGAATCAGATCTAACTATATACTTAATTACAACAAAAGGTTTTAAGCCTAGTCTTAAAACTAGAGTGGGTGTCTGCCTCCCAAAAACTGGGACCTAGTTCCACAGTAGAGAGGCCTTAAATCTGAAGGCTCTGCCTCCCATTCTACTCTTAAATACTCTAGGAACCAAAGTAAGCCAGCAGTCTGACAGCAAAATGCCCTTTTGGGGTGATATGGTTCTATGAGGTCATTAAAGTAAGATGCAATAAATGCAATCATCCAATAGAAGCCTCACATATCTAAGTGCATGCAGTTTTAAATGGTCAAACTATCCTACTCCTACTTGAACTTAACAGAGTCGTGAAATGATTATAATAACAGTTTATAATAGATTATAATAAATTTCATTTCTTTGGTTAATGAATGTTTTGGCTGACCTTACTGGACTCAAGAAAAAAAAAAGGGGGGGGGGGGGGGCGACGGGCTCTTGAGTGGCAGACAGGAAATGAACGAAAGGGAAAAGTCATGTCTGCCGTCAGCTCTTTTACAGTCAGTCCCAAGGTCAATAGTTCTGCACCTGGGGGAGAGCGAGAATGAGAGGGAGCAAGCGAGAAGGACTTAACTTCACACAGACCAGCTTTTTCATTTTCAGTCAAATTACAGTGAATGAAAGAGGATCATCAAGATGACATGGAATTCATTCCATGTAATTCCTCTGTCATATCTGTGATAGAGAACATCTCATTTACAGTAGCTGTGAGAATTAATTTCCGGCTTGATTCAAACCCGCCGCTGCCTATTTCACACACTTGACTCTTCACCTGAGTCTGAATCTGCACACTCGGCCGTTCAATTAAATGGCCATCCAGCACATGTGAATTTGTAATGTACATTCAAATTAATCATAAAATTCCCACACACTTTATTTTCTATTACGCAGGCTGAGCAACCATTAATCACATTATTACAGGAATATGATTACATGTGACAGGGGCAGGCAATGTGTAAGATCAGCAGCTCTGAGGTGTTTGTGTTTAAAGGTCAGGTGTAATTCCAGCGCCAGCCAGAAACCACCTTGCACGCTTAAAATGTGCAGCCCATTACATTCTGTGAGGCGACTCAAACATGCACTCGTGCTGTGTTTATGTCATCACGTTCGACAGATCTTGTTGTACTGACTGAAGAGCTCATTGATCACACTGCAAACACATCTGTGCTGAGTGGTCCACAGATGTGAGGGATGAGAGGGCATTAGACAAGAAAGCAGGTCCACACACAAACAGCCCTCGCTGAGAAAATGGAAGAAGTTAAACAATAATGAATGGGCACATTTGTAGTCATTGTGTGAAACATCACACCCAGTATCATGCTCATTCACATTCCTGCCACGCACACCAACACACACCGCTGTATCCCAGCTCTTCTCTTTCTCATTTTCCCCCTCAGCCCTGCCCGATTCCCCGTGGAAACTCGAGGTCATCGGTGTTAGTAGGGGCAGCTCCAGGTTTTAGTGTAGCAGAAAGAAGGAGGAAGGCAGAGAAAGAATCAGGGAGATGCAGGTGCTAACCTCTGAGAATCTTAGATTGCTTCTGACTTTATAGCCTTCACATCACCACACACCTTGTTGTGTTTGACACGTGTCGGCTGAAACACAGAGGAAAAGTCATTCATCATCAATGATTGGGCATTGCTTAATTTCCAACTTGATGATATTTACTGATATCATTTGAAAGAAGTCAATGTAAAGAAACTCTGGAAAACAACAAGAATAGAAGTTTTTATTCCCTTGAACCAACGTCTGAGTCTGTGGATGGACTACTAACATCAGACTTGTAATTGTAGCAGTTTTATTGTGGTGTAATTCGGCTTACTGTATGCTTGCTTATCTTTAGAAAAGGACAATTAAAAAGATTTATGTATACTGGTTATTACAAAAAAAACAGTCAATAACAAAACAAAATCTTACCTGATCATAGTGTACCCATACTCCACCTCAAGGTCGCATTCATGAGCACCTCTGCACCCCCTTCAGTACTACTATTTTTTAAATTGTGTTCCGTTCTGACCTCATGTACATCTTTTCCACTGCATCCAGACAGCGATTCTTCAACTTGATTTATGTTTTGAGGAAGCGGACAAAGTTGTAAGGTGCCAAATCTGAAAAGCAGGGAGTGACCACTGTACATTTGAGCTATGAGCAAACACATGATGTCACATAAGTCATTTTTATGAGCATAGTTGTAGAAGGTTTCGGTTTGCACGTTATTTATCATGTCAGTGTTAAGCAGCATATGAAGCTGCTCTGCAGACACAACAACTCCTACAATACATACCAGCGCTGTGGGAAAGAGGGGGTCTTGGTAAATAGTAGGGTTGTTCAGAGCACTTTGAGAAACAATACTGGTATTTTTTTTTTCCTTCAGAGAAACATTTTACAGCATCCTGTTTAAGGCTTTGGGTGAGTGGAGTTACTTTCTCTACAGTTTTAAACTACATGCTTTAAGTTTTTGAAATAAAACTAACTATGATTTATATGCCAGGAGATATTGGGTTTTTTGGGTTTTTTTAAGAAAATAATTAAATACAGGCAATACACAGAGAACATTTTGTAGTCAGCGTAATTATTAACATTTCCCACTGGAAATTAGCAACTACACTCATAATAAATATATACATTATATCATTAAAATATATTTTGCAACATCACATATTTGGTAAGCTAAGTTACCACATATGATGCTTACCAAATAGAAGACACATGAAGAATAACTTTCCTGCATCCTTTTCCAAAATAAAATTGAGGAAGAAGACAAAACTTTGTCTTCTCCCTTATTTCCCAAGGGTTTGCCACAGCTGATGGATCCACATGTTTGACTGGGCAGATTTTTACACCAGATGTCTTTCCCAGTGCTCTTTTCCCAGCCTCCCCCCATTTATCCAGGACCAACGCTAGGTGTACACTAATTTGTGACTTCCTGAACTTGGTTTTGTGTATCCTCCTAATCTCTAACTGGGGATCGTTTGAGTCTGAGGCAAATATTTTAGCAATTACACCATGTAGCCACCTTCATGAAACAGTATACGACAAACTAGAGTGTCAAATTTCTCAAACCAAAATGTTAAGAAGCCAGTAGTATGCACCAAAAAATCTGTAATTTATCTGAATATCTTACTGACAACAAAACCAGAATCTCCATCTCATTTCATAGTCATAGTTCTACATAATTTTATGCTGCGAAGTTGCAGTCAAGCAGCACAATGACTTTGCCTTTCACTCAAGCAAACAGAAAGTAGCCTCCCTCCCCATTTATGGTGTTTTCACTCTGCTTTTCCTCCTCGCTTTCTCGCTCTTTCCATCTCTCCAGACAGCCGCAGTGGTCCCTGCCTCATCTCCATTTGGATCTCTCTGTTTGGAAATAAATCACATTCATACAACACCTGAGCTGCTTACGAGAGCCGGATGGGATCAGGGTCCCAGGTGGACCATTTCAAATAGTATTCAATTCTTGCAGTGGACACGCACACACACAGACACACACACAAACCACAAAGGTTATGGTCAATCAAACCTCCCGTACTCATGGGTCACACATACAAACTATAAGCCAATGCACACACCTACATATTCTTTGTTTCTTTGTGTTGTTTCTTCTCTTCTTTTCTCATTGTCTCTTATTGACACACGCACACATGCACCGGCACATGCACATGCACAAACACACACACTTAGTTTCTCTTTGCCATTCATTAACTGACAGCTAGAGACTCTCCCAGGTGGAACTGTTGGGAGGCAGAGGATTTGCATTTGTATTTTTCCAATATCTCCTCTGGACAGAGGATCATGAGCTTACCAAGGGAGAGAAAAGAAGCTGGTTTGGCTGCACCGGCTTGACATTTGTTAAAGGCATTCATCTCCTCTCATCTTGTTCTTTTTTTATCATTTGAGAGAGGACTCAAACCTGTTGTCTCTGGCTGTGGGGAAGGGCATTGTTGTTAAGGGAATGATAGGGTTACTCTTCCCATTACATACTGGGCGGACGAACATGGAGTTCAAACCTGAGGTGATACAGCTGTCCTTAGCCGGATTGTTCTGGTTCTCACCAGAGACAAAGAGCTGCTGCTATCAGTGTGTTACTACCTAAAACAGAATCTTATGCATGCTTTAAATTCTGATTTAAGAATTAATATACCTGAATGGGAATTAACTTATTTCTTCTAATACTCTGTAAAGCAAGCTAACAAAGCAAAATTTAAAATAGGCGATACACAGGAAGGGAATCTTAATTATTCAAATACTCCAGTGATTTCAAGTAGCAAAAATGAAACTTCACATGACCATGTGAATAAAACAATGTGAATCATATTAGTGCTTCCACTACTGCTCAACAAAGGGCACGCCGCAGAAGATGGACATAGTCACTGTGATATCCAGTTTGTGGAATTTCTTTTACCGTTTTTTAAATTCTGTCATATTGGTTTTCTTTGAACTTGAAGTGACCACATATGGATAACAGTCATGCATATTATTTGTTAACACCAGCTAGCTTGTTTTGCAAGATGCACCCATAGCATCCAGAAGCTGTTGGTGCACATACATAAAATATCACAATTTTATATTTACCCAAATACAGGCTTCTTAAGCAGTTTGTTAGTACATTTTATATACAACTAGTAATAATATTTGCTTAAAAATCTATTTTTAAAAAAGGCAACACCACAAGTCGGAGCTCAAAGGTTGGATTCAGGGACTTAAGTTAGTTGAAATGACACTTAAGAGATAGTTAATGATACACCCACCTATTTTGGCTCACCTGTAATTGTGTATGTCATTAGGCTTAAGACAAAAACAGTTTCATAAGTTATGAATTTTAACACTGGTTTCCATGGAGACTCTCTTTGGATAAATTTCACACATTGTCTTCAACCAAGCCCGTGAGTTGCTACAAACGGCATGGTGGTGTTTTGCTTTGTTTGTTGCTTGTTTAGAGCCCAAGGAGCTACTTTGATTATGCACTTTTATCTAAAGTAATAAAATCATCAGTTGTGATGAGACTAAGTATTGATAATAAGTCAACAACAGTGTGAATATAGCACTCAACAACTAGAATTTGAACTAGAACAGCTACAGATACAGCTACACATATATTAAAATGTGTTTCATCTTCTGCCATGGATGATTAGATAGCATTGGTTAACCTTGCCACTCATAAGCATTACTAATGACTGGTGGCTAAATTGTTTATTTTTATCACTTGAAATTTTGGTTAAAGTTTTGTTATGGTATAGGAATAAAGTTAAAATGATGGTTCCGTTTAAGTTAGATCCCAGTCAGTGAGACCTAGAGATCATTTGGTGACCTCCCGGCACTGCCACAAAACATGTGTTCCCCAGTGGGTTACTGGCAGTTGTTGGCAAATTAAACTATTTGCAAATAGTTGCAAATAATATAGGTTGCCAGTCAAAAATTATTCTTGACATTGCTTTGCTTGCTGTGACGGCCAGTGGGCTGGCCTTGTGTTTTTCTTTTTCCTTTTCCTGTTTCTTGCAGGTAGGTGGAGCTGACCCAATTATTGATGCAGCACACCTGAGAGGCCAGTCCCAGTGTATATAAAGACACCTTGACTGAACCAGGGTGGCTGGCTTTTGGCTCCCTCTGGCACGTGTTATGTTTATTTGGAAGTTTCAGTTATGGCTGTTATGTCCTTTAACTTGTGTTTAAGTTGCTTTACCTTATTTTCATTAAATGTGTCTTACAGTCTTTAAAAGCCTGTGTGTGGTCTCCCATTTGTTTGTCACTTCCTATGAGCCGGGTTGTGACAAATGGGGGCTCGTCCGGGATCGTCCTGGTTTGGTAAGCTTTCTAACATTTGATTGAGAGCTGGTCTGTTTGCAGCTGCTTGTCTTGGCTAGGTCTTGCCTTGTAGGCAATTGTGAGTTGATTGCTGATCAGTTTGGTTATTTGTGGTGCTTTGATATTTTGGGTCTGCTGTGTATTGTGTTTGGGAGGCCATTTGGGTTAGGCAGATTGAGTGGAGGCAGTCATGTTAATACTGTTTACTGTAGACTTGAGCTAGTGTTGATGTGCTGTCTTGTGTCAACTTTGGAGCGTATGAGCTGTGTTGATTATTGAATATGCAAAGTTGAAATCAGTGCTTTCCCTATTAGGTTGAAGGAGTGTTTCTCCCTCGAGAAACATTCATTGAAATTTCTGTTGCGGTGAACACGGTTAGAGCAGTTGTCTCGGGAGCACGTCCCCAGGATTGAGGGGGTCGCTGTTTGTGCAGTTGCCTTTCTCTTCCTGGCGGTTTTTAGTGCATAAGTACCCACCGTAAGTAACTGCATGAAGACTAGGCTTTAGTTAAGTAGATTTTGGTTAGGCAGTTAGTGGGAAAGTGCTGTTTTAAATTGCATGTCGAGAATCAATACTTTGCTGTTATGGCTACTGTTGATGCTTTTGTTCAGTCTCCATCGGAGGAACTCTTGAATAGTTGTACTAAAGAACAACTCCTGAAACTTGCTGAACATTACGATGTCGACATTGGAGATAAACGGTTGAAAGATGAGATTAAAGGAGTGTTGAAGGCTGCATTAGTAAAGAAAGGCGTGTTGTCACGTAAAATGCAGACCTTAGTGGCTGAGGTTGATCAGTCTGTGGTCTCAACTGCCGTTGCTTTGTCTTTTGAGCAGCAAAAGGAGTTGTTACTCTTACAAATGGAGAAAGACCGTGTAAGGTATTCTTTAGAAAAGGAAAAGTTGGAGTTAGAGCAGTATCGGTTAGACCTAATCAAAGCGGGCAAGTTATCAGGTGGTGTTGAGGCTAAAGAGTCTTCTCCACAAGAAGTTGAAACTTTTGATGTCGTGCGTAATTTGCGCTTGGTGCCGAAATTTGATGAAAGAGAGCCAGATGCCTTTTTCTCCCTTTTTGAACGCATTGCTGATTTGAGAGGATGGCCAGCAGCTGACTGTGTGATTATGTTACAGTCTGTGTTGACTGGAAAGGCTCAGGAAGCTTATTCAGCACTCAGTGCAGTTGATTGTCAGAGTTTTGCTACTGTTAAAGATGCAGTTCTGAAGGCATATGAGTTGGTACCAGAAGCTTACCGTCAACGTTTCAGATCATGGAGGAAGTCTGATAAGCAGTCGCATATAGAGTTTGCGAGGGATTTAACTAAACACTTCAACAGATGGTGTTCGGCACTGGGAGTGACAACTTTCCAGGATTTATGTGAGTTGATGGTATTGGAGCAGTTTAAAGAGTGTGTTCCTCCTGTGGTTGCCACTTACATTGCCGAACGGGAAGTGACAACCGTTTCTGACGCTGCTAAATTGGCAGATGAATATATCTTGGCACATAAGGGGCAGGTTGGTAGAAACTGTTTTCCAGTTGGTGCTCCCGCTAGAGCTTTTTGTCAAACTAAGTTTATGGCATCGGACCCTGCGAAGGCCATTGGTGGTGTGAAGCCCAGTAAGTTTGGTCAAGCATGCAACTACTGCCATGGCGATGGACACTGGAAAGCAGAATGTCCCTTGTTGAAAAGCAAGTTGGCACGTACAGGTAAACAGGTTAAGCCTGCAGCTCTTACCATTCCTGCTCGGGAAATTTCAGTAGTCTCTCGGGAGACGCCAGTTTCGACTAAGTCTGACTCGGAGAGCTATTCGGGGTTTGAGGATTTTGTGTCAGATGGGTTTGTATCACTCCCGGGTGATGATCATAAAGTTCCTGTAAAGATTTTGCGTGACACAGGCGCGAAGGATTCTTTTATCTTAGTCTCCGTGTTGCCATTTTCACAGGTTACTGATACTGGTGAGTGTGTGCTTGTTCAAGGCATGGGTTTAACCACTATCTGTGCCCCATTGCATAAAGTCAGGCTGTCATGCAGTTTTGTGGATGATGATATCTGCCTTGGTGTTCGTCCTGCTTTGCCACTTGAGGGCGTACATGTGATTTTGGGGAATGATTTGGCTGGAAATCGAGTCTGGGCTGACAATTCTTTACCTGTTAAATCTAGAGTTCTGAATGAGTCCCATGAGTGTGAACAGGGTTTTTCTGACTTTGCAGCTTGTGCTGTTACGAGGGCTGCAGCTAAAAGGGATGCAGAGCCTGTAACTCAAGCAGAAGAGTGTCAGGTTGAACCAGATTTGATTGTTCCTGAACATTTGTCAGTTTCCCAGCAAGAGTTAATTCAGGCACAGCGTGCTGATGCTTCACTGACTGAGCTGTTTCACAAAGTGCAACCTAGTGATGACGCTAGAAGTGCAGCCTCTGGTTATTTTCTGCAGAAGGAGGTACTAGTCCGTAGGTGGATTCCGCAAGGGTTGGACTGTGTTGGGAGTCCAGTTGTCCAGATTGTGGTTCCAACTAAATACCGTGACGAGGTGTTGAAGTGTTCTCATGACAAATCTGGGCATTTGGGTGTGACGAAGACTTATAATTACATCTTGCGCTACTTCTTTTGGCCACGTCTTAAGCGTGATGTTTCAGCTTACATTAAGACCTGCCATACTTGCCAAATTGTAGGTAAGCCAAATCAGTCTATTAAACCTGTTCCACTTTGTCCCATCCCTGCTGTGAGTAACCCATTTGAACATTTGATCATTGACTGTGTGGGCCCTCTTCCTCGATCAAAATCTGGTTCGGAGTATCTGTTAACTGTAATGTGCCAAGTTACGCGTTATCCTGCTGCATATCCGTTGCGTACCATCACAGCTAAGTCTGTGGTGAAGGCTTTGACACAGTTTATTTCTGTATTTGGCATACCGAAGATTATTCAGAGTGACCAGGGATCAAACTTTTTGTCACATCTTTTTGCACAAGTTCTTAAGCTGTTGAATATTGTGCATAATAAAGCCTCTCCTTATCATCCACAGAGCCAAGGTGCTTTAGAGCGCTTCCACCAAACACTGAAGTCCTTGTTACGTGCCTATTGCACCGAAATGAGGAGTGACTGGGAGGAAGGTTTACCGTGGCTTCTGTTGGCAGCGCGTGAAGTGTGCCAGGAGAGTACTGGGTTTAGCCCAAATGACTTGGTCTTTGGCCACAAAGTTCGGGGACCATTGACAGTGCTGTGCGATAAGTGGTTGTCAGGTGAACCACCGGTGAACTTGATAGATTATGTTAATGGTTTTCGGCACAGACTGTATGTGGCAGGTCAGTTGGCCAAACAGAACCTTGAAAAGGCTCAGGTCAAGTTGAAATATTTTTATGACCGGCGTTCTGAAGAGCAGCAGTTTAGTACAGGTGACCAGGTTTTGGCTTTACTGCCGATTGCAGGGTCACCGTTCCAGGCACGGTTTGCTGGGCCTTACACCGTGGTACAAAAACTGTCTGAACAGAATTATCTGATTGATACCCCGGATCGCCGGAAAAGAAATCAACTTTGCCATATTAATTTGTTGAAACCCTATCATGTTCGTCCCTTATCCGTCAGTCTGTCGGGCTCTTTCGTTTCTCCTTCTACATCGAGTCCAGGGTTGTCGGCTTGTACAGTGGCGAAGTCAGTTTGTGGGGGGGAGGATGTGGCAGCACCTGATGATCCCTTATTGCTTGGCCGTCTGAAGAATTCAGAATCTCTTCAGAACTTGGATGTGCTATTGGGCCATTTGCCTGCTGACAAATGTGCAGAATTGTCTGCATTAATTACAAGGTATCCAACCTTGTTTGGAGACACACCTTCTAAAACAACTTTGATAGAGCATGATATTGATGTGGGTGATGCAAAACCAATCCGGCAGAGGTTCTACAGGGTCTCTGAGGAAAAGAGGAAAATAATTGATAAGGAAGTTCATTACATGTTGGACAACAACATTGCAGTGCCGTCGTCATCAAGCTGGGCTTCCCCTTGTTTGTTGGTCATAAAAGCTTTACTGTGCTCAGAACCTGTGCTCTTAGTACCTCGTCTGGATCAGCCCTTCAAGCTGTATGTGGACGCAAGCCACATTGGTGCAGGTGCTGTTCTAGTCCAAGCTGACAAGCAAGGTACTGAACATCCAGTTAGTTTCTATTCCAAGAAGTTCAACTCCCATCAGCTGAATTATTCGGTCATTGAGAAGGAAGCTTTGGCATTAGTCTTGGCCTTGCAGCATTTTAGGGTATATTTAGATTCTGCTCGGCCAATTGAGGTATTTTCTGACCATAACCCTCTCACTTTCTTGAACACCTTGCAGAACCCAAATCAAAGGCTCATGCGGTGGGCTCTCTTTCTGCAGCCTTACAATTTGGATATCCAGCACATTAAGGGCAAAGATAATGTCTTGGCAGATGCTTTGTCCCGTGCCCCTTTGTAACCAGCAGCTTCACTCCTCATATGCTTGAAGTATGTCCTCTCCAGTATCGTTTTCCTTCCTCTTAAATTGCTCCTAGGTACCAAGGTTGCTGAGGTTGGAGTTGAGCTGAAGATGATTTTTGAGCATATAAAAGGTGTTGAAAGTGAGGGTGTGTGTGTGTGTGTGTGTGTGTGTGTGTGTATATGTTATGAATTTAAAATATGTTAGTTCTTCTAGCTGCAAATTCATAATGTAAATGTGTTTGCCAATTCAGGGTGAGACCCTGTTCTTTGGGGGGAAGTGTGACGGCCAGTGGGCTGGCCTTGTGTTTTTCTTTTTCCTTTTCCTGTTTCTTGCAGGTAGGTGGAGCTGACCCAATTATTGATGCAGCACACCTGAGAGGCCAGTCCCAGTGTATATAAAGACACCTTGACTGAACCAGGGTGGCTGGCTTTTGGCTCCCTCTGGCACGTGTTATGTTTATTTGGAAGTTTCAGTTATGGCTGTTATGTCCTTTAACTTGTGTTTAAGTTGCTTTACCTTATTTTCATTAAATGTGTCTTACAGTCTTTAAAAGCCTGTGTGTGGTCTCCCATTTGTTTGTCACTTCCTATGAGCTGGGTTGTGACATTGCTAACAGACTATGTCATCCATAGTTTGCATGGCAGATGTTGACTTGACTGAAAACACTTATTTTTCATTGAGCAGTAGTAAAACTGTGAAATGTTAATAATCACGTGGTGATTTTTGGAGCAGTACTCTGTCTGGGACCAGTTCCACTTTTTGATAGCCAGCAGGAACCATTTGCCAACCAGCAGGGGAATACATATTTTTCCTTAGTGACCAGTGGTCACAAAGGGGCTTTAGAGAACCCTCTTTAATGGTGACAGTTATACCAAAAGGTTGTGTTTATTGCTGTGTTGGTCTTAATGGTTAGCAATCATCATTTATCCAATTTTTACTGTTAGCTAAAACTAATGACTAACAGGAGATTTCAGTGTTTAAAGTCATCTATCCTAATAAAAACAATTACTAAGGACCATAGCTGTCAATTGCATATAATGACTCAGTTTCACAAGAGTAAAAACAGAATGACTGGCTAGTGGTAACATGCTAAATATTTGGGTAGTCAAAGACTAATGTGCAGTGGTTGCTTTCACCACTGTCTTTCCTGGTGGAATGCAGCTCCTCTTGAAACTGACAGCAATCACTGGCAAACAGATTGATGAAAGTTTGCAAGTCGTTGCCATCTAATTCATACATATAGAAAGATGAACACACTGCCATTAAACTGAGTCAGTCAATGGAAGCAACTTCTTTGCATCATGTATCTTTGTAATAGGTTATATTCCTATGTAAAAGCAAGGCTGCAAAGTAAATATGTTATTTTGTAGTTAAATTGCTCTTCTGCAGTAACTAAATCACTATTTGTTTTTGTTTCAAATCTATGAGGTTCTAGCTGGACTCTGAAAGTGAGCGCTTAATGTCGGTTTCTGTTTAATGTAAATTTCTGCAAGTATATTGCAACAAATTGCAATTTTTCCTGATTTAGCACAGTCCTATTATCATAGACTGAATGCAATTGCCTGCTTGACACCAGTCAACTGCAAACTGATAGCAGACTGATTTTTTTTTCTTCTTCATGACACTCCAAAATTGCTTTGGAGATGACTGTAAGTAGTTGCAGACATGATCCTTTTCTTCAAAGTAATGAGATCACAAGCTTATTACACACAGAAGCAATAATTTTGGTCATGCTGTCATCTCCAAACACTGTTGACTCTGTGACTATAGCATAAATGCATGTTGTTTTGGGTATTTAATCAACTTCAATCATAGTAGATATGATAAGTATGAAAGAAAAATCAGGTTTCATCCAAATAGGTGTCAGAAGACGCAGGTAAAGATAAAAACATTATCAAATACTTTAATGACAAAAACTCTCAGCTAAAAAATAATTAAGGGTGATTTTCCAGTCATGTTCGTGCACTGAATTGTTTTGATACTTGTGGTATCGCAAGAAATAAGTGGTTATATAAATATATGAGTATACATAATAGTTATTATTCATAGATACCTACATCCTAAGTTCCTGTTATTCTTCTGAAAGAAACAGAATGAATGTGTTGTTACAATGGTAATGCCAGGAGAGGCAGTATTAGTTCTGTGTTACATTAATGTGTAAGGAAGTGGAAGAAGAGTGTGTCCTGTAGGAGGCAGTAGAAAATGGATGCTCATGTTCTGTACATGCCCTGAAAGAAAGGTTCAGTAAACCAGTGCAACGATACTCCGGTGTAAGGCTCAGTTATTGTATTTTTATTTTTTGAAGATGCGACATCTTTTTGGCGACGAGGACGTTTAGGGGGAAGGAGTTTGGGCGATCGGACTGAAAGAAAAGAGAAGAAAATAAAGTGATGGAGTCGGCTACAGGTTTGGCTAGCTTTTCAAAGAATGCAAAAGTTTTCGGCTGGAAATAGAAGGCAGTGACCTCGAAGCGGAAATGGCTACAATTGGTACGCTAGTAGCGTTCGATCCAAAGAATCAGACTTGGGGTGAGTACACGGAAATACTCGAGCAGTTTTTCACAGCTAACGGGATCGACGATGCAGAGAAACAAAGAGCGATATTAATAAGTGTCGTCGGAGCAGCGACGTACAGCTTGATGCGAAACCTTCTCAGCCCGGCCAAGCCCAAAGACAAAACTAGAGATGGACCGATCCGATATTACGTATCGGTATCGGTCCGATACTGACCTAAATTACTGGATCGGATATCGGAGAAAAATAAAAAATGTAATCCGATCCATTAAATATCACGAAAGCACCTCACAAAACTTGCAACACGCCGTAACTCACCTCAGAACGTTAGCACGTTGGAGCAGTATGCATCACGTGATAGAGCGGCTGTGGCATGCGGGACCTGTCGGTGGTCTGGATAGCATTTGGAGCTTCGCTAGCAACCCGGCATTTCATCTCCGACAAAGTTATCCCCGAGAGAAGTAAAGCAAGTGTGTAAGTCCATCTCTGAATGTTTGTAAAGCATTCCTGCGTTAAGCTTAACGAGCGACTGCCTCTCGCTCTCCGGCTGCTACTTCAATCATGAAACTGCTTAATGATCAGCTGATCGGCTTTTCTGTCGCGAGTCCGTGTCTCTTGTTTGTTTTTGGCCCACTTTGCACCAGAAAGAGGAAACCAGCGGCTGAACAACAGCAGCACGTTTAAGCTTGATCAGCTGTTGTTAGAATGTATTTAATATTACTTTCTACTCGAGGATCTTTTTCTACGTAGCTGACGGCTGTAACTGTGCAGGGGCACATCTAGCAAAGTTTAGCCAGGGGGGCCGATAGGGCATGAACAGGGAAAAGGGGGCACAAAGACATACTTTTCTTTCTTATTCTCATTTAAGATGTCTCGCTTTTAATTATTTAATATTTATCTGAATCTTACACCCAAAGTTTTAATCTGATGTAAAATGTATAGAAGTCCATTACTGTATATAGTGACTATTAAGTCTAATATATATACCCTAGTAAGCTATAGTACTTTTTCCTTTGGGAAGGTACCATCTGTGCAGTCTGCAATTTTGTTGAAGAAAGATGTTGAATCTATTTAATATTTCTTGAAAAAGAATTGATTTCCGTGCATTTTTTTTCACACTGCATCAAATTAAGGTTGATTACGTCGATTAAGCATCATGAGGTGGAGCGTGAGGGGTGGTTCCCTATTTTTTATTTATTTATTTTTGTTGTTGCTGGGAGTTGGAACCCTGTTAGTTAGGTTGCTTAATATTTATGCTAAGTACTCTTTAAAATACCAGAATAGGGAGGATGGTGTAGGTTTAAGTTTATTAGATTGATCAGTATTGCTGAACTATGAAATATTTTTTTTTGCATACAGGTATAACAGAATAGCTTTAGTGTAGTTGTTGTTTTAAACTTGAGTATGAACTTATACAAAATGCAGCAAGATATTTAAAAAACAGTTTTGTTGATTAAAAAACACTATATCGGATTCATATCGGTATCGGCAGATATCCAAATTTATGATATCGGTATCGGTATCGGACATAAAAAAGTGGTATTGTGCCATCTCTAGACAAAACCTTCCAAGAGCTGGTGCTTCTGATGAAAAATCACTTCGATCCGAAGCCCAGTGAAATTGTGCAAAGGTATAAGTTCGACTCTCGCTCCCGCAAGCCGAATGAAACCGTCATGGAATATGTAGCGGAGCTGCGTCGCCTGGCACAGGATTGTAACTATGGCAACACGTTACAACAGATGTTGAGAGATAGGATCGTCTGCGGAATTAAGGATGACCGAATTCAGAGACGTCTCTTGCCAGAAATAGATCTCACTTTTGACAAAGCTCTGTCAATTGCAGTAGCAATGGAGACTGCAAATAAAAATGCACAGGATCTGCAGACCTCAGGGGCATCAGCAAAATGTTTCAGTCTCGCTAGAGGACAACAGGAGAGTCGTACCTTTAAAGCAGAAAATAAAGAGTGTTATCGTTGCAAAGGAACCAAGCACACAGCAGCAGACTGTAAGTACAAACAAGAAAAATGTCATGCTTGTGGTAAAATGGGACACATAGCTAGAGCTTGTAAAAGCAAGACTAAACTGAACCAGAAAAAGTATGGATCGACATATGTAAAGAAAGAAAAAAAGCAGAGTTCACACTACAGTACTCACAATGTGGGCGAGAAAGCAGATAACAACAAAACTGATAGCTCTGAAGATGACTCTTTTATGTTGAACTGTGTCAAGTGCAGTCAAGGGCACAACAGAAAACTGTTCAAGTTAGGGCGTGGCAGTGCGGTACACTTAAGAAGAGTAGACCCCTACACTGTGGATATGCAAATTGATGGGAAAAAGGTGAACTTTGAAATAGACACTGGATGTTGCCTAACAGTCATGAACGAAGCAACATTCAGAGAAACAGGGAAAGACAGTAAGCCCCCCAGCCTGCAGCCCATCAAAATCAAGCTTGAAACTTATACAGGGGATCCTGTTAAGGTGATTGGTGCAACACGAGTCAGCGTCAAATACAAGCAGCAGAAAAAACATCTGCCCCTGGTGGTGGTCGAAGGCGACGGCCCCAGCTTGCTAGGTCGAGCTTGGCTCGAGGAAATTAAATTGGACTGGGGTGAAGTGAAAAACAGTCCTAACAACAGAAAGCTGCACCAAGTCAAAACAACAGAGAAAACACTTCAGCAAGTGTTAAGTAAACATGAAAATGTGTTCAAAGAGGAGTTGGGCACCCTGAAAGGAATGAAAGCTGCTATTCATGTGAAAAGTGATGCCACCCCACGCTTCTTCCGTCCGCGTTCTGTCCCCTTTGCTATGCGAGCAAAAGTCGACGAGGAAATAGATCGACTGTTGAAAGAAGGCATCATCTCGCCAGTGAAATATGCTGAATGGGCGGCACCAGTAGTGCCACTCCTGAAGCCCACAGGGACAATAAGACTGTGTGGGGATTACAAGCTTACTGTAAATACCGTGGCTTCACTGGAGCAGTACCCCATACCCAGAATGGAGGACTTGTTTGCCACACTGTCCGGGGGTAAGCAGTTCTCAAAATTAGACATGAGCCACGCTTACCAGCAAATCCTCTTGGATGATGAATCGAAAAAGTACGTGACAGTAAACACATCTCGGGGGCTGTTCACGTATAACAGATTGCCTTTTGGAGTGGCCTCTGCTCCAGCAATATTCCAGAGGACCATGGAAAGTTCAGTTCATTTATTTCAAACATTTCAAACATGTGCCTTCACAATCATTACAAAATATCATTCCATTATTTGTTTGAAAAGGAGTAGGCTGAAGTATTTACTTAGTCTACAAAGTCTTTTGAAGGGGATACCTCATGTAGCAGTGTATTTAGATGACATCTTAGTGACTGGAGTGGATGAAGTAAGCCATCTACAGAACCTGGATGAGGTGTTGACCCGGTTGGAGGAAGCTGGGTTGAGGTTAAAGAGGTGCAAGTGTGCCTTCATGCAAGAGAAAGTGGAGTACTTGGGGCACATAGTGGACGCCCAGGGGCTCCACCCAGTGGAAAAGAAAGTTAAAGCAATCATGGACGCACCTACCCCCACAAATGTCACTGAACTGAAAGCATACTTAGGTTTGCTAAATTACTACAACAAATTCCTTCCAAACCTGGCAACCCTGTTGGCACCCTTACATGAACTTTTGAGACACGAGGTACGGTGGACATGGCAAAAGAGACAAGAGGAAGCATTCCAGAAATCTAAGATCCTGTTGAACTCAGCAGAGGTGTTAGTTCATTATTCTGCTGACCGTGAGTTGGTTCTCTCATGTGATGCATCCCCATATGGCATAGGCGCCGTATTGTCACATAAGATGGAGGATGGAAGCGAGAGACCTTTGGGGTTCATGTCACGCACACTCTCTCCTGCTGAGAAAAAGTATTCTCAGCTTGACAAAGAAGGTCTAGCTGTGATATTTGGCATCAAGAAATTTCACAAATACTTGTATGGCCGAGTTTTCACGATTTACACAGATCATAAACCCCTAATCTCACTGTTCAATGAAAAGAAGCCTATACCTCAGATGGGCTCACCAAGAGTACAAAGATGGGCCGTGACATTGAGTGCTTACGAGTACAACATCAGGTACAAGCCAGGAAAACATCATGAAAACGCGGATGCGCTCAGCCGGTTGCCGGTACCAGACTCAGCACCTGAGCAAGAGATGGCTGAGCAGGTTTTGATGATGGATGTACTGGATGACACATTAGTGGACACTGCACAGATCAAACGATGGACAGCTAAGGATGTCTTGTTGTCGCAAGTCCACGAGTACACCTTAAAAGCCTGGCCAACTGAGACCGACACCTGTTTAAAGCCGTATCGACAGAGAAAGCTGGAACTGAGTGTGAGGGATGGTTGCGTGCTCTGGGGAGCCCGAGTAATTATTCCCACCAAAGGCCGAGACAAAATATTGAAACTCCTGCACCAGACTCATACAGGCATGTCGAAGATGAAAGGCTTGGCAAGGTCGTATGTATGGTGGCCAGGGATGGATGAGAACATTGAAAGAGAAGTGCAGGCATGTGAGGAGTGTCAGAAACACTCCAAGTCACCACCTACTGCACCATTACACCCTTGGGAGTGGCCGGAGTCACCATGGTCCAGAATCCATGTGGACTATGCAGGGCCTTTCCTCGGGGAGATGTTTCTAATCATTGTGGATGCTCATTCCAAGTGGATGGACATTTACCCTGTGAAATCCTCTACATCACAGGTAACTATAGAGAAACTGCGCCAGAGTTTCAGTGTGTTTGGACTACCTAAAATGTTAGTTTCAGACAACGGAACATGTTTCACAAGTGCTGAATTTGAGTCATTCATGAAGCAGAATGGAATTGACCATGTAAGATCAGCACCTTTCCACCCTTCTTCAAATGGGCTGGCTGAGAGGGCGGTCCAGACCTTTAAGGAGGGGATGAAGAAAGCCAAGGGTGATACCTTGCAAACCAGACTGTCCCGATTTCTGTTCAGTTATCGCATCACGCCGCATGCCACTACTGGTTTATCACCTGCAGAGTTGATGATGTCACGGAGACTCAGATCAGTTTTGGACTTGCTCATGCCTGATGTGAAAACAAAAGTGCAGCACAAACAATTGAAACAGAAAGAAAATCATGACACCAAGAAAAGACTGAGAAGTTTCACACCAGGAGACAAGGTCTTCATCAGAAACTACTCCTATGGCCCGAAGTGGATTCCCGCAGTCATTGTGAGAGCATCGGGTCCAGTGTCTTACATTGTTACCATTGGATCAGGTCAAACTGTGAAGCGGCATGTGGATCAGGTGAGAGCAAGAGTGGCTGACACTGTTCCCAGTACACCAGACAGGGAGGTGGAGCCATTGCTTGACAAAGAATCAGTGCCTGAGTGCTGCTTGCCATCAGAGTTGGACACATCGCCACAACCTCCGGCAATGGAGTTGCCTTATGCTCCGGAGACTCCAGCTCCCGGAGACTCCTCAGGGACACCCATGTTGCGACGTTCCCAGAGAGAGAGACGTCCACCAGAGACTTTAAAGGACTTTGTTAGGTAGTGTGAGATCTTCCAGAAATAGAGCAACAATGCGCTCTGATCTCACAGGAAGGACGTACCTTCCTAGTTAGAAAAAAAAAAAAAGAGAAACATGGAAACCTATGTACAGTTGTATGGTTGTATGGTTACCTTAATTACATGTTGATTGTTTGTTAAGCATTCTTTAGATAAACAGTTATTTTGTAAGTCAAGGGAGTTGTTGACTTAAGGGGGGAGGAGATGTGGTATCGCAAGAAATAAGTGGTTATATAAATATATGAGTATACATAATAGTTATTATTCATAGATACCTACATCCTAAGTTCCTGTTATTCTTCTGAAAGAAACAGAATGAATGTGTTGTTACAATGGTAATGCCAGGAGAGGCAGTATTAGTTCTGTGTTACATTAATGTGTAAGGAAGTGGAAGAAGAGTGTGTCCTGTAGGAGGCAGTAGAAAATGGATGCTCATGTTCTGTACATGCCCTGAAAGAAAGGTTCAGTAAACCAGTGCAACGATAAGGCTCAGTTATTGTATTTTTATTTTTTGAAGATGCGACAATACTCTAAGTTTTAAAACAGAAACTAGTGCATTGGTGCTAAAAGCTAAAACTTTGAACAAAATCCATTATCCACCTATTATGGCTTTCCTAAGGAAAATTAAACATAATGTAAGAATATACTATACATTTACTGCTGTAAGTTAGAGGCGGTATTATGTGCAAGCAAACACACATCATTTATGTCCACATCTGCAAGGCTCTAAACAATAAAATGCAATTTACAAGGCCTGGCAGGTAAATTTGCATTTGCTATGTGTGCATACTAAATAAAAACAATCAGTGCTACAGAAACAGTATCTTTGTTACACAGTCCAGCTATATAAAATTATTCATACTGTTCATGCTATCCCTTGGCTTTCCTCCACCACAAATCCATCATAACTTGTGGCTACCTACTATGAATCCTGACGTGATCCAAAAAACAAACAAAAAACATACAAAACCCCTCAGATATCTGTTAATAGTGAATTTAGGAGCAAAGGCTTTGAAATATACTTCAGAAATGTTTTTCTACTCAAAACAGAACAATGCAAAAATAAATTGCCTGTGGTTAAGAAATGTGCAAAGAGCAGCCAGGAGTTAAGGAGGAATTTTGCCCTTAGGGAATCTGTTTTTTAATATTACCTCGGGCTGTGCTGGACAGGACTAATGTATTCTGCCTGGCAGAACCAGAGTGGCTCAGATCCTCAGTGTCAGACAGCTCAGTTATAGCTGTACTTAGTGCTGATGTCCACTCAATTAAGTGACTGGTGTCAGTGTATAGTAAGATAGTTTATTAATCCAGTAAGACCAATATAGTAATTTTATTGAGGGGTGCATATTAGTAAGTCACGCTGGGAGACATTCACTGTCCCCTCGAGTCGTCTTGTCTATTAAATTAACTACAAGGAGCTGAAATTCAGAGTCTGTATTTTCACAACATAAATACATTTGAATACATAAATCCTTCAGTATGAGACAGACATTTTTGATAGTATTCTCAACCAACCTTTGAAAGCATCTGTTAAAAAAATGAAAAGAAAAAAAAAGCTTAACAGCTGGTGGTGCTAATTATCCATTTTGGAGCCAATAAACTGCTGCAAAAAATGGAAATATGACATTTATGCTTTTGTTTTTTTTGTTTTTTGCTCAAATTAATTATTAACTGCTCCACATAGATCTGATGTTTTCATTGGCTGGCATTTTCCTTTAGCTCAACACTGAGTGAATGTGGATGTGGATGCTACTGATACACTCAGGTCTTATTATGAACAAATTTATAATGTAAATGAAGGAGTTGGAGGGAAACATACTATGGTATAATGGTATCATAAAACTGAAAACTGAGATTTAATTCACAACCAAAAACAAAACTCCTGGTCAGAAACATAGTTTTATACTGTAGTATATTAAACGCTAATATAAAAACCTGATTGCAATAAAGGACCTCTGTACTTATCCCACTTTTTAGACACATTTTAAGCAATGAATTAGAGTACAGATATAGTATGTGATTTTGTGAACTTAAAGTGTGCACATGGTTCTCTTTTATCGTTGTTACTATTTTTTTGTCTCTGAGACACCAACGCAGTCATCCTGATACTGAGGGAAAACATCAATAATCACACCCCAGAATAGCACAACGCTATCAACATCGAGGTATTGTTGTGTGATACTTGATTCTGTTTTTATCATGCAACTCTGACACTTTCACATTCTCTTTCTACAAAGATTCAAACCTAATCTGGACTTTTTTGAGCGCTGCATAAATAATGTATTTGCATTTCGTTCAGCTCATCATTCACATAGTGGAATAATTTTGAGGCTAAGAACATAAGAGGATAGATGTTGCACTATTTAATTCAATACACAAACTTAAAAAAAAAAAAAGCACTGAGGGCAAACTTGTTCACAGTGTGAGGATATCATGTGCTTTATAGAAAGTCCATTTAAAGCCTATTGGGACCCGCCCATGCACGTTAATAACGTGTTAGGTAATATTTTCTAACCACAAAACTATATGTTCTGTGCTAAAGTATCGAATATGTTTTTCACAGTTTTCAGGACATAGTTTTGTTTCACTTAAGTCTTGTGTAGTGCATTGAAATCCTCACTAGGGCTGCAGCAAAAAAGGAGCAGTAATAACAGCAAAGACTACACCACAGGATTACAGCAAAGTTACTGAAAATCGTAATTTTGAAGAAGAGTGGTAAGGTTATAAAACTTTTTCAAGGACAGGACTCTTTGATTTCAATCTCTAAACACTTCAGAAATGTCAATCAGCCGCAGCACTGCATTCGCACGTATAGAGCGTGCGCAACATTTGTTCTGGAAAGGCAGACAAGTTCATTTCCAGGCTTCTTCCAGCACACATCAATGAGAATACAACATCCACAAATAAACTGTGGAATAACTGTACCACAAATAGATTTCAGTACCCCCATACAAAGATAACCAGAAATGTGTGCCCCCTCTGGTTTATTGGAATATTTTCTAATTTCAGGGACCCTGTGAAGTGGGAACTCTCAGGGATGGATTTTTGGAGACACAAACAAAACAATCTGCTTCAATCCAGTATGATTACTGCCCTTTTCACCATTATTTTTAGTTGTACTTTGCTTCAATAAGTTCAAAGTTGTATTGAGTTGTGAAGGGGAATATACAGCCATCCGCATTGACAATACCAGCATGAAGAAGAAGCTGGGAGGGGAGAGGCTATTGATTGTGTCACCTTTCCATGAGCCTGAGGCTGTGAGGGCTCTTTGTGGGTCCGGCTCTCAGTGGAGGACTCGGGCACTTGTACATAAAAAGACTCAGTGTATAAAGCAGCTGGGGCTGAAGGGGAAAGCTGCACAGTGCTACAAACTCCTCTTTCATGTCCTGCTGTCTCTCCGTCTCCCTGTCTCTATCACTCTCTCTTACTCATTCTCCTCTGCTCGATTCCTCCTCCTCCTCTGTGGGGTTTTTTTCAGTGTGTGTTGTTTTTTTTTTATTAAGTAAACTAATAATATCTTACACTTAGAGCAGAACAGATAGACTGTTTTTGGCAATAATGCTTGAAGGTACTGACTGTATTCTTTCTGGGAAGTGTTCAGATATGAAGTTAGTGGCTGGCGCCGGTTTCTGTGGCAACAAGAGGGCAGCTGTTACTGGCCAGATGGCTTCAATAGAGCTATTTTAGTGTGAACAGCGGTGTCTAAGTGGTGCTCTCTCACTTTAATTTGCTTTCGAACTGGGCATGTATTGGAAAAAGAATTCCTATTGTCTATTTCCCTATTATGCTGTTGTCAGAGAGGCTTATTAGCTCTCTTGAAAATGTTTTACAGAACTCAGGCAGGTGCTTTTGGAAAGAATTAGATGAAACCTGTAAGGGCCATGTTTATCCCGCTGAGGCTTGAGGCATCTGCATTAAAGGCCAGCAATCAGCCTGCAATTACCATGTAACCTTAGCTAATGGTTCTGAAGAGTCCACTCAAACTGTGTTTACACATTCTCAATCAGATGCTGTAATGTCCAGGTCAAGTTTAGCTTTGATAGAGAAAATAGAAATACCTAAAAGTACACTTGGACCCCGCTGGGTAAACTTTTCACCGATGTTTTCACAAATGGATGCAACACCTTGTAGTTAGAAAAGCTAAGCAGCGAATACAGAGTGAGGGGTAAACATTTTCACACAGTGATGAGGTAAATTGGGTATTTTGATGAAAATTATAGCTTTAGCTGCATAAAAACCACCAATTTGTTGGTCAGTTTCTGAAAAACATACAAAAGAAAAGTTTAGACACACCTAACTTTTAAAACCTTCAGTGGAAGTTTTAAAGGCTGAAATTTGGTGTAATGTGTCTATAATAATGCAAATCACACTGGGGACTTATTATGCTTATTTCCAGCTGCATTGTTTTATTCTTGGGCTAGAGTAGTTGTGCATTATTCATGATTCAAAATATTGTTTATTGTGGACCTTGGTTTAGTCTTTCCTGCTACACCTAGATCTGCCCCAAGGGGTTTCTGAGCTTCCTGCTCAAAAATGTAATGCCCAAATTTAATTGATTATTTCTCTGCAATTACAAACTCTGTCCTTACAATCTTGGCATCAAAATAAAGCTAACACTTGTGAGATTTCATCAGAGGTGTAAATATTGAAGCAGATATTACCGTGTCAAAGTTACTGAGACTGGAACACAGAAAAAGTAGGTCGATTTTATCCCCGCCGAATTTTATTTTATTTTATTTATTTTTTTTAGCATATAACCCTTTTAAAAATATGCCTCAGTTCACATTTCATTCCAGAAATTCAGTAACCAACATATAAACATCATGTATGCAAAGATTTATGTTTCTAAAGTGAAACAGTGAAAAAATTACAGCCCTGTCAATACATGAATATCCGCATGTTGTACAAAAATGTCCAATTTTGGCACACAATTGGACACCATGCCAGTTGAATTTTTAGGTATTAAAGAGCAGAAATTAATAAATTTTATTAACAGACCTAAAATGCTTTTTTTAAAAATATATTTTTGAAGAAATAACCACACATTTACATGGCAGTGGGCCTTTTCTGCCGTGCGCATGGAGCGTTTAATTGGTCTCTGGCCCTTTAAACTCCGAGAGGCTGTAACTTTGGTTTCTTTTGGTCTATTTGCATGATTGATACCTCTCTTTAATTGTTTTAGCCAATAGAATCACAGTAATGATGCCACGTTCACGTCACTTCAACCAATCAGACATTGCAAAGCCAAGTGGTTAAGTGGTTAAACCCTTTGTTTTGTACAAGGGAATACGGCCTCCGGTCTGCAGCTAAACACCCCAGTAGTTTTTGTAATAGCTTTAGCCTGGTCGGATTGGGGATCAAAGGGCTACTTAAATACCGCAAACTCCTCTGCTCCTCCACTTGGACCGCTAGCACTGGCCATAACTATCGCTGGCCATAACTATCGCTTGACAGACTGACCACGCGCACCATACACATACTTTTTTTCCTTCTTTTTCGAATCTTCGGATCACGTGCGTGCCGAACCGTGGAGTGGGATCGGTTCGGATTACGGATCAACCGTGATCCGTTGCACCACTAGTGTGTACTATAGGTAGAAAGAGTTTTTGTAATCTTTTGGGGTTTTTTGGCCTTTTTCAGCTTTATTGACAGATTCAGTGAAGAAATTCCCAAGCATTCCCAAGCATTTCACTACATATCGTACTGTGTATGACTGTGTACGTGACAAATAAAATTTGAATTTGAATTTGAAATGACAGGAAAGGAGAGAGAGAGAGAAAGACAGGGGAGGACATGCGGCAAAGGGCCACAGGTCAGACTCAAACCCCGGCCGACTGCTCTCAGCCATATGGCACGTGGTCACCTGCTCAAAGCACTGAGCTAAACCAGGTAGGAAGAGTTGGAACATTTAGACCAAAGCTCTGAATGTGTGTGTGAATATGGTTTGCAGTACAAAGTACTTTAAGTGCACAGAGTAGAAAAGCACCATATAGAGAGCCAGTCCATTTCCATTTATCAAAAGTAAAAGGCTAAACTAAGAGGGGAAAAGTACCATTGCATTTGTAGCAGCAGTATAAAGTCTGAGCTTTGGGTCATGGAGATTACTCGTACTGCATATTATGCTGATCTCATTATTTGAAGCTTTGACCATGTTTAATATGAGCACCCATGACCACACTGCTGAGAAATGTTAAGCTGATACTTAAATTACGCGTCTTCATCAATGAAATATTCAAGCTGAAAATGTTGATATACTGATATACTCAACAGTCAGTGGAAACCAACAATCTGAGGGCTCGAATTAAAATTAAAGTAAAAATCTAAGTTAAAATTGCTTGAGTATTCCTTTAAATTCTTTGAGTGAGATAGAGGTTGTATCATTTTTAAAAGGTTGCCCATAAGAATTCTACAGCACTAAATCTCAATATTATGTCTTCTAAACAGATTCAAGGTCAGAGAAGGCTTATCAGGAGTTTTGTCTTTTTTCCACTATTTAAAGGGAAAACTAAATTTAAAAAGTAATCATTCTTTACAGTTGTTACTCATGCAAAAAAGAAAAAAAGCACTGGATTAGCAGTGGAAGCTGCTGAGCAAAAGATTATGTCTGCTTGCTAACAAGGAGAAACATGTTAATCCTAGGTTGCCTTTGTTTGATTTCTGATGAACTAATTAGAAATGTTCTAGTAACATCACAGACAGATGATCAAGGCCATCTGCAATGTTTATTCTGAGCATTACCATAAGCACAGTTCAATTACTAAGTACCTCACAGTCTGCTGTACTCTAACAGTGTTTACACTTTTTTCCCCATACTTCAGCTAAAGCAGTTTCTGGATCAGACAGTGTCTAAGCAACTTTGACTCCTGCCCTGCTGATAAGGATCATATTTATCACAGCAATGGATAGCTCATTAATTTCTCCAGAAATACCATCTGGGGACAATATCGTGCCACAGTGCTACTTGAACAAGGCCAACACACCATAAACTTTCTCATCAACCCACAGTATACATTCCCACAAACTGTGCTCATGCTTATGTCTGAGTGACGCCGTGAACTGGCAAAGCCACTTAATGTCACAAAGGAAAAGGTCAAGTTGATTGAAGGGAAAACGACCTCACTCAACGGTACGTAGCTGCAGTAACAAGAGCATAGGGCTGCCTTCTGAGCATGCTGAATTGTATTAACCACCTTGTCAGGTAGAAGACACAGTCAGTCCACCCGCTGACCTGTTGTGTGAGATGTAATTATCCGCTGCAGTTCTTCTGCTGCGTTACAGGTAATTAATGCTTATTTCCTCAGGAAGGGTTAAAATCTGTATTGATTGTCAACTTAAGCAGGCCAAGTTTATCACCTGGCTCCCTTCCTCCTCACTGAAGAATCAATACAAATTTCACCCAACAACCTCCTTCACCCATCTTCACCATGCTAAGAACTGAAGGCCTCTCTCGTGCTTAGCTACTCTCTAATTCGCAATGCCTTCATAGCACAGTGCTGCTCCACAAAGCTCTGCTTAGCCTCTTAACTCGCTGCTCATGAAATCTAATTACACCCTCGCTCACTAATCTGGAATTAATTCACTTTAGATGAAGGTGATTGATAACAGCCTATGGAAAAGTCACCTAGGTCACCCATCAACAGTCTGACTTCACAATGAATAAAGGAGTTGAACTTGACAGATCAAAGCTATTTTAAAGGACAGTGTAAAGTGCAATATAAAGACTGCTGTAAATGCTACACTTCACACTGTTCATAGCAGAGTCTGATGCTTTTTCTAACAGATATCACCAATAGATAACCAACTTCCTTTGTCGAGTTCGGACTAAGAGCATAGAGACTGGTTAGTAGCCACTGGTTGATAGGGACAATGTAGATTCTTTGGCAACAGATTGCTGGAGTTCCTAACTGAAAGTGAGTAGAAAGAACCTGTCATGGTCGGGTGAGTTTCCACCTTTGGGCAGAGCTACCTCATTCTACCCACGATCAGCACCCGTTGGTAATTTGGACTGCCAGTACTTGAGACCAGCTCAACGAGTCTTCCCCAGATCTTCTTCTAGCCTGCATTAGTGTGAGGCCACCAAGTCCGTTTGTGTTTATCACAGTCGCTGTTTATACTTACCTGGTGTGTTTTTCACTGTTTCACTCAGCATGTTTCAAAGGTACAACGTTTACTTTGAAGGCAAAAAGGTTTTATGTCCTGATTATGTTGACTTTTCACAGTTTCGCTACTTCTTGAAGAGAAACAACTTCGTCAGGGAATGCAGGGGATACCCTCTTGACCTGTGCTTGCCAGTGGGGTCACTTAACAGTCTCTAGGCCTGTGTGAACAGGACATTACCAATCAGTTTCACAGTGACTGACATCAGTGTCCAGCAACCATTTGCCAACTTCTTGAGAAGATTTCATTTTTTTTCCCCTAAGAACCAGTGGTTTTCAGATGTTGCCAACTTCTCTCTAGGTCTATGTGACCGTGGGCTAAAGTAAAGTGGTGATTGATACGCTAGTAAGACAGATTCACCCAGATCCTCCAGGAGGTCAGCCTCCAGTGGTTTATGTCTTTGTCTCTAGCTCTCTAGCAACATCCATTTTACATACAGTACACAAAGTGTTAGCTAGCTTTGTACTGTAGAAGTAACAAGATTTTGACTTTTACACAGAACCACCTAGCTGTTCCCACCAATTTGAAGTTTTTATTCTTAGCTTAAGTGAGCCTTTGTTTTGTTACTTACATACCGCAAGAAGGCAAATAAGAAGTTTTCCCAAAATATCATCATTGCCCATAAAAACCATCTAACATGCTTTAGTTTTCTTTTAACAGTATTTGATTAATTCAGCCATTGCAATACAGCAGCTTTCACTTGATTTTAGCAGCTCTCCCATCAGTGACGGATAGTGACAGAGATACAGTGGAACACACTGCACAATGATATGGGTCGTATCCTTCCATACAGCTGACAACAATCTAAGATGGAGTCCCTGGCTGATGAACACCTCCTCCCCTGGAGAGTAATAACGTGCACTGAGCCAGAACCTCAGAGAAAAAGAAAAAAAAACAGCAGGAGCAGAGGGCTGAGCTTCACTGTCTGTCTCTAGTATGGAGCCCTAAGAATAAGCTCCAGGGGACAGACGGAGAGCTAAATTATGAGGTGAGCGAAGCTGGTCTCTTCATTACTCTGCCCTCTAACACATGATGCTCCCTTTCAATGGTGAGTTCATCAATCTCTAAAACTTTTGCAAAAGATTTCTGCCTCTATTGTGAGTGAGTAATGTAGATGACAAAGTTGTCTATAATTGCAAAATTAAAATAACAAACTTTGACTCGCTGGGTAAAAACAAAACACTTTAAACAGTTTGTCTAAGGAAATAACTGCCTGGAGTGACACTGGTTTGTCACCAAAGACAAATGAAATTTTTACATGTAATTTTCTGATCTTAATCCCCATATTGACAGCACAATATAATTTGTCAGTTGTACAGTCCTTATTGTTAAAATTTGACTCAAAAAATAACCTGACATACAAAAAAGTAAATGAACTTTTTTGCTCTATAACAACTTCAACTTACTGTGTTATAACCAACTGACAAGATCTATAATTACTGTTGCTGCTAGATGGTAATATTTTTTATAAGAACAGACTAAAAAAAGACACTATGTCAAGGTTTTATTTGATATTATAGGGATCACAGGTACAAATTCCTTGGTGGGAATCTCAGTGAAGGCTCTTTAAAACCCAGAGAAGAAAGACAAAATGATCTGGGTAAGCCGAAGCAACTGAGATGAGGACCCTCAACGAATAAGGTATTTTTTTCCTACATAGGAGACACATGTTTTGACTTCGTGTCATTAAGTTTGGATACCACTGTTAAATTACTTTCCCGTTACATACCTCCTTGTGTGAAAATCAACAGGGTAGTGATGTCTCAAAGTGAACAAGGCATCTTGTGTACTTTGGGTTTGATTGATTCTGACAATATATCTTCCTCCTAGTGCCTGAAAAGGGTTTGGTGGTCCCTTAAGCTCCGTAGAGGCTGTGAATTGTACTGATGCTGACCAAGCTAACTTATTTTATGACAGAACCATTCGGAGGTTTTACTCTTACTTATAATATCAGTTCTCAGTGTGAAAGTAGTTAAGCACTGAAATTACCTGTTTTAAATATGGAAGCAGAGAATTTCAAACATAGGTGAAAAACGCATGTCGTCTGACTCTGAACCTGAAAGCTGGTATGCAGACAATGATAAATTAGGACATAACTTACCATAGAGTAAGATTTATCCCTGGAGGCTAAACAACAAAAACATGAACTCTATTTTTTTTTTTTTTTAGCTTTTTCTTGTTTTAACTGTGCCAATGGCTACAGACCAGTTTTACACTATAGAGCTGTAATAGAATATTACATCCAGATGACCATGCTCTTCAGTCAAAATCAGCTCAGGCGAAGACAATAGGAGAGAAAAAAATGCTACCCATAGAAAGGCAATGGGCAAAAGGCAAAGCATCACACTTCAGATTTAATGGACTCTAATGACTCCATCTAGACACTTCATTTTGCCTCGTTGAATGAATAAAACACAAACTATTTGGTAAGAGCTTCGAGTAAAGGAGACAAAGCCCAATTATAGCCAATAACAGAGCAGTAACTTGATGACAGTTGAATTACTTTAAAGAGGGTAATGACACTAAAGCAGATGCTGCTGAGGCTGATTTTTCTGTACCAGTGTCGTTGAGCAGAAACACAAGCATCTAGTCCACTTTTCTAAATGAGTGTATTAATGTGGATCAGCAATAAAGTTATTTTGTCTAGACTTTTCTTATTAGGTTGTCAAGATGATATAGATAATAGATGGATCTTTTTAATTAAACACTATAGGATGAAAGCTGCAGTGTTGGCACGCTCAGGTTACTTTCAGCTGTTCATTCCTGCTTGACACACTTGTATTTTTCATGTTCGAAACAAAGCTGCGCGCTATGTCTCGGGTGTCCTGGGTGGGAATGACTCACTATACCTCTTTGTCTACTGTGGCAGTGGAAGAAAAGACTGAAGGGATGAGAACAAAGGCAGGAGTCGGGTTTTGCCTGCAAAGAATTCATACATCTGTGAGATAACAGCGATGTGGAGGCATTTCTAGAATGACTTCAGGGGTCTCAAATTACTGTCATGTAACTTTGTAGAAAATTAATGAATTATGAAGAATGCACACAAAAGAAACCTCTTTGCAAACTCATACAGAAACTCATGCTGAGTGGTGCCACCATGTCTTACATGCTTCCCTATTCATGTGAATGTGATGAATATGCCTCTTTTTGCCTTTTTTCTTCCCTGCAAAGAGTGTCAAGGGGATCTCTTTGTCATAAATAAATCGTGTCTGCCTGATTATTCATCCATGAAACGTTTTGTTCTCAATCAGCAGACAGTCTGCCCTCTTTCTGTTGAACCTCATTTGGCAAATCTATGTAGATTTGCACACTCTCGGGGAAAAAAGTAGCTAAAAGAGATCATTTTAAAACACATATTGGACATCTGAGCAGTTCTTACTGCCAGAGAGGAATTCCTTGTGTTGAGTTGGTGATTTGGCTTCTGGGTGCAGCAGCCATTTTTTAAATGGGTTTAATGTAGCCAGTGGATATCCAGGCCACAATTCCCATTTCAGTCCTCAGGTCTTTGTAAATTTGAATCATTTTTTTAAAGCTGCATCATCACAAGAGGTTGGTCAAGGTTTATGGTCACCACAGGGACCGTTTGCACAACTCGAACTACAAACAGAAAACTCGCAATTTCCAGTATTGAAAATGATCTCCACTGATTGTGCGTATTCATATCGTATGGAAATTAAAATAAATTATTAAAATGCTGAAAACAAAGCAGTACATGACTGGAAGAGTATCTTCAGTTTTCTATAGTACATTGTAAGTACTTTGCAGTGCATCTGAATATAAATCAACTTTACTGGTGGGAAGTGGTTTGTGGCTGCGAAGGGTTGGAGCAGTGGATTCTGAGTGTGGTGTCAGGGGAGGCTGACTCACAAAGCTCACCTGCATCATCTGATCATGTCTCCCCTTTTGAGTACATCGCCAGGATCAGAAATCAAAACTGTGTGTGGTGTGAAGGAGAATGAGAAGACCAGCTGGAAAGCTGCTGCAGTAACCGTTCAAAAATGAAAAACGAACATGCAAACAATACAAACGTAACAACATGTAACACTGTGTGCATTAGGGATGGATATTGATAAGATTTTCACGATTCCGCTTCCATTTTCGATTCTGTTTAACGATTCGATTCTTTATCGATTTTCTTATCGATTCTTTTTAAAAAAGGAGAACACTAAGGTCGATTAGCTTAGAACTTTGTTTTATAACTTCTCTTTGAACAAGATAGAAATTTAGGAGTAACATGGCCTTACAAACCCAGCAGTGAGATCTTAAGAGATCCAGCCTACAGCTCTTCAATGGGTCACAGGGCCCCCGGGAAAAAAATTGTAAATGTAAAATAATAAAAATAAATATTCTTCTGTAGCAATAACAAAGTATAACATAAATTATTCTGTAGCAATTACACAAGAATATCCAGTAATGTCCCTGCCTACAATTAAACACATTCATTTACCAAAAATTGGGGGCATCTGCTGTGGCAAATGGGTGCAAGCCTTTGACCACAAACTTAGTCACTGCTCGGTGACATTCGTCTATCCTGGCCTGAAAGGAGACACTACCGGCAGACTGCAGCGAGAACTGCCAGCGTCTGAGCCAGCCAGACTCTGTCTGTCTCTCTCATCATGGTCACCTAAATGCACAGTAATGGCAGGTTTTGTAATAAGGCAGATCGCGCTAACATAATATGCACTGTTAGTTGATTATTTACCTGCCGCATTAACAGGAGAGGACGTGCAAACGTTACCGCTGCTGCTGGGTTGAGATTCACGAGTCCGGAGCGGAATTAAAAACACGACATTCATTTAAGGTTATCACGTGTTTTATCACTTCTGGGTTAGCTTTGTGGGTGACTATGAAGTGGTATGGTCAGAGAAGGGAGGAGTCACACAGATATATCACCTTAACGTCCTTAAAGCATAGAGACAGGCTGAAACTGTGTCCCTGGTGAGTCTGGTTAAGGAAGTTAAGGAGATGAGTTGAGACCAGAGGTGCAAAATTCCACCATTCCAGCCTCCTTTCATTGTGATGACCACCTCACATAGGCCCAGAGAGCAGATGTTGCAGTGTTTAAACAGTGTTTTGCAGATGTGTTCTCCCCCTACCTGGCCGTACTGATCTCATAGAGCACCATTTTGAAATGCGCAGCTGGCGTGACAGTGCATTCATGAACCTATAGGTTACCTGAGCATAAAAGACAAACTATTCAGAGAGAATTGGCAAAATGCTAAAAATGGGAGCAATAGAAGAGTCACATTCTGGTTTAGCCCTAGAGTTCTTAAGGTGAAGAAAGATGGGTCTATAGGGCTCTGTGTCAACTACCAAAAGGTGAAAGAGGTGTCACAGTTTGACAATTATCCCATAAACTGGATCGACAAGTTCCTTGACCAGTTGGCAGTGTAGCAATGCACAGCTCTCAGAAGACGGTGTTAATTATGCAGTTAGAAAAGAACTGAACCGGTAGGAAGATATCATCACATACAAGCAGGTGAATAGATACTGGCATAGAAACATGTATATATACAGTAGGTGTTACAACACATGGCTGACCAAACATGTTATGGGTCTGTCCTTCACTGATGCTAATTGCTGTCTGCACTAATACACTTCTGGGTTAGCTGTTTTGTGCCTCTGGGTAAAAAACCCCACTGGGTCTCCAATATCACCTTAGACCAGAGGCAGATGTCGTGTCATTTCTTTCATTGCTGTTGAATTGTTTAGCTGAAATACAGCATGTTAGCAAAACCTTATAATATAGTATAAACTGAATATACATAAACAAGGCAGAAGTTGTGCTGTACTGGAGTTTATTTTTATCTGTTTGACTAAATCTGTAAAATAACCACAAGGTTGGCCTTGTTGAATTTACGCAGTGCACTGTGAATTGGAGGTTTCTGCCTTGGGGCTTTAGGGTGGCTGGATGATTGAGGAGCTCCTTGCTTTTGCCTCTTTTTTTGTCAGTAATGAGGCGAGGGACTCATAGAGCTGGCAGCCCACTTAGGGTGTGCTGGTGGGCAGGCGCCCTTTGATGGCTGCTGATGAGTGGGGAGCGTCCCGAGCCACTGGGGTGAGAGTTGGCAGGATGTGGGGTCTGTCCAGATGGGTTCTCATCTGGCCCATGCTTCTTCCCCCTCCCTTTGCAGATCAGCTAGTCTCACACAATGGGACAGAACAGCAACAGACTCAGAATCTCAGAAGACTCCAAATGAGGAAGAGAGGTATGTGGTACATCAAAAGTACCCCTGATTGCCAGGCATCTCAGATAGAGATCCATCACTGACATTTAGAGATTGTCTGATGGCCAGAGAAGGAAAGGTTAGATTTTAGATGTTTGAAGCTGAACTGCACAGCAGGGATGCAGCACACAAGGGAAGGGAAGCGGAATATGAACTGTTGAATATCAATGGAGAAATAAACAGGGCAAACAAAATTAAATAGTTAAAAGTTATATAGAATGAAATGCTAATATAATATTTATTTTCCCCTCTCTGCACCGAGTATGTCCGTTTCCTTATCACTACCACTTAAATCCCAGAGCTAAAGGTTGAGTTTAAATGTTGGCCAGAAAAAAGGAAAATGAAACTCCACAACTATAGCCAGCAGCAAGCAATTTTCCTCATCTGGCTGAAGAATAATAAACTACAGAAAAAAATAAACCTCATTTGTAAATCTCTCCTCTCTCTGGGCTCATATTTTTGCACATGATAACATCACCAAACAATGGCTGCAGCAAACTGTTTATCAAATTGAGTTTTCTTCACTCACAATAAGGGGGGAAGCACCTTCTTCCTGTGGACACTATTATTTCAGAATACGTGGTTGGACAAAATGCAATTATTGATATGGAAATGCTTTGAGCCGTCAGATGATTGAAATCATAATTCACAGCTGCTGTTTGTACTTGCATTATTTACTGTTTTATAAGCACATAACTCCTACTTTACTGCTGCGAGAGTGAAGCAAATATAAAGAATGAACATTTAATTTCACAACTTCATGACCCAAGCGAAAAAGACAACACACAAATGTTAAATGACATATGCACAAATGAAAATTTTAAATGAAGAAAAGCACAGTGTAAATCTTTATGACACGCTCCATCCGTGTCTTTCCACACCCACTATGTTTACAAATCAGTACTGCTCGTGTCTACTGGGAACCACCGGCGGCAATGATTTCCGATACATAGAAGATCCCTCCTCCATCCCTCCTTTGAAAGCCCACACTAATTCCCCTTCCCTGTGCACACTGAGCTAAGCAGGGTTCCCTGTGGGCCAAGTCTGTGTAGAGAGGGGTTACAGCTGAGCTGACTGGCCAAGCATGGGAGTCAACTGATGCAAATCACTGTGGAATCAACACAAGCTACAGGAGGGGAAATCTGATCACGACAGAAGTATTCGCTTCACTTTTGTTTCCATAAATTTCAACCAGTTTTCCCTGCCAAACCTCAATTTTCATAGGACACAACACAATCTGAAAGATTCTTTAAAATATTGAAAGAATGCAAAACACCACCTTAGCTGTCATGATGCAGCACCAAAGCAGTGATTGTGTCGCTCCGGGATAAAACAACCTCATTATATTATTCACACAAGTAATAACACAAGTCCACAGTGTTGCAGAACTGAGATCACACAATTAACCTGCTGCCAGAGAATGAAAGTAATCAACCCCGGTGAATCAAAATGTATAATTAAAATGCAAATCCTCTGGGCTCTCTACAAATCTAAACGGATTATTTCAAATCACCTGTCATAAAAAAAGTGCCATTAATATTACATCCACTGCAAAAACTTCAGTGACTCTTTAATATCAGACTCTGTGAAAGAACTGTGGATTTGCGGAAACCATGTTTGTGTTGGATATACATGTACTTCCTGAGTATTTGGGCTTATTTGTCTCCATTCTGAGTCACCTGTTAACCCTCTCTTATTAAAACATGTAGCACTTGAAGCCTATTAAAAACTATTTTACACAAAATCATATCACTTATTAGTAGGTGAGAACTATCATATAAGAGACAAAAGTACCAATGTAGTTTTTGGGGGGGTTTTTTCGCTGAAGAGAAAACATCCAGCCTTGTCTGGTTTTTGCCCCACTTTTTCTAAAGCAGGGGGGGGGGAATCAGGGTACAACAGGTGAATCGCCTGCAGAGAGAATATTATTGGTTTGTCATATCAGGCAGGCAGTGATTGCTAATTACAGAGAAAAACACTTTCAGTGTTGAGCAATAACAAAGCAAAAATTTCATCCTCTCCAGAGTAACATCTGCTTGTTGTTCTTCTGTTTTCCATAAAAAAGGCACAAGGCCTAGGTCAGTCTGCCCAGAAGCATACTGTATGCAACTACAAATTGCTGTGTTCCTTGTGGTCACGTTCCATCTCTTCAGATCATTTAAATGTTCTGTGTGTGTCTTTCCTTCCTGTTGCATTAGTCACATTTTGTTGTTTTTAACCCTTTTACTATTTTTTGCTCTTCTTTAGTCTTGTGCAGCAGAGTTGTGCAGCATGTCTTTGTGTTTCTCTTCATGGTCTCCTTGTCACATGGCTTCGTGAATCTTTTGTTTGCAATTATTTTGTACATGTAGTCGTGCCTGTGTCTCTTTGCTGGGCCATTTAATTAACATTGACACGTCGCCTCAAACAATGCCACACGGGCTACGGAAAAGTGTTGAATATTAATCGTGTATGGTAGTCAATGTAAAGGTAATTCACCTGGAATTGGTGCTTTTTCTAAAAACACAAAGCTTCAAAAAGCAAACTGACTTTCTTCCATCCAAATCATTGATCATTCCACATTTTATGTCAGCTCACATAATGAAAACTAAATAGCACATTAACTCGCTAGCGGACTTTTCAGCCATCTGCTGGTGCCATAGATGAATCTCTAGTTTAAACACAGCAGCGTAGTAGAGCCCATGTGTCTGTTGTTTCACTGTCTCATGATGAGGATGGGGGAGGGCTGTCTTATGTCTCATCACTGTCACCGCCAAATTGAAATGAAGCGTGCCTCGGCTGAAAGGTGGCTGAAAGATCGGGGCATTGCTCATTTTGCTTAGCAGATTACGGTGGGGAGGGGGTGTTGGTGGGGGAGCTTGGAAGGTATTATGAAGAGTGATGAGCAGAAGTAGGAGGATCACTAAGATGTAAAGTGCTTCATCTTGTGCCTCACTGAGCAGTGAAGAGGTGTGGGCCAAACAGGTGGCAGAACTCTCCATCAAAGACTTCACAGAGTCTGAGCATCTTGACTCAAGGCACTCAATTCAAACTGTGTGGGCAAGCGTGTATCCGCTGATTAGTTCCACTTGTACTGAACATGGGATCTTGGATAAATATTGTTGATATTGCTCAGTTAAATTATTATCTTAAATTAGGAAGCGGATGGCTCCTTTACAGCAAAGATCCCAATTTCACATTTCATTAAAATTAACTTTTTTGTTTTATTAATTTTTTTTATCAGTTGACAAATGTTTGTTTTTGGTATCAATTAATACAAGTTTTAAATTAGAAATAAGAAAATAAGTCAGTCTGCCTAGAATCTAATTAACTTGGATTTTTATTAGAAATTTGTAGACCTACTGACTACTTTTGACTACCAGTCACATTTAGACCAAACATTCATACTTTATAATACACTTCATCCGTTTCATATCCATGCCAATTTAGAATCACCAATTAACAAAATGTATGTTTTTGGACTATGGGAGAAATCCAGAAGAAACCCACGCAGGCACAGACAGAACATGCAAACGCCACACAGAAAGGCCCCAGCCAGGATTTGAGCCACATCCTTCATGCTGTGAGGAGAAAGTGCTAACCACTCCACCACTGTGCTGCCAGATTACTGTCAGATTACTTAAAAAGTTAGACAGGTTTGCATTAACCCTTTGCCAAAGATGGGTCTGCAGTCAACCTAACATTTTCTAGCATATCCTCACAAAAGCGTATTTTCAGGTTGTTTATTAGGCTGAGAAATCAAAATAAGCACATCAGAGAACTAGCAAAAACTCATAGAAAAAAGGAATGCACTTCCCTTTAAGATAAGAATAATGCCACACAATCCTTTTCTTGGTTAAGAAAAACCCCTTCTTAACATCTATCCAGGTCAAAAACACAAGATCAAGTAAGTGTATCATAGCTGCAATCAAGAGATGTCTTCATGAACAGAAATAGAGAGGGTTTACAACAAGGTGAAACTCATTCAAGAAGTGAAAGGCCAGATTATGTTTTATGAGAAGATTATTTTAAATAGTCCCAGGAAAAACATCCTTGCACAGATGAAAATGAGATTAACTTGTTCCAGAATGATGGGAAGTGAAACAATAAAGGAAAGAAGCAGCTCATGATCTAAAACATACCATATTATCTGTCAAACATGGATCGGGCAATGTTATGACAGTGGGTCACTAGTGTTTGTTGATGATGTGATGGCTGATAGAAGTAGCTGAAGTGTACAGAGCTATATTCACTGCTCATATTCAGCCAAATGCAGGGAAACTGATCACAGTGGAAATGGATAATGACTCAGAGTGCACTGAAAACCAAACCAAGAGTTTCTCAAGGTAAAGAAACTAAAAATTCTTCAATGGCCACCCACGTCAGACATCTGATCTCAACCAGCTGGCACGCTTTTCAGCAACTGCTGGCCTTTAAATACGCTCAATCAACATGGGATCTGGTAATTCCCACAAAAATGCAACTTGTAAATACATTTTATTTCAGTTTTTTAATTGATGCCCAAGTGAAGACCTTATTGTGAATTTTTACATCTATTTAAAACACTCTTAACTTGTTACACTACTTAATTTGTAAATGCAATTAATGTGTATGGTTCTGGCGTTGTAGCCCATTGCCTGTGTCTCACAGCACTACAGGACACTTTGGGCATTTTTGTGCAGCACCCGTAGCATCTGACAGAACGGAACGAGGATGCATTGAACTTACTCTGGGCAGCGGTGTAAAAAAGGAAAAATTATGAAAACACTATAGCAGATGGTGAGATGTGAGTAACAAATGTTTCTACAAGTATGCCATCAGGATAATTTGGAAGATGGTGTAATTACATTAAAAATCTACATGTAGGTTCTTGATGAGAAAAGTCCTTCGGAAAACTGCCTCAAGAAGTTAAGGGTGTTATCAGGATGCAGTTTGAGCAAGTAATTTGTGGACTCCCACAGTCTCTGTGCAGTGTAGCATGAGAGATGTCTTCTGATGTCTTCTTCCCGAGTTCCATACAATAATCTCCTGCCCTCTTCAATTACTAACCCATCAGGTATAGCAGAGTCTAAACTATTTCTCTTGCCAATCATTATTTCTACCTAAACCCACTGCCATTTTATAAGTGCCAACAGTAATTGCCAGGCTTTTGAAGTGGAAAGAATAAATATAGCAGGTGTATAAAGACAACCTGTGAAAGTCGCAGGCTGACAGTCTGTGAAACTCTGTAACCATTTTTCTTTTATTCACATTGACAGTTGAGTCACACTAACAATTCAACATCCCTAGGAAAATTGGAATGACTGAAAGAATGACTTATCTTTGTACGAGCATGACTTTCTTACCTTAGGGAAGTGATTCTGCATTAAATTGCTTGTTGTGATTGAAAATAATGCAGTGGCTGCAGGACGTCTCACTCTGGACAGATGGCTTTTTCTTAACCCATGGCTACAAGCCACTGCCAAGCACAAAAAAAAAACCCAGGGGTATTGTGTGTTGTTTGTTTTGCAGTGTGTTATATCTTGTGGAACTGAAAGAGCGCATTTTGCGTAAGAGGAGGCAGACGTGTACAGATAAACACTCAGGAACGGGTACTAAAATTAGTCTCCTCCAGGCTTCCTAGTATGGATTAAAAGTGGGAATTTTATCTTCCTGATGTCTAGACAGGTGGCAAGCAAAGCCCAAGGTAACATGGGCAGCCACCTCTCAGCCTCCTACTTTCTGTGCTCTTACAGCCTGAGGCAGACTGGAGGACAATGGGCACTTAAGAACACGAGTAACCTGCAGCTCCATAAGAAGACAGCAATGAAGCAAAAGCAAACAACAACCTCAAGGTCAGTGGCCTTATCTTTCCAAGAACAGAGCTGTCCACCTAGGCCTGGCTGGGATATTATTTGTCTGTATTTACAGCTGCTCATGTTATACCGATCTGTGCACATATGTTTCATCAATTCCCATCCTCCACACACTGTCCTTTATCCACCCACACCGCTTATGCTGAATTCATTGGTATTTTACATTGCTTTTACAGGAATATGAAAGCAGTGTAAAATACCAGAGTTTCAGTGCTGACATTGAATTAGTTCACTGAACAGATTGCCTGAACGTCATCACTGAAACACCCTGCAGTTAGTGACTGCTTCAAGTTTTGTTTTTTTTTTCCCAGAATTTTTTTCCATTGAAATTTGTCTCCATGCTGTTACCTATTTCTGGTTCAAATAGGCTTTAAACAGCAATAATGCAGGTCCTGGGGGACAGTTGGGATTTGACCGTCTGTTGGGTAATATATGCAGAAGATCAGTCAGCCAGACTAAAGCGAGGTAGGGGGCAGCCTGTGTGTGCAGCTCATGTCTTCATGACACACTGATAGACTGGCCTCCAGCTGAAGCACTTCCATGGCACTGCTGACATGAAAGTGCTTGCTGCCAGGGTTGCAGTGAAGATTATGTTGTTACACTGTGTTGATCATTAGTAATGGAGGAGGTAAGATTAATTAACTACTGTACATAGTGCAAAACAGATTCAGCATGCTGCTGTATAATGAAATATGTATGCAATATTTTATAGAGTTAAATAGATGTAACTATAACTATTATATATTAAGTTATATTAAGTTAAGGATAATAACAAAACATATATTTACAGCATCAAAAACAGTTAGTACAGTCTATTCCCTGCACTAACATTCACTCTGTTTTATGGAAAGACTAAAAGGCAAGATCTGATACTTCTGTATTGGTGTTGTCCTCATATCATTATAACAATGTTGGTCCAGGATCAGTGCAATTGATAAGTCAAGTTGTCTGAGCTTTCAATTAGCATTAGCCAAAAAGTTAGCTAATGCTATTGAAAACTCTTACAACCAAACCAAGATAGTTAATCTAAATCCAGCTAATAGCAAACTTACATTAACTTGATATTTTATTTATAATATTGCAAAAATTAATGAAGAAAACAGTTCCAGGAGAGATTGGGGCTTTCACATTCTGAAGTCCAAACCACAACAATGTGATTGGTCAGTTGCAGTGTGAATCATGGGCAAACATTATTGTGACCATACAGGAACAACACCAACACAGGGATATCAGATGCACCAAGTCCCCTTTGTACAAGCTAGAATACGTATAATTAAATGCTACAATCTCTTAGCTTTTCTCACAAATTCCTTTCTAAAAGCAAAATATTCTTGTAGTTTCTGCCTTTGTTGTATTTTCTATTATTTTCAAAGCAAACTTTGTAATTTTTTTCTATTTTTCAAAGCAAGTAATCACCCTTAAATTTTGAAACATATGTATGTGTAATTTTAACAAAGTTAGGCAGTTTTTGTATATCACACAAATATATAAGAAAAATATATCACAAACACTGCTCACCTCCTATACACACTCACAGCCAGTGTTGGGAAGGTTACTTTTAAAATGTATTCCACTACAGATTACAGAATACATGCCCCACAATGTATTTTGTAAAGTATTTCGTTACGTTACTCAATAAGAGTAACGTAACGTCCTTTTTCTCCCTCCCTTGCTCTCACTCAATGAGAGTAACGTATTCTGAATACTTTGGATTACTTAATATATTATCATGCTTTTTACATCTACATGAATGTACTATTGCTGTGTGGTTTATTGAGGGTTACTCGCCATACCAATACCAACTGGATGCTTAAATCTTAATCTAAAATGAGTAACAGTCAGGTGGACATTAGGTAAGGCTGCAGTTTTTGCAGCGATCTCGTACAGAAAACTATTTCGCACGTATATAAAACACGTCCGCGACTCCGAACCGTAGTAAAGGGACCTCTGGCTAATACGTCGGGTTCCTTGTCGGGCTCGTAGCCGAAAACTAGCTTTACTTTGTTGTGTGGGTCAACTTTGCTAGCGAGAGACAGAGAGAGGCATTGAAAGGCTGCTCCAACAGAACTTGTTGTTTCAGAGGAAAACACGAACACAGTGTACAGTCGAGTCTTAATAGCTTACTTACAACTGGGCTCGTCAGGCACTCTTCTTGGCTGCAGTGGTTATTATTATATTTACATGCTTCCAGCGCCTGTTTCTGCTCAGTGACAGCTCATACTTTTCTCCTTTTTCTCCCTCCCTTGCTCACACATAACGGGTATGACAGTCCATTGTTCCTGCAGCACAGACTACGCTGCCCATGAGGCTACATTCTTTATGGCAATGCCTGTAACACTCTGCTATTGCCTTCATATTAAATCATTTTTAAAAATATTTCTTCACGTCATTATGCGGGCCGCAAGTAGAGGTGACATAAGCCGCGAGATTGAGACACAGGCATTTGAACCTCTTAATGCGTGTTTTGTTTGGGTTTCCGTGGAATTACCAAAAATAGAGAGAGCATAGCCTGACATATGAAACTAGAAAAGACCGCCGTGTAATCGCTTTATTTCAACAAAGTAACTGTATGCTGAATACCACCTTTTTAAACGGTAACTGTAATGGACTACAGTTACTCATATTTTGTATTTTAAATACGCAACGGCGGTACATGTACTCCGTTACTCCCCAACACTGCTCACAGCATTAGCTGAAAACCTTTGACTCTCATATAAAGAGATCTTGACCTTTCAGGCTGCTTGTGGCCATATGTTAACTAGTTTCCATTATATACATATGTCACTGTAACTGCAAAATTAACACAAGGTCAAAGTCCTAGTCTTTCTTTCTGTATAAAAGAAATAAAATGGTATAACTCTTTTATTTCAGCTTCAATTGTTGTCGGTGACTAGCTCTTAACCATGGGAAAATAAATTGCCAGAGGTAATATTAAATGGAGAGAAGCCTGCAAGCCACTTCAGGCTGACAATTTGAGCTGTTCTTTTATACTAATGCATGACACACTCTACTTACCACTGTGCATTCATCTCTACTCTCTACTCTACTTCAGGCTCTACTCTACATGTAGAGATTATTATAGTCACAACCTTGATGTCAATATAAACTCTGTGCATGACCTGTATTCACTTTCACTAGTCACTAGTCACTAGTCAGTTCACACTGAAAAAGTCCTCTTTATAAAGAATTATTACTTTTAATTTGTGTTGTAGCCATGAATTGCAGCAATGATGATGCCCTTGAAGTAAAAAGTTAGAGCAGACAGAACTTTTTAATAAACTCATTGCTTTTCATTTTACAGCTACACCACCACATAAAAAGATGTGTAAAGCAGATGTGAAGAGACGAGGACAGACATTTGTATTTGTTGCACCATTATAGCAACCTGCAGGTGACTTTATAATACCAATGCTCTTCAGCAGTGGATCAGTGAAGATCAAAGGGAAATCTATTAGAATGAGAGTCTAAGAGCAGCAGAAAAAGACCCAGATCAGGACCAGGATCAGAATTATCTTCTCTTGATGAGTATATTTACACTGGAAAGAGCTCTCTTATCTCAGGGGGTCACCTTTATTCTTGTAGAATGTTAAGTTGCTGTGTACAGAGAGAAAGCAGTTTGGCAATTCAGTTCCAATATAATTTCAAAAAGATAAAATAATATTCAGGCTACAGCAAGGATGTAAAACATGTATAAAAAATGACTTGTTAAAAATTTTTCCTGAGGTGGGTGAGGACCCTACCAATCAGTGCCTGTTGTGTTTACTCTGCTGTAGTGGTGTTACTGCTGTATGTGACATGTATATCCAAAACAAAGATGGTGTAAAACAACTGTGGTAATGTGTTCAATAAATAAAAAGTGAGGATGGCAGGATTTCACTTGGAATTGTTTGACTAAGTATGGAAATTTTGGGGTTTATTGGGAAATCAACCCAAAGAAGTTCAGGTATATAATAAAAACATATAATGCTAATATAAATTATGCAGACTAAGAGCCTTGTTAAATGGTGATAACCAGCAGCATTTGGATTATTTGTTTGTGCCAGTAAAAGTCTAGTCAAGACTGAAGAACCACTATGATGAGTAGGAGTCAAGTCTCAACACTATCCAGTGATTTTTTTTTCCTTACTGGTAAAAATGTACTAGAGATATTTTGGGTATAAAAGGTTTGATTTGATTTGATTTGATTTTGTGGAAATTTTTGGTTATAAATGTGAAGTTTTCAACTCATGATGAAATCATGTCAGTTCTTTTGTGAAATTTTAAAACAAACCAATGAACCAATGAACAAAAGAAGAAGTTTTTACAAGTGTTATTCAAAGCATACCACATGGTTTAAAGGTTCAGATGGAAAACAAAAAATCTAAATCAGGTAAGAAGAAATTGTATGGCCTCTTAAGCCTTTGGAAAATAAATATTTCAGTTCTAGAGTGTTACTGGAGGATATCAAATAGCTTCATTTTATGTTCCAAATCAAGGTCAATCAAGTTATTGTACAGTATAATTCACCATACGACGGTTTGGGTTGGAGGGATGGGGGGTATGGAAATATTTTTCTTAAATTTTGGGGTTAGCTATCAAATACCAAACAGCTCTTTAAGTTGTAACTTTAAATTGCTGTTATATAAAATTACACCAACCTGATGCTCTCTTTGTTGGATGATGAGGCGCCTGAGGTCGCTGTCTGTCATTTGAAAACTGCACTTAAATATAGAATGAAGAGACAGATTTAGGCCAATGCTCTGCAGACTACTCACTCTATTTCCTTTCTCAAGTTAGAGCAACGTGTTTATGTCTACTTCCCTGAAGTTTAGAGTCTGTGTGAACACAGAGAATAACAGCAGAACCACAATGGTTTCAAAACAATGAGTTCTTTTACAAAATTCAAAGTATATAAATAAATCATAACCACTGTTTTGTACTACTGTTTCACTAAATAAGTGGCTATCAAACCATGAAAGGACCAAAACATAGGCAGCGTCTGAGCTACAGAAAGATGTCTGCCAAAACATGACATCAAGTCCAACTTTTCAAAAGGATAAAAACCTCAAGGGGCTACACAGGAAAACTACAGTACCACAGACATGAAACCAAACACAGCTGCTTGTCTTTAGATGACATGTTAACATTGAAAGAATAGACTCTGACACATCAGTGTTTGCCATGATTCAGATCCAACAAAATGTGCGACTTGCTTTTCCCTGCATGCAGTTAGTTTCTTCCTATTATTATTATTATCATTATTATCATCGTTATTATCATTATTATTATTAAAAAAGCTGTAACCCAAAACAAAAGAAGTGACACTATCAGGTCTTTGTTAGAATATTTAAAGTTTGGATCATTTAGCAGAGTAAGTTGAAAACATAAATACTAGTGGTCATATTCTGAAGGGTCTTTTAAGGCAGCACATTTTTTTAAAGATCCTCTCCAGGCATGTTTGGATATGTACAAAAACACATACAATTTTTAACAGACCTATTATGCTTATTTCCAGCTCCATATTTTTATTCTTGGACTCTACTAGAGTAGCTTTGTAACATCCACAGCTCAAGGTAACGCTTAGCAAATGCGTGGCCTTGGTGCAGTGGCTCAGTTTATCCACTGCATGTTAACTTGTTTCCCTTTAAAGACACAATCCTATTCTACTGGATTTATATATGCATAAGGTTTGTGGGGCAGCCAGCCCCACAAACCTTATGCATATATAAATCCAGTTCACAGCTGCAGTGTTGTTCCTGCTCACATTTACACCTATATGGTCATTTAAGAATCAACAATTAACCAGACAGATGCCAGTGCTTGCACTGTGGGAGGAACTGGGGTACCTGGAGCAAACCCATGCAAGCAAGCTGACTGACACGTTCTGTCTAAAAGCACTCTTGCTGTGAGGCAGAAGTGCTAACCACTGCACCACCACACATATACGGTATATGAATAAAATATACTATGGATGTATGCAACTAGTCAACTAGACATGTAAACTTTACCCTTGTTAGATGTATTATTCTTATAATATTAGTGCAGAACAGCAGTTACTGGTTCAAAGATGTTACACCAGGACCAATGGACTTCTCCAGCCCTGGCAGACAGCTGTTCTGCTCTCTAGTTCTCTCTGTGAAGGGAAGTTGTAAAAGAGCGAGTGCGAGAGTAAAGAGATGACAGCTGTGCTAAACAGCCCTGCTCATCATTACTTTCATGTCAAAAATGAGCGGCTGTATGTCAGCTTTCTCAGAATAAACTGGAATATAACCAAGCAACCGAAGCAATGTGTAACCACATTCTGCAGTGGGATGTTAATGCTAACATGAAAAAAAACGAGGTCAGATTTACTAAGAAGGGCAAAAAAACATGTGAGCGTTAAAAAAGCATGTGAGCGTTATCCCCAAATATTCTAACCGGCGAAAATAAAAATTGGTGAATTTGTAAATCAAACCAGTGAAGCCAGCAAAGGACAAGTGAAAAGCATGCAAAAAAAAACTTGAGGAGACAGAAAAAAACGAAATACACAAGCAGGGAGTGGATAATAGGGCACAGGTGAACTCATTGCAATAACAAATGGTGCAATAAAATGAATCATGACAGTCTGAAATGTAGGCTTCAAACACCTTTTGAGTAATTGAACCAGAAATGACTCCTTTAAAACATGTTTACAAAATCTTCATGCTTTTTCAACAGAAGAACTAGAAAGCCTTCTAGTGTTCATCTCAAAGGATACATAAATTTTGTTTGGACGTTCTTGACGAAGAAGTGCTCAACTTCTTTTAACTTTAAATTATTATTTTTTCAGAAAGTCGTAGTGGAAACAGCTTTGTCAAGATCGACAGAAATATGTAGCAGATAATTGTGGAACTAGCCGTTATCAAGAAAACATATAATGTTTGAAATAAAGAATCACAAAACAAAAGTGAGTAAGTCGTGCAAAATGTAAGATGATTATTTGTGTATTAAAGATGCATTCGTAATGTAAGCGACCGTGAATCGATCAGAATAACTGAGAGTGGCATTTTTATTTATAACTCATGCTGCCGCGGAGCTTCAACAGATTAGGCCTCATAAACAAATCTGTCATTATAATGGAGAGCTTCATGTGCTAATTGTTATCAGGTTAGTGATACGAACGTAAGTTACGGCGGTGTGGTAATGAATGGATATTTCTCTTTACAGGTTTAATTTAGCCTCCCTAAAACTAGAAGGGCCATTAAGTCTGAGATCAGGGCAGCGGTCATTAAAGTCATGGGAGCCATTAAAGACCAGAAAAGGGGGGAAAAAACCCCTTGATCAGAATTTCCTTCTCTGCCCTCCCTCTTTTTGCTGCATGCTCAATGCAGCATGAAGGGAAAACATTGCTTTATGTGACCAGCAAGGGCGGCATCATGCATCCTTCCTTCCACGGATCTTTTACTGCAACTCCCCCAATTAACTTTAATGGCCAATAATATCATTTTATGTTTTTCACTTCATTCTCTCTATTTGAACTCCTCCATGAATCCATATTATCCTCCTCCATGCCCTCAGCCTTCCGTCCTGAACAGCCGGCTCCTCTGCTCCCGTTCTTCTCCTTCTTTTTCACCTCACCAGACCTGCAGTGTCAATGGTTTAAACAGATTGCTCGTGCAGCCAGTTAACCTTCTCATCCCATAAAAAGTATAATTGGTTTACCATAGAAAGAAGCCTTTTCCATGCTAGGGATAATCCCTCAGCTTGATTAATGTTTCTCTAATCAATTGGTGTCTGGGAGACCCGCCTCTTCAGTCACATCCTATAAAGGGGAACAGCTGGCCTTTCTAAAGGTCACACAGTAGGGGGTCACCTGGGGTCGGAGAGGCTGATGGATCAAGCAGGGGGTGTCAAACCACTTATAAACATTAACAAAACTCATCGCATTATTTTTCAGGAGTTGTCAAAGTGGGTAGAAAACAAACACACTGTATTTGTTACCAGTGTGTGTGCGCACACGTTTTTTTCTATGTATGACTCAAAACTGATAAGTAAAAAGTAACGAGTTTGCCAAAGGATTATGATTACAATAAAAACTGTGATATTTTTAAGCTGCATGGATTTAAAAGGCTCAGAATTAGAAAATGGCTCATGCGGGATAAAGGTTAAGTTTAGGTATAGCGCCATGGGTGAAGGTTAAGGTCACATGGGTCAAGGATGGTAATAAGATCCTCCCAAATGTGAATTGCAAGCATGCATCTCTATCTTAATGTTTAAGGTCCAGGATCTCCCATGTGAATTCATGCACATTTGTCAAGCTGCATGAATCTGGTCCGTGCATATATGCTGCACAGAAAAAACAAAGGAACACGAAAATACTTCTCTCGGAAAAAAATTGCTGCATGATGTCTGTATACTGACATCATACGGAATGAGAAAGGATTCCTGGGTGTATTGCTCTTGTAATTTTCTCTTCAAACAGGACGGGCTATCATCCTCACAGCCAACACTGCTGAAGGGTTTGTGCTCCATTCAGAGCAGATTTGAATAAGACTGGGAAATTGACACAGAGCCTGCTGCGATGTATGAATATCAATGTCACCTCTGACAGAGTAGAATGACAGACTGGAAATATCGATTCATTATGAGTTCTCGGTCGGGACAAACTATTTCCGTTTGAACGTACCTGATGTTTTTCCCAATATGAGCATGAATGGTCTACATATTCTCCTAGGAGCTAGCCTGGAGACAGAGAAGTTATCTTCCCCTAACACTGTAATCAATACACAATAATACCACTGACAGACACTTAAAGATGACCAGGCTGAACAAGATATCACTCCTGAGGACTTGACTAGCAAATAACGAATCACTACATTAGTACAATGTCTGTTGTATACATTAGCATTCAAAGTGGACATCTAAATTACTTTGAATCTATAAGTGTCACCTGTCACGCCAGGAAGATGAATGCTTCTGTCTTTGCAAGAGCTCTGACATGATCCGTGGTACTCAAAACAGACAAAAAACTGCCCTCAGTTACTGTATGTGAGCACAGATAGACTGCTAGGTAAACCTGGAAATGAATGGTGCATTAATCTCTGCGATACGGTGATGCTAATAACAGTAGACTCCTGATGTAACAGGAGCAGTGATGAATTATCTCGCTCGTCTTTGCTGGAGATCATTCACAGCTAGGCCTATCGCTTTACTACCGTGCACTTATTCTTTGGCATTCCCTTTCTTTCAGCCTTCCAACTTTCCACCGGTTGTCACAGCTGATCGGCTGGTGATTTAGTTAAACTTGTGAACAACAGCAGCCATCTGTCTCCATCAACTTTAATAACAGCTCAATGCTTATTCCCTTATTTATAACAATCCGGAGCGCAGGCAGCAGGCGCTCACTGTTGGCATAGGGGGAAATCGCAGCACAGCCCGTGTTAGTATGCACATACATGCTTCTCTCCTACACACAGACTCACTGCGACAACACTGCAGTCAGACATGGGGGGGAAATGGTGAAAAAGGAGTGGGGGATGGATGAAGGGGTAGGGGTGGGGGAAGGGGATAGGAGGGGAGATCTGTTTCTGAATACTTTCAGCATCTCCTGGAGGTCAGTGGTTTGGACTTACATACAAAGAAAGACGCCAACAGGCTTAAATAAACAGAGAGATCTTTAAATGAGGTGCAGCAAGGTGAGCAGAATTAATATTTTACACAGACACACTCACATACAAGAAAATATAATGGATTTGCAACGGATCTGCAGTGAAGTAGTACCTGAGCCCTCTCATCGTGTTGTTTTATTATTAATACTCTTGAGTCAATGGGCTGTGGAATATGCATCGGGTGACCTGCCCTTCCCTCTTCTTATGCTAATCATCATTGACATTTCCTGCACACAGCACACCCGCTTTGGCCCCTCTGCAGTGGACCAGAAAACCACCAAACATTAGCAACAATGAAATCCCTCAAATGGTGCAATAACTTGCCTTGAGACATTACCATAGTGCAATTACAGCTATCCATAGGCCACAATGTCGCCCCAATATCTTAGAAACGATTTTGGTGTCTTCTTGAAGGTTCGACCATCCAATATTTTCTGTATGCGAAAGGCTATAGCACTCATCTTCTGCCCATTTATCATTCCTGTCTACTTTTCTCCAGACCACCATTCATCCATCAGTCCATTCATCTTTCCAGCCATCAGTTCATATAGCCTTTGTTGCACATTTGGATTCATCTGTCATGGACTATGTGATGCCCTGTGCTTTTATATATAGACATCTCATTCCAACTGTCCACCTTTTTGAAATTGCTTAAAATGAACAGTTTTGGAGCAGAAGCTTTATTTTAAAAGAAAATGTTAGGGTAGAGAAAAGCCTTTATAAATTTGTCCATCACTTTGACAAAAAACAAGCTGAAAGCAATTTATGCTCCATGATGTGCAATTCATGTACTTCGTTTAAGAATATATGCAGTACACTTTGGTGACTCTTTTAGAACCTCATTATAACCTTCCAATGCACTCTTCTTAGGGAGAGAAATAGTTTTATTCTGTTAGAAGCAACTGGCAAAGCACAGATAGATATCCTTTAGCGTCAGTACCTTGACACATAGGCAAGAGCAATGCTGAGTGATAACAGTCCAACTTTAAAGAATGACATTAAGAGGTTGAAGGAATGGTGATGGAATTCGGACCCAGTCACACGGGCCCAGAGACCAGTTGACAAACCCCTTCTTGCTAGCGAGAAATGTGTATTTTCTGAGCATTTGGCAAATGGTTGCTGAAAGTCAGTGTGAAATTGTTTTCTAAAGTCATAGTCATCCAGAACTAGAGATGGTCAGTGACTACCTAGCAGGTACATAGAGAAAAATGTCTATTCCACAACCAGTAGGTTGGCAAGTAGTTGCTGCCAGTTGCTATGTCAAATCGATGGCCAAAAGGTATATGGTGATGGAGCTGAAACTTAATTTAATTGCTTTACTAGCTAGCATATAGTCACCATGTCCATTCACCCATAGTTTGCATGGACTTTTGTCCTTTGTCTGACTTTTGTGAAAACATTTTCCAACTTCTTGCAGAGCATTAGTGAAATTGTGAAAAGTAAACGTTGCAGCTTTTGAAACATGTTGACTGCTGCGGTGATGCGCAACTTTAAGTTTTTTTGAAGGCAAACATTCTCCCTTGCCAGTTTGCTTTGCACTTCTTCAAGTTCTACTACTGCTCAGAGAGTAGGGATGAGCAACACAAAATTAAAATTATATCATGATATTTGTAGAGATAATGATATTTCTAATGATGAAAAACAACATTTTATCAATGCTGTTGTAAGTTGCAGCATTTTGTAAGCATAAAAAGTGGTGAAAAAAGTTTGAAAAACATGCAAAGATGAAAATGAAAGTATTGTGCTTTGCTGGAGGTTGTTGAACTAGCAATTTTTTAGGTGCTAAATCATCAGGCTGACACATAGCGCTCCCTGTCAAACAAGCCTAGGCTTTAGTTGTCGTGGCTACTAGGGAATGTAAATGCATGGCATTGCTATAGCAGTAATATCACAATATGACATCAGTATTATGGTGCACAATGTGATAGGCACAGCCCTAGAAGTTAGAAAACGTCTATAGACATGTCAGCCTTTCCTATGCAAACTACAGGTGACTACTGGAATCTATTAGTGAAGAAAGCAATTACAAGGTGTTTGATACAGTAGCCAGTAAATTCTAACAAACACGTCCTGGTCATAGAGTACACATTTTTTCCCCATTGACCAAGACAGTCACTAAATCACCTTTAGGCCTGAAGTGTTTTTTGCTTGTTTCTGATTAGGGAGCTTTTGCACGTTTTGTACTTTTTATTGTCATTTTTACTCACTGGTTCAATCAAGACATCAAAAACTTTTAGGTTAGGTTTGGTTATAGCTAAAAGTTTTGGTTAAAATAGAGACCATGAACATGAAAATAGACACATTTGCAGAAGTTGCAGTAACAGCAAAGTCAGATATTTTATTTCAAGCCAGCATGAAAAAAACAAAAATCACGAGAAACAAACATTAACACATTTACATGTCTATACTTATTAGCCGCCTAGCTTACTTGTTTCTGGCGATTAAGGACCCTGGAATGCACTTCATAGGTTTTTTGCTCACTAGCGGCTTCACGGCTTGAAATATATTATCTCCCCTGCTGTTAATGCAACTTCTGCATGCTAGAATGCAACTTCTGCATGCAAGAATGCAACTTCTGCATGGTGTCCATTTCACACTTTGGAGAGGCAAAGCATTAAATGGACAATGTGGACCGGCGTGTCTATTACAAGTTTTGGTTTTGGTTCATCCTTCAGATTGTGCATGGTGTAACTTCTCCAATATTCGTTTTTATCTGCGATTTGAGAAAAAAAAAAAAAAAACAGTAATAAGGGGACTTTTAAATCCAAGGTGCTAAAGCAATATAATGTGCTCCACTACTGTGTCAAGGGTTGTGAGCACCAAGTAATACAGCTGCTACATCCACTGTGTCTCTCTTGATCTAATTTGTAAAAACTATTATTTTGTGATCAAAACAAGTGAATCAATGAGTTGATGGAGATGGAATAACAACCAAGCTAATTGGATTTCCTGGCTCCAATACAAGCCAATTAACCTTACACTGAGGCAATTAACGGTGAATGGAGTGGTTCAATATCACAAAAGTGAGGCCCCCAGAAGTTATTTGCAGAATAGTTTGTCTCTATTGAACTGCATGGTGCCAGCCTTACAGGACGCAATCCACTCAGCTTATGCTGTAACCACCTCTGCACTAGCCGGTAGATGTGACCCTGCGCCATGTCATCTTTTAATGATGATTCATGCCCGCTTTCTGCCCCTGTAGCTGGATACTCCTCACCTCTCTGCATGTTAATGATGACTTTCCTTCTGAATGGGTGCTGTAGGTTCATCCAGTGCAAGGGTTTATACATGGCTCACTAGAGACCCTCGGCAGACCTCAGTGTGATAAACACATGATTAGAGAGACAAATGAGATTAGGGCCAATCATCTCCCGCCTACTGTGACCATTAAAACAACACGTAGCAACAATAGATCAGTACTAATTGGATGCAGAATATGACCGTAACAACACATTGCTTCCATCAGTCACTGAGACTGTCTTTGAGGGGAACTTGAGTTGACCTAATAATTTACATCATTGTTGTTTCAATTTTTTAACAGCAGTAACTTTAAAAGTCAGAGGGTCAGTTGTAAAGATTGCTTCTGTTTTGCTCATCTGGTTGTTTCCACAGCATTACAGTAAATCTGGATGAGCTCCACCGACACATGACATTTCTATACTAAACCATGCAACATGAAAATAAAATAAAACTATGTAAAAGCAAATATTTTGTGTATTCTGGTTTTGTTTTGTCTTCTTAACCACATTTGTATACACATAGATACTGCTTTAATCTCTGCTGTTTATTGAAATGTTCCAACTCAATGCAAATCTATGCCAACAGGAGATCTATCTACAATTAAAAATCATCATAGCCTGCTGCATTTTCAAGTCATTTTCAAGCATTTTAGTTTGTTACAAATGCAAAAAAATAAAAATGTTTAATTGAAAATACTGGCTTTCATACTTTTAATAGGCCTATAATATCAGAGTTAACAGGAAACTGCTGCTGCTTTTGTGAAGGCCAACCATAAAAATTGATTGCAAGATGTAAAGACTGCAGGGATTACTCCCATCATTTAAACGAGCGGTCTGTCGAGTCAGTCTGACTGAAATGAGAGCTGCACACTAAGGGCTCAGCTCAGTTTGCTCTGTCTCTTCTCCTCACTCCTACTGTAGGTGCCTGCCTTTATGTTTTGGGAAGCTACACATAAAATAAATATTAAAAAAGAAAATCTAAAAAGAAATCAAAAAATACAGTACAGTCCTGTGAAAAAGGATGTTTTCGCAGTCATGTGAAAGATGAATTCATTTGCTATTGAGTTTTATACATTTTTATTGTTTTTTATCAGCTTTGAATGCTCCATTGTTTTAAATGTATACCTTTTTTATAGTTGTCTGAATGACAGCTTGATTGTCTATACAGTATGTTGGAGTTATAATGTTGTTTTTACTGCTACATAAACAAGCTTTATTATAATCATCAGTATTAATGTTATTATCATTACTATCAAACTGTCAACTACTATCATATTAAACGGAGTCATATCTTGGTTAGTTTTACTGTCCCTGTTTTCAATATTATGAAGACAACCTCAATATTATTATTTGCTGAACTTTTCCATTCCAAAACACTGCAGCATCTACCTAATTAGTTTCATTTTGTCTATTTTCATTTAATATTCGACTGTACGCATTCTGACACGTTCGTATCATTTTAACGGCGCTTTCGTGAATTATTACTCTGATAACTGTCTTGGGTGTTTCAGATTTGACTCTCCTTTTTGACAGGCTAGTTACAGCCTGTGGGTTATCATAAAAATGTGTTGTTTCACATTGTGAATTTAATGACTGCAAAGGCTCTTAAATGAGACAGACTGTCTCCAACAAACTTGCCGCTGACAGCAAGACAGAAACCCAACCTTTTCTTTCCCATGACATGAAACCCTAAAACATTTAAAAATATACAATGTTGGCCTTTCCAAAAGGATTTAAGTGTGTAGGTGCCTCTGGCAAATCCCAACTGAAATCTCTTTCACAATGCTCTGCCTCTTATTAATAACATATCACTTAACTCAACATCTGTGTTCAACATGGGATGTATTCCTTTTGGACCAAGAAGAGAAATTCAGTCTGCTTCATCTACCTTCTTGGAAAATCAGTTTAGCCATGCTTGTCACAATCCGAGCCAAATGCTGGTGTAAACAGCAATAACAAAGTTATATTAATAGCACTGTTTGTATTATCCAGAGATCATAAGCTGCTAAACCGTCCAACCTTATAATCGGTTATTACAATTGCATATACTCTGAGAGGATGTTCCTGGGAAGCGATCATCATCAGTTCTGCAGTAAAACTCACATTTTCAGACATTTTGGGTAATGAAGAGACACAGATAGCTTTCCCAGGATTTATCAATTAATGGGATGGGCAGTTTCTAATCTCATTTTTCTCACAAACGGTCAACAGAGCGAGAGCTGGGGTGTTTTACATCCTCTGCTTTCTCCACAGAAGCTTTCATCGGGTCACAAGTACAGACCAATCATCTGTCAAATGGAATTGACCAGTGCAGAAAGTATGGGAATCTAATGGCAACGGATTGTAATGATGCTTTCACACTTCTGTCAAAAACATGACAGTCAGTTGGGCAGAATCTAATAAAGGTTGAGTCTAGGTTGCAATAGCTGTACTGGTTCAGGGATCAAATAAGAAGTTAAAGGTCCAAAGCAGAGACATTTTAAAGCTCCGTTTGTGTGAAGTAGAAACAAATTGACATCAGATTATCGACAGGAAAGAGTTTTTGTGTGATTGCTTTGGTGATGGAAGCTCTATTCAGCCTCGACACTTCTAAGTAAAAAGAAATGTCAGCAAACAAACCAGCAGGAGAGAGGGGGAGGGGAGAGCTGGCTATTGCCAACATGTAGAAAACACACGTGACGCAATTTCAGAATGTATGAAACATGGAAATAATGGTTGCGAGTTTTTAAATCAGTGCTAACTATAATGTGGCACTTGTACACTTTGTTCAATAACATTGCTGCCATTTATGGCACCAGCATACATCTGCTTGCCTCACTGTTTATGGATCTCTTTTGTGTATTTATCTATCTATCATTTTATAAGCGTCTCAAAGAATTTACTTCAACATATACACGTCACCAAACATGAGTTATGAGTCTAAACCGGTCATTAATTCTAACGCTAACACATACATTTGGTTCACCAAATGATTAATATGTTTTCTTACGGGAAAAAAATAAGAACAGTGTTTGAGTTGGAAAGTGCCACGCTGAAGGCATCCAGATTGAAAAGCCGGAGTGTGGAACGACTCCTAGTGCAAACAGAATGACGTATAGCACCTCTGAAGGTATGAGGGTGAAATTAGATTCGAAGTGTCCATTAATTTGTGTGACAGAAGGCTCTCCTGGATTGTCAGTGTGATATCACTTGTTAGATGACCCACATGAAAAGGCCTGGCAGGGACCGGCTCTCTCGTCTATTAACAACTGTGTCATAATGCTCAAGTGTGTTTACTGTCAAACTCTCGTGCAGGGTATCACTCGGAGCTCATATGCTCACCAAATCTTCTGTTGATTTTTAAAAGCCCTAAACATGCTGGCTTCCACAAGTGCTGATCTGTGTTCAGCGACTGCTGCCAAATACAAAGCTGCAAGCTGAAGGCAAACTTAAAAACCAAAAAAAGCCTGCTGCAGTTTACATGTGTAGTTGGTTATCTATAAAATCAATATTATTGCAGACATTTTCCAAAAAGCTGGATATTAAGATTTTAAGTTTTATTGCTTTTCTTTTTTTGGCAGTGCAACTCAAAATCCACTGATTTCAGGCAGATTAACACAACAATAAACATTCTCGAGCTGTAAGCTAAATTTCTGGGATCTTTCAAAGATTTTTTTTCTGGATTTTTGCTATGTGGCTTTTTTCTTTAAAATTGTGAAATTGAAAGTATTTATTTGCACTATTTGTTTTCTTACATGGGACAAAAAAAAAAATCATGTAAGATATTTCAGTCATCAGCTCCTGCCCTCTTGTGCGACCCTGAATTAGATACATAGCTAATAAAACACAATAACAGTTCCCTCCTGTAAACCACCGCGAAGGATGTAAAATCCAATAATCAAGATGTAATTGAAATGCAGACTTTCAGCTTTAATTCAAGAGGATTAAGTATTGCATTATCTTTTTAGGTATTCTACCCATGTTTATCCAAAGTGCTCCATTTTCAGGGGCCTTAAAGTAATTTGACACACTAAGATAATTTTAAATAAGGATTGTTTTTGATACTTGGATACTTACCAATCAATAACTGCCTTAAGTCTAGAACCCCTAGACATCCACAAATACTTGTTTTCCTCCCTTGAGATGCTCTATTGGGTCTTTACTACAGCCTCCTTCATTTTCTGCTTCTTTGTGGGCCTTTCTATTTTGTCTTCAGTAACTGAGAAGCATGCTCTATTGGGTTGAGACCATGTGGCAGACTTAGCCATTGAAGAAGGTTTTTTCAGCTTAATGATGGCCTCCTTCACGCGCACCGACATCTCTTTGGACCTCATATTGACGGTTCCAGTGAAAAGATACCAAATAGTTCAACACTTGGAATACACTCCAAACATTTTCTGCTTAATTTTTCATGGAATAACAAGCAAACACGCCTCACATGGCCACTTGTAAGTCAGATGTCTAATTACTTTTGAGTCTCTGAAAATGGGCAAAATATGTCTGAATGTCAAATATGTCAAATATGTCTGAAAGAAAAGGTATGGATTGACTGATATGTATTTAGAATTGCTTTTCATTGTGTTGCATTTTGCAATATTCTTGTTTAAATTTTCAGTCATTCAGTTTTTAGTGCTACTACACAGGTATAGTCAGACAGGTATAGTCTCCAAGTGAGCTCCTGCAATCAACACTCCCAAGAGAGGCTGCCGTGTCACTGGTGACAACGTTATCAAATCCCTGGTGATTTATTACAGCCATTTGTGATATGGAACAGTAAAATCTTTCTTAATGCACCCTTAAAGGTACAACAGAGCTGTAAAAACACCTTAGGGTGATGTTAAATCTTTCATTTGTGGGACTGGGGCACATCTAGCACCTGCTTTTTCACTTTGCTTCCTTCTGTCTTACCCTCTGCAGCTATGATTGTGCTGACGGTTGTTGAAGGGCACTCTGGATGAGTTTATTAAAAAGTATCAGCACTCAGCTCCAGCACCTGACAACTCACAGGTGAGTAACTCCCTTTAAAATAATAGTTTGCCCTTCAAAAACTAATGCCATAGGCAGCGATATAGTGCATTACAGTCCAGTAGCATAAAATGTTTTAGTACCCTTCATAAAACAGCACTTTCTTCTGTGTCCCCCTGTGAAAGATCTATTTTTCTTTGGGATCTAATGGGTCTCGTTGGAACTCCTAATTGGCAGTCACTGTACACACTGTCCTTTGAGCTGCAGTTGCTATGGGGGAGAATTCAGTGTTCAAACTGGCTTTGAAGTCCTTAAAAGTGAATTCAGTCTTCACTGCTGTGGCAGCAGAAATAGCTGTGACCAGACGAGCTAGCAACCGAACACGAGCGTTTTAAATTTAAGCAGTGTCACCGGCCTACCACACCATACCAAGAGTGCACTTAAAATGGCAAAACTAGCAGCAGCTTTCAAAAAGACCTACCAGGTTCTCTCTGTAAAAAGGTGTGAGCTTTAGCAAAGTATTTTTAAGTATAGAGAGAGAGAGACACATTCACAGACACAGACACAGAGAGTAAGAAGTCTTTCATGTCTACCCTTCCCATGTACTTTAAGCACACTGAAGACACTAATTGCTTCTTTTTAAAATCCCTACTGGACCACCTTCACACATGCACACATTTCCCTTGACCTTCCAGAATCCATGAGTGCATATCAACAACCAAATGAGCCAGTGTGTCAAGGTGAAGTGTGCTTTTTATGAATTTATTTTAGTGATGAGATTAAGGGAAATCAAATCTATAAATAAGACCTGTTTGTATCATGCAGTTATCCAAAAGCTGCTGTCAGCATCTGTGCAGCGCTTCATCTCCAGAAAATAATTACAATACACTGCATATAATTTCATTTAAGCTAGTCTGTGTTGATGCTCTATCATATGCAGTAAGTCACTTCCCTTTGTTTAAGCACAGTTGCAATATGCTGTGTTGTTCACCTGTTAGCTGATATCCTAATTACATTTAAAAATGCATCTCTCTACAATTTTTAAAATCTATTAGTCTGTTTTCCCAACAATTTCATATTTAAAATATGATTAATAGGTTTATTTCAGGTGTGGTGGGAATTAAATAAATAAACTTTAATGCTTATTTCTTAAGCTAACTGAGCGGTGTTGTTAGTATGTTAGGTTCAATTCAATTCAAGCTTATTCATATAGGACCTCAAGGTGATTTAAATGATATGATCAAGATTCAATAAAATTATAGAGAAAATTATCCAAATATCCTCTACAAGCAAGACTTTGGTGGATGTGGAGATTAGTATAAAGGGAGCGTCTGGAAACAAATGTCTTTGGAAAGTTGCAATTAGATCCAGACACAAACTGATCCCGGCATGCATCTGAAGAAGACCAAAACGTTTTAGATTACAGTGCTTTCTGAATCTCTAACTGAGAGAGTAAAAATAATTAGAATAAAACAGACTGAATGGAAACAACAGAAACATCCATAGTTCCTGGAGGGTTCAGACACACGCTGAGCTGAATACAGACACACGTAATTATTTCCACAGACACTGCAGGATTCCAGCTAACCTCTATATGTGGGCTGTGTGAGGGTTAAAGAAACACAACAAGTCCAGCAGTCAAAATTAGCTCAAGGCAAAAAATTAGTTTTGCTATCTGCCTGACTCGGAATATATCTTAGATGGTATTCGTTTCAGCAAGATCTACCCAAAGCATACAGGATTACTTTGTATATCGCATACTTCCTTCACAAGAAAATCATGAGAAAATTACATAGAGGAAAAACTGCAGACAGAATATAGTGAAAACTCAAAGTGGCTGCTCTGCTGTTCATATTTTCTCAGAGCATGAGCAAAATAAGCTCAGGATTACTGTTATTATCAAGGGTCAATGTGTAAACAAAGCATATTCAGTTGTAAATGTTCTGTTTAATGCTATCAACAAAAACCTTGACATTCCTCAGCACTCTACAAGATGAATCCATTGACCCTCTCTGCACCTCCTGCAGGAATAGGTCTTATAGTCTGAGAAACAAAAGCTGAGGCATAGATGGCAGTTCAGCAGATAGGATTAGGCTGTAAGTCTTCAAAGAAGTCCCTCTCTGCCAGAGCTGCTCACTTCAGTCATGCTAATGCTGTTTATTTTTTTTCCTCATCCATTTTTTTAGCCCCTCTCTGTCTCTCTCTTTTCTGCCAACAGACAGCTAAAACATCATCTCATCACTTCACTGAAAATACACTGACAGGTGAATATTTTCAGAGGGAGTGTTTAATACTGGCCCTGAGAGCAGGCAAGCTTTCATGCAGAATTTTTGCCTGAGGCAAGACCAAGGGACTCTCATACTGACAGCGAACCCTGTCTGCAATAAGGATTTTTTTTTCTATTTCATTTGGGCTTTTATGCTGAAAAACGACCTCCTCCCCCCCCTTCTCTGCTCTTGACTGCCTGTAATATGAACACGCACTCATACAGGACTCCGGGGAAAATAAACATTAATTCAAAACCTTTTTTTAATGCTACTTTATGCTTGTGGTGCTTAATAAATTGTTCCGGGAGCTTTTGTCATTCAGTCAGTTGTACCCTCTGAGCAGTTGTACGTGAAATATTTTCTTTGTGTGTGCGCTTGACGACTAACAGTACACCTGTACTTCAACATGTATGTGACTGATTTTTTATCTCGGTGCTGAGCATTTTTAACAAGTTAATCAACTACAGTAATCCACTCACGCTCTTTCAGCGCAGTTTGGGCAGTGGAGTTTCCAGTTAGTCCACAGAGCAGTCAAGCATTGAGAATTGAATGCAAGGCAGCTGACAAGCAATTAATATCAATTACAGATGGAAGCTGTGTGAATGTGACTTCACTAGATGCTTGTAGTTTCCACTTCTATATCTTAAAAACACACACACACACACACACACACAGGCTCTCTAGCAAAAAGAAATGGTATATATCTAATCAAGCCCAATGCACTGTATTTCACACTCCACTAAAGGTGCTTAGAAGGAGGATTTAAGAGTTTCTAAGCCATGAGTCTGGGCACAAAAAGTCATCTTATGGTTACCACTGCTATTGCTTCCCTCATAATTGCACTAGCGGACTTTTCTCTTTCACAGTCAGTGGTAAAAGTGACTAGCTTTGTGCACACCGTCTGATAATGGCAACAAAGAGGGAAGCAGTTGAGTGAACAAAGCATTATGTAATCAATAGCGCTGGTCAGTCAGAACAGGAGGGTGTTGATCTGTTGACTGAAGTACTGTTTACATAGATTTTCTTTTCTCACGCTGCAGATGTCAAAGGAAAAACTAAGCCAGGAGGAAAACGAGAAGCATTTTAACATCACAAATATTGAAAACAAAAACAAAAACAATTAACTATAGTCCGAAGAAAATGAATTGATTGAAGGCACCTTGAGGGGCAGTGATCTATGTCAGAGCAGGGCAAGGTCAAGGCCACTCATGCTTATCTCTGTAAATTAAAACCATCTCGAACAATGGAAGGATGATTTCAATTAAATTGTTCAGTGAAAGATCTCAGGAGTCACTGAAGAACAAACACTATAGCTTTATTGCTTTCACTGTGCTCCCTGCTGTGACCAAAACCTCTGACAGCCCCACAGGTCAGGCTAATACCTCCTAGTAAAATGCAAGTTAGGAGTCTCTGGGGAAAAAACACATTACATGTTATTTTGCCAATATCTCTGGCTTATATAATTTTATATTCACATATAATTGGTGTCCAACAAGAAGAGGACAAGCTAACATTTGATACTGTTAAATATTCCCTAAATGGGCAGTAAGGGGTGATTTAATGTGTCCATGTTAAGCAATTGCTGATTGCATATCAGAGTAGCTATTAGATTAATGACTGTATCAGGGTTTAGACTGGTTCTCTGTAAGCCTTTCACGTTGGAGCTCCAGTCTGCTCTCACCCCCATGTGATCAAAGACTGCCACACTGTGAAAGCTACTGCCATCAGATAGAAATGCACAAAGGGACTTCCTTCCAGCTTGACAAATATGAAGTCTTGTTTACAATCCCTGTATTGCACATGTTAAATGCCACAGGGAGTCTTAAGTGTTTTTTTTTTTTCAAACATGCAACAGGTAATAATATTATTTGAGGAGGATATTTTAAGTACCAGTATTTTCCTGCACTTAACCAAGTTGTTCTGGTACCAAAATCTAGCTAAGCTGAAAGTGAAAACAAAACAAAATGGGAAAAGAAAAAACTTTTAAACTGGACACAAACTGTTGAGAAACCTCTGAATGTTAAGACTCACATGTGTTAAGACAGCTTTTGCTTTCTAATATTTGTGGGGCTGGAGCATCAAGGCACCGATGCCAAAGGACATCTTGCCCACATCTCTTTGATGCCAATGGTTTATGACAAAGACAGCATTCAATGCCATGGCATGAAAATGATTTAACAATTCTGTCTGCCGCTGGGTTCTGTGCAACAGAAAAAAAAGAGCTTTTGTTTTAGCTGGTAGCTAAAACCAGCAAAAACAATATATATATGTTGTAATGAGGCCTAAGAGCCATTTGTTGTCAGAAGGAAAGAGAGCCAAGAGAAGGGTGATAACAGCCAAAGAAAAACATTTTTTAAAGAGTGAAGGAGAGCGCTCCAGGATGTGCGAGTGTTCAAAAAGCAATGTTCAACAGGCATTTTAACCAGATCAGCAAGTAGCAAACCTTGTAATTATTAGCCTAAGACAAGATTGGCCTTTTTTTCCTTCTTTCTTTTAAGGGACAGGGTGTCCTTTTAATAACAATATTCCACTTTACACGCTGCTTTCATTGAAGTGTTTGTGTTTTTGTCATTACTTGCAAAATAGTTATGTACTGTATAGCTCATTATGTCATGTAAAAGAAGAACCTACATGAAAAGACTTCCAAAATATTCTCCAGAATTTGCTTTCCTGTGAAGAGTGATAAGGCAATTAATTTCTGAAAACAAGGAACACTAAAGTCCAAAAGAGGTGTCCTTATTAATTCAGGACACCTTCCAGCAGTGTCCCTGCTACGTTGACACTACATTAATAACCTCTGTGATTGATAGCAACACTTTTTGTCTTCATGCTATGAGGGAGATATCCATATTGACACGCAGAGATACTGAAAAATGTGTCAACAGAATGTCCTTTTTTTCCATTTTGGCAGTAATGATGTGGTTTGCAAACATTTGGAGATGAAAATGAACTTTGGATTGCTGAATTTGAAAGTTGTCATATATTATTTGCACAAACGTGGGGGATGAAATTGCAGTTTGATTAACAATTTCAGTGAGTTACTGTCAGTTTTTGGATTAGACTTTAATAGTTGAAGTTAGAATAAGTAAAGATATAAAAGTAATTGTGATTCAAGCATTTAGACAGACTAATTTTCATAACTGAAAAGCCATCCATTTTCTTCTGCTTTTCCAATTCAGCATCAAGGGGAAGCCTACCCCAGCTGGTATAGGACAAGAGGGTATAACCAATTAGCCTAATTAGGTGCATGTCATGGGAGGAAGTAGGAATACCAACACAGACACAGAAAAATGGCCCCACCCAGATTTTGGATTCAAACCCAGGAACTTTTTGTTCTGACGCTAACCCCCACACCACCCTGCTGTCCTTAACTGAGGATTTGTATCAAAAACCAAACCCTTGAAACATTCAGTGTGAGCATACATATTTATATAACTTGTGTACAATTATTGCTAGTGGTATATAAGGGCTGAGATGTGAGGGTGTGATCTGACAGATTGACCTTTGTCAGAAAAGTGGCAGCTGCCACTCTGTCTAACCGTCATCAACAGCCTGACCTTCACCATATGTCAGCTGCTTTACCAACAGTCCACTGTTTCCAGGTCTTTTCATTTTAAGGTGTGCTCTGAAAATTTCAGTTTTGTTTCCCATTTTTGTGACTTTTTAAAAAAAACTACAAGTCCCTGTAAAACGTGATTGCTTTGTTTTCGTCCCTTTTCGGGCCCAGTGTGCTTGGAGATGCTGGTGAATTGTCAGTTGGCCTAATTAAAGCGATTTCATGGTTCCCACACTTTGGGGGATTTTAATCTGAAATGCTCCAGCGTGCTTATGCAAACGTTCAAAATTAAAAGCATATCCCTTAAAATTAGCTTCATTCTGTTTCTCTCCCCCAAGTTTGAAAGCCTTGCCTTAGGTAAACTGATGGGCCACCCTCTAGTGGAGCTGAACGTTAGCATTTATTCTTCATAATCACATTCAGTTAAAACCTAATTGGCAGAGGCAAGGAGGCATAAATTGAAGGACAACAAAAGCTACAACAAATATAAATTAAACCAATGCTGCCTAAATTGGTTGGCGGTATCAGAAACACATTTAAAAGAAGAAAGAAGAAAGTACATAAACTGGTTTAAAATCAGCAATAAACAACTAGGCAAAGAGAAAAGACTCTCTAATGTGTCCCCCCTTTAAGTTATGTGGAATAGTATACTATATGCCAAGATGAGAAGCAGCTCCCATGAAGCATTGCACTTCAGGCTCCTTTCCTCCCATCGCAATTAGAGAGAAGCACATCAGTTAACCTGCATACATATTCATGTCCCATCATGAGGCAGATCCATGACTGGGTGCAGCTCTGCAGTCAGAGCTTCTCCATTGGAGAGCAGCGGGGTCTCACACCCTGCAGCCAACAGCCAAACTGAAGAGAAACAGAGTGTAGGAGGTGCTTGAGGCTAAGACTCATTTAAGACATCCCAGCCGTCTGATGGATGTCACCCCTCTCTCTATCCAACACCACTAAGGCCCTTTTTAATGAAACCGGACTGCTTGCTCTGCACAGCAAGCTCTTTGATATTGTCCACGGGAGCCTTATACAATAGCTTGATGTTAATTGTGACTAATAAATCCAGCCTACCTCCTTCTCCTCCTCCTACTAGATCAGCCATCTCACACCCAGTGCCTGGACCGCCTTGGACTGCTGCCAGGGAACAGAGACGCAGCAGTGTAATGAAAAAGCGCAGTGGCGGGCACACACACACTCATGTTAATTATTTGTTTAATAAATATGCAATAACTATAACTCCTGGGGCAATAACAGCTCAGTGCTGCATGTCTCCACAAGGAAGTGGGATTCAGTGATGCATTCCATGAAACTTCTGCAGCAGTTATAGTCTCACATTGACTGGATGGTCACATTTATACAGACTCTTTTTCTATATTGTTCTGTGGGCTAGCCTAATCCTGATTATCCCCAAATAGCACTGGAGACAAGTCACACACACCCGCTCCTCAAATAGCTTCATTTTTTTAGCACCAAAGACTTTAATCACCCACCACAGCTCAGATCAAGGATTTTACAAGGGTGATTATGAAAGTTAGTGAGCAAAAGCAAACCAGAGATGACAGAGATAAACTTTATCCATGATCCTCTATTACAGGGGTACAAGACTATTGAGCTCATTTTCTGTTCTGTTGGAGGATGACACTGCAACTCATGTACAAACACAAGTGAATGACTTTGTGGAACAATGTGACACTATCCATCATCACAGTTGTTCTTCAATGTTTGTAGTTTAAATGCAGAAAGTGTTGCTGGATCGTTGGGTACTGATATTGGCTAATGCAAGTGATTTAAATGGACACCAATTTGGAAATTGCATAACACAGCCAGTAAAAGTCATTGCATTGTGCTGTGCACAGGCATTGAAAGCATATGATGGCTCTAGGATGTATCCAGATATTCATGTCACTCTCTTCCTACACTTTCAGCAGTCATGGGTGTAGAAACTTAAGGATGTTGAGTAGCTCATTCCTTGAATAAGTAAATAAGAGTTTGGGGTTTTTCCCCCCTTAACAAAACGGAGGAGATAGTTACTTCCTCCTAATTTCTCCAAAAAGTTTTGTAACACTTTCTTACCACTTCCTACAAATACAAAAAAGTGTGTGTGCTAGTGTGATGTTTCCTTGCCCCTTTTTGTGTCCCTGGTGTATTAGTATTGCAAAGAAATGTTTAGTTACCAAGATTTAGGCATCAAAGGCGTAGTTGTAAGTGGCAGGTGTACATGTATCTTTCAGTTAAATAAAATGCTTTGGCACAACTATTCTATTTTTCCGAAGCCTTCTGTAGGAACAAAAGTCTTTCAGGTATCACCCCTTGGTGAATGCAGGTTTAAAGCATTTCTACCTTGGCTTTATTCTTCAGACCAGGAAGCTACATCCATCTTTTATACCGTCTTCTCCAAAACTCACCAAAGAACAGTTGCTCTTATTGTGCCATTTCAGAGTCAGCTTGGAGAATGCAGTTGGTGCGTAGTGTTCTCACAACAAACTGTAGACTTAACCCTCTGATCACAGAATTTATATAACTCTAATCCAAGCAGAGTTTGTCTCCTAGATGCAGTAGTGATGTACAAGCCCTGAAATTAATAAACTTATAGACTTTTTTTATCCTTAAGAAATGAATTGATGTATTTTCACATATTAAATACCATGACAACTTGTGTTTTTTCATTATGCTCATCAGATTTAAGCATAAATTAAAAATTTATTCAATACCTGCTTGCTGTAAATGGCTCACAGATAAAAGCTACTCCACTGGTTTATTTAGGATTTGGCCCCAACTCCAAGACTCACTATGAAGAACTAAGCAGATGAGACATTATGCAAACTAAATAATTTCAAGTGTACAGAAACCTTAACCTCGCCGCATACTACAGGCTCACTGAGGTTGTGGAGGCTCACTGCTCCTTCTGCTCACAAGTTCATGAGCAGATAGAAAGGTTGCGCCTTTCAAATGTCAATACTGCATCTGAATTCGGTTTCTTGACTCACAGGTCACATACTAATACACTGCAACACAGCTCTGAGCATGTTTGAAATACACTCGGTATAGACTCCACCATCTAGCTTCTTTTTTTCCACAATCCCTGAATTATATTCAGCCTCACAGTCCCCATCTTCAAATGGGAACCCTGTGGGTTTGTATTTTCTGCTGTCAGCCGCTGCCTAAGGTGACTGTTTGCCCTCTGTCTTAGAAGATCCTACACCATAAACCTTCATCCAGTTCTTTGTCACAGCATGATCGAAGACAATATTTGGGATCTCTCACTCATTCTTCTCTCAGTTGTAGTGTTTTTTTTCCTTTTGGCTGTCCACCTCTGTCCAATAACTCCCTATTTTTTGTGAAGTTCAAACAACCTGAGACTGAGTGCCTGGAGCGCTGAGTCATCTGGAGTCTGGCCAGAGAGAAGCTGAAAGACAAAGAGAAAGGCGGAGGAGACAGAAAGCCAGAGAGAAAGATTCAGAGAGGTAGTCAGATGAGAAAGATTTTTGGTCCATTCCTGTTCAGATGAGTGACTGGGTCTGAACCAACTCATTTCAGTCTTTGTCTGTTACAATTTTGCAGTGCCACCTAGTGCAGAAAAAGAAAAAAGTTAGTTACAATAACTTCAAAAATAAGTTAAGCTTGTGTTTAACTTAGTATACAGCCTGTAACACTACAGCTAATCATGAGATTTGCTGTGTATTAAGCTTCGTGAGAATGGTCTGAGTATTGGTCTTTCCTTTTTTTCCAGAGTAGTCTCAAAGCACATTACCTGCGTTCAGGCTTTATTCAAAACAACAACATCTACTATATCTCTACAAGCTCTTCCATTTTTATTTTTGCACGTGTGTAAATTCAGTCAGGTTATTGTCGCTCAGGTCATAGCTAAAGGTGGCATTTACTGGACTGCATTACAGCTGGAGGCCAATAAATTTCCAATAAATATAATATGAAATAATATAACATAATAGCTCAGTCAAAAAAAAAAAAAAAAAAAAAAAAACAGGCGTATAAAAGTGATACAACAGCTGATCGCGTGGTAAACTCTTTTGGTTATATAGCTTTATAAGTAAACTCTGATGGGCCAAGTATACACTCGCATGTATGCATTTGTCAGTTAGATTAACTGGATTAATTACTTTGTGTCTGAGTAATCACTCCATAAATTGTTCCTCTAACCCTGGCACCGCATGAGCCGAGTTGTCAGATTCTCAGATCGTCTGAGCAACACAAGAAACAGCGAGATTATATGAAAGAGATACCAGCAAACTGTGAGGAAAAAAAAAACAAACAAGAGTTTTTGCGAGACCCCCAAATATTTTCCTCATACATGCTGTGACAGAAAGCTGCATGAGGGTCAGCAGTGCAGCAGCGTCTAAGGCAGAGGGTGAACAGAAACTCGCAGCAACCTTGGGCAGCATCTGACACAAGAAAACACAAACCACAGGGCATCTGTTTGAAGCTGGAGGAAAGTCAGGACAAATACCAATCTCCAAGAAGCCAAAAGCTGAAGCTCATTATTTTGGACTGTGGTTGGCTCAGCTGTGGGAAGAGTTGCAATCTGAGCTCAAACTTTAGAGGAAATGTCAGTATATTACCAGGTGTCACACTGATTAGGTGGACCTGTCAGCTAATTTTGAAACATCACAAAGTTAGTGGCTTTGAAAGGCATTTATAGTCTAATTATTTTCTCCATTTATATCCCTTCCCTGTCACCAGTACAAAAGAAAAATATCTGAGTTTAGATATAGTATTAACCATTAGAGTTCTATAAAATAATTAGAAATGCAAACTAGACCAAAATGGATCCAAAGAAAGCCTTTACACTGGTAATTTGGCTAAAACAGAAGGCTGCATTTCGAGAGCCTTTGCTCCTGCTAGCCTTTCTAAAAATCTGTCTTTGAGGAAATAATATGAAAAGCAAATTTTACTGGAATTTTTCCTCTTAATGACAACTTACTGTTGGAAAGATTTTGTTTCAAATTGGTAGAATTTATCCATCCACAATCTCTATTCTGCCTGCAGTGGCACGGCTCTTCAACTTTTGCCTGGGCTTAATTGCTGATTGCCTACACCTGATCAGGTGCAGATAAAGGCCTGCCTGAAATGAGCTTGGAGGGGAGACACCTCTTCACTTCAGACATTGGCGTGCTTTCGTGGCTGTCATTAGCTGAGATTATAAAGCAATTTAAAATGAAAATAACGTTTCAACAAACTCTGGTGTCAGTGACTATGACATCACCCATTTGATTCTGAAGCTGCATCAACAATCAGGCTTGCCAGTGCAACTGCTCGGAGCAGTTTACTCACAAATAGACATACCTACTACTTACTGCTAAGTAACAGGAGAGAAAAAAATAAAGCTGGAGCACACTTTTCTTGGATGGCCATATTATTTTTCAGATACTTCCATTAGAAATGCCCCAAATACAGCACAAATGCAAACAAGAAGTCCAGTACAATGACTCCGTAAGTAGTGTCTTCAAATATAATCAGCCGCAGCCTATACTTTTAGTCTAAAATTCAAATGGATAAGTTATAAAAACTAAAAAAAATAAATAAATAATCAAGCCCTGTATTTGTTTTGAAGGCTGAACTGAGCTACAGAGGCCAAAACGCTACAAGGCTCCAAATATGAGAAATTCATTGCTGAAATTGGATATGTTAACATGGGAGTCTGTGGGGATCAACCCAGTTTTGGAGCAAGCTTCAAGTTGCCATTGGAGAAACTGCAGTTTTTGGCACTCACACTTTGCTTTGGAGCCCTGGAGGTTGCCACTTGTGCAATCTGTGGTTATATCTGCTTCTAACAAAGCCTCCATGTTGGTATTTTCACAGACATGCATATTTATCAGCCAAGTAGACGGTTGGAATTGTGGAGCCGTCTGCTAATTTTCAATCCTGACAAAGTCAGTGGCTTTAAAAAGCATTTATTTTTGTTAATTCTCTGTCATTAGTGAAAAAGAAAAACACATCGACGAGGTTTGATATTATATTTCTATAAAAAGCTTACAAAAGCAATACTTTAACAAAAGGACATTAGTCATTGTGTGCAAGATGCATAAAAGACCAAGTCTATTCATTTAGTACATTTTGAGTTATTTAATTAACATTGTGATCGTCTATTATTGTAAATACAATTTGCAGGGGACGGAGAAAAACAACGTATCCTCCATAAAAATTAGCACTGAATAATTTTAATTAAGGCGCAGCGATTATTTCATTTATTTGACTGGCAGACTCTCATTAAACAGCACTTAGGACCAACCATTTCATCTGCAAGGCAAGAATACTTTCTGTCTTTCCGTCCCTCCCCACACACAGCAGTTCTTGTTCTCTCTCATTCCCGTAAGTGATCACAGCGTGCAGTCATTCACTGACACGAGGCACAGAGCCAGTCTCACTGACAAACTGCACCGCAACCTTTTACCTCTGTATGTAATTAGGACTCTGGACATACAACACATTCACTTAGCCTAATTAAAGAATGACAAAGACATATTGTACCACTTTTCAGCGGACATCTCGTTAGCTACCAGTAGATTCGAAGATATTTTCCCACTGATATTATAAAGCGAGTTCAAGTGTAAAAGTAGCTGTTTTTCTTTGCTCCATTGTTACATTCCTCAGACTTGTAGCGTCAGCTAATCCTCCTCAGTGTCTCAGACGCTGTCAGCACAAGAATGAACTAGGAGGCATTTCTGTCTGCTCCAAAAGCTGGATTACAGAAACAAGAAGATTACCCGTCCAACAACTTGAACAAGCAAAAAAAAAAACAAAAAAAAACAAAGCTATCACAATGCTTCACAGTGTGTAGTGATTAACTGTATTCTCTGCTCGCATTTATTAATATAGTCTTGTAGCTGACAAGCTCAAAGAATCCCTACGGTGCAAATTAAGTGTAACGCTCAGAATGCTGTTGCGGTTTGCTTCCCTAAAAACCTCTGGACAATCATTTGTTTTTCATCTGCTTTTACCATCTCTGAATCATTGTGTGGTGTTAAACAAACAGGGTGTTGGTGGCGGCAAAGGATTGAACACACAGAGGTTTCTCTCCTGTCTGGATGAAGTCCTCCTAAGTGGTGAGAATGATCAGCGGCTGTTTTTTTTATTCCTCCAGCCTCTCATAAATCCAATAATTACATTATGGTTCTTGAGGGAAGAGAAAAGTTTTCCCATTAACTAGTGCTCATTAACCCACTTCCAAAATGTATAAATGACTAACTTGAGGGAGTTGCGCAGTAATTCCTTATCACATATTTAAATGCAAAATTCACCAAAACCTTGATTCACATGCAGAACACGTGATCCTGCTCACCGTGAGCAGTAAGTGATCGTTTTGTTATCAATATTTTATGATGTACATTAATTAACCTTGAACTGTCTGCGAACGGCAGACAAACACTCCCCAGTGACTGTGTCAGACATACACCAACATACACTGTCCTGCTGTGACTGACAGCATTTTAAGAGCTGCTTTTGAGAGAGGGATCCTTTTCTTCTGCAGAAAAGCCAAACATCACTCACTTAAAGATGTGTGCAGTCTGTAATCCAGGCTTCAGAGGCTCTTACCAAACCACTGGCAGTGATTTGCAGTCAGGCTCAAAGATCTGTCATGTAATAATAATGATTAGTGCTCGGTGGCAGTATTTGTTTGCTTTCTATGTTATGATTTTGTTCACAGCATATGGCTTTAAGGCTATCTTTTAAGTAAAAGCTTGTGCATATTGAAAAACCCAATATTAAAATGGGATCTGGATGTAAATTCCTGAGGCAAACAGAGTTGAGTTACTTAATCATTCATCCTCTTCATCTGAAAGACATTCCTAAGGAAGGCCAGAGGGTATGAGATGGATGACGTGGTCGCTTGTAGGTATAACTCCTCAATTTCAAAGTTAAATATCAAGCCGGGACAAAGCCCCCGTCTCTGCCCTACCATCACAGGACTGTCAGAAATGACAGAAGGAATACTTTGGTCCTGTATGACATGAGACGAGGACAGGACAGGCGGGTGTCTCTGATCACATCACACTGCTGATTACTGAGGAAGGCAGAGGGATAAGAGCAAAGCCAAGGGTCCTATTGATCACACAGATGCATTATGGTAAGAGATGGTAAGAGCAAACAGGGACAGTAAAGTGCCTTTATCTGACATTAAATGTGTGCAGGACAGCCTTGTCATATGCACTGCCTGAAGGCTGCACCAGGGAAACCACAATGACTCAAGTCTCACCAAAGATAAAATACTGTCATGTTCAATCAGTGTTAAATCAGTCTTCTGATTTTATCTCAGCGTTAATTTCCTAGCATAATAAAAACACTGACCTTCCTCTCATTTCAGTAAAATATACAACTGAAAAGTACGATTTAAGATCAACATCTTTCCCACATCTGTTGGCAAATAGTCAACTGGAATAGCTGCTGAAACACTAGCTTGAGAGATCTGGCTGGTGTTTGGGTTTTGTCTGTTTTGTCTTTCCTGAAAAAACTACAATCTGTTGACTGGTTCAGAACTTTTGCAAGCCACAAATATTAGATCAGTAAATAGGACTTGGATCATCATCTCACTTGTGCCAGGATGAATGTCTGTATTATCACTCTTAATGGGCCAATATTTTTTTATTAGTCCTTTATTTATCCAGGCAAAAAATGTCACTGAGATTAAAAATCTCATTTCCAAGATAGACCTGGCAATAATAATGCTCTTGGGGGAAAAAAATAACTTTGAAAGTAGGATACTGTCAAAGCAACCTATGCTTAGGCAAATTAATCAAAACTGATTTGATAATAAATAGAACAAAGAAGCCTAATAGCTTAAAAAACGGCTCCAGGTCAGCAGAATTCACAGGGAAACCAAACAAATCTGTCCATAAACTCTTAAATTCTCTATTTTCCATCTTAACATTTGTTTTTTGAAGGACTGGGAATCCATAGCAAGGGGAATTGAGACTGGTCATTTACATATTTTTTAAGTTCAGTGTACAGGTTACACTTTTTTACAATTAATACAAATTTACATAGAAAAATACAGAATCAATAAAAATACAAAAAATTAAAACCACTACCTTTTTCCATATTTAAATTTATGCTTATGTTTGTTTGTTTCATTTATTTATTTATTTTTTCTCAGAGCCACAAGGAAACCAAAGGAGATGGACAAAAGAACTATATGCAACTCCAGAATGTGGGTTTGAGACCCACGATTTAGGTAGTAAATGTGCTTTGTTTAACTCATTCACTGCCAGCCATTGGCAGTGAATGAGTTAAACCCATTGACTCATTCACTGCCATTGACGGCTATAGACGTCAATGGCAGTGAATTAGTTAATTTTTAGGGAATGATCCTGTTAGACTGCATTAGAGTGCCGTACAAATGGCTAAGCAGGTATACTTATCAAACAGAATTTCTTCTGTTTGATACCACAGAACTTCATCTGTTTGCCATTACAGTAAATTACAGTCGAGGTTTCTTTAATGATGTAAGGTATGTTGAGAAGTAGCCCCATACCTTGGAGACACAGTTGTCCTAATTAATCTTCAGGGCACATTTTTGTCAAAATTAACTTTTTCGATTGTTTGTATATTTATTTTATTCAGAAGAGCAAACATAAAATGCTTTCGAGTCGAGCTTTAACCTCTTCGGACTTTAAAGGTGTGTCTTTGTCTACAAAGTAACTACAGTTCTGACAGTTTGCTAGTGTTTTTTATTCCTCCTTCACATTCTATCAGATCATTTTGAAACGTAAAAAAATATGCAGTTGCGTCATCTCAAAATAATATAATGCATCAAGTCAGATGTGAATAATGACTCTGCATTTTTTATGATCTCTAAAGCAAAAAACAAACAACAAAAGCACCCCAACAGCTTGATTTATGTGTTCACAAAACTCCCGTTTCAGTGAATCAGCAAAGATCTGGAGAGAAGAACTGAGTGGCTACTTTTTAGTACATCCGACTGAACAACTACCCAGCATTCTGGCTAAACAAACTTGGGGAAAATAGCTTTGTGTTGCCTTCTGTATAATCAGCCATCAATTCCACACTTGTATCTAAGATTAAGTTGACGGAGGAAAAAAAAAAACGTTTGGGTAATATTTTGTATTTTTAGATTCTGTCAGATGATTTGTAAGTATAAAAAAAGAAATATTGCTGCTTCTTCTCAATATGAGGACCTAATGCATCAAGTAAGATGTAGTGAAAAGGAAAGCAGAAACAGAACAAAAAAGCACCCCGATAGCTTGATTAATGTGGCCACAAAACTTTAGTTTCAGAGTCAGCTTCAGTCTGGGGAGAAAAACAATGTAATTTTTGGGGTGCAGAAAAAAAATAATAAAACACCAGCTAAGGGAAGTGATATTTGTTAAAGTCCTGAACCCTTTCCAACAGAACTGGATTCATGTGACCTTTTCTAGTCAGGGAACGGTTTACCAGTCATTCCCACGGATTAAGCACAAAATCATTAAAATGGCCGTGCTAGCAGGCAGACCGGACGCATCAGAATGAGAGCCAAATGTTATAGCACCTTATGGAGTGTGAAAGGTTAACTGGGAAAGGAGAGCAGACACAGAGGAACTCAAGCCTGAAAGCAAAGGACTGGGAAATGTATTCAGTGTTATCACACTTCTATTATTACATTTTTTAGACTTAAATTGTGACGCTAATGCGTGTTCCACAATAGTGATTCAAACAGTATAGAACAGCCTCCAGATTCGACTTTGCTTATTACTTATACCTTTATGTTGATTAATCATAATTATTTAGAAGCACATAAACACATTAACATTTCGCAGGCATAACATCCCACTAAATCTTCTGCCTTCTGCCATCTTCACCTGACTCCTCCGCAGACGTGTGGTCTTGAATTGTATTCAGAATGTGGAGAAGGGACCGGGTCCAGATGGTGGCTCCATTAGTCAGAGCAGACGAACCACCTTGCCAATGCAAATGCCCATGTCCAATAACTGATATGGATGATTGTAAACTCCATTTGCAAGGATAAGAATTAGGAATTCTCCTAATTGTCAGTAAAAGATGCAAACTGGCTCCACATCAGTTTGAGCATTGCCCTTTTGGAGATCCAAAAGACCCACTTAACTGAAGAAAGTGTACTGATGCGGACAGCACACAGCATCACTATCAATTTTTCAAATAGAATGACTGACAAACAGCACAAACCTCAGCTGTATCCTAGTGTTAAGCAGAGATCTTCGATTAGAGCAGAAAAATCATTAACCCTCCACTTATCTACTGCAGAAATATTTCACAGAAAGATGTGCGAGTGCAATGAAAAAGGACCAAAGCATATTGAGTACAACTTTTTATTGCTGAGTTGGAGCTGAGTGACCGTATACATATATTGCTCCCCCATTATGATGCTTGTGCAGGCATTATAGTGAAATTCATAAACAGGCACACTTAGCCCACTGTCAGGACTTTAATGTATACAAATTTGTCCAGGAAAAAAGCAAAACTAATGCACGTACACATCTCCTTCCTCTGTCTCTGTTCTTTTTGTGCCTGTACAGTGGGGCAAAAAAGTATTTAGTCAGCCACCGATTGTGCAAGTTCCCCCACTTAAAATGATGACAGAGGTCAGTAATTTGCACCAGAGGTACACTTCAACTGTGAGAGACAGAATGTGAAAAAAAAATCCATGAATTCACATGGTAGGATTTGTAAAGAATTTATTCGTAAATTAGGGTGGAAAATAAGTATTTGGTCACCTCAAACAAGGAAAATCTCTGGCTCTCACAGACCTGTAACGTCTTCTGTAAGAAGCTTTTCTGTCCCCCACTCGTTACCTGTATGAATGGCACCTGTTTGAACTCATCATCTGTATAAAAGACACCTGTCCACAGCCTCAAACAGTCAGACTCCAAACTCCGCCATGGCCAAGACCAAAGAGCTTTCGAAGGACACCAGGAAAAGTATTGTAGACCTGCACCAGACTGGGAAGAGTGAATCTACAATAGGCAAGCAGCTTGGTGTGAAAAAATCAACTGTGGGAGCAATCATCAGAAAATGGAAGACATACAAGACCACTGATAATCTCCCTCGATCTGGGGCTCCACGCAAGATCTCATCCCGTGGGGTCAAAATGATCATGAGAACGGTGAGCAAAGATCCCAGAACCACACGGGGGGACCTGGTGAATGACCTGCAGAGAGCTGGGACCAAAGTAACAAAGGTCACCATCAGTAACACACTACAACGGCAGGGAATCAAATCCCGCAGTGCCAGACGTGTTCCGCTGCTGAAGCCAGTGCATGTCCAGGCCCGTCTGAAGTTTGCCAGAGAGCACATGGATGATACAGCAGAGGATTGGGAGAATGTCATGTGGTCAGATGAAACCAAAGTAGAACTTTTTGGTATAAACTCAACTCGTCGTGTTTGGAGGAAGAAGAATACTGAGTGGCATCCCAAGAACACCATACCTACTGTGAAGCATGGGGGTGGAAACATCATGCTATGGGGCTGTTTTTCTGCCAAGGGGACAGGACGACTGATCCGTGTTAAGGACAGAATGAATGGGGCCATGTATCGTGAGATTTTGAGCCAAAACCTCCTTCCATCAGTGAGAACTTTCAAGATGAAACGAGGCTGGGTCTTCCAACATGACAATGATCCAAAACACACCGCCCGGGAAACAAAGGAGTGGCTCCGTAAGAAGCATTTGAAAGTCCTGGAGTGGCCTAGCCAGTCTCCAGACCTCAACCCCATAGAAAATCTGTGGCGGGAGTTGAAAGTCCGTGTTGCTCGGCGACAGCCCCAAAACATCACTGCTCTCGAGAAGATCTGCATGGAGGAATGGGCCAAAATACCAGCTACTGTGTGTGCAAACTTGGTAAAGACCTATAGTAAACGTTTGACCTCTGTTATTGCCAACAAAGGTTATGTTACAAAGTATTGAGTTGTATTTTTGTTATTGACCAAATACTTATTTTCCACCCTGATTTACGAATAAATTCTTTACAAATCCTACCATGTGGATTCATGGATTTTTTTTTTCACATTCTGTTTCTCACAGTTGAAGTGTACCTCTGGTGCAAATTACTGACCTCTGTCATCATTTTAGGTGGGGGAACTTGCACAATCGGTGGCTGACTAAATACTTTTTTGCCCCACTGTATGTCACCTGCATGACCGTTACTTATCCTTTACACGAGTCATCTGGACACTGAACGCCTCCCACTAACATAACTTGAAGTAGGTAATGATGGTAGACAGCCATGCTATTTAACTTTGGCGTGCTGTAGATTATGTAAGTTTCACTAGAACCATGAGTACTTCTTAACAGACAAAATTTAAGCTGATGACTCATGCAACTACAACCAAAAGGGCTCTCACTATGTGCAGTTAGTATTTTCAAGATGACATTTCGTGGTTCCACACTGTGGTGGCAGTGGTGGTGGTGGGGGTTCGAACCTTCTGGCCGCCTGGGGACTTTCTGGATTTTGTTTTGGCCTCCTCTGTCTGCTTGGGTTTCCTTCCACAGTATAAAACATACATTTTAGGTCAACTGGTGATTCTAACTCTTGCAAGCGTAAATGGTTGTCTGATTGTGCTCTGATAGGTGTGCCACGCCTCTCCCCAAATATTACCTGGAATACGCTTTCATATAAAAGAGGACATTTGGCACATTATTTGACTCTTCTGCTGAGCAAAATGGATCAGTTCATCGTCTACTCCAGTCAGAAGCATTATCAGAAAAATGGCCATGCAGAAAAAAAATATTATCTTTAGTTATAGCCTATTTTATCGCTCAGTACACTGTGTGCAGCTGTACATTAGAGGTCTGAAACTTCTGATGCATTTATTAAATTATTCACTGTGTTCACGTCTGACATTTCCGTAAGATTAAAAAGGAGTGTTGTTGTAACACTTGTTTGTTTGTGTATTCACGTTACATGTGTTAGTAATGCAGTTATGTAACACATTACTGCAGTAAATTCAGAAATCACATTATAGTAATCTATGATGTTACTCGGACTACAAAGGTTCGCTAATCATCTGCTCTACAGTCAGTTAATTTCGGGTTGTGTGTGCAGAAGAGGAAAATAGTGGAGCACTCTGGAAGTTTTGAAGACTGGCAATATGGACATGATGGTAAACTACAAACTACATTCAGGACAGAAACAGCTGCATTATACTGTTAACACAACAGCAGCTCTTTGCAAACTTCACAGACGGCATGCTAACACAAAGCTAGCAAAGTGCTGAGTGTAATGCTGCATGATGAGCCAGAGACTGTTCTTCAACCGATATAGTGATGGGCCTGTAGCTTTGTATCTTCCATTTCTACCTGTGCTTCATCCTAAAGTAGAATGACTGTGATGTTTACGTGCAAGTCTCCTTGGACCATTTTTCAGCTGCTTTGTGTTGTCGTCATGCTCTGACTGGTCTCCACAGGTGACCACTCAGAGCAGGATGACTGTGATGATGATAAATTCATTTCAGAAAGTTTTACATTGCCACTTTTACATTGCCAATACATGTAAATTTTAGTAACACATACAGTTTACATAGTTTTAACTTTACAGCCCAGCTTCATTTGGTGATGTCATCAAGTATTAGTTGATAAGGCGCATATATCAAAAGTTTTCTGACACTCAATGGACACTTTGATAATTTGAGCTTTGTGGCATGGTGTCCCAGAAAATGGGGACACTGTCATAAAGGGATGCATATATTAGCAACAAAACTCAAGCAGGCTGTAGATTTAAAGTATGCTTAGCTGGTATTGGTATACTTTTAGAATAATCAGAATCAGAAGTAAATTTTCAGCTGCTGCAAACAGCTCTGTTTTTTTGTTCAAACACCAATTCTCTGCTAAAAAAAAGTACAGTCTGATTATGTGCATAAAACACGTTTCACATGACTATCAAATCAGCTTTTGATCTTCTCATAACACATATGGTCATTGGCCATCAATGTGAAGCTTCAGCATAAGGCCCAAAATATAATTTTCATTCCTAACATGCAGCCTGAAGATTGCTCATCACACTTGGATGCAAAAACCAGCCACACACAATTATGCAGGCTTAGTGATGGTATTCAAAACATAATTTAAAATCAATGTTTAATACATCTGCCAAATACACTGATGAAATACTTAGCTTACTTATTCTTCTTCCTCTACAGATGCTTGCCAGCTTTAACCTGCCATCTTCATATGTACTGCACATTTATATGCAAAGTTTTCAACCTTTGGTATGCCAGTTTATATTCTGATGTTTGTGGTATGCTCCATCTGTTTACAATTATTGCTGTATTGGATCTGTGATGGTTGGTTGTCTTTTGTTTGTTAAACTGTCAGTTATTTCCCTTCATGCCTTCAGCTGATTGTTTGCATAATCATCTCTTTGATGGTTGTAATTGATGGATGAATGAATTGAGCAGCTGTAAATTAGATTCACATACACATTTTCAGTGAGCTGTATGTACGATTTCATAAATAGCATCACAAATTGGGCCTAAAGGATAAAACACTCTTTCTGAAATTCTGAAATCGATCAAGACATTTTCATGCTTGTTGGAATAAGTTAGTTTAAACTTTTCCTTTTTCCCAAAGTTTTTAATCTTGGGTCAAATGGTTGTTTTATGAAGCATAAAAATAAGCCGTTTATTCAGGCTAAATGAGTTGCTTTTCCATAAGTTCTTATCATTTGGCATGTTTGTGGCTCCGTTAGCAGTGAAAATCCAGGGATCCTGCATATTGCTGATGTATTGAGGACAAGGGGCTATTAATCCTAACTGAACCTGTCGAGATAAAGCAGAGCTCTAGGGGATTGTTGAGTTTGCTCCTAAAACTAGAAATTTATTGTTATAGCAATGACTGCTCCCCATGAATCTATCTCCACATTACTTTGAAAGCCAGTTTATGCAGTTGTGCCAACTTTGCAGTCAGTGCACTAAAAGCTAGGACAGTAAAAATACATTTTATCTCCTTAAGTCTCCGAGCAAATATTGAATGCCAAGATAACATTGTCTCCAAAGGTCAGATTCATGATGAGAGATTGTGACACATACATTATGAAGGTCCTTAGTACAATCTGGGGATAAATCACTGCAGTAGCACAAGGGGGAATTAGGACAACAATAATTAATTATTATTGATAAGAATCTATCTGCATTAGTATTAAGAACTGAAAATATTACAGCAAAACACCAAACCCCACTGGATACTATCACCCCATTCAAACAGCTAGTGTTCACAGATAGTTGACACTTTCGGATAGATTGTATTATATTAATGATAACAATAATATAAAAGTGTGTTTAAGACAAGACACTGCTGCATCATAAGTTGCAATAATCCCATATGGAAAAGATATATATAAATCTTATAAAGTTTGTATCTGTCTTGTGTGAAACTTGTATGAAAAGCATATAAGAGTGAAAACAGATATAAGATCCCTTGAAAAATTATATAATGAAACTTGTATGTTTTGGATACTTACTAAAACAATGTATGAAAGTAATGAGAAAGTGGCCACTTTCATGAGTAAATCATGTAAGCCTTATATGATTTACTCATGAAAGTGGCCACTTTCATGAGTAAATCATATATAAGTTTTTACTATTTCTTTTCCATATGGGATGTAACAGAGGAAATAAGGGATTCACTTATATTATTTGGGAGTACTGGTCTGACCTTTGCAATATTTCTCATCTGCACAAAGCAATACTGGACTAGACTTTTGACATGCTGGTGGAAACTGATGTTGAAAGCTAATGTCCTGTTTTCTACAAGGATGGCTTTTGTAATGATTCGCTGTGTGGCAGGCAGGATAAAGGACCCAAAAGCAGGACTTGAAACATGGAGGGATGAACTGAAAGAGGCAGCTTTATTGTACTGTACAAACTCAGATGGCAAAATGCAGGGAAACAGAACATATAAACTGGGAACTAGGAAACTAACTTGGAAATGGAAACCTAAGAGATTAAAGACTAAGAAACTAACAAATTATACTTACACGGGCACACAGGGGAAAAAACACAGCCGAGTAAGGGTACAACACGACACAGGACATTGAAAACACAGAGCTTAAATACACACTGGAGTAATCAGGGACCGGTGGACAGGAGGGAAACACAGCTGGGAGAACTCAGACTTAACGAGACAAGGGAAGCAAAACTAGACACACTGACATGAGACACAGACTTTCACACAGGAAACACAGCAGGCACAGACCTGACACTAAACTAAACCTACACTAACACGAAGATAACAATAAAAAATAATAATAATAATAATAATAGTAATGATAATAATAATCAGAACAGCACAACTAAGGAATCAGAACCTAAACAATAATACAGAATAATACAAAAGCACAAGAAACAGAAGATGCTACAATTGTGCACAGTGACTATACTCTAATAAGTAGGACGAGAACCATCTGAGTGCCTGTCTGCTAAGGCCAGCTTCATTTCTAAGTCTTTTGAGGAGAATGGTATGGCAGTAAAATAATCAAAATAGGCTCTCATTAAAATGTAGCCATACATATGCAGCCAATAGCCATAACTAAAGAAGTTCTTTACTATGTTTCTTCTACAGAAAGACCGAAATGTATCAAAGGTTGTTGGTTCACCTCTAAAGGCTGCCTACTGACCACTTCTTCAACAATTAGTTTTTTAGTTTTGAGATAGTTATGAAGTTTTGTTTTGTCTGAATGTGATTGGTTCAAATAAAACAGAACCTCAAACGTCTAAAATAGTCTTTGGCGTGGTCAGATAAAACAGACTCCTTTAAACTTCTGATGATCTATGACGTTACATGAATAGAATGCTAGTTTCCATAAATTTATAATATTTAAATGGGACATAGTGTAATGGAGTAAATGCATCTAACTGCCTGGTGGAGTGAGAGATAGAAATGAACAAATTGAGGCAAATGATGCTAGGAACTTCTCACAATTACAAATACTGAAGGCTTCATGTGTATGTATATATATGTATGTATATATATATATATATATATATATATATATATATATATATATATTAGGGGTGCAACGATATTCGTATCGATATTGAACCGTTCGATACAGTGCTTTCGGTTCGGTACGCATATGTATCGAACAATACAACATTTGTAATTTATTTTATCAATTTTCCTTCTGACGATGCTGTCTGTGTTGAGCGCTCAGTGAATCTGCGTTCGACTACTCCGCCTAGGCTGCACTGTCCAGCGCAGATCCACTGAGCGCTCAACACAGACAGCATCGTCAGAAGGAAGAGGGCAGGGCACCTCCCCCACCCTCATTCAGATCTGGCGTTTGGAATTATTTTGGTTTTCATGTGACGTATGACCCTGAAGGTAAGCGAGTCATGGACTAAAGTAAAACAGTATGTTGGATGTGCCACGCAATGCTCAATTACATGGGTGGGAGCTAGTGTGTTAGCGCAGTTAGCTCGTTAACGTGTTGGCCGTCTAGCCCCATGCACGGAGCTATCGGCGGTAGCTCGTTAACGGAGATTTGCCGTGTTGTGGCGTTAAGGTCATTTCAACGAGATTAACCTGAAAGCACTAGTGGGAACACGACGAATATGACTGCACATTTACGCCGACATCATCCTAGTGCAAAGACAAGTGGAAGCAGACAAAAAAAAGCAAGCATGCTACTAACTTTAGCCGAGTCATTTAGACAGCTGTTAGCACATGATTCTCCTTATGCTGCTGAGAATATAGCCCAGAAGAAGCGGATAGTATAGCTTTTATTTTGGAAAGAGCCATTTCTCTGTAATAAACTCTCTTTTCCAAAGATGAGTTATTCCTCAATCAGATACAGGGCTTGCAATATCGCTAGCCCGACGTCCCGGAGCTAGCGATTTTTTCAGTCGGGCTACCAAAATCTATCTCTTCCCTGCCCGTCGGGCTATTGTAGGAAAAATATATGTCAATGTTTTTGCATTCTTTCAGAAATGTAGCTGGGTAATTATGTCATTGGCATCGGTGAGCCACTGTCAATATGTGACATATTGAAGTCGCGTTTGAATTTGCGCTTGTTTTTTTGCTTTCACTTTGCAATCGTGCGAACTGTGTATAGAGAGCGACAGCACTGATCTGTGAGTGATGATAATTTGTGCACCAATTCCTCTGACATCGTCTTATTAATCGTTAGCTTACTATGCAAACATGACGCAGCAAGCTTAAACATGTGAGAGGTTGATCGCGCAGAGAATCGCTGAGCTTATGTGAGTGCATGTGTAAAAGCATTTCAGTTCTGCTGAGCCAAATAAGACAGGTCAGGGTGAAGAAGTGACAGCCAAAGAAAAGCTTACCACAAAACGGAGAAGTTATGACAAATCAGACTATGAGGCAAAAAGAAAGTGCAGCTTTATGGTTTCATGGACAAAAGAATTTCTGTGGCTGCAATATGATGAGCTAAATAACCAGGGCTGCACATAAGTGGTCCGCAGGTGCGCATTCGCTGTCAAAATAAAAAACACGCACAAGGGTTAGGGTTAAATTTAAAAACTGTACTTTTGAGTTAAAATATATATTTATAATTTTAATAAATGACAAATTAAAAATGCATGAACATTTTTTGTATCGAAAAAATATCGAACCGTGACACCAAAGTATCGAACCGAACCGAACCGTGAATTTTGTGTATCGTTGCACCCCTAGTATGTATATATGTATATATATATATATATATATATATATATATATATATATATATATATTAGTACCACAACATCATACCCCAAAGGTAAAACTGCTTCTTTTCTATAGTTACTGTATTTGGTACAGATAAATCTGGGTTAAGGATCTATAGCCCTGTATCTCATAAACAACCAGTTTATGAGATATAGGGCTATATAACATGCAGATTGCAGACCCATAGGCAGACTTCTGAAGTCAAGTTCTTGAACAGAAAACAAATTATTTATGAGGTTTATGAGGTCCAGGTATGCCAAGAGCTAACAGATGGAGATAAAGAAAATCAGGACTATAAACTAAGGATTCTAATCAATGAAACTCTAGGAGCAAAACTAAATAAATCATATAGAATAAACAGGAATTTAAAAAAAAAAAAAACAATTCTGGGTTTAACTCCACTGGATCAGTAGAAGCATTTAATGCATTTAATGCAGAGGGGGAAAAAAGTCTGACTGCATTTTAAAAGTAAGAAAGATCACAAGAATTTAATTTAAGAGATAGCTAGTATTGATACCTTCAAGTGACTGTTGTGCAAAGTTTTAGAGATTCCCTGGAAACACTCAGAGATTTTAACTGATGAAGGAGACGGCGAGCCATTACCTTTTAAACCAACAAGTTAAGGCAAGATTACCTCCCCCATCATCTTCAAGTGAGACTGTCCGGGCTCTACATTTTACTACTTGACTGACAGCACGAGCTGAAGCTGACTGGACACTAACCTTTCTGACTGTTAGCTAAACACACTATAACCACACATCCTTTCAGGAACAAGTGTCACAACTGAGCAACCATTTTTAAAAGCCTCCAAGCACTTATTTTGAAGTATTGTTAATATTAAACCTTAATTTTAATGCTCTCTGTGGCATTTAAACTACATGTATAGAATCACCAGTCAAATAAAAATGACTTTAAAAGTCTGCAGACTTTGCTCGAAAATAAGGAAAAAAATTTTAAAAGCTTTTCCCCCTGGAGGTTGTACTTCTACCACAATCTTTAATGTTGAAGAATTGTCGTATAGATTTCAATTCTAGATTTTCTGAGTGCTATTTCTATCTTATAATGGGTCTACAGCAGCGAAGAAGGGAAGTTGAAGCTATTACACTCATTTCCAGCTCCATATTTCTATTCTTAGAGTCTGCTAAAGTAGCTTTGCATGTTTGCATAATTCACATTTAATATGAGTTTGTTTCTCAGCAGGGTTAACACAGAGAAAGATAATCAGATACCTAGATTCAATTTAGAATAACCAATTAGCTGTATATGCATGCGGACTGTGGGAAGGCACGGATGCACTCAAAGAAAACCAATGAAGGTAAGTACATGCAAACTCCACACAGAAGGGTCCAGCTGGGAGCCATGTTGGAAACCAGACACAACCATCATCCCTGAAAGATGATGAGTTAATTAAAAATGGACAAAGAAGAGAACTGGACCCACAGTCTGAGTTAAAGGTTCACTATTTTTTGATCTATGTTACACTGCTAAGAAAAAGCCAATAAAATGTAGCACCTTTTCTCAGAGTTCACATCTTGTGTCAGTGTTAAACCACCTGAACATGAATACAGGAGTCTGGTCCTGGAAAAAGGATTAATTCAATTTGCCCTTTTCAAGACAGTAGTGAGCAATCCTGCTGCATGACCCCAGCTTACAAAAAGATCCCTGTATGTTTGTTAGCGTGGATACCGGAGCACATGTATTAGAACCTCTTCCTGCTGTAAACATTTAGTGTTGTGCAACATGTAGTATGCCATGATGTAGGTTGTCTTTGCTGTTTATACTGGAACGCAGATTCAGTCTGGTGTAATATAATAATACAATTTTGTTTACATGATTATCTTTCACACTTTTTCTTGATTCTTAAACCTATTTGTGATCAGTGTGGTGAATTATTTTGTACCTCTGAGGCTGATCCTTCTTTGTTCTGCACATCTCTGTCTGAATCCGTGCTCCTTGTCCCTGATACCTCTCACAGTCAATGACTCCATCAAAGGACTGACAAAATCCAGACAGGCCCCTCTCCATCACTCGCTGCTCCAATGAAATGAGCTCTGGATCTGTTTGTTCAAGGCGAAGGGGCCTCATGGGCTCTGATGGGACACAACAGTCAGCCTGTCCCCAGGAACAAATGGCTCACAACACACCTCATTTTCTTGTCTTTTTTAGTGTTATTGAGATTTCTTACACAGAAGGCAACTATCAGTCATTGTCGATGCTGCACACATTTTCTTTAGACCTGTCAGTATCACAGTCCAAAGTAGTTGTCAGTCCAATGACTCTCAGTATTTTAATGATAAGTGAAGAGTGTCCTCGAAGGGAAAGCCATGCCAGTTTTCTTCAAGAGATCCCAACAACAGCATGTTTACAATCAACTGATATAGTGCTGATGTCATGAAAGTAGAGCTGTTGGACAAAACACTGCTGTGTTCACATTTTTTACTGTCATCACCTTTTGGTTTTTATAGTATTGACCACTATTTTTCCATAAATTTTACGGAGTTAGAATCAATGTTTCTAATTTTGCAATGGAATAAATGAGCGTCACTCATAGTGACGAAACAATGCAGCCATAACGTGACTTCCCTCAGCTTTATGGAGCTTTTTAGCAGCTTCCAGCTCACAGTTTTACCTTTCCAACCCAAAGCTTTGATGTTTTAATGCATTTTCATTTTTCTTTTCTGCATTTCTGCATTGTTTTCAGCAACAAACTGGCATCGTGTGTGACTAACATAACAATTTTCAGACACTTTTTTTTTTGTGGCAGTTCAGTCTGTTTTTCCCACTAACACTTTGACTTCAGGAATTGACATGGAACCACTGACCTACTGATTAGTAGGTGACCTGCTCTGCTTCCTGAGCCACAGCTGCCCTATTTTATACCATGTAAGGGCAGCATAGCCTTGACCCCGACCCCAGCACAAAACATGCCTGAAGCAACTCCCTATAAACATGTAGTGCAGTGGTGTTCATGGCGTTAAAGTCACGTAAAACCCTCAGGAGTTGAGAAAAAAAAAAGGCAACTAAAAACTGGATTTACCTTCATGATGTGGACACCAGCAGTACTTCAAATGAATATTAATGAACCTCCATATCAACTGTGTGTAATTAAGCATATATTTTCTAATTAGTTACTAAATTATTAAGGCTGTAGCTCAATTTTTATTTACTGCAAGTATTTTCAGGTCCATCCTTAAAATAATTTCAACTTTATGTTTCCATTATCAAACTGTTTTGGTGCTCATACCTAACAATCCTTAACCTGAATCATAGCAACAATTTGTAATCATTTCTGAAGACAAATTATGACATCCTACCATTAGAGGTATCGGTTCAGCAAACTTTTGTAGGACTTGCTGGACTTCTGGTAAATGTCGCCGAACTAAATGGGCACTCTCCTTCATTTAGAAGAGCTTATCATTTGTCCAATGCCATCATGTTTTCATCTTCTTATTGCAAAGATGTACGCTTACATAAGTTATTGATGCTCTCCAAATAAATGCCGAAAAGCCTTCAGTCTCAGCATGTCATCCTCCTACTGTGAGCTCTCAAACATCTCTACACCAACTCAGTAAAGATTTTTCCCTGGTCTGAACCACTTACATTATTATGTTTGTTTGGCATATTGTGTGCATGGTTGAGCAGTCAGCCTGAAAAAAAGGGGAAAAGAAAGAAAAAAACAGCTCCTGCTGTGGTCCAGATAATGGATTATCAACATTTCCCCAGAAAGACAGTTATTTCTCACTCGAACAGAATTACCTATAGAGACTCCAATTTGTGGAAGAGGCTGCAACAAAACAAAGCGACTTCAAAAATACTGATAGTGTATTTACCTGCGCGCGGCCGTTTCTCTTGCATTTCATTTCTCTTGGTGAAAATGTAAAATCCACTAATGTTTACTTACCCAATTACAATAGCCACAACTCCAAGCAATCACACTTAAACTGGAAAGTGTGATGTTAATTGCCATTTAAAAGGCTCCCTTTACCTGCTAAATTGCTCGATTGCTTATATTCTCTTTAACAAGATTGGTAAGATTGGAAGGAGAAATGACTGGACCAGAGATGCTGCTGAAAGAGAAAAGGGCACAATTAGTTTCCCAATCAATTTGCAAAGAAGGGGGGGGACGAGAGAGATCGATACTCTGATTATGCATAAGGACGTCATATGCTTACACTGAGATCAAAGCACCAGTGACCTTAGCAGAAGCAAATGGAGATGCATCTATACGTGATCCATAACGTAAATGTGGAGAGGAGAGGTAGATGGTGAGCAGACACATATATAAAAGGATACATTACAGAACGACATGTAAATGGAGACGTGTTATCTTCACCCAAGAGTCTTTGAAATGATGTTGGCTTTTATTATCTCATTTGTAATCAATAATGTGAAAATTCTCTGTGGAAGTACTTAGAGGTGTCCTTCGGGAGTTTTTGTGTTTGAAAAGCAAACAGGGAAAAAAAAGAGGGAGTAGTCAGGTTTTATCTGAACGGCTCGGAGCTAATAGCAGCATCAGAGGCTGGACAGCTGAAAATGCAAGTGAACTTGAGATATATTTACTGCACCATCAGACTGGATTCAGACTATTAGTGAAAGTTACACAAGTCAAACATTTACACTTAGAATCGCAAAAAAAAGAGTAACCGGTCAAAGGCAGAAATAGACATTAAATGATTTGAGTTTAAAGTGTCAAGTATGTTTTTCCTCTCCACTGTGGAGCTATATATATATATCCAAGTAGACTGATCTGGTGTTAATTGGCGAACTGAAAAAACTCGGCAGCTATTTCTGTTTTTTCTACAAATTGTGGCCCTGTTACTGGAAAAATAAATAAATAAAAATCGAGCAGGAACTATTTTCTTTCAGCCAAACTGCTTCCACCATCCAAAGGAAGCATGCATTAAGGTTTAGATCCTGTTACACTGTCACAAGCACAAGCCTGTTGTCACAGTTAGATGCACACTTGCTTTTCTACAGTGATACGGTCGGCAAGTGGAGTTTGGGTGGAGTATTTTTTTTCCATGCTTTGAGCACTACAAGTTGGGTATATTTAGTTCTATTACATTCAAGACATGGTAGACACTTGTTCAGACGATATCCCCAAATCTTGGAAACAAAAACAACCTAGACTGATAGATAACACGACGTGCTAAAGGAAGACAATGTAAATTTCATTTTGGAGTGAAGAAACTTCTGGTCTGTTTTTGAGGTCAAAAGCTTGAGACAGAGCCCAAACATTTTGTGTTTTTAAAATGATAAGCAAGTAAACACATAACATGCACACACAAAAAATGTGAAAATTGCGTGAAAACTAGTTTTAATTAGTCAGAGCATCCTGAATGCACAGTTTGAAATTAAGTGACTTTTATTGGTATGAATCCTGTTCTGTGTCTGAATGGAAGACATTGTTCTGTGCCTTAACAGAGAATAGGAAGCAGCAGACAGATAAGTAAGCGAGATGAAAGAACAGTACACCTGGTCGGTCCGCGCTCAAACATCTTTGATCCGGTGAGGCAAACATCAAAGACTCTGTTGGGGGCTTTGTGTGGACTCCAGCCTATGAAGCATTCACCACTTTAAGTGCCAATCTAGCATAAAGTGCAACTCAACTCAACGAGAGGCTTAAGAACGATGATTTTTTGCTGTCTGAAATTACAACAATTGTGCAATCTCCAAAGCAAAAGTAGGCCTGATGTGATCAATCCACAGATAATAGGAGTGAAATTTCAGTGCAATGACTGTCAGAGGAAACATTTGTGGGAACATAAAAAAAAACATCAAGGGTGTATGATGGGTTTACAGTTTGCTGAAGCCCTGTATAAACTAAAAATGGACTGTTAGATAAGAATGCACACATAGACATTTTCTCACACTGTAAATAAGCTCCAGCTTTTATCAGCTTTTATTGTTTATGGCAAAATAAGTAACATTCAGAGGAAAGGCTCATCCAGTATAATGAGTCTCTCATCTACTTCATCAGTACTTTTTGTGCACTTGAGCAAAGAGAACCCTCTATGTAAATAAATACCAAAACAAACCACTTGAAAACTGGGTGAAAATTTAGCAAGTTAACGTAATATTAATTAAACATATATTAAGCGATGTTCCTTAATATGGCAGTATGGTCAGGTTAGAACTATTTTCACAATATGTTTCAGTACTTATTACTAAATTATTTGATATATTTAGAATAAGACATTAATGGAACAAAACTTTTTTTCTCCAGAAAGGAGTCTGGACCCTTGGAGCCACGTCACTGTGTTTAAAGCCCTCCATAAGGACTTTATCAGCATTCACATATTTGAGTGGCAAAACACTGGACAAGACAAAAACTTTTACTGCTGGGCAATGTTAGTCAACTTACTGGGCTACAGCTGTGTTGGGTAATGGGACTGAAAGAGACTATCAACCGGTACGAGATAGCAAAGCTTTTAGGTTTTCCAGTGGCTGAGTCAAACAAAGAGCAAGGTACCACATGATAAGGAGCATCTTTTCAATTACTACTCAGTGCTGGAGAGAGCAACAACATGCCAGAGCTAAGGGTTTCAGATAAGTCTCAAAAGACCGGTTCAAAATAGCTTGTGTTGAGTAGATGGGTGCCAATTCAAAAAAATGAACAGATATAAGCACCGATCGCCTTGGACACCAAACAGCTCTCACAAAAGGGTTTAATTAGTTGTGTATTGTTTTGATTAAAAAGTGCCTGAGGAAATTTTTAATGAAAGTGGGACCTGCTATCACATGAGCAAGCATATTTTAGTATTCACATAGGAGGGCAGGAAAACAGCTAAAACTATAAAACTATATAAAAGCAGGCATATATTAAAAAGATACAGGATATGAAATGGGGAGATGAGGAAGAAAAGAAAGTTTCCAAATGCAGTCCTGTGAAAAACTAAGTACACCCTTACTGCTTCCAGAGGGATTAAGAGGGTAAGCAGCTGATAATTGGATGTATTTGTATAAACAGAAGTTTTTGACAGCTCGCTGGTCAGACAACCCGACTGAAATGCTGAACAGGGCCTTAAGAGAGCTGTGCATAAATGAAGAATAATAATGCATTGCATTTATATAGCGCTTTTCGGGACCCCTCAAAGCGCTTTACAATACCACTATTCATTCACTCTCACATTCATATACTGGTGAAGGCAAGCTACAGTTGTAGCCACAGCTGCCCTGGGGCAGACTGACAGAGGCGAGGCTGCCATATCGCGCCATCGGCCCCTCTGGCCATCACCAGTAGGTGAAGTGTCTTGCCCAAGGACACAACAACCGAGACTGTCCGCGCCGGGGCTCGAACCAGCAACCTTCCGATTACAATACGAACACCAAACTCTTGAGCCACGATCGGCCATAACCACAAACATCAATGAACTGAAGCAATGTTGTAAAGATGAGTGGGCCAATGTTCCTCCACCATAACATAAGAGACTGATAAAATCATATAGACAAAGATTACTTCTAGCAGTTATTGCTGCTAAAAATGCTTCTATAAGCTACTTAATCATGGTGCACGCTTAGATTTTCACAGGACAGCACAGAGTCCTATGAAAACCTTCAGTTTCACATCGCTGTTGGAAATGTATGAAGCTGCAGGCAGATGTAGTCAGGCTGTTGCCAGGTGTAAGCGCTTCAAGCCCTTCCAATTAATTGTAGATTATTATGCTTTTATAATATACTTCTTTTTTGTCTCACATGTTAAACTTTGGACTAATCATGAAGAGGTGAATGAATAAAACTTTCTCTTTACCTTCTTTGCTTTTCCCTGAAATCCCCTCCACAGTGGGAATAACAATATAATAATAACAGCATATTTTTTAAGCTGAAGAAAGACCGCGCAGCTTTACTTGTGAATCTCCTCAAGTCTGATTAAGACAGCTGTTAGAAAAAAACAAACAAAAAAATAAACCTTGAGAACTTTGATGGAAGAATAAAAATATAAACCGATTAGAATAAAAATTCACATCAGTACAAACCATGAAATAACCTGCCAGGAACAGCAGTGATACAACAAGCAGGTAAATGTCCAGGGCAAGAAAAATGTTCGTGTGCTCTTTAAAACTATGAAACAAGCCTCAGCCTGACGAGGTGAATAAGCAATACCTTGTTTACTTTCCCCTCTAATTCCCTCCACAGAGGGAACCTTTTAATAACAATATTTAAAAAACAAAGCTGGAGAAAAACTGTGCAACTTTTTCAGGTGCCAATCTCATCAAGTCTGATTAAGACCAGAAAAAAAGCACAAAAACCTTGAGAACTTTGATGAAAACATGAGGGTATACATGCATCAGTATAAACCATGAAATAACCCATCAGGAGCAGCAGGTAACCCAGAGGGCAAGAAAAATGTCAGTCTGTAATGTCGGCTCTTTAAAACTATAAAACAGGACATGCGTTAAAAAATGACTGGCTCTGTTTCCCAGTGCAGTTTATTCCAGAGAAACAGATGCACCTGTAGCAGCTTGAGCCTTTTTATTGTGCAGTGAGCAGCTGCCCATATGAGAGACAGATGTAGTTTATCAAAAGAAACATGGTGAATCAGAACAGACTGGAAAGATGTTTCAGCAGAGATGTTCCTATTTTTTAAGTTTTAACATTCACGTCTGCAAATTTGTTATCCTAAAATTAAATCCATACAAATAGATGAGAATTGAGCAGTTTTCTTGTGCATTTTCCAACAACTGCATCTATTCATGGCATTATCGTGACCACTGAGCAGATAATGAGGTACCTGAAGTTTATCTCACTTGTTCTTTTTTAAATTACTCACATGGTTTTGTTCAATTTGTTTGTAATTTTTCATTGTTTTCCCACCGCTGTGATTTAATTAGCTGTAGGATAACAATAGGCTAGTTTATTCAGGGCATGGCTGGTATACTAGCAGTGTTGGGGGAGAAGTTTGACTAGATGTAATTAAAGTAGTAAATATGCATTGAATTTTACATTCCTCTTGTGGCTGTTCAACGAAATTCAAATTTAAATTGTGTTAATATATTAGCAATTTTTTTGTCTTGTTGACCCTGGAAGCATTGTTAATTAGTGTTACACATGCAATTACTGCCTACAAGAAAGGAAAACACACTTTTGCTTTTAATCAGATTGATTCAGCTAATTATAAAGACAGATTCATATTGTATGTACATAGTGCAAATGACAAACCATGTCCTTAAGTGGTGAAGATAGAGATCCTATTCAGGCATATTGTATATAAGTACAATCAATACTGGGGTCTTAAAACTGCAAGACATTGATCGGACAAAGGCACAGAAGGCCTTTTTTTTTACTTAGAAGTCTGACAAGAGTTGAAACAATCCTCTTTTTTTAAAATAAATTAAGAAATAAATCTGATCTAATCTGCAGACTAGAAATTAGTGCTTTAAATATACAATTCCCCACAATATTAGAATTCCACATAATAATAATTTCAGCACTCTGTGGATCCAAGTAAGTGTAGTGCTTTGTGCCTGAAGCTGTTGGGATGAGGAGCCTGGGGCAGCTATGGGGATGCACACAATAAAGGTTAGACTTTTTTCTGCCTATAGAAAAATACCAGTAATGCTTCTGTCTTCTGATTGGATGGTATGCTTAGTAGCATACAATAGCTTACACAATTGTTTTCTTGCTTTGCATAGCTATGAAATTAACAGAGACAATTGTACCTCACAAAATTAGTTTGGTAATTGTGATTTTGTGGCAGCATAGTGGAGAAAGAGGCGTAAGGGACAGACTTTATTATGAGCTCATCCTGTGAGTTGAACAGAATAAACCACAGTAAAATAGGATGCTTTTACATCTTTGTCTATTCGCCTTATTTTATTTATTTATTTTTTATTATGGATTATGTACAAAAAGCAAGCATTATTTCAAAAAAGGAGGAACTATCGTGTGTGGCAAGAACCCAGCCATTGTTATTCTACATTCACAATGTCTGTCAGCCTCTGTCCTACTCCACACATTTTTTGACTAGCTGTGGACTCCTAAAATTTCTCTTGTGACCACTTTTGTCAGGTCATTTATATTCAGCACCTAACATCAAGGGCTCATGGGATAAGGTGTTCTTTAAAGGCCACTGTGAATTGAATGAAAGGATGGATTTTCAGCTATCAGTGATCATAAATGTCTCTTTCACTTTTGCTTTATGAACCTTTGCTTACAATCAAAGTGTTAATCTTAGATTAGAAGTTATCAGCCATTTTCTGAATAAGCCCATATACAGTGCTCTGCAAAAGTCTTCAGCCATCTGTAATTTATGTTTTGCTTTTGAAGAGCCAGACTTTCTCTTAATGCTCAAGTGGTGTTGAGCAATAGTTCTCAAGGCTTTCCGAAGGTCCTTCATAGTTTTTCTTTGGACTTCCTTTTCTTACTCGTTATTGGTCCAGTCCTTGCTCCTGACCTTTATAATTTAAATAATTTAATAATTTAAAAATCATAATTTTTAAACATTTTGGAGCCATCTGCAAAACACAACTGTCTTGATTTGGGACTGTACTTTGGCCACTGATTTAAGGGATCTTGTCAAAATTGATGGACTTATGAACACAGAAAAGTATAGTCAGATTTTGATCCACCAACCACCATTTGGAAAGAATCTGATTGGCACAGCTTCATTTTTAAGCAGGACACTGATCCCAAACTCCCCGCCAAAGCGTCAGTCATGGATTGGCCTCCCCCAGAGCCTGGACCGTAATATTACTGAAGAAGTGTGGGATCATCATAACAGAGAATGTAACAACAGGAAGCCAAAGCCTAAAGAACTAAATAGGCGTGGCTCAAATCTTTTGTACAGTACTACTGATAATCAGTATATCAATGGTAAACAATTTGTGATGTCGAAATTTACTGATACTTGGAAAACCTGGAAAATAACAAAACAAAAAATATGTTATAATTTTTTAAGAGTCTATTCCTGTTGGAAATGCATTTTTTTGTTTTTTGTTTTTTTTTAATCTACTGTTTGTTTTTTTGGGCAGATAGTATTTTCTTTCTACACAGACAAATCCCCAGGTCAGATTAGTAATCCATCCCATCAGTGATGTAAATCAGAGGTGGGCGGACAGTCGGCTTATTGTTCCTCCTGAGGATGCACCACTGATGGGCTGCTTATTGAGCTGCAAAGTAAAAAGGGCTGACGACTGTCTCCAGTATAATTGGACAAATGCATCAATTACATCAATAGCAAATTACAACATTCGTAATTGATCCCTGGACAACTGCAGTATAGATCACTGGACTGCTCGATAGCTATACCACGATATTCATGTTGCACGGAGCATATTCAGGAACTAATTAAATCTCAGAGGAGTGGATCGATGTTTGAAGAAGCATGGGAGAAATATTGATCGTACAACAGAGATCACTTATACCAGTGATTTAAAGTGCATGACAAGTTACAAAGGATTTCTTATGATTCATTTGTTAAAAGATTTTAAATTATGATTTTTAGATAGATGTCTTTTTTCAAGTATTGAGAAGTTCATGCGCAATTGACTTTGGCCCATTTGCTGTCTCACTTGCTTTTACAGCTCACACATATTGTGAAAACAAAATTTCTCTTGAATGAATATAAAATATATCCCGTAGACCATCTATTGCATCTTTATTGTACAACCTGCATTAACTACAAGATTTAATTTAGATAGTGAGCTGGTGCTAAGCACAGTGCTCAGGCATTTCAAGAGTCTTCACAGCACTTGCAAAACGAAGGTGACTATCAGCATGAGATTTCACTTGATGAATCAATACCCCAGACAGCAGGATAAATGCTAATGTCTGGATGCAAGGACACGGTATTACTGTCTAAAATGCTCAGTAGTTATGAGGGTGTGTGTGAAGCTCTGGTTAAACTTCCTTTTATCATAATAAAAGGTTTTTTGTTGCATCTAAAGAAGGACACTGAAATGACTCATCTTACTGCAGCGTATGCTGTACAGCAAGCTATTCATACTTGAAAAACAATACCCAATGCTCTAACAATCCATCAAGCAGTGCAGCTTCGTAGCTTACCAAAACCTTTTTTGAAAGGTTTCTGAGCGCTGTGTACCACATAAAATCAGTTCGCGTTCAGTAAGCATAACCAGAATTCATACATAAAGGCACACTGTCGATTTTTGAGAAAATGAAAGAATTTCAGGCGTCAACGCGTTAGCCCGGTTAGCTCGTTAACGCGTTGACGCCGTCCAGCCCCACGCACAGGCGAACCGCGGTAAATTGTTAACAGAGATTTGCACCGTTAATGCAGTTATGGCATTAAAGTCACGGTGACAGCACTAAAATAGTAATCTCCAAATGTTTTCTTTTTACCAACCAGCTCCTCTTTGATAGCGTCCTGTCGTTGCCTGCAGGTGAAGCGATGGGGGAGGGGGAGTTGTGTTCAGTGAAGGAGAGAGGCGAGGCAGAGTAACGCAGCGTAGAGACAAAAGTGGACGAAAGAGAGGCAAACTTGCGGCTCCACAAGTATAATTATAACGATAATTATAACGATAACGATACAATCGATATAAACAATATTATCACATCTCATATCTCGTATAAAAATATATCGATATATTTAAAAACTCGATATATCGCCCAGCCCTACTAGAGAGGGATGTACAGGGAAATCAAATCAGATCATTACAATGAGAGGTGGTTCCAAGCAGATTCTGAAATGCTCTGCTAATGCTAATCTGGCACCAACAACATTGTTCTGTTCAAAGTCACTTAGACTGCCTTTCTTCCCCATTCTGATGCTTAGGTTAAACTTCAGCAGGTGATCCTAACCGTGTCTACGTGGATTGAGTTGCTGCCATGTGAGTGACTAGATATGAGCAGTTGAGCAGGTTTACACGTGTCCAGTGAGCATATATTTTATATCAGAATGGTTACAGGTTTAGATAACAAATGAAGTGTCAGCTAAATGGTCATAATCACTTTGTTTAGTAATCATAACAATAAAAAAAAATGTGAAAATGTGTTATACTCGTATATTGCTTTGCAAATGGATACTGCCAAATATCTTATAGTGAATTAATCAGTTTTACATTATGTTAAAATTAAGCTTCCAGTTGGCAATGCAGTTCCACCAAAACATTTATGTGAATTATGTGATTTCTAAAAAGAGAGAGCAGCGTCTGCCAGTTTTTACCATTTCTCACATAACTTGCTATTTATATTTTTTATAGATTAGCTCATGTGTAGAATAAATAGAGAAAATACATTTTCAACTTTTATTGTGTCTTATAAGACTCACTTGTCTAATACTGTCATTTATGTTTTATTAGATAAATAGAATAACTCGCGAGTAATATATATAAAGCATCAACTATCAAAGAAAATGGGAACAATTTGTAGTTGGCTCTATTTCTTTTCTTTATAAGCATACAAATATGGGCTAGTCAAAAAGTCTCATTCTATTACCACATATTAAACAAATAGTTTGCCTTTTCCGAGTGTGGGTGGGTGTGTGTGGTGGTGGGGGTGTGGGGGGGCATGATAGTTCATAGAAAAAGGTTAAAATGCATTTGCAGCTGAAATATTGGTTGTGTCATTTAAAACTGGCCTTCTCTTCCATTCTCCTCTCTGTCGATGACCTTTTTCTACTGTCCACGTCTCAGCGCCAGAGAAGAGAGAATTTTGGCCACACTCCATCTCTTCCCAAATGAGGCCAACTGAGGAAGTGAATCACTGTGTTTTTCCCCTAGTCATAGGAAACAGCTGTCATGCCGTCGTCTGAGCTGCCTTAATGCCAGAGAGTCAGCAGGGAGGAGAGAGCTCCCACTCCATATCCGCTCACACTAAACCCATCACCTGAGTGAATTCAACTTGCCATGCCTCCCAGCTACACTCAAAGCACAGGGATATAAACAAAGAACCAGCTATGCTACAGCAGAGTAGCTCTCTGGCACTGCTGCAGTATTTCAGAGTACTGGTTCTAATTAACTTAGCATCACTTTTATACGTCCTTGGATGATTTTAAATGTCATTCAAGCAAATGTTGAAGGTTATGGTTGCAGGTGAATGATCTGATATGATTAAATGCTGCCAGTCAAGCTATTCATATAAATGCAAAGACAGGAAATGCGGATGATATTGAAGTAATATCAGGGAGGGAATGAAATGCTTCAAAATAAAAAATGAGAAGTTGAAAGGGGAGGTTTCCATACAAACCTTTAGCATGTGTTTCATTAGCAGAATGTGACCTTATCTCCCAGGACCAAACCTTATCTCTCACAGATACCACCAGCATGCATAATAGGAGTAGGCCCTTTGTGCCAAATGCTGCGGGGCAGAGCCCACATCGCTCTCTTGGTACAGACTTACCCTCCTTTTTCTCTTTCAAGCCACAGCTGTACACACATGCATACAGACACTCAGGGATGCAGAAAAGCACACACAGAAAGACACTCACCTCCCCTGTGTTCATTGCCTTCTTCATGTTGCTTCCCCCCACCCAGAAGCTGCCTTTGTATGAGTCAGGAGGTGATGTCCAAGATTATAACCGGACTCCTGCACCAGAGACGCAATAAGGTTTTATTTTACTGGGAACCAATAACAGATAACAGCCAAATCTCTCTGTCACTCATGAAAATGTATGCATGTACCCAACCTGCTTTGATAGTTTTGATTAGAAGAAAAGGAGCGTGCACGTGCGTGCGTGTACATGTCCCTGAGCTCAGTCTCTGTATGTACAGTATGTGTGTGAGCGCACATGTGTATGTGTGCAGAATTCACGATGAGCATCTGTGCACAGCTCAGAGACGAGTGCAGGCTACCTGCTCCATATTCATGTGTTTCCCCATATGTGACCCAGCTCTGTAAACAAAGAATATTAAACACGGATACTCAGAGGCAGCCTAATGAACACATACACATATTACTCACAGTGTAATGAATCGATAGAACTTCCTCTTTCATCAAATATTTATTGTAGTAATATTCCTGAGCCGTTCGAACTGAAACAACAGTGCTGTTTGGAGTTTAACAGCAGACCTTTGTGGCCTCAGAGCTAGGCTAAAAACAGCAACTCGTTACATGAAAAATATAAATCCTCACCTTAATTAAATCCATCCGTCAAATCACTACAAAAGTAACACTTAGACAAAGTACCTTTTAACATTTGTTATAAAGATTTTTCCAATATTATTTAAATATAGATACTGTAGATATTGCCTATAAAACCTGCTTCCCATAACGGATAAAATAGAGTGTCATCATCTCCAAATCGCCTGTGACAACAGCATACAGTGTCAGTAATCTTTAGAGCATGTTTAAAGAGTCACCTTCTGACTTCTGTGTACTGGAGTCGAGGACATCAGCAGAGCATGACGGCATTGTGGGATAACCACTGCTGCAAAGGCTGTGAAGTAATAGAAAAGCGTGTTGGCCCCCTGAGACACTCGGTCTCTTTTTCTGGCGCTGAAGCAAACCAGCTGACAGGTTCTTATAGCTGACTGAAAACCTCTTGAAACTCTGAAACCTGAAACACCTTGAAAAAAAAAAATGACAGATCACAGCTGTGTCAGACTCCACGCCTCTCATCACCCATCTGCTGGAACAGGTTTTTCAAAGCTCTCCACTCGGATTTGGTTCCTCAATGCAAAGTCCACCAAACAGTTCGTTTATTTGAGCCTTAATTGTATAAATCACTTCTGAAAAGCTAGACTTGACCATCTATGAGCTCCTACCCTCATCTTATTTTTTATTAATTACGCTTCTATTAATTAATTAAACATTTTGCACGTAAACAAAGTGCAGTGGTGCCCACTTGCTTTGTCTCAGCAGGAGGACAAATAGCTATTGGGCTCCCTCTATTGGCCTTTATGCGTCCTTTTTATGCATCCATCTGCATTCTGTCCAGCAGCAGGTTCAGAGGCGATACATGTTTGAGCTCCCTGTAAGAAAACACTGGGAAGTTGTTTTCATATCTGTATCTCACGAAGATGTGGCCTAACCTACACATTACTACTCTATTACTTAATTTAAAATTTAATCCCTGAAATTTAAAGTGAGTTTAAAAAAAAGTGGTAGTCATGGTTTCCTAGAGCTCTATATAAACAATAAAAGACCCAAATGCATTAATTATACAGTCATACTGAAACAAACACAGAAAAAAATTAGTAGACACAGTTAATTAAATACAGTTGTTCAGAAATTGTGCTGGACAAATGAAAATCAGGCTAAAAAGCTGTCACATTACAAGCGTCAGTTAAACTGCTTATATGATTTATATACCTCAAAGCCATGCAAGGTGTGACCTTGTCAGTCTTATAAATCAATGTTTGGTTGACTGGAGCAGCTCTTTGCACTGGCCTGAAAACACATGCACTGCATTTGGCTGATTATTATTGCTTGAACAACCACCTGCACTGACCACAGCGTCTGAGTCTAATTAGATAACACTATATTCCCCACAATGTCCCAAGCCATTATTGTTGCAAAGGAGCCAACTTCTGAAATCAACTCTCATTGTAATGAATTATTCATAGACTAAAGCAGCAAAGCCCCAATCATCCATCTACATCAGGGGAAAATACATAAACAAAATCACTCACATAAAGTCAGCTTTAAGTCTTAGTTTGGGCATTTAGTGTGTAGCCACAGGATATTTATTATTCCAGCTTCGAAGAGGTTGTGGAGCAACTGATATGGATTTAGCCAATTTACCTGGGGCTCGAGTAACTTAATTTATTTTCTGGACAAGTGCAGGAATCGTAACAAAGTGGCAGCATTGAATGGGGCTCTTATTGGATGTCACTTATAAAATCTGTCAAGGCAGAAAGATTGTATAATTGCTGCATCAGCAGATTCTAACTTTCTAAGTAGGAAAGCGAAGGAGAGGTTCACCTAATAATAACACTATTCTTGTGCTGCATGTCCAGCCTACGGACACCATGAGAGAGACACATGATTATTTTTCTCATTCTCTGTCTTTGACCCCAGATACATCCCCATGAAGCAAAAAGTGAAGCAAAAGTGTGGTTACCAGTCTCCACTCTCTCAAGCTGTCACTTCACATAAGATTATTTGTGTTCCCCAAAGACCCAAAGGAAAAATTCAAGCGGCTCCTTTGCAAATTGATACAAAATCTATGGAGTCCAGATTATGAGTAGACTGGACATCAAGCTGAGTATTTGATATTTATGACTGGTTATGTGGTCATTCTCTATCCAGGACTGAAATATCTTTTTTCTCTCTATCGCTCAAGTACAAGCAATGCCTGCATGAGTGAACTGATCCTTTGTGCCTACATATGCAGAGCCGACTATCTGACTGCTCTGTCAATAGCAGACTCGCTGCACTGAAGGTGTCACTAACATTTCAGATAGGACATGTGTTACCCCTCGACATCCGTCCTCTGCAATATTTATAAAAAAAATGTGTATGTGGGAGGAAATTATGAGAAAGGAGGCAAGAAATAAATTGCTGTCTGAAAGGTTACATTTAGCATGAGGAGCTAGACAGAGAAAGACATGCAGATTGCAAACTCTGAAAATGGATATGACACATTTGTAACCAAATAAGAAAATAATAATATCCATACTGGTGCACAAGCGTTCATGCTTTCTCGCAGTAACTCACATATTTGCAAAGGATTTACTAGAGCAGTGTACTGATCATTGTAAGCCAACATTTTCAAGGTGTGAACTTTTTTAAAATTAGAAAATGCAACATTTTTTTTCCATGTGGTAATGAAGACATCTTATTTTAAAAAACAAAAAGTCAGTTTATCATTGTATATGTCAAATATTTAATATGTATAAAATGCCAAAAACAACTTCTAAAAATGTCATATTAAAACCCATACGCCTGAGTTATCTTATTATGCATCAGAGATAGTGTTAGCTGTGAGTTAATTATTTTACTATACTCTGAGCACTGACCAAAGCTCCTTGGGAACCTTTTGCTCAACTAGCCTCATTTATAAGCAGCTCAAACCTGGCTCATTTATCTGCTGAAATTATTCAATGGTGCATGCCTCATTAATACAAAAAAGGAGGGAAAAAAAGCAGCACACCGCTCAACAATCTTTCCAGCACTACTGTTCTGTGTATTATCCTGCCAAGCAGTTCATTTTATCACCAATGGTAGCAATGTCTGGGCTAGTTGCCGCCATTTGGTCTATATGCAGCTACATTGTTTTACTTGTTTACAGGTTGTATGATCAATAAGAACAAAATGCTCACCAAAAACAAAAAAGGAAATTATGTGCAGCCTTATAGCTGAACTAGACAGAAATCAATGACAGGGGTAAAACAAAAATGTGCAGTGTTCCTCCTGCAGCTCTCTTCTTTCCAATCCATGCACACACCTAAAAATAGTTCATACTGAGATCTGGTTTCACGCAAGATTTCAAACTGCTCGCCCAGGTTACTTACAAATCGCACCAGGGGCCCGTTCTTCGTACCTCGCTAAGTAGGTTAGCCGGATTAGATTGTTGACGATTTCGCGTGATCCTGGATCAGTCGGTTCCCCGAAGCTCATCCGGGACTTGCTGTCATAGCAACAGAGCCGTAAGCGTAAACCTGCTCGGGAGCAGGTTTACTTTATGTAAACAGGATTAGATCGCGGCCACGCAGGTATGTCCGCTTCATTTATACGAAAGCAACAGCGATATTTTTCCACTGTTTCACCATAAATAAATATTATCAATGTAACTAAAGATAATGCAGCACTTGATCCTTTTATTGATGTCACACAGATACATACAGGTCATTTCCTAAAAAAGGGAAATGTACTATTAACATTCTATTACATGTATGTGATTATTACAGATGTAATTCATATTTCAGAGTAGTAATTGTAAATTACTTCGTGTAATCAAGATGAGAGACCACGGCTATAAAAGCGAAGGTGGATTTGGGAAGCCTGTCGCAGCCATGTCCTGTCCGTATACGCGACCAACCCATTGCGGAAGGTGCAAGATTGATAAGGAGAGTCCTCAGAATTCAGCGTATATTGCGGGACAGACAGGATCCTTTAGCTCAGCGCGACAGTGTGCTCATAGAGAGATATCGATATTCCCGTGAGGGTATTATTTACTTAACCAACTTGTTGACGAGGGGGTGCAGGACCACCACCTGTCTTTTTTTCCTCTGCCCTTTTCTTGGTTGCTGTTATGAACAAACTAACAGAGTATTACAGGCCAGTATTACCTTGCCAAGAGACGCAAAGCAATCTAAGAGATAAATATTACCATTCTGTAGAATACTCCTGTATTCCACTTTTACTTGTTCCCATGTTCTTGTGGGTCCTGTTGTGGCTCTAATGTGAAAGGGGATATAATATAACATATTATAATATAATATAATGCCATATGATATTGGACAATATAGTGTCATATGATAGATCTACCCTACCGCCTACTGGTGTTGGCCAGAGGGGCCGATGGCGCGATATGGCAGCCTGGCTACAACCGTAGCTGCCTCCACCAGTGTGTGAATGTGGGAGTGAATGAATAGTGGTATCGTAAAGCGCTTTGGGTGCCTTGGAAAGCGCTATATAAACCCAATCCATTATTATTATTATTATTAAATTACCTACGAGTTTGATTTGTCAGCAACTTTCTGCCAGCCCTCTCTCCTTGCTTTTGCAGCCTTTGCAGTGTTCTCTTGCGTTTTAATTAAACTCTGAAACTCCTGAAATCCCTCACTCATGAGTTCTTGCTCTGCTGCCGGAAAATACCGAGCGCGCTCCTTGGACATTTTCGCCGACCAATCAGCGGGTTGCCGATCAATGTTTCTACTATCGATGCGTAGCCCCTTTTACGACACCCAGTGATGTCACATTCCTGCGTCCAGCTGTAGTAATCGTCAACAGCAGGTGTGTTCGGGGAACCGGATTAGCGAGCTCACGGTTAGCGCGATGATTTGATCTTGGATGTGTCATTTGATCTTGGATGTAGTAAGCGACGTACGAAGAACGGGCCCCTGATCTCTTACTTCCTGAATGAACCTCTTTACTCCAAACAAATTGGGCATTTAAATATTATTTAAATTTTTGACAAAGATGGCACACGTAAACATAAAATAGAGCTTCTAAATGAACATCTTTATGATTATGGAGAAAACAACTTCAAACCTACATGGGTCTGCATGAAAAAGTGATTGCCCCCTAAACCTAACTGGTTGGGCCACCCTTAGAAGCAACAACTGCAGTCAAGTATTTGTGATAACTGGCAATGAGTATTTATAGCAGTATTTTTACAGCCCACTCATCTTTGCAGAATTGCTGTAATTTGGCCACACTGGAGGGTTTTTTAGGTCATGCCACAGCATCTCAATTGGATTGATGGGAGTACTTTGACTGGGACACTCCAAAGTCTTCATTTTGTTTTTCTTAAACCATTTGGAGATGGACTTGCTGATGTTGTGGATTATTGGCCTGCAGCAGAACCCACGTGCGCTTCAGTTTGAGGTCATGAACAGATTCCTTGAGGATGTTTTGGTAGACAGCAGAATTCCTGGTTCCATTTACCACAACAAGTCTTCAAGGTCCTGAGGCAGCAAAAACAGCCCCAGACCATCACAGTACCACCACCATGTTTACTGTTGGTGTGATTTTCCTTTTCTGAAATGCTGTGTTACTTTTACACCAGATGTAATGGGATGCACACCTTTCAAAGAGTTCAACTTTTGTCTTGTTAGTCCAGAGTATTTTCCCAGTAAGTCTTCGGGATTGTCAAGATGTTTTCTGGCAAAACTGAGACGAACATTTGAGTTCCCTTTGTTCAGCAGTGGTTTATGTCTTGGAAGTCTGCCTTGCAGGCCATTTTTGCCCAGTCTCTTTCTTATGGTAGAGTCATGAACACTGACCTTCCCTGAAGCAAGTGGGGCCTTTTTTAAATTCTTTGGCTGTTGTTCTGGGGTCTTTTGTGATCTCTTGGATGAGTCGTCACTAAGCTCTTGAGGTAATTTTGGTCCGCCAGCCTCGCCTGGTGAAGTTCACCACTGTTCAATGTTTTCAACATTTGTGAATAATACCTCTCAATGTGGTTCACTGGAGTTCCACAGCTTTAGAAATGGTTCTATAACCTTTTCTAGACTGAGACACTTACTTTGTTTGTCATTTGTTCCTGAATTTCCTTAGAACGCAGCATGTCTGGCTTTTGAGAATCTTTTGGTCTACTCCACTTTGTCAGTTAGGTCCTGTTTACGTCATTTCTTGATTGAGACCAGGTTTGCCATTAATCAGGCCTGGGTGTGGCTAGAGAAATTAAACTCAGCTTTCCAAAGGTGTGATACAACCAGAGATGGGCAATAACGTGAGTAAAGTAAGGGATTACTATTGCGAAAAAGGTAATTAGATTACTGTTGCTTTCCCGTAAGCACGCTACATTACTGCGTTACTAAAACCGTGATTTTTTTTGCAAGAGTGTCTCATGACAATGACATAAGTGAGTGCAACGTTCGTGGTAACAGCTGTGTGCAGATCAAAAATGAAAATCAAAAATGGATAATATAACGAGTGCGTGAGAGAGTATGACCGTGCAGCGTTTAAAGCGTGGAAGTACTGGCCATGTAAGTTTGGATTTTTTCCCCCTTAATAATAAACACCTGTATTTAAAAAACTGCATTCTGTGTTTACTTGTGTTATACTTTTGTTTGATTATCTCAAACATTTAAGTGTGACACAAATACAAAAAAATAGGAAATCAAGAAGGGGACAACACGGTATCTTAGCCACTCTTAGCTTGACACTTAGCATGACTACTGCTGCCCAAGCAGTTAGCTGGCTAAACAGTATTGATTCAGCTTACTTCCATGTCACCCCATAATATTAGCAAATTTATATCTATCTATAAACAGATTAAAAGGGACTGCTATACCACCTTGTGTTACACAATGACAAGCAAGGGAATCTTAACTTTTACGCTACGCAGCCAAATATTAGATTCAACTTTCAAGACTGTTTATTGACATCGCTATTTTATTATTTACAGGCTGTGTGTATGCATATGTAATGTATATACCTGAGGGTTGGAGTTGTGTGGAACTGAACTGTAGAAAAATACACTTTACATGAGTTAGTTACATATAAACAAAATTATAAAATATGCATAAGGAGGTTTTTCCCGAGGGATGTGAAATTGGACAGAAGAGCAGCCACTGCTTGATTGACCACTGTCAGACTAAACCTTTTATGCTGCTGTTGATGGTAACAAAGTCCTCTCTTTTAATATTCTTAATGCACTTCTAACAAACATCTCAGTGCTTTACTTCTGTGTAAAAGGTATGATGTCAGAGTTCCTTGTGAAGAAAGTATTTTGAATTTAGGTTTGAATTTTTTTTTTTTCAAAGTTGAAATTTGACACTATTTTTAGAACAGCTGACAAGTGCACTGGTTCCCCAGCCATCATTGTAAAAAAAAAAAAAACTGTTATATGTAAGAAGCATAGCAAAGGTAGAAAGCTTTCAACTTCTTAGAACTGCTTGGGTTTATGCATAATCTATAATACTCACCTGATCGTGCCTGAAAAGACCTGTGATCGGCCAAAGTCTCCCATTACTGATTAGATTTTATCCACCTAAAAGAAGGTGCAGGAGTCTAGTTCACTCTCAGACCACTTAAATTATAATATGCTAAAAGGTCATTAAATATTTTGTGTGTTTCCTACCCCAGCTTTAGGTCTATAAAGTGATAAAATAACTCATCTAATTTAGTCTGAATGCCAGGAAGAATGCCAGGATAGAATAGACAACTGTGTCCAACTTATCGGTCTGACCTTTCCTGCCAGGATGAGGAGTGCCTTTTAAAAGAAATGGAGAGGCAGGAGCTGATGGAGCAATGTCTTTAATGAGGTATGCTGGGGCTGTTGTCTCACCATTTAATTAGACAATTATGCACCCTCCTACGGAAGAGGGAGCATTCAGGGTCACAGGGGAGGGGTAGGCGATGCCACAATGCCACCCTGTCACATACAAAAGTAAGGAGGCTAAATCACAGGTTAGTCCCTCTGGGGCAAGCACAGACCCTGCTCCCCTTTTGGGAGCCATTATAGGCGCATCCTATTTAAATTCAGTCCAACTGTCTTCGTCAGTATTCATTCTGTTTTTGATTAGGCAGGTAATTACCATTCCACGAAGACACTGTCACCAGCATCAACATTGCTACAGTCGGATGGTATTAAAGGACCTTTCATCAACGTTTTAACTCTACAGCAGTCATTAATGACAAGAAACCTGTATCTTAAAGGACGACCGCTCAGCCATTTCCAAAGAAAGATTTTTGCAAGTAGGATATTTGTAGCTGCTGTGAGCTTTCATTCCACCAGTGAATTATAATTACAGATTCACTACCATCTGGTCTCCATGCTTGTCACTGCCCATTCTTCAGCATTGCCAAAGCAGGCTCCAGTTTTCATCGATGCTGAATTGCTTTAACCTCATGTCTGTTGTCCCAATGGATGTGTCAGTACACCACACGCTCAGGCGCACAAAACCAAAAGTGCATGGTAGGTTTAAGACACACAAGTGAGGTTAAGGTTTAGGTGGCAGAGATCCGCATCTAGAGGCCATAACTCACACAGATGAATGGTTGGAAATTTCTGCTGCTGATGAGACAAAATTCATTTTGGTGATGTATGAAGTGCTTTTTGGAGCGATATTATTTGAACATAAGTCAGCAAAACTGAAAGCAGCACGGGTTCGTTCATTTCTTTGTTCTCTACAGACAAGGTGAGAGCAGAGATCAGGTGATCATCGGTAATGCTCAGCTGCATTACAACAGTGATATACTGAAAGGAGGGGTTTCACATCTTTTGAAATTAAAGCAAAAAGAAAGAAAAACACATTTTTTCAGCTGCTGTGAAGTGCAGGTGAAGTTTAGCCTATAAAAAGCTGGACTTTGTCCACATTTAAAAAATATTCCTACTGGTACGTCTGAATCCCAATTAAAATTGTTTAATTTGAAGAAAAACAAAACTCTTTACATGGAGTTATGTTCTACACCATTTCTTGGCCAAGAGCAGCAACTCCCTGAAGCCTCAATAAGGCTGTTTGAACAAACCTTAGCTTGATATTTTTCCATTTCCAGTCTGTCTGCTAAGCTTACCATTTGCTGGCTGCAGCTTTGTACTCAGCAGACAGATGTGAGTGTGAATCTATTTTCATTCAGGTCTCATATGTGCATGTCTTACTAAAAACTTCTACTCTGAGGACTTCATAGCAGTTTGAAATTAATTATACTGCATGCCACCACTTTGATAACTACAAAGATAGCATTACAGAGATAAAAATCACAGGAAGAGAGTTTAGAGTCATTATGCACATAAGTGCAAAGTCAATGTGGGAATCTGTTGCATCTTCATATACTTTCTTGCATGTGTAGTTTCACAGCTGCAGCTTCCCAGCTGACCATAAATCATCATCAACCTCCAATTGTCTCTGCACATATATTCATAAGCAATTCAGCAAATGAGCAGCATTTCCCAGGAAAGTGGTCACCCTGCAGAGAGCCTGACTGAACGTCATTTCTCACTGCTACGAGTGTAGTTAGAGAATAACAGAGGAAGGAAAAAAACACGCACTCAATCTGCGATGACTGGAAGCTGCTCTTTAAGACAATATATCCATCATTACCACTGGTTCAGCCTCAAGAAGACTGATGTATAATCTCACTGCGGCCTATCCACAAGTGAGCAGCGACTGCCTGCACGGCTTGGCTCTTCTGAGTTAAAACATATGCTACTGTAGGGAATTTGCTCTATGTGCCACAGCATGAGCCAACTCGCACTGTAGACACATATTTAGATAGAAACAGTGCTGTTGATGTCAGCTAAAGTATTATTGGTGGCAAAATATACGAGACTGCAAATCAGTGCACCCACACACCAGCCTTCCATTTCCATTACTACAACAGCAAACAGTGATCAATAATAATCAAATCAGGAAAATGCTTTAACTGTAAAAGGTGGTGTTTAATTTTGAAGGTGGTTTTTCCCAATTGTTCCTTTTGCACTTTAGAGAACTTCTTGTAGAAGAATAAATATTTTGTCTAGAGGCAGTAATATTATTTTATGCTTAACCTTCTAACCTAAATGTTTGCTAAAAATTTTAACTCATGGTGTAATTAACACAATTCTAAAAGGCAGACTTCAACCATATAGGTGAAACCTCAGCTGAAAGAATAATACAATCAATTGGTTCCGGGCAGGCAGGCGGATGGATGGATGGATGGATAGATAGATAGATAGATAGATAGATAGATAGATAGATAGATAGATAGATAGATAGATAGATAGATAGATAGATAGATAGATAGATAGATAGATAGATAGATAGATAGATAGATAGATAGATAGATAGATAGATAGATAGATAGATAGATAGATAGATAGATAGATAGATAGATAGATAGATAGATAGATAGATAGGTCGATCGATCCCAGGTAGTTGCACAATATGGTGCTTTATAAGGGTTAGTCGGTTTCCCTGATTTCTAATTGAGATTTAAAACATGTGAGGAGAGTAGCAGGTGACCACCCTTCAGTGAATATTTCATTGAAGATAAAAAAAACATAAAATCTTTTTTTATAGTTAACAGTGTTAGCTGACATATACCATTACCTTTAATTAAACATTGAAATAAATGTATTTTATTCTGATGTTACTGATTTTTGGGGCTTCTCTGTATTATTGTAGGTTCTTTACAGAACAATATAAAGACCTGTGAGGCAACTGAGGCAATGTTTGTTGTGAAAATATCTTAAATTCACTTCACTGCAAATAACACCAATTTCTGATGCAAATCCCCAGATGGGAAAATGAAACTCAGGGGAAGCAACCAGGTGTGAGGGTTGTAAACAGGTACAATAGACACTAGGGGGGGTGAAGAGAAAAAAATTCCAATCAACACCAAACCACTCTTCCATGACAGCATCCCCTGGGAGTTGGTCACTATTAAGCTCCCAAAGGACAGAAACTGACTGTAGACATGAAAACCTCCTATTAGGTGTTGTTTTTATGGCACGTTTTTGTTATATGTCTTTTCACTTGTATTATTATTGTATTATTTATGTTCAAGTGAATTACTTTGCTGCATTTTTGTCATTATTTTCTAACATGAATTTAAAATTGGAACAGTAAAGTGAAGTGGAAGTTCAGAAGGTGAAACATCATTTCCCATTAGGTTTGGCTGTGTTATAAAAGGCTCTTCTGGTGACAGATTTGCAATAATTCAAACAACATTCAGCTAGAGTGTGATAACACATTATGGCAACGTCTTCCACAGTTTTTACATGTTCACCATGGGGTGCATACGTGTTCCAGGACAGACTGCACCAAATGACATAGTTATTTGTCATCCATAAAATAACAGAATGCACTAGCTTCACATTTCAACCTGTTATCGACAGGTGTGAACCTTGGCATTTGACTAGAATTTTAAATAGAGTTATGTGGGTGTTGATCATCACCCAGTGTAAAGTTTAACATGCCAAGAGCTTTGTGGGGGATAGAAAATATTCATTTTTTTGGATGAGCTTTAAAGGAGCTATTTCTTCTTTAAAAAAAAGAAGAAGAACGAGAAGAAGAGTGCAGGGCCATTTAATATGCGCACCCACTCTGTAAACACAGTTCAAGAGTTTCCTCTATAAACACCCAGTTCTATGTCAGTTAAAACAGGGGGGGTTACAACAGAGCCAAGTTTTTTCCCAGGTTGGCATTGGTGTCAGTTCAATATTTAGAATCACATATATTTAAACTAGTTTCCTCTGATGTACAATGCGAAGATTCATGTCCCACAGGCTTTGTGTTGGATATTTCCTGTAATTTTATCATTTGCTATGTTATTCAGAGCATTTATATGAGATACACACGTACCATTCACCTGCAGTTCATTCTGCTGCAGGATAAAACTAAATATTATGGATCCCAATGTGCTCGAATTAATCATGAATAAAAGCAGGAGTTCACTGGATGGCTTTGCAGAAATTAATAATCAATATTCAAGCCAAACCTTTTGTTGCGAGCAAAATGTGGCACTCATGAATATCAATAAAAGGCAGACATGATAAAAACACTAATTTGTTTATCTCTCAGTGGTGCACTGCAATAAAAAGGCCTTTCATAATAATTCATGAGGGGTTCTGTCTAATCCATTTTGAGCAAAATACCATATGCCTATGTGTGCACACATTTGGAGGGCAGGAAGGCCTGCGTTTCTGTGTCAGACTCGATGGATTTGAGTCAATTTCTTCTCTGCTCACGGCTCAAGGTCACGGTTCTCTGTGACTCTGCACGGCCTCGCGATTCTTGCTGCACGCTGTGTTCTCACTGAAGGCCGTGCTGTCTCAGCTTTCTGTCCCACAATCTGCAAATGCTGCCCTTGCTCTCCTGACCTCCCAGAGCTCAACCTGTCAACCCACACACCCTCATAACCCGTGCACCGTGGAGGGAGCTGAGATGGAGAAGATAAAAAAAAAAAAATGGAAGAAAAGCAGAGAAAGATTCCGAAAAAAGAGACAGAGGCAGGGAATGGGCTGTGGAGCAAAAGACAGAAAACAATTTGGAGCGGTAAGAATAGAAAAAGCCAAAGTGCTCAAGATCAAAAGGCCTCTTCCTCTAATTTGCACCATATTCATCACCTCAGAGGGCAGACACTCTCATATCGCTTTCCATTCACTTCCTCACCCTTGGCTGCAGGTCAGAGAAAAAGGCAATTTCCCCCCAGCCTGTGTACAAGCTTCTCCATTCCTCATGGATAAACTCGACTTTTGAAATGCGTAATAGTGAGGGCATTCATCACCAAGCCAGGTCTCCCTCGTCCTCCACCTCCTCCTCCTCCTTCTCCTCTGCAGGAAAAGCTGGAAGAAGCAGACATGTCTGATTAATAACTTTCTCCTTGTGCAGTTAAAGACTGCTCGGCAGGGCCGCTGTCAGTCAAGAGGGGCAGTGTTGGGCATACTGCCCACCTAATTCGCTTACTGAGCACTGGGCAGCATGCCCGCCTACTGAAGACGCAGAGCAGGCTGTCCCAGGCTGTCAGACTTTTATCTGGAAGATCCACCATGCTGGGCCTGCCAATGAAGACACCAGGAGTCTGTTGCAAATCCACTCTGAACACTCCCACACATCTTCAGCTGGGAAAGAGAAGAAATTAGGGCAAATAAAAGTCAACAGAGCCAGGCAATACAGGCCTGGGTTTTCAAACCAGATGTCTGTGCATAAGGACACAGTAACATTTATGAAGGAAAATTGCCAAAAAGTGAGCGCTATTTCACTTTATTTTCCTGTTAATAAAAGAAAATATGTTGTTAAAATTACTCAGTAGGATTCCTGTCAAAGTGGCAAAAAAAGCAAAACATAGACATGTATGTGTGAACATGCATGCAGCCATTCTTCTCCCCTATTGCATCAAATTTCCATCTCTTGCTCACATGCCGTACTCCTCCCTTAAACATCACTTCCACTTCAGAGAGGCAGAAGAGTGAGAGAGAGCTGGAAGTAGATGGATGATGATTATTCAGACGCACTCTCTTCTCTTTCACCTCTCACCATTGATCCCATCCCATCAGAGAGGCTATAAATATTAATAAGTAGGCTTTGTTTTAGCAACCTGTGTGAAGATCAGAGCACAGAACAATGGAAGTATCTGGACATGTTTTTTTCGTTTTTTTCAGACAGGCAGTCAACCTGCAGAGAGTCCATGGGGGAGGGGAGCCTGAGGGGAGCCCAGCCCAGCGCCTCAGGCTCAGTGTGTTCATGTCAAGGTCGGCTCAAGGGGAGCTGATAATGTGGAAGACCGGAATCCTCTTTAAAATTAGCCTTTACACAGGCTGATCCAAACATGCCAACAAAACACGTGTAATAGATACAAAACATTTATGGACAGTAGTTTTGTCAGATTTGTAAGTATTTTTCAGAAAACTACAAAAGCATTTCTAACACTGACAAAGAGGTTTTATTTTTTCCTGCACAGGAGAAAAGCCAAAGACAGAAAGACAGAAAAATTACCTGCTTTGGATTTAGACTCTTTTTTTTCTGTTTAACATTTTATTATTTGTTTTGGGGGGTTTTTTTTTGGGGGGGGGGGGGGGGGGGGGGGGTTGGCTTCTTGTTTTTGTAATCAAATACAAAATATATTTGGGTTTATCAAAGGTTCAGAAAACAGAAACATTTCCAGAATTTCTTTAAAAAGATAACACAACTTGTAGCATTTGCAGCAATCTTTAGTTTAATCTTCAGTATGTAAAAGTCCCCCGACTCCCACCCACTAAACCAGCGGCCCCCAAGCCCCGGGCCACGGACCGGTACTGGTCCGTGAGTTGTTTGGTACCAGGCCGTGAGAGTTGAGGCTGGGATGTGAAATCTATAGTTTTCAGGTTTTTTATCGTTAACTCGGTTTCCCTGGGTCTTTTCCCGTGTTGTAGTTGTGTGTCTTATTTTGAAAGAAATATTTATGTGTTACCATAGCGACCAGAGAGCATTAAGGCTTCAGAGAGGAGGATGTTGCTCTCATCGTTGTTGGACAAAGTCACTGTAACCTCACCCAGTTTTTTTTTACTCTGCATTTTGACGCGTCAGCACAAGCATCAGCATCGAGATCCTGACTTTGAATCCATCGGACAGCTGGTAGGGCCTTTCTGTGAGGAGTTTGCATGTTCTCCCCATGCGTACGCAGCTCCTCTCTGGGTGCTCTGGTTTGCTAAGTTAACTGGTTATTCTAAATTGGCCATAGGTGTAAATGTGAGTGTGAAATGTTGTCTGTCTCTCTGTGTTGGCCCTGCAATACACTGGCCACCTGTCCAGGGTATACACTGCAGAGGTGGGACCAAGTCATTGTTTTGCAAGTCTCAAGTAAGTCTCAAGTCTTTATCCTCAAGTCTCAAGTCAAGTCTCAAGTAATGTCAGGCAAGTCAGAGTCGAGTCTCAAGTCACTGGTGTAAAAGTCCGAGTCAAGTCACAAGTCTGAAACTTTGAATTTCAAGTCCTTTCGAGTCTTTAAAAAAACGAAAAAAAGCATGTTGCAGTTATGCTAAATGTAAATATTAGACCATCTAATTTTTAAATCTGTGTTTTTCTCAACACATGACAAAATAGTGAACTTAGAAAATATACACAAATTGTGAAATTGCACCTCTTTAAAATGCAGCTCAATTAAACCTAGCTCCTAGAATAATTTTCACCGACAGTTCTGAGATAAGCTGCATGTTATTCTTGGATGCGCTTGTAGGACCGGCTTTAAAATCGCATGACAAAAATATCATACATATTAAAAAAAACTGCATCACCAACGTAGCCTGGAAAACATTTGCTAGTTAGATGAAGTCAGCTATCTCATCTTAGCATATTTATATGCATATTTATAATCATACGGTTCTTGGAGTGAGTGCACACACTCGTGAAGTTTAGTAACTTCAGGTCACTGCAACAAGCCCAGGTACAGTTTACCGACGGATGGGTGCAGGACCTTGAAATGCACCGTGTAGAACGAAAGACCATCGTACGTATCATAAGTTTACCAGTCTCACAAATCGTCGTCATAAATACACATTCCTTAACCGTTTATTAATAGGACCTTTGAGCTCAACGGTAATTAATTAGTAGTGGAAATAATTTCTGGTAGCATCACAGAAATGTAGCAGTGACAATAATACTGTATGCTGTAATCGTACTGGACAATTAGTGATACAAAAAACCTGTTTTATCCTGTGAATAAAAGTATATGTTTTTGTCAATGTACCATAATAACAGAGGCGAAACGCAATATTGTGTCAGGACAATTCACTATTTATGCGCAATAAATAAAGGAGCATAGCGCGACAATTTCTGTTCAGCGCCAGACTTGCTTGTAACCTATATCACCAATTATGTTATGAAAATGACGTATTAACTACAACAGCAGACTGACCTTTGTGTAAATGCTTGGAGCAGACTAACCTGTGAGCTGGAGGGTTCTGGGACGTTATATTTGATCTTTGAATGGCTGCGATCCAGGCCATCCGTCGTGTCTTTGTTACTTCGGAAACATGGCTCGAACAATTTCTCTTCAACGACGTAATCCGATAACAACCGATCTCTTTACCCGTCGGCTTCCCGTGGCTGTCATGCGACCGGCTATTGCAGTTAATAATACAACAGCTTCTTGACATTTTTGTGTTTCTTTTTATCGCTGTGTGACTGATTTTAATTGAAAGCCTGTGTGCGCTAGTACCTCTTGCCACGAGTTCCCAGAATCCTTTGCGGTTCTACCCGTGAATGACGTCACATTTTCAATCTCTATATAATATGCATGTTAAATTTTATATTTGGGGTAAAATATCAAGTCTTTTCAAGTAAACCGGTTCAAGTCCAATTCAAGTCCCAAGTCATTGGTGTAAAAGTCCAAGTCAAGTCACAAGTCTTAGAACATTTTTTCAAGTCAAGTCTAAAGTCATAAAATTAATGACTCGAGTCTGACTCGAGTCCAAGTCATGTGACTCGAGTCCACACCTCTGATACACTGCCTCTTTCCCTATGACAGCTAGGACCCTGAATTGGATAAGTGCAAAAAAATCAATGGCTGGATGAATGTTAGCATTTTAAGCCAGAAGTTACCTTATATGGATAAAAAGGTAGAGTGCTATGGATACAACATGCAGACCCGTATATTGGCTAATTAATGCCAAATCACATTTTAATGAAGCAATATGATTTGTTTCAGCACAAACTCCTATACCACACAGCAGGCTATAATATTAGTCATGCACCCCATTAAGCAGTGGATGATCAGTGTTGGGGAGTAACGGAATACATGTACCGCCGTTACGTATTTAAAACACAAAATATGAGTAACTGTTTTCCGTTACAGTTACCGTTTAAAAGGGTGGTATTCAGAATACAGTTACTTTGCTAAAATAAAGCGATTACACGGCGGTCTTTTCTAGTTTCATATGTTAGGCTATGCCCTCTCTATTTTTGGTAATTCCACGCCGGTGGAAACCCAAACAAAACACGCATTAAGAGGCTCAAATGCCCGCGTCTCAATCTCGTGTCTCATAATGACGTGAAGAAATATTTTTTTAAATGATTTAATATGAAGGCAATAGAAGAGTGTTACAGGCATTGCTCTAAAAAATGTAGCCTCACAGGCAGCGTAGTCCGTGCTGCAGGGAGAATGCACTGCCATACCCGTTATGTGTCTGTGAGCGAGGGAGGGAGAAAAAGGAGAGTGGAAAAGTACGACTTGTCATCGAGCAGAAACAGGAGCTGGAAGCATGTAAATATAATAATAACCACTGCAGCCAAGAAGAGTGCCTGACGAGCCCAGTTGTAAGTAAGCTATTAAGACTCGACTGTACGCTGTGTTCGTGTTTTCCTCCGAAACAATAAATTCCACTGGAGCAGCCTTTAAATGCCTCTCTCTGTCTCTCGCTAGCAAAGTTCACCCAGACAACAAAGTAAAACTAGTTTTCGGCTACGAGCCCGTATTAGCCAGAGGTCCCTTTACTATGGTTCGGAGCCGCAGACCTGTTTTATATATGTGGAATAGTTTTCTATATGAGATGACTGCAAAAAGTGCAGCCTTATAATGTCCACCCTACTGTTACTCATTTTATATTAAGATTTAAAAATCTAGTTGCTATTGGTATGGCGAGTAGCCTTCAGTAATAGTAATAAATCACACAGCAATAGGACATTCATGTAGTTGTAAAAAAGCATGATCATATATTAAGTAATCCAAAGTATTCAGAATACGTTGCTCTCATTGAGTAACGTAACGGAATACGTTACAGAATACATTTTGGGGCATGTATTCTGTAATCTGTAGTGGAATACATTTTAAAAGTGACCTTCCCAACACTGTGGATGAGGTCTATCAGACTCCAGCTCCTTATGTACGGACACCTGTCAGTTACCCTCACTCAATTATCCAGGCGGATGATCTATAAAAAAATTGTACATTCATAAAGGCAAAAGCCAGGACTCACTCACTGAAAACCTAAGAAAAAGGAAAGGCATCGGAAAAGTTGTAGATTGCCATGGAAACCCGATCTAATTTCAGATAAACTAATTAATGTCCAATTTTTTTTAAAAATGTCAATTAAATTAAGGACATCCACTCAAAGATATAAATTAAAGATTTATATACATTACATCTAACTTGATGTACTGCATTGCATTGTGAGATATTTATGAAGCTATAGTGTTGAGTCCTTACATAATCTTGTATTTTCTCAGACATTTTTAACACTTTTCTTTTGTGGTTTTAAAAAAAATACACTGAATGATGCCTTGCAGTGCTGGAAGGCAGATTTTATTCCTGTTTACCAGTGTCAGACTGCTTGTGCTGTTTAACAGCTACTAAAAGAGTTTAGCAGCATTGTCACTTCACTGATTCATTTATTTATCTGGAACATTTAACTCAGTGGGTGTTTTTTATTATGTGATTTCTGCATTCATATGAGTCCATTTTATTTTCCTTCCTAATAGCGACCCAGATAAACACCACTAATAATAATAAAAATATGTCAACAAATATATTTCATTGTGAATAAATCAGAAGTGAAACATTATTTCTAGCTGTAAGTGAAAAGATACGATTTTATTTGGAATGGGTGAAGTGACCCTTTAAACCAATTAAAGAGAAAACATAAAGAGGTTAAATATAAGCCTAGTTGGGTCTGACGCTCCCTCCTCCATGGCATCATTTAGTGTCTTAAAACAGTATGTGTTTGTGTTTTATGTGACCTCCATTTTCTCATCCTGACCTCGCTAAGCTTGCAAGCGAGTGAGGTCAGGGTGCCCCTCCACTTGGTTAAACGTTTTAATGTTGTACCTGACATCTTTGTGTTTACAAACTAGAGTCATCCCTCTCACGGGGAAGACAGTGATGGAGGACCTAGGGTTAGGGAAAAAAATCCTAAAAATGAAGCCGAGACAGTGGCTTTACCCAGAACAAAGAGAGGGGGAGAAAGGAGGAGGCAGACTAGATCCCTCTGGTTAATGGGAGCGCATGATTTACAGCAGATGTTGGCCAACTCCTGTTCAATCTAGAAACAATACGTGTGACATGGGGTTCATTTCTAGATGGGAAACGAATCGATGACACAGAATGGCGTGGACTTTATGACAACCTGGGTTGGCCAGGCTGTGGGGGTGTGACAGATGCAAGTCATCCAAAACGATTCACAGCACGCATGTGACACCTGGAAGAAAAGTGAAGCAGAAGGCTGCGTTCGATACAGCCGCAATCTGTCTCTCATGGATTACCATTAGACTGAAGTATAGGAATTCACAACCTGGAATTCCCGTTTTTTGTTTGTTTTTTCTTCTTTAACCACACTAAAAAATGGAAAGATTTCCTGGAAAAATTAAATATAATCCACTGAGTGTTTAAAAAAATGCATAGGGTCATTTAGAATAGGAGTGTCCAGTTAACACGAAAACATAACCAGACAGCAATGCCAAAAATCAAACATCATATTTTGCGTTTGCTAACATAATTTGAGATACACAGAAGAATAAAAGAAATCAGGAGGGGAAACAGCACTTTATATCAACACATGTATACAGTTTTGGTTTACGTTGCACAAGCTCAAATACGATATACCATTCATAGCCAATGACTGTAGGTGTGGTGAATGGCCATGGATAATTAATGGATCTTGATCATCCTGCACCACTTTTTGGATAAGCAGCTGAAAAGTTCTTTAACAAATTGTTTAGTTTTGCTTCCATAAGCACAGACATAGAGAGTCTTTTCCACTTCATATCATAATTGCTGTATTAATTTTAGATTCCTCATTGATTTATTGAATTACTTGTTCATGTTTATGACTGCTGTAACACAGGGATTTCCCAGCAGTCGGAATCATCCAAATCAGAATACTTTAATAATCCCTGAGGAAATTATGTATGTATGAATACTTCTGCTGCTGCTGATTTCTTGCTGTTTTTTATGCTTCCAGCTGATGACAGGCATGACTAGAGGTATTGTGTGTTCAGGACATAACTTGGCACAAATGTTCACTTTGGCCCAAGAATAAGCTGAATGAATGAAATAAATATGACAAAAGATTAGATTTTAGGAATAAAGGTGCAAATTAGAAAAGGTTCACATTATTATTATTATTATTATTTGATACAACAGAATAACTATATAGCTTTGACATTAAACCATCAGATCCTCTGTGACTTGAATGTGAAGTAAAACTCAAGGCGAGTTAATCTCTTTAAATGGGGTTGTGTGTTTTTGTGCAGCAGTGTCTTCTGGGGAGTTTTATTCTGTGTTTCAAAGCTGCTTATCAGTTGCAACAGCTGACGAAAGATTGCATTAGTCCTAATTCTCAGCCTTTTCTTAGGTGGAATCAATTTCAATTCGAAGGCTCCCCAGTAAATGCTGCTTTAAAACCTTCTTCTTCTTTTTAAAGTCTATTCACCGGTTGCTATAGGGAACCCAATGAAGGTCAAAAATCTGATTTTGTAGGGATCAAAAAAGTCTAAACCATCACTGGAATAAATTCATAATTGTAGAGACCCTTCTTTTACTTATGCAAGCTTTTAAATCACAAAGAGAGTGGTTGACCTGAAAGTTAGAAAAGGGAAAAGAAAAAGGAGTCCTATGGTTTGATGAATTCAGCCTCTTATATTGAACAAAGTTTGTTTTAATGTATTAAATCATCGGTATGCCTCATATAATGAAAGACGATGAATTCACATCTTAGAAATCAAATGCACTGCTGTGATTTTATACTATATTAAAAAAAACAAAAAACAAAGATGTGCAACACAATAGCAGAAGGAGGAAATAATCAAGGCTCATTAGAGCCTGCGATGTTTTAAGAGAGGAGGAAACTGAAGGCTTAAATCAAAAGATGAAATTAAAAACAGTGGGGCGTTCTGTTGACGGTGAACCTGCCCAATTGCTTGAGAAGTTTTGTGGCATGTACCCTGCAGGGCAGCGACATCTTGGCAACAAAAGTTTGATTTTAGAGGAGCACAGGTCTCGGGGAATCACCAGCCAGCAGACAAAGAAAGAAATCAGGAGCGCCATGTTGTCGTCTATTGTTCAAGTGACAACAGGAGCCCAGGCCAAAAGGAGACTGGCTATGCAGCGGGGTATCTTGACCGGTCTGACAGTATGAGCGTTATTCCTCTGCTATCTCTTAATGCCTTATTGAGAGAACCAGCAAGGTGTTTGCATGCATTTCATTTGTTGCGAGTCGCTTGAGAGTCTCCAGTCTGACCTGCGAGCAGGTTTCTCTGCAGCCAGCTTTGCGATGTTGTCGCCTGCCTGCGACAGTGCAGAGCCAAACGTTGGCTGTGTCACGCTCCGATAGCTCAATTTAAATGGAAATTGGATGAACTGCTTGGAAGTGATCCAGCCATCCAGAACAATTAACCCATATTACCGGCAGGCCTTGAAGGAGTAATTTGACTTTGAATGAGAATGGTGAGGATGGCCTGTGGTTTTTAACACAACTGCAAACAAAATAGCCCACAGAAAAGATGACGTTGTCAGATTTTGGTAACGAAACCAGTGTTTATGTCAAACATTGGGCATTTAAAGTGACGCCGCAATACATTGTTCAAGCTTCATTTTCACTCCTCACTCCTGAGAGTTCACATCCTTAGCTGCTGAAGCCACTAAGACTGTGTTGTATTAAAGCTGCAATTAAATATTATTCAGCACTAGAAGCTCACCAGCTAACAGAGCTCTCAATGACTAGAATAGAATAGAATAGAATAGAATAGAGTCAAATGGTGGACACCAGAGGTGAAGGGAGCCACCAGGCTGAAGAAGGAGTCCTATCGGGCTTGGTTAGCCTGTGGGACTCCGGAGGCAGCCGACAGGTATCGACAGGCCAAGCGGAATGCGGCTCGGGCAGTGGCTGAAGCAAAAACTCGGGTGTGGGAGGAGTTCGGAGAGGCCATGGAAAAAGACTTTCGGACTGTCTCGAAGAGATTCTGGCAAACCGTCAGACGTCTCAGGAGGGGAAAGCGGTGCTCTACCTGCACTGTGTATAGTGCTGGCGGAGCGCTGCTGACGTCGACTGAGAAAATTGTCAGGCGGTGGAAGGAATACTTCGAGGACCTCCTTAATCCCACTGACACGTCTGCCGAGGAGGAAGCAGAGTCTGGAGATGAGGGGAATGGCCCGCCAATTTCCGGGGGCGAGGTCACTGAGGCAGTTAAACAACTCCTTGGTGGCAGAGCCCCTGGTGTTGATGAGGTCCGCCCCGAGTTCCTGAAGGCTCTGGACGTTGTAGGGCTGTCCTGGTTGACACGCCTCTGCAATGTTGCGTGGAGATCAGGGGCAGTACCTGTGGACTGGCAGACCGGGGTGGTGGTCCCCATCTTTAAGAAAGGGGACCGGAGGGTGTGTTCCAACTACAGGGGGATCACACTCCTCAGCCTCCCTGGGAAAGTCTATGCCAGGGTGCTGGAAAGGAGAGTTCGTCCGTTAGTCGAACCTCGGATACAGGAGGAACAATGCGGTTTTCGTCCTGGTCGCGGAACACTGGACCAGCTCTTTATCCTCTCCAGGATACTTGAGGGTGCATGGGAGTTTGCCCAACCAGTCTACATGTGTTTTGTGGACTTGGAGAAGGCATTCGACCGTGTCCCTCGGGGTGTCCTGTGGGAGGTGTTGCGGGAATATGGGGTGTCTGGCCCATTGCTACGGGCCATTCGATCCCTATACAACCGTTGCAAGAGCTTGGTTCGCATTGCCGGCAATAAGTCGGACTCGTTCCTGGTGGGTGATGGGCTCCGCCAGGGCTGCCCTTTGTCTCCGGTTCTGTTCATAATTTTTATGGACAGGATTTCTAGGCGCAGCCAAGTGGCGGAGGGCTTTCGCTTTGGTGGCCTCAGAATCTCATCTCTGATTTTTGCAGATGATGTGGTTCTGTTGGCTTCATCGGGTGAGGGCCTCCAGCTCGCACTGGAACGGTTCGCAGCCGAGTGTGAAGCAGCGGGAATGAGGATCAGCACCTCCAAATCTGAGGCCATGGTTCTCAGCCGGAAAAGGGTGGAGTGCCCACTCCGGGTCGGGGATGAGTTCCTGCCCCAAGTGGAGGAGTTCAAGTATCTCGGGGTCTTGTTCGCGAGTGATGGGAGAAGGGAGCCGGAGATTGACAGACGGATTGGGGCTGCAGCTGCAGTAATGCGGACGCTGCACTGGTCCGTCGTGGTGAAGAGGGAGCTGAGTGTAAAAGCGAAGCTCTCAATTTACCGGTCGATCTACGTCCCTACCCTCACCTATGGCCACGAGCTGTGGGTAGTGACCGAAAGAACGAGATCGCGGATACAAGCGGCAGAAATGAGCTTCCTCCGAAGGGTGGCTGGCCTCTCCCTTAGAGATAGGGTGAGAAGTTCGGCCATCCGGGAGGGGCTCAGAGTAGAGCAGCTGCTGCTCCACATCGAAAGGAGCCAGCTGAGGTGGTTCGGGCATCTGACAAGGATGCCCCCTGGGCGCCTCCTGGGTGAGGTGTTCCAGGCATGTCCCACCGGGAGGAGGCCCCGGGGCAGACCCAGGACACGCTGGAGAGATTATATCTCTCGGCTGGCCTGGGAACGCCTTGGTATTCCCCCGGATAAGCTGGAGGAGGTGGCTGGGGAGAGGGAGGTCTGGGCCTCTTTGCTTAGGCTGCTGCCCCCGCGACCCGGCCCCGGACAAAGCGGATGAAGATGGATAGATAGAATAGAATAGAATAGAATAGAATTCAACTTTATTGCCATTGCACATACACAGGTACAGGGCAACGAAATCCAGTTTGCATCTATCCAGAAGTGCTTTAGTGATATAGATATATTACAATATATATTAACAATAATATAGATATGTAAGTATATTACAGAAATGGGTCTATTATGGTATGTTATAATGTACACGGTATGAAGTATGTTGTGAATATTCTATAACTATAAGTATGTACAGGCTGTAGTGAGTACAGACCTTCTCTATACTAGATGTATTAGTTGATCTCCTCTATATACTAAAAAATGTAAGTAGCTGGACACTATAGCCTTTAGAAAAAGATGGATGCTTTTAATTGAGAGTATTTTGTTCTATGATGAAATAAAAATTGAGTGTTATTAAATTATTGTTGGCCCTTTCAAAGAATCAACTAAGATTTATATAGCTTGCTACAGTATGTGTAAGAATTACATGCGCATCTACCTTTAAAAAGTCAAGCAATCAGAAAATCAGTAAATATATTTAAAGAAGGAACATCCAATCAGTACTTTTAGATGCATAGATTAAGAGAGAAGGTTAATACATGGAGGCTAGAGACCGTAATACTACCTCGTCTAGGTGAGAGACTTTAGCAATTGCAGAAGTGTCACCCTTACTTTATTGGGGTGGCAACAGATAACTAAGAGGTTGCCATCTTACAACCCGGCCAAATAAAACTCAAACTGTCTGTGAGACGAGATACCACTAGGAGCGAGCAAGAAAAGATGATTTTTATGGTCTGAGTGGACCCGACCTTTCAACTCTACTAGGAGGAGAAAATAGAGTTGCTCTTAGAAGAAGAAAAAATCTTTCTGCACAAATAATGCTGTACATAAAAACTAAAGCACATCTCCTGCTTTATCCCTTTTATATCCTCATCTTGCCACACGTGGAAAGAAAACATTCATTTTCAATCTGCTAAATTTGGGCCTGCATGACCTTTTCCTTTTTCATTACATTGCATATTTATAAAGCGTGGTCAGGTTGCTTCCAGATTACAAAAAAAAACAAAACAAAAAAAACATTGTAATGTGAGCACGACCATCTGCAGACTGGAAACTAATGTAACATTAGCAACATGTCATTTGTGTAGTCTGACTTTCAGACCATTTGGCATTGAATGGATAATAGCTGTCACGCTAACGCTGTAATTAAAACCAGTGTGGTGAAATTCTCTGATTTAAGAGTAAACGCACAGCCACAGTAAACAGAAGACTTGGCTGGGGGAATAATTATCACACAAAGCACATCTCTGTTTTATAGACAAGTATTTAAAAGTAGAGAGTTACTATGCCCCCCAGTGGTGCTCACTAAAAGAAGTTGGGGCGGGAAGCAAAGGGAGGAGAAAGAATGGTTAAAGCAGCTGAAATCATGGTACTTTGTATGCAGGGGACTGAAGCGTGCTGGACTTTTGAGTCAGTCAGGTAATGGGTGAAATTGTGTCTGCTGCACAGCTTATAAATCGCAGTGCTGGCAGTATTTATCTATGTCTCAGACAATCCTGCTGGGAGATGGGAACGGTGAAATGAGAATCAACAGCCTACTTCTCCTCCCCTCAGCTCCCATCAGGTCATTTCACCCCCACAACCCTCTTCTTGAAAGCAACGTGTGAAGAGAAACTGATAAATATAAAGCAAGCTGGGAGCCGCCTGCATCTGCCCTCTGCCTTTTCGCCACAATTCTTCAGGTCATTTTAATGTATTTTGTCCACTTCTGCAGGGAACCTGACAAAACCGCCTCGCTTACCTAAAATTCCTTGTAAAGTATTAGCTATGATGAAGTATTTATCCCTGTCTACCACTGCCATCATGTCTGGCCTAATGTTGCATTTTCCCTCAAACTTTGCATATTTCATCTCCCAAATCAGAGGGTTTTGCACTTAGACGATACCCACTCTGCTTTGTAATAAAACACGCATCTGGGCTATTTCTAGCTTCCCATCCAAAACAATTGCCCTTTGGCTTTGTCTCTAATAGTCACACACAGTTAGAGAAAGATGCAATGAAAGGGACAGACGTGGGCATGAGAAAAAGGGTGGAGGCAGAGGAGAGGACAGGAACACGGGGAGGCAACAATAACACGCAATTTCAGGCCTTGTTGTAATTCCTCTCTCATCTCGGTCCCAAGTGACGAGCAGTGAAGCCGCCCAGGATTCCAATCATTCCTGTTGTCAGATTGGTACCCCAAGTGAGACTGAGTTGATTGCTTGAACAAATTTGCAAACTAACAATGCAATTTGATGTCTTTGGAGGGTTTTAGGCATCAGATTTGTGGCATCAGTGGAGAGAGTCGCGGGAGACCACGCTGGAAAGTTGTTGCCTTCTCAGAGAAAATTGTCGGCAACTAAATTTATCTCACTGTTCATGATTACACCCATAAGGCACCGAGCTGTTTGATATCTGTGTTTGTGTGGTCTGTGTGGGTTTTTATGGTGCTAAAGGAAGTCTTTTGAGAAATATCCACATTTGCTTTATTAAGACAGGAAGACCGGATGAATACGATGCTTTAACTCTCTTCTTTTGTACAGTGAACACAAAGCTGAGCGGAGTCAGCAGCAGCAGCAGCAAGCTTGGCTGTATCAAAGGGGAGCAAAACTCACCTGCCTGCACCTTTAATGTTTCATTTATACTTGTGTGTTAAAACTTGACTGTGGCAGTTATGTGTTCAGCTTCTGTGCACCTCCTCACAAATGTAATACTTGTGTGAAGGCTGAAAAATGTTTCTTATCTTCTCTTTAATACAAAACTTGAAAAGCCATTTGCACTGCAAACTTTCTGCAGAGTGCAACCCCTGCAGTGAATGGAAGAACGGAAATGTGCCAGCTGCAAGTTTTGTATTCGGTAAAGCGATAAGGGAGGCCATCCAATTGGATCTTTATAGTACGCATGAGATCGGTTCAAAAACTAAAGAGATGACATTTCAACATAATGTTTGCTTTTGTAATTTAGTGTTTTATGTATCAAAGCACGTATTATTTGGTGAGATTTATGGGGTGGAAGCTTTGGTTTGTGAGTCGTTTTGGCCTCTTTTAGCCCTCTCAGTTCTTGGAAACCAGATGTCAAGAGCAAAGGCTAGTATGTCATGCTTTATCATCTATTTAACTCTAAATGAAGCCATTATTTAGCAAATTAATATCATGCTGTTAACTAAGACTCGGGACTAGCTATTGAGACCACAAACACATAAGGAAATTAGTTATTGAGGGCATAAATCAAGTGAACAGCAGAGTAATTTTTTCATAGACATCTGGACTCTGGACCTCTTTTATTCCAGAGAAGTTGCCCCCTGCTGGTCAGTAGAGAAAATGCAGGTTTAACACACTTCCACAATGGCTGTGTGATCATAGGCATTTTTCAAAAATTAAAAAAAGGACCACACTAGTTCCTCCCGCTCATTTCGGGTCCTTATCCTAAGCTCAACCAATCAGCTTCTCACTGTAGCTTCAAACAGTATTTATGAGAAATCTGATATAAGATCAATATTGATTTTCTCATTTAATTCTTATTAAGGAAGCAAATAATCGGGAAATGAGGAAGCATTCAAACCATTGTGTCCTCTAACACATCAGGGATGTTTCATCCTTATGTATAATGAGACATGTCATTTTCCACTATCTTCGATCAATGGACGTCACAGCCTGAGGAACCCCAATCATAGACAATATGAATATGAATTGGTTGCTGTTACAGATCATTACAGATTCCACCGACATGTTAGTGCACCAAATATAAAGACCGTTCATTTCCAGTGTGACACTCACCATTCTTCATGGCAATTACTCTTTTATGAAGTTTGACATATTTTAATAGATATGACAGATCGGTGGACCAAGGTGTGCCAGAAAAGTATATTTGTCTTGGAATGAAATGATTTGTCAGTGAGATCTTGGTGAAAGATTTAAAGGCAATTTCATGTATGTAGTCCTATGCAAATGAAGAAACCGATGGAAAGATCAGCCAAATATTTGCTTATGAAAAATCGCATGACAGATATAAAACTAAATAAAGATCTGTATGTCAAAAAGAAATGGGGTTGCTAAACTATATAACTTCAACTGTTTAGATCTCAAGAGTGTAATAAACTCACATTCCAGTATTTCCAGCATCAAAAAGTTCATCTTAAGTCTCAAATCAAGAGTTACATTTCCCATTTAAAAATCACATTAATCTGATAGTCGGGGCTTTTACACAGACATGTTTCCTGCTGGGTTTTTAACTAGCAACCAGCATTACGTTAGATATTTTAGTGTCTGTGTACAATTTATAAACTGCAGCAGAATCTTACTGAAATATATAATGAAGTAATTTTTTTATTTAAATACCTAGTTGTCTGTTAAGTGACAACCACTTAACCAGACTCAGATTAATACATCAATATCAGTCATTTGTTAGCTCTCAGACTTTTTGTTTATGATCGTCCATAATTTTGACCTTATTGCTTAAACTGTTTATTCTGACTCTGTCTCGTGTACAGGAGCAAAAACGTCTACTTTTACTCATGTAGGCTTTGATGGTGACATTTGTCAATCTCAGAAACTAGGTACATTTTGAGCCCTACTCGTTGGCTTAGTCCAGGTTAACATTGTCATGCAACATGTGCTGCACAGCCAGTAGAGGCAGTGGTTCCTGTTAGATTGCTGTGTAGTGAACTGTTACTGAGCGACCGCTGAGCTGCTGGAATCGCTGGAGAACCACTGGAAAAACGATTATCCAGACACCAATGGGCGCCTGGCTGCTCCCACTGGCAAAGCAATCACTGTGTTATTTGGTAGAGAATGAATTACTGAACATTTTGAGATTTGATGCTTAATCCCCAAATGAATGGCTCAGAGTATTAACGTGCTGCACTACTGTTTGTGTGTTGCACCTTTTTTGTCTGTCATTTATTCTCCCCAACCTCCCATTCTGTGTTTTTTTAATCTTATATTATATGGATTTTATAGGTACAAGCAGGAACTGTTTGTTATAACAGTCCCTACAGTGGTGGCATCAAAGGATTGTCGTCTCCTTGGCTTTGTTCTTTGTAGTTGATCCAACTCTATGCTTTTACTCATCTCCTGTGGCCATGTTTGATTTGCTGTAGCCTTGACCAAGGCTCGGTACTCAGCATTGTCACCCCAGATTACCAAGAAGCACAGATCTCTACAGAGCCCTGCAGAGGGCAAAAAAAAAAAAAAAAAAAAAAGCATCAGAGATTGCAATGGGTAATCACGGTTTTTTTTTAAAAAAGGGCTGCAAAGGATATGAGAATCTTTGTACAAAGAGGTGTACTCTAGCAATATGAATGAGTTGGAAAGGCTGTGCCCTGCAGGGATTTCTATCATCTCTCTCAGAACTTGATACCAGGTTGAAGACGAAGCTTGCACCAGCTCCTTTTATCTAGCCTGAGATTGGTGATTAGATTGAGGAGCCCGGCAGAGGAGACGCAAGTCCTCTCCTCCACACCAAGAGGAAAAGCAATGTTCCACAAGACTACACATTCATTACTCAAAATAAATCTCCATTAAACAAATGCCACAAGCATAATTAGGCTATAGGAATAATTATAATTGTGATTAGTTTCTCCATGGGCCGACCTATGTAAATTGTGATTGACACTCTGCAAATAGGGAATGCATAAATCTGGCATTGGAGATACACAGACACATATGGCAGCAGAATACTGAGGAGACAAAGGGATTGAGGGCATGGGTGGCTGTAAACATGCCTCCGCTGCACATTCACAATCCAAGCTTTACAAGGCTACACAACCAGCATGTGTTTTGTATAAGAAATAAATCCTCAAAGAAAGGATTACATGCACTCGGCTGCAAAGGCATCGTACCACAGCAGTCCAGCAACAAATCCAGCCATTATGAGGGTGATAATCTTTACATTTTATTTAGCTGTAGGCCTCTATTGAAATAAACACTCCATTTGAAATGATACAAAACAACAGCACCACAATGTACAGTCCCATATAGCAGTGGCATAATATTCAGATTGTATGCCTGCGTGTGTGTGTGTGTCTGTATTTTTGTTTTTGTCCTTCTTTTTTTTTTTAGATAAAACAGGAAAAATTATTAGTTTAGTGCAAGTAAATTTGACATATGATGCCGAATAAGTTATTTTGGGTCTATTAGAAAAACAACGTAAGATTAAATTATGAGCTAATTATGGCATACAGTATGTAAGGCATAACCGTGTCCTGTCATTTAATAACAAAGGGACGACTTAATTAAAATGGCGAGATTCAAAACAGACTTGAACTGTGTCTCAGTTCCATAGTGAGACATCATAGGAAGGACTTTGTTTATAACACAAGAAATCAAAAAAATTAAAGGAGAAGTCTGTCACTAAAATAAAAGACATGGATTTGTTTGGGAACAGCACTATCCTATGGCAGTAGTCTCTCCCAGCAGGACAAGATGCCCCAAAAAATGCTCAGAAACTCAAAGTATGAACCCCAAAGTCTGGCCTTCAAGTTTACCAAACCCAGTCAGATCCAGTGTCCACCGAGGGTGACCACGTCGCAAGAAACTAAATGAGAGGCTAAGAGTAAGTTTGTCAACTAGTAAACTCAGTGCATTTTACAAAAAAAAAAAAAATAATAATACACATATGCAAAACTACACTGTTCAAAGATTTAGCATTGATCACACAAAGAACCTTAATTGACTAATTAAACTTAACTAATTCAATTAAATACATTACTTGAGCACCATTTCCTGACCAGCTTAAACAGAAGCTTAAATTTATTTATTTTTTATGGTCTGAAGCAAAAGTCTATGTAGACTTGAGTATTTCTATTTCTAGCACAATGTAATATAAACTGTAATTCCACTGCTGCTGTCTGGTAACTGTCTTTGTTTCCCCCCTTGGGATGCGACCATACATTTGCACATTTTGTTTCAAGTTGACCTTTGTAAACTGGAGCCAATCAAAATTTAAGACTTCATCAAAACCCAAACCAAAAGATCTGTTACCAACATTCTGGTGCTAGACAACATTACCCCCAGAGGTCGCACCATTACAAAGTGCTCCCAAGCACTAGGCAGATGGTTCTACTGTCCAGGCTACCTGTGGTTAAATTTTATTTAACAAATTCAGTATAAAACTATTACCTTTATAAAGCCAGACGAGTTTAGAAAGATGGTTCTAGTCCGCATGCACACTGACCATAAAAGCAGCCATCGTTTGTGTTTTTACAGACACGTTTAACACCTGATGCAATAGGACAGAGGATGCCTGTAAACTTTGATATGCTTAATCTCCACAAACAGCAGTCAATCAGTCACATAGCACAGAGTCCCCGTCTAGCTCTTCAAAAGGAAATGATTACAGCCTGGGCCTTGATCCGTCCAAACTGCTGCAGGATCCCGCTGGCGGAGCAGTCCAGATATTTGTGTGGAGATAGCAGAGCCTATTATTACCAGGCTGTGGTTGCTGCTGAGGTTCCACTTTATGCGCACCTTTGATCTCCAAAGATATCTTTTAGAGAAACAATACCCAGCCCAACCCATCCTTTTGAACTCACCAGGTGGGGGCAGCAGTGCTGATATCAACTGAACAGGTGACTGGTGGAGGGAGGTGGTGTCTAGTGTTTTGTATCTTATCTGCTAATACACTGTGTGACTGCTTTGTCAATACATATGGTAACACTAGTGTCAGCAGCTTTGCAATATATTCAAAAAAGGGCCACCCAGCTTGCACTTGGTTCTTTCCATTTTAATGGACCAGCTAACAATAGCAGATAAAGGCATTGATAGAGAAAGAAAACCATCCAACGCTTCTACAACCACAAGGAGACATTTTCAGGCTATAGGATCTAATCCTGCCCTTTGGAAACCAATTTCCCCAGAGACACTTGGATTCACACAACCAGAAAAATGACATTAAAAGACCACAAGATAATCAGTTATGATATGTTCACATTTATTGTGCAGTGACTTTTATATACATACATTTTATACACCTAATTTACATGAACAGAAATAAATTAATCTGCTAATGTTCTTTAACTCATCTGGCTTTAGTGTTGCCATTGACTGGACACAGCAATCGTTGAAGGAGAAAAAGCACAATAATTCCAAGTGACACATGAGTGACAAGGCAGTAATATGAGTCAATGTAGTCTAAGTTTCAGTAGTGTTATATTTTTTACGCACATAAAAGAAGCAGTTGGTAAGAGTTTTAGTGTTGTGAGTTTGAACGAATGGAGAGGCCAGCGTGGAGCTTTGCTTCCACAACTGGATGGAGACAAATGAACAGATGTTAAAAAACTTGTTTAAAACGACACTGTCGCACTTGTCTGAAGCACCAACATTTGGTTTTATCTTTTAAATATAGATTAAACACTTTCCATAGTGCTGGTCCTCTGATTTTAGCTTTTAACTATATCAAAGTGTTATTTAAGAGACTAAGTCAGAAAACTAATTACGTCAGTCGTTAGCTTAAATCATTTTTTAAAAATGGCTTTATCTTAGAGAAAAGATGTGCATTATTTTGCACCAATGCATTTAAGGGGGTTTAATGTTCCATAAAATATATTTATCTTTTATATATTAATGAATTAAAGATATTTCAGACACAATTTTAACTCTGGATTCCTTTTACATTATTATGTGTTGTCATTTACTTGTGGCGATGCATTTGATGTGAAACTATTTTTTATACAACATGGTCAAACAGACGCCCCCTAGTGTCCAAAACATCTCACAAACTGCATCTTTAACATTAGATGACTTACTATTGTGCTACATACAGTATTGTTCACTGACAGACACAAAGATAAAATACAACTCGGCTTAGTAGTGTGTTCTTTATAAAAACTAAATCTAAACGAGCTAATGTGAAAATCGTCTTAAATGTGTACACTGTAGTGTGTGAAAACGATAAAAAAATACATTAACTGGAGCGGCCAGGTACCCACACACATTAAAGTCTGGCATAGGAAAAGAATAAAAATGTAAACCACTTAGAGATCATCTCTAGGTTTCCCTGTGACAAACTAAATACAGACATCAATTTGCTCTCAACTTTTCAGTGTTGAAGAACCTGACAGGAAGTCTAACTTTCTACTGCTAGCTTATGATAAACACTGACACTACCTAGAGTGACATGCCTATGTAACACGAAACAACACATCAGCTCCAGCCTCCTCTTTTACCATACAGAAACACAGAAAGAATTTACAGGATACACTGATGGCTCTTAAGCACTACAATGCTGCAAGCAGCAAAAACTCTAAGCTATCAAAACATGCAGCCTGTGGTGAGTTTCTACAGTACTATTCAGAAGTTGTTGGTGGTAAATGTCTTTGAGAAAACCCAGAGTTTGTAGATTGTTTTTATTACTATTATATCTATCATAATATAATGATTTTAAACATGGCTCTGTTGTTCCATTAGCCTCACTCAAAATCTTTTCAGACTCTCTCAAATAAAGTGAACAAATAATCGCATGGCAACCGCACTGGAACATCTGATTATTGCACACTAGCACTGAACTTGCAAATGTTCATGCAGAATGAATGAGAAACACACTCCACTCAAATCAGTGTTTGCTCACTATGTGACAGATGACCGTAGAGTTCTTTGGAAGACTGAAAATACATTGTTTGAGTCGGGGAGCGGGGTACATGACTACGTGGCACATCACCGAGACATCTAAAACTCTTTTGTTACAACCTAAGGTGAGAGAGAGAGAGAGAGAGAGAGAGAGAGATGCTGTGATGTTTTAGAAAATCAGTTTGGGGATCTGACACCAACCGACCACAAGTGGTTTACAGTACGGTCTTTAAAACAGTAGAAAAGGAGGCGTGCCGGAGATGATAATTGCACTGAGGGGTACGAGGGGACGAGAGCATATGTGTGAGGGAATTTATCAACCTCTTTTTCAAGCAAAATCTAGCATTGCATTTAAAATATAATACATCCATATTCAACATTCATGGCATTGTTTCTGTTAAAACACAAAAATATTAAAGACTCACAGGAGGAGTCCCGGCAAAGACAACATTTGATGCCAGGGGCTCATCTGTTTGGAGATGAGAGTTTAAAATTCTTGTATAAAGTAAAAGCCGAAAAAAATATATAAATAAATGCAATCTTTTCAGACACACATTTTCCCCACAAACTACTCTGCACACTGTAGACTAAGTGACGAGACAAGTCGTAAGGCAGAAGGATGAAGAGAAGGACAAGTGAGAGTGAAACGGGGGCTGTTGTGATGGGTCCTGTGTTTAAAGGACAGTGTATCATCTGCACTCGAGCTCACGGGGACTGAGATCCTGACCTGTAGCTCTTGAAGCTGCCGAGCAGACTCTGCATGCCTTTCTTGACGCGGCGAGCCACAGAGTCGGCGGGAGGCGTGGGCAGGCAGGAGGCGAGGCTGGGCGGACGTGCATCCAAACATTTCTGGTAGCGAAGCTTGAAAGAGAACAAAACCACAAACATGGATGTCTAAGGTGACAAAGACAAGACTCAACACTGGATTCCACAACTGTGGCAAATTATCTTCCCACTTAAGGACAAACAGGAACTCTTATTTAGTTTAGTCTCATGCTGACTCATGGTGAGTGTTTCATGTGACTCACCATGCAGGCAGCCTGCACGGCCTCACTCAGACTGGCCGCATTGGGTTCACACCAAAACATGTGACAGGTGAAATCGTGGGGACCTTCCGCCATGATGAACGCAAAGGTGTGGACGTCCTTCCCCACACCCATGAAAGACAGGAAACGCACCCTGCACTCTGACAGCACCTCCTCATCCTAGAGTTTTAAAAAAATAAAAAATACAAAGGTTGTCCAGTCAAAAAAATTTGTTAAAATGTGGAAATCTTCTGCAGTCCACCCTAACCCTCAGACACAACTCTAGATCATCACACGAGGAAAACCAAGTACCTTATAAGTTCTTTTCAACTACCAGCAATATACAAGATGAGTTCAGGAAAACAAATAGGTCAGAAAACAAAGTACCACTTGGTAACACTTGGTATGTGGCTTTGCTTCATCTGTTCAGTTTCTCCTTACAATCTAAATATTTCATGGTAATTTTAGAGTAAATCGCAAAATCCTAGTCATAGAAAAATCATTTGATTTTCAAAGCAATTCCAAAAGAAAAACATTTAAGTTTATCCTCTAGGATGGTTACTGCAAGTGATAAATATCAGAGTCCAGACTATGAGAATCACTGCTATTTCTCACAAAACTTTAAAAAGAAAAAAAGAAAAGAAAAGCGGACAAAAGCAAAAAGGACTGTTCTTCTCTTGTGTGTGTAGCTTAATGCCCCCAAATTAATTAAATTACTTTTAATTAAAGTAAAACGTAAATAAAATGACTTATTCCCACAGAATAGAGTTAGGTTTAGGGTTATCACTGATGATGACTTCATCGCACATTTTAAACATACTGATGACAACTCAGAAAAGGACCAGTGAAGATGACAATCAGTCACTGACTTTAATTCCCCATACTGTTCTGTCATGTTCAGACTGTTTTCCAATACCTGTCGTGAAAGTATTGTGAGGGTGGCTGGTGCAACATTCACAAAGACAGGAGTCCAGTCATTTTTATCTCTGCCATTCATTGCTGTCTCTAGTGTTTCATTGACTATGTCCATACCTGAAAAGAACACACACAGAATATATGATCAGCACATCACAAACACGGTCAGCATGACAAAGTACAATAGAAGTATTTAGCACAGCAGTTACACACTTTAAGGCGTTTTCTTACCAACGGGTTTAGCCACAGGCTGATTGCCCAGGTAATAAACACGGAAGCGCTGGAACAGTTCATTTTTTGGAGCTGGAAACTCTGTTAAGAAGTGAGGAAACATTATGCAACTTGTTCCTATGCTTTCAGAAATTAGGACATTCAAAGTGTCTAACTTTGCTTTACCTTCAACAGGGATGACCACAGGTTTGCCTGGGTCAGAGTTGAGCCTGCTCACCCCTGGCTTGGAGGCCTTTCTCTCCATCATTATCTGAAGTTAAATAAGGGAAAAACTGTGAATTTTAATTAAATTTAAAAAACAAAAAAAAAAAAAAAAAAAAAAACTCAAAATCAGCGGAGACTCTTTGAATTCATAATGATAAATCTAATAAGGGCTAACCTTTGAACACATCTCATGTAAGCTGGTGGCAATGTTCTTGGCGGGCGAGTCGCAGCGGAAAACGTGACACTTCAGAACTTGGGTCAGGTTGTCTCGTGCGACATAAGCAAAATCCCTGCAGGAGAAAGATTATATACACATACAGAGTGGCTTATTAAATCTGCAGTTTTTAAAAATACGGTTTTAAAAATACAAGCTTACGAGAACATAAAACACAGACAGACATAGGGCTGGGCCATATCATGCCGGCCACGGTAATACCGGTATAATGTTGGGCAAGGATAAGAAAATGAAATATCGTGATAGAATATGGGTAAAACGTGCATGCGCAGTGCCTTTGTTTTCATACACACATGGCAGAAAAAGCATGCCGGCGGCAGAGAATGAGAAGGGCGAAAGAGGGAACGCTGAATGAAACAGATAAACCAGAATTGGTTTGTAAAGCACTATTTTTGGTAGAGCATGCTACCGTGTTTTTTGGAAAATACGGCACACTTAAAATCAATCCTTTGATTTTTCTGAAAATCTACAGTGCCCCTTATAATCCCGTGTGCCTTATGTATGAATTCTGGTTGTGTTTACTGAGCTCGAAACGATTTTATGCGGCACACGGCGCAAATCTGTCAAATGTTTTAGTACGACTTTGCTAAGCTATGAACCCGCACCGCTTGATGGATTGTCAAAGCATTACGGCTATTGTAGGTAGGAGCCTCACGGAGTGATACGTACTGTGCTTCAACATAATATTACCGTATTGTGTGTTTATAACCTCTTTTTAGGTTTTGTGGATATTATACATGGTTATGCTGAGGATATTTCAGCCAAATGCAAATTCCTTGCTGGAAGGAATTTCCATTAGCACTGTTACATTTTTATATAACTTTAATGCACATAAAAAACAGCTGCTGTTTAAGTGAAAATACATTGATTGTATTTTGTCTAGTGTCAATTATATCACCAGTTATATGGTAAATGGCCTGTATTTGTATAGTGTTTTACTAGTCCCTAAGGACCCCAAAGCGCTTTACACATCCAGTCATCCACCCATTCACACACTGGTGATGGCAAGCTACATTGTAGCCACAGCCACCCTGGGGCGCACTGACAGAGGCGAGGCTGCCGGACACTGGCGCCACCGGGCCCTCTGACCACCACCAGTAGGCAACGGGTGAAGTGTCTTGCCCAAGGACACAACGACCGAGACTGTCCAAGCCGGGGCTCGAACGGGCAACCTTCCGATTACAAGGTGAACTCCCAACTCTTGAGCCACGATCGCCCCTATATCGTTATTGCAAATTTTCAAATGTATAGCGTGATAAATATTTTGGGTCACATCGCCCTGCTCTAGACAGACACACACGAAAATAACAACAAAATGGCACACAACAAGAATTATATACAGTTTTTAGAATAGTAATCATTAATGGATACCTTTCCCTGCTCATGATTGAAAATGCAGCATGAAAGAAAAGAAAGAAATACACAATTATTAAGAAATCAGCAACAGGAGGCAATGTTATTAAAAATCCAGCAGAGGGCAGCAGCATGCTGCAAAATAAAGACTAACACAGCCACCATGCCAGATCTCAGAACTGCAGCACATCATTTTAAGTCACTGAGTAAGGACCCAATACAAAAACAGCAAAAAAAAAAAAACCCATTCAAATATGGAAAATAAAGCAGCTTATTCAGTCAGAAGTTATGAAGAATATTCAGGAACTCAACTAAACTAAATTTCACTCAATGCAAAAATTCATCACAGCAAACTTCAGTTAACCTTAAACCGAGTAGGATTTCCGCTCCATTTAAACATTTTGGCATCCATCAGGATAGTTATCAAGATTGTGATATGCAAGATATGATCTGCCCCCCTCCATTTATAAAGTGGAGTTAAATTTACTTAAGCTTAAAATACATTGTGCTTGTCACTATTCAAAGTAACTCAAAAATTGGGAAATGCAAAAAAAATTTTAAAAAAATATTTAAAAAAAAAAATCCAATCAGGTTTACATGCCCTCCAAAGGTAGATTTTAACCTAGGAAAAAGCCTGGAGATATATTTAATTTGAGATTTAAATAGCCTCATTAGAAACATGCTGTCACTGAGCACCTCAAACAAATTACAAATGCGAGCTACATTTTAATAGAAAGAAGAAAAAAATGCATGTCCAATTAAAAAAAAAAAAAATTATATGAGCTTAAAGTTAAAAATTATATTTTTTAAGTATCATAAAAAACAGCAGAGCCAATGACATTACATTTGTTTTCAAAACTGACTGAAGAAGGCAGTTAAATACATTTTATAGTTCTGCCATTTTCAATTTGCCCTTGTGCTGTGGATACTGACCTGCCGTTGTCTCTGCCGACACCCCAGACCCGGATGCTGCCAATCGGCTGAGCATGAAGCAAAGTCTGGCCCAGCGGGTCGATCAACTTCATGGTGTCATTCTCCAGGACCATTAGCATGTCTTTACCCTGTCACAACACACGTTTCAGTTTGAGAAGTCAGACTAAGCACACATTTCTACAAAATGTTGTTACCCACGGTACTTTAAGTATTTCTCTTGAATTCAAAACACTATTTTAGAAATGGAAATGGAGCATTATCAATCATTTTCAATCAAATCATCAAAGACGAATTGTGGTTGGAACCAACCACTAAATGAAACATGTTTCTGCCCTGCACATTCAAAGAAATTCTTATTAAAAAGAACATTACATAAAATGTCATGAACATATCTGTGTGCGTGTGTCATTACAATCATCTTACCTCTCCCCAGATCCCAGCGGTGTCATGAAGGTTGTGTTTGTGATAAGAGAGCTGCCTGATGCAGTTGTTGACAGCGACACTACTCTTGCCAGGTGCCATGTCGTCCTCAGACATCTCAACCCAGCCCAGAGAGCGCACTGCGAAACACTGACAGTACAAAAGTGCTGCATATTAGTATAAACTAGGACACAAAAAACTCTTTCATGTGCAGAAAACTATTAATCTTTGGTAGGTAGGTAAATAAATAGATAAATAATCAACGCCCCTACACATTTCATATGTCCTACATCTCTGAGACCCATTCCAATGCCAGTTTTCTGTGACAGCATTTCTAAAATGAAAACTGAGACCCAACTACTCTGAACATATTGAAAAAATCTAAAATTAAGCAGATGATTTACCTTAGTTTCTAAGTCTGTGCAGAGTGGAGCAAGCTTCTCTTCATCCTCAGATTGGGAGCAATTATAACTACAATGACAGAAAATAAAGTTAAACATCTCCAAAATTAACACTGACTAATTAGAAAGTTTTAACACCACATACTTCAGGTTGATAGATGCATAGCGTAAAGTTGCTCCTTCAAACTCCTTCAGACTTTGATCAGATGCAACTTCTCCCTCCTCCTAAAGACAAACATTTATGTGCAGATGGAGCCATTTGATCACAGAGCACATATGCATGAAAGGTATGTAAATTCTGTCATATTGTCCAAAATACTATAAGGCTTAGGGTTGTTCCTGGTGACTAACTTACTAGTCTTAAATGGGAGAATGCAAAAACTTTAACTAGTGAGCTAGTCTTAAAGTTCAGGAAAAAAAATCAAGTTCTAATTCATTCTAATGAATTAGGGTAAATAGTCTCCATCAAAAAAAAACTGTCTGTTTGTATTTAGGGTGTTTTTAATCCATGAATCATATTCTTTAATAGTCAGATCTTATTTTAAATGTCTGAAATGTGTGGCATAACACTGCACACCCTCTCTGTGAGAGGCCTGCTGCTACCTAATGTGATTGTTTACACCTGAGTTTACCAAGTGTCTTGGCAACCTGCTGCTTGATTGTTAGATACTGTGTTGTTATTTTTTTTTATTGATTATTGCACTGTAGAGGCTGGTGAGAAACAACATTTCAGCCTGTGTATTTCTGCAAATACCATCCAAAATTACAATAAACTATCTTGAATCTAGGAACTACCTAGGTTTGTTAGCAGATTCTGAATAACATTAAATGTGCTAACCAACAGCTTTCATTCTTCAGGGATGTAAGCATCCCACCTAGCGAATGCAGTTAAGCATTGATTTATTTGAGTATTACATACAACTATCCTTGTTCTAGATCAAAGTACTGTAGAACATCTGTCTTACCTTCCACCTTATAGATTGATAAACTGAAAATTTTTTCTAACTAAGCAATGACAGCAACATTTAATCTTCTAGGACTCGTTACGCACAACCCTACTAAATATACTCAAAAGACATTTCAAAGAGGTGAGTTGAATAAAACTCTAGCCATGATTTACCTTCCACAGTTCCCCTTCACCAGCACCTTCATCAGTGCTGGACAGTTGGGCCCAAGATTCCTGGAAAAATGTGACAAGACTTACCGTTAACAACAGTTTTACTTGTCAGTGCCTCTGTCAAATTAGGATGCTGGTTAGACCTCACCTCAGGTTCCTCGCAGGGCGTAGTCTCCAGGGACATCGTGGAGGACATCATGGAGTCCCCAACTTTACCCAGGGGTGAAGGAGGCTCCCACTGAGTGGTGCCTGTGGGAATGTGCCAGTAGTACGTGCCCGATGTATCTCGCACCCTCATCCATCCCGAGGGCAGGTCTGTGTCCGTCTCAAAAGCGCTGGAATCCCAGAAAGACTCTGAAGGGCGGGAAGTAGGAGACCAAGGTTACTATAGGTAACTTCATCTCAACTAAATGCATGGAAATGCATATTAATTATCTAATTAACAAAGTAAAAAAACATTTTACTTTTTTTGATTTGGTCAACACAACCAGCCTTTGGAAGCGTTGGTGAAGATGTAATAGCTGTTCTGCTTTCTAAATTTTGCCCCTGAGAAAAAACACCCCCCTAATATTGCAGTATTTAAAAGGGGGGAAAAAAAGGAAAGGTTTAAACTAATAATAACTAAAAATAATGAGTTATTTAAGTAATAAAGTATAGCATCTGTAATTTAAATAAAGAGATGATAATTCACTATTTCCAGGAGTCTCTTTTTTACTGATATGTTTAGCAGCCAAATCATCCTGTGTTGCTTCTATTTTGACCGTTTTGGCTTTTCTTGTTAGCTGCAGTATGATGCTAATAAACAGAGTGTATTCTTCAGATTTTTTAATATCTGCACAAGCTACAACATAAAGTTGTCTAAACACCTTGTATGTTTTGTTTAGTTTTTACCTCTGTTGCCATTTGGAGAGCTGTCAGCTGTGTTGTCCTGAGACAGAGCAGGCCAGCTGGACTCTTCATCACTTGGTGTCCCGTTCATGTTGGAAAAAAGCAGGCAAGCGTTCCTCCCCACTCTCTGAGACTCCACATTACTCTCTTCTTCTGCCAGTTTCTCTCCTCTGGTGTCACCTGATGTTTCTTCATCGTCTTCCAATTTACTTTCCTTCTCTTTATCATCCTCTTCTCTCTCTTTATCTTTCTCTTCTGTGGATTCCAGGGTGTCAATGAGAAGCGGCTCATTAAGGATGTTCTTTGACTCCTCCTGACTGAGACCAGGGGTCATTGCGATTTTGGGAGACTTGGTCTGCTCCTCGTTACCCTGTTGATCTTCCTGAGTGGTGTTCTGGTGAGGGAAGTCTTCCCTGTTCCCATTCTGATTGATATTGCAGTTGTGGTCTTGGTCCTGCTGGTTCTCCGCTACTTTCCGCAGCTGGTTTTGGCCTTCCTTGACCCACTTGGCATTGTTGCCGGTGGACTCCTGGTCGCACCAGTGGCTGCCGTCATTCAGTTTGTTCTTTAGCTCTTCGTCTTGCTTCTGTTTATTCACAACATATGTCATATCTTCATCATCATGACCACCCATGGTAACTGTCCATGTAGCTGCTCTGACAGAGAGAGGAAAAAATACATTAGCATTGCCTTTAGCATACTAGTTAGCAGTGATTTTAGCAAAGATTCTCATCAAGGTTTCTCAAATATAGAACGACCACTTGATACAAATACATTCAAATATTTCACAGTGGCCGTTAAATGTTGAATCAGCGAAGTAATAATGTTTAAAAATATGAAGGATGAAGTCCGTTTCTTGTTCGTGTATTCCGGGTTGGTCATTTTACTGGCAACTTTCACTGTTTGGTTTCAGGCGAATACAAAACGCACTTCAGCAGCTTCACCTTCCATTTGCCAACACGACCTTTTTCATTTTTAGATAAACGGGCGCTGTAAAGAGCCTGTATAAACCTGGGTCATTATTTAGGTTCACTCACATGATTGTTTAATAAAACCTAGGTAAATACCGTGGTTTTACTTGTTAGATAACATCGCCGCAGTTGGAAATAACGGGCACCGTCCGCCATCACCGACATCTTTGCTAGGCTAATGTTAGCTTCTCGGTTGGCTAGCTAACATTTCCAAACTGCAGAAGCAAAGTGACTGCAGCAGCACTGTTTTTATTAAAAATTTTGACTCACCAGCTCACCAAACTCCTTTGTCGTCGAAATGCGCTAAAATGTGTAGCGTAACTACATATTTCCAAAGATCGTGAGGGCTCTCGCTCGGTTTCTAGGTGGTGTTTTCTGTCTGTGGGCTCGGCTAGTGATGGAGGGCGAACCTGCGTCACGGATTAACGTCACGGCCAGAGCCCACTGCTGCCACTCAGGCACAGAGCAGGAGGCAGACCCAATGAAGGAAAACCGGTCCTTCACACTTCACACACAAATATTGATTAGACGCTGAGCGGGAGGGGGCATACAGGTCGCAGGGTAAGCAGCTCCCGGTCTAACCAAGAAAGAAACCATAACGAGTAAAATAACAAAAGAAGGCATGCAAAAATAATCACAGGGAGATGAAGATGACATCAAAAAGAAGCAAAAGTTGGCCAAAAACAGGCTCAAATTGAATTTAACAACCACAGAGAGATGCAAAAGTGACCACAAAACACCTGAAATTAATAAAAATGACCAATGTTAGACGCAATAAAAGAATCAATAAAGAGCTGCAAAATCGCACCACAAGGAGACGGAAGGGTTCCAAAAAGGTGGAAAAATACAAAAAAAAGAAGAGGTTTTTTTTGGGGGGGGGGGGTTGCATCTGTGTGTGTTGATTCTTGGGGCCTTTTACATTTTTGTTGTCTCTGCATTATATGGGTTGATCCCAAATGCGTTAAATGTTCATATTCATATTAGCAGACCACTTTTTAATAAGCCCAGCTTTTATCTATACTAACGTCTTTGGCCAAAAAAGTGCTAATGCAACACTATAAAATACTTTGCTGAGTAGTAGCAGTAGTAAAAGCTTGAAACATATATTTAAAAAAAAAAGTCAATTGTATTTCGGTGCCTCAACTCCACTTATATCATTGAAACTAATAATGTACTGCTACATGTCACTGGACACGTTTGGAAGAAAAACTGCCCTTAAATGAAGAAAGTACTGAAAACATTTCTCAGTGATTTTGGTCCATACTGACATCACACTGACATCACACACTTGTTGCAGGTTTGTCAGTTGCACATCCATGATGCAAATCTCCTTCCACCACATTCAAAAGGTGCTCTTTTCCACTGACATCTGGTGACTGTGGAGGACATTTTGAGAACTCATTGTTGCATTCAAGAAACCAGTTTGAGCGTTTGTGACATGACATTCTATCCTGCTAGATGCACTGCGGTGATAAAGGGATGAACATGGTCAGTAACAAGACTCAGGCAGGTAGTAATTGGCTTGAATATTGCAACAGAAATCAAGACTCATCAGAACTGTTATTGTCTAATTTTGGTTAGCCCAAACCCCCCGTTGCTTGTTCTTAGCTGACAATAGTGGCACCAGATACGATCTTCTGCTGCTTTAGCCCATCTACTTCAAGGTTTGCTGTGCAATCACAAACCCTCTTCTGCACATCTTGCAGTGAATGGTTATTTCAGTTACTACTGCCTCCCTATCAGCTCCAAGCCATTGTCGTCTGACCTCATCAACAAGGCATTCTTGCCCAGAGAACTGCTGCTCTTTTTTTTCCAGACCATGCACAACTACACCAAATTCAAAGCGACTTAAATCATTTTTCTCCTGCATTCTGATGCTCAGGTTTATCTAAGCAACATGTTCATATGCCTAAATGCACTGGATGATAGCAGATATATGCATTAGCAAGCAGTTAACCTGGAGAGTATGTCCGATATTGGGAAAGTATGCTTTCTAAAATAGTGATAAACCCATAACTCTATTATTGTCTCATACTACTCAATCATGTTTTACATTTCTGATCAAATTTGTATGTCAACACTGACTGAGATAATGAGACTCAATACTACAGAAAGCTCAGAAAGCCCTGTTCCTCATAAGATAAATGTTACGTTTAAATGTCAATACAATGACACTTATGTCGCCTCTCTTGAAGAAATCTGCAATCTTTATGCATTTCCCACAACAATCCTGTCATGTCCAGTTCCCTCCAGAAAACGCACACATTCAAGTTGTCCATATGTTTTATTTTTTAATATACTCATATATAAATACATACATTTGCATATGTCATTCTTGATTTTGGCTTCAGCACAAACAAGCAAGCTGGTGGAGGCACAGAAAAGACAAAAAAACCTTGAGTGGGATATAAAGCAAGAAGTAATCCAGTGGATCAAATAATAAATGAGAGAACACAAACACATGTTAAGTCAAACCCTTGATGAAAACCAAAGAACTGGGTGAAGTGTCCCTGACAACACCTAATTTTGACTGCATCCATCTTATGCTTTAATAAATTACATAATAGGGTGCAGCTTTCATGTTGGTTCACAAAGAAATGATGCCAGCATTGAGCTGACATCATTTCTTTGTGAACATTTTTCATATTTCATCATTTCTTTCATACATGATGACACAGGCTGACTGACATTTTTGTTCAACAGTAGAGCAAACAGGATTCAAATAATGTATCAGGGGGAAAAATAATTACTGAAAGATTAAGCAAATAAGTAATGCCGATTACATTAACACAATTACCAAGAATTCCATTCCATTCTGGGTGAATTTTTCCCAAAAACTCCAAGCTTTTATGGCCAGTTTTAAATCATTGTGAGGTTGCACAAGATATAGTCGGTCCACGAAAAGGCCAAGCTCATCATTACCACTATGCAGCCCAGCTAAAAGGCACAACGCTGCTTTTTGTACATGCGCTCAAGGGCACTGCTCATTCATATTGTTTTATTATCTAATACGTTTAAATGTTCAGCTTCAAACATTTGATGATATTAATACAACATATTCCCACAAGCTTTTGGTTAATATGTTATCCATTTGTTATGGACCATCATTGCAAAAGGAGCAGTCACCTTAGAGGGAGACTTTTTAATACAGCGAGGATCAGCATGGCAGGCCCACCACTGAAGGAATTCAACAGAATGTCATGCTGACCTCCACGGGTTATTTTGTCACTTTTTGTCACTTTACTCAGTTCAATATGATTGCAGTTTATACAGTGAACAGTAAATACTATGCTTCTGCAGACAGTGTCAGCAGATCAGTAACAAAACTTTGATATCACTTTAACAGAAGAGGAAAAAAAAACAGAATATAAAAAGGAGTGATTTCTGCTGAATTCATCTCACAAGCAGAAGGTACAGTGGTGTTGAAAACAGCGGTAGAGTGTGAGAATGAGACTTTAAGGCAATATTGGTAAGCACCACACCAACATCTCAGAGTCAAATCTGGGTTAAGATATCCTGTTGTTCATCAGTTAGGTAAAGAAGGTCAGAAGACGTTTTTCACTTGTCCTGCATTTTTTCCAGAATTGGCACAATCATGTCAAATTTAGGCCTCTTTGCTGGATCTTCGTTCATGCATATCTTCATGAGCTTGCAAATGTGGGGAGAGATGCCAGGGGGGATAGTGGGCCTCAACCCCTCCAAAGAAACCTATAAACCAGAACATACAGACACCTTAAATCCATTAAACTAACAGGTAATAACTGTGAGGTCTGTCTGCAAGCTGCTGATATCCATTTGTTAATCTAATAAGCAACAGTGCTGCTAACCTTCATGCCTATCTCCATGTTGGACAGGTCAGCAAATGGCACTTCCCTGGTTACCAACTCCCACAACAGGATAGCAAAGCTCCACATGTCTGCTGACCGGCGGTTGATCTCTTCTGGCTTCTTCTGAAGGGCTGAGCAATGCCAAGAAAAATAAAGAAGGTTATAGAGTAACGTAACGACATGCCACATCCTCAGACTACTGTGGAGAAATGAAAAGTTATTGCAACGAGTGAGGCTGTTCCTTCCTTAGGATGTGCCTAATTTGATAACATCATGAATAGCTGATCAAAATCACCACCTTGTGTCACTTGCGGTGTATTGTCAATGAGTCTGCAGAACTCAGGTACAAAATATAGTAGTCAATGGTCTACTAATCTGCAGCAAATAACATCCAAAAAAAACCCTGCATTATAAAACAAAATTGAGGCAATTTCTGTTTCCATTCTTGCAAACTAGTGTCTGCCTGCAAACAGCAGCAGACAAGCAGAAATATATACAGTATAAAGTGGGGAATCCCAAGGAATGCATTTTGCACGACAGTTCAGTATTTATCTTAAAAAAAAAGCTTGAACAACATGGAGCTCTGTGGGCTTTTTGCCTGTGATCTAGCATCGTATAGTATATGTTGCTATGGAAACCAAATCTTGTAGATGAAGAGAAACTGAAGACATTTGAGCAGCCGATTTCACAAAGGAAGGTAGCAGGTTACAGATACAAAGCGCAGCACAAACCTAATGTCAGATTAAATACATTTACTTCAACAACAGTGTGTTGTGCCATCTGTTTAGTCTCACTGTAAGGTTAGTACATGTACATCAGCTTGGATTCCAGGCTAAAGTAAAATCTAACTAAACTAATGCCTCTGTAAGTGGCCATGTTTCTTTGAAGATTAAACAGCCTGTTTAAAACCAATTGCCAACCAGCCATTAAACCAAATTCCATAATCCTTTAGAAATTACTGAAATGTAAATATCATCATGTTGCAAAAGCAGTAGAAACATATTGTTGCAATTCTTCTACAAAATGATACAATAAGCAAACTTGCTAATATAAGGAAAATTCGAAGCAGTAGTGCATTTCTATTATTACATATTACAAACAATTCTTGAATATAAGGCATATTATTAAAATCTGTTACCATGCCAACTATGTGAATTTGTTTTAAACACAAGAAACACTCCCTTGCATATCACAGCATACATACATGTTGTTTCTATGTAACTGGTGGTGATAAATCCCCTTCATCCCATCCCCCACACGCTGTTTCTGTTTGCTTCTCTGTTGCAAATGTTCCCTGGTTATTTTCACATTTTGTAATCAGTTTACGTTTCGAGCTAACTTTGATTTCAATCTATCTCCTGGGGAAATCAGCTGCAAATTACATTTGGCTCAGAGACAGTCTAGAGTTTCCTGCATCCATCATTCAAGTGCAAGCTTGTGTGGCTTCAGCTGTCACTTTGGATCTGTGCTGTATGACTGATGCCTACCCTCAGGGGCTACCCATGCTGGCGAGTACATCCTGCCAGGACACTGGAAGGAAAACTTGACGTCTGCCATGCTGATCCTTGCCGTCATGTCCTCATCTATCTGTGAAAACGGAAAACAGAGTTGACTTAGACGCCTCAAAAAACTGTACCACACATCTCTTATTCATAGTTTTCTTCTTCTTACCATTACACTCTTGCTGTTGAGGTAATGGCGAGGGATCATGGGTTCAAGTGTGTGTAGGAACGCCATTCCATTAGCAATGTCAAGGGCAAACTTGACCGCCTGTGTCTGATCCACCACAAAATCTGACAGCATGATGAAGAACAAGTAATAACAGGTTTAAGCCATGTCTTTCACTACATTACTGGATGACAGTGAAATCACTACTGTAGAAAAAGTGATGACAACTTAATGACCAAAACAAATACTTAACTCCAATAAATCACAAATCCCTACAAATCACCCAAACTGGTCACAAGTATGGCCTGTGACCAGAGTAGAGGTACTCACTGGTGCCTTCATGCAGCACGTTGTAGAGGGAGCCATAAGGCATCCAGTGTGCGATGATGATGGGGTGAGGGGCGGGAGGAGACTGACATGCTCCCAACATGGGTAGGACATTCGGATGGGAAAATATCCTGGGATTCAGCCCAAGAGGGAAGGACAGGGGAGACAGACAGACAAAAACAGGCAAATCCACAAAGGATTTGACATAAAAAGTATGAGATGCACCTCCCCACGAAATAAAATTATACACAGAATTTGGCTCAAGACAGTGCAAACAGACAAATGAGTGACTGTGAAGGCAAAAAACGAAAAAGTCTGCAGAGAAAAGTCAGGATTATATAAGAACCTGAGTTTGGGATACTCCTCATTGAAGTCTCTGCCTTTCCTAGTGGTCCAGTCACGAACTTTTAGCAGTTTAATGGCAATTTCATTTCCCTGCCAGCGCCCTTGCCAGAGCTATAGAAGAGAAACAAAAAAAGTGAATCTTTAATTCATCATTAGCAGCTCTGCATTAACATTGAGCACAATGAAAAACAAGAAGAAATTACCTCTCCAGACTGGTTCTCGTTTACTTTATGGGCTAGAGAAAGCTGTCTGTAGTCAATGCCTGCCTGTTTATTCAATGTTCCATTGCCTAAAAACACAAGACAGAGACAACTCAGGACGCGAGTTAAAGCTCAGACAAAAAGCTCATTATTTATATGAAATCTGAAAAATCTGTGGAAATTTCAAAAGCCACATTAAGATTAATCTGGAGACTAGCACAGAACATTTTTCCATTTCATGCAGCACTCTGTGCAAAACTGTGGGTGGAAAGTGGTCAGCTAATAAATTGGTTTTTGGGTTGCTGGGACTCACGGGGACGGGTTCTGGTGGTGCCTTTCCAGAAACTGTCCTTGAAGGGAATTTTAGTCAAGTTCTGTCCCATTTTCTCAGCCTTTTCTGTATTGATAGTAAAATGAGAAAGTCAGTACAGAGCAACAAATCTGAAAGATGTATGACTGACGCTGACATTTTTTTTTTAAAAACCAAACAGTCAAACCACAGGCATACCTCTGAGGAGTTCACGGAGGTGAGGTTTCCCTTTGTCCAATGGAGTTTCCCCATACTTGTTACAGATGCTCACTAGAGCTCCATTAGTCACAAGGTCCTGAGAAAAAACAAACGTTATCAACACTTTAAAAATACTTTAAAACACACAGGTTTTTAGCTTCATCGCCACCAGGAGGCACACTAACCTCAGCTACTTGGTCTTGTCCCCAGAAGCAAGCATAATGCAGTGGTGTGTTCCCGTGTTCATTGACGGCATTGGTGTCTGCTTTGCACTGGATCAGCTAAAAGAAGGAAAAACAACGGATTACATGCAGAGAAAGGCTGGTCAGATCTTGTTTAGGCTGTACACAGAGATGATCCCAATGCTGCCAAGAAAAATCATGCACGGTTGTTTTGCCTGTAGACACATACCAGAGGTATTGAGACGTGTCTAATATTAAACTCAGTAGCTGCTTTACAGCCATTTTAAAATCGACATCGTGGAGCAGAAGCCCGCCATTATATCAACAGGACTGTGTACAGGATAATACAAAATACCTTTCTTTCTTTTATGGACAAACATCAACAACTTACAGCAAATACACTTACTGCCACAATGTGTTTGCTGCACTTTGAAAACCCAGCTGTGTTTCCTATAAAGAAAAACACTGCAGGTTTAATATGCTGCATTGAAGTCCCTGCCGTTTGCTTTGCAGCTCCAATTTTGTCTGTGCATTTATATGTAGCAGTAAGCACATTTTATATTCATGCTTCAGTTTTGTCTGTTACAAAAGGTGCAAGTACAAGAACAGACAAGACATGTTTCAGCTGTTCAGATGATATCATTTTAGCTTTCACAATATCCTGTGCTAATGAACCAAACTTGCAGGGAGAGCATCATTTTGAAACTTGTATATTAAGATCTTGCATTTGCTCGCTCTCACTGCTCCGTCTCCAACCGATAACACAACCAATTTGTATAGAAAACCATTTTGATCCCCACTGCTCATTTCAAACTAACAACTGCAGGGATGATATTTTTGTTTTGTTCTTTTATATATAATCAGCTCATATAGAGAATAAGGCTTAAAGTTAGGTGCGTGACTGCTTTGCTACACAGATGTGCAGACACAGACAACTGTATCCAGAAGTTATCTGCTAGGCTTCACTTCTGCAAACTCTAGTCTGGTCCTCTTGACCATGTTTGTATTGCTGATACATAATGAGCCTGAAGTTTATGCTGGCTACAGTTCTAGTATTTAATAATCTGTTAATTACCACTCTTAAACAGACCTATAGACAGTATTAAACACAGATATTGCTTTTGAGTCAGAAAAAGAAAGCCAATGCCTTAAACCTGTAATCTATGTGAAAGCTGCCAGATGGCTTATGACCCTATAGAAGTCTGTGGGAAAATGGCTTTCTGTCTTCACCTCTGCAAACATTTTCCTGCTAAGTTTATGGTCTCAGTCACTCAGTTTGGGCCATACTGAATTTTAAAAAAAAATGAGTCTAATTTGGAAATCTCAGTCATATTATGTTTCAACATAGAGGATTATCTGTGGTATAAAACTGCACGCTCAACGGCAAATGACTTGTCAATCATGATTCATTAACCAATTAGCATGTAGTTTCAGTAGAGTCAGGTCTGCCCAGCCTCTGGGGTTTTTTTGCAACCAAGACAGCAACAACAGAAACAGTCAGCTCATGGCTTCAAAACAGGAAGCCAGAAACCAGTGGGTGATGAGGGCACAACAGTTGCATCCATCTTTTATACCACCTATTGTTACGTCCATTCAATCTATGAATGCAGCTTGCTCACCAAGCACTACTATCACTCCATACATAAAGAAAGCGGCAGTAGCCAGAAAGCCAAGGGTGAGTCCATAAACTAATGGGTGATGTCTGTCTTTTATACACAATCCATGACACGTTTATGATACATTTTATGTTATAGCCACAGTGGAATTCATCCAAGAGACTCTAGACAGAGTTACTGTGCTCCAGTGTTTACAAGAACTCTACCTTTCCCACAATGTCGCGATGTCCATGGCTGGCAGCCAGGTGCAGGGGTGTGTCGTCTCCCCGGTTCATGACATTAATGCGCGCTCCTCGCATGATGAGCATGTCCACCACATTGGAGCGACCCTCTCTGCAAGCCCAGTGGAGAGGACTGAAGCCATGGTCATCTCTACAGGGGCAGAAGCAATACAAGCTGAGCATGTTTTTTTATACAAAAACCTGCTTAGCATAACCTGAGGGACAAAACATCAGCAATTTTCCACACAAACACCTCTGTGGTATAAATGGTAAAAACTACAGCTGTTTTGGGAAATGGGTTTTTGGTTTGACAAGAAAACTTCATAAAAAAAAGAAAAACCCAGATCCTCAATGTAAAGATATACATGTTAAGTGAGATTACCAGTGCCTCCGTTCATGCTTAATTACCAGTGCAATGAGAAAACTGAGCTAAAAAATCTAATAAAATACATTTACACAACTGTTGCTTTAATGTAGATAACACAGCTCCAAAGCAATGCTATGAGTGAGTTCTATGAAAAAAATTGAATGATTAATCCTTCACAAAGCCTGAATTTACTGCAAAAATACTTATTATATTTGTTCCCAATAATCTGTTATGCCAGTGATGTGAAGCTGAGTTATGTATGCATGATAAGTTTATTCATTTTTACAGTCATTTTCTGCTTCTGTAAAAAAGGAAGCTCATGCGACTCAGTGACAAAAGCTAATAAGCCTCTGGCACTCATCATTCCTGTCTCGGTGACAGCAGCAATGCCACATGTCGCACAGTGGCCTCGATTATATGACAGACACACTGATGGAGTGTCTTCACTGTGAAACACAGTAACACAGAGATTAAGACACAGGAAGAGCGCAGTGACAGAGTCGATCACGAAAAAGACTGGACAAAAAAACAGCAGCGCTGAAGTCCTTAAAAGGCTCAGTGAGCCGCGAGTATGACTCTGTCTCATCACTCCACTCACTTCTACCAGATCATCTGGACTACTATGATGGATTTTACTTTCCATGAGCACAGTGCTCTTTTTAATATCTTTTTCACTTCTTCCAAAATTATAAGTAGACAGACAGCATAATAATAAGATCTGAGAACTGAGGGAGTATTATGATTCTGCAGGAATTTGAACCGTCTGCCCCAGCACTCAATGCACTGGCTTGTATTCACACAAAACAGCATCAAGAGTCCCACAGAGATCCTCAGTCCCACAACACACATCTAACTGTGTGACCTGCTGTGGATCAACTCAGAGAGTAATTTCCTCTCAGACCAAAAGGCCAAATCCTGAAAACTAATTAGCTTCAGTTTAGGAGAGAAAAACTACCCACACACTTTTCTAATCTGATTAGCTTTCAGTGCCAAGCAAGTCTGTTTGGGGGAGGAAGTGGAGCATCAAGGTTCATGTACATCTTCTGTAAAATCAAGAAATTACAAAATAAGCAAAATTGTGCTCTGTATGGGCTTAAATGTTCTGTTTAACAACAGCTGCCATGGATGTATTAGCTTTAAAACATATTACTCCTCATCTGTCCTGAGAGTTTTACATTTGAATTCTCTTACAAATCAAAAGCTTCTCCAATGATACAATGTGCTGCTTTTTTCAGTTTTATGTCACTGAACAACTTTGAGTTGTGGCTTTAAATAAGAAAAATAATAATAATTCCCTATAGCTTTTGACAGTGTGATTTTCTTTTAGAGTTTCCTGAGTTGATGCACAACTTGTTCAAATATGACTTGTGCAAAACATTTTAACAAAATAAAGATTTTAGATGAAGTTATTTCCCTTTATTTTTCAAGATATATCTTGAAAAATCTAAGTTCAGTTAACTCATTTTTATTCAAATATTTATATAAAGCAATTTTATTCTAAAAAAAAGTACACAATAATAGCTCAGGTCCACATATAAATGCTGAAAATGTACTGTGGTTACATCAAGTAAGCCTCAACACTGGTCTCTGTGTGTATTTTTGTTACAGGATGGATTTTCCCTTTAAGCTACCTTCATCCCACAAACCCATGAGGACTTGAGTGCCAGGGTTTCCTCTTGCTCACTCCCTCCTCACTGACTGCAGTAATTTATTTCAGGCACTTTCACCTGCCAGCAGAACTCATCCGGGCAGACTGAAGAGCCAGAGGAAGCGTCCCTGTCTGCACCTTGTATGTCTGCACTGACATCTCCACTGGCTCATATAACAAGCCTCGGCTAAAGAAAAACAAATCCACTGAAATATCTAAAAAGCAGCTACGGGAATAGTAAATTAGTGTTTTTACTCTTGAAAAACTCATTTTTCTAGTATTCATTTTATTCATTCAAATATCCAATGACAAGAAGGATCATTCTAAAATAAAAGGTACATAAACTACAGTAGAACTACCACAGCCAAATCACAGTGCATTTCTACCTAATACTTTATATTCTGATAGATGGGAAATTTTATCTCTTAGTGTTACAATTAACCTGATCATGTTAAATCCCTTTTGCAGTAGCTGCATACAAGAATAACAACCTGATACTAGCTACACTAAAAACAGCTAATCCGGGACTACAGCTACATATTTTTATTCAAATGTGCAGAGCATTTTCAAATTGATTGTTTAACATATCATACAATGTATTCTCTACCATTAAAAGTTAGAGAGGGGAATTTAAAAGAAAGTATAATTTATTGTTTCTTTACTCAATTAATTTGTGTTTGTTTTACTTCAGTTCAGACACATGGAGCAGAGCACAGGAGACACAGTGAAAGTAAAGATCACATTACTTGAGTTAAAGCTTCTCTTCACTGCAGAATTGATCTTTAAATCCTCCTTCTCGTCCACAGTCCTGAATAAGCAAGCTCCATCACATCTTAAAGACCTCAGTCTCACATTGACCCAACAGAGCACTTTGCTCTCAGACTGCAGGTTTTGAGCCTTCAGCTATGAGGCTGCTCTTCTGCAGAACCAGCCTCCAGTTTGGGTTTAGGAGCCAGACATCATCTCTACTTTTAAAATTAAACTAAAAAAAAATCTGTTTTGATGAAGCTTACAGTTAAGGCTAGATCAGGTGCCTCTGAACACTCCCTTAATTATACTGCTATATGCTTGGGCTGCTGGAGGACGTTCCATGATGCACAGAGCGTTTCTTCTCCACAATCCTATTTTCCCTCCTGTTGAACTGACATACAGCTGTTTACTGTCATTAACTTCTTTCCACTCACTCCCACAGTCTGTTTTGTTCTTGGATTTCTATGCTCCTTTTTTCTTTTCGTCTTCCTGTTAACCTAACAACCAGTTGCAGCAGATGGCAGCCCCTCTTTTTTTAGATGGAAATAATAATAATAGTAATTATTATTATAATAATAACCCAATAACATAAGACCTGAATCAAACCTTATGATCTCTGTCAATGCTTAGCACTGCTTGTTCTGAATCCATTACTACCCATTTGAACAAGAATTTAGACCACTGTGTTTCCAATTACCCACCATCAATCAACCACAGCAGTCATACTGGTCAATGGAGCTCTATGTTAGAGGTAAAAAATGCTTGGACATGGTACAGATACCTTACTAGGAGTCAAACCAAAGAGCAAAACTAAATATTATTATAGTACTATCACTTAATCTGTCAACGGTCTGACTTCAAGCTTTCCCAGAAGTTGAAGACACTATGGATTTAGGGAGAATAGGGAATAGGGAGAAAACACACATGTGAAAAAGTCTTTGCCTCCTTCCTGTTTTCCTAGTGTTTTTCATATTTGTCACACTTACATGTTTCAGATTATCAAACAAATTTTAATATTAGACACAGATAACCCAATTAAATACAAAATGCAGTTTTCAAATGATGATTTCATTGATTTATTTAAACCTACCTGGTTCTGTGTGAAAAAGTAATTGCCCCTCTTGTTAAATCTTGAATTAGCTGTGATTAACCCCCTTTTTTTGGAGAGCTAAGCTTAAAAAAGGCGGTTCTGAAAAGACGAGGAGGTCAGATTTCCTCCACAGTACTGTGAAAGACTCATTACCAGTTATCGCAAAGTTATCGCAGTTGTTGATGCTCAGGCTGGCCCAACCAGTTATTAGGTTTACAGGGAATTTACTTTTTCACACAAGGCCATGTAGGTCTTTAATAATAAACACCTGCATTTTGTGTTAATAATAATGATCCACCAACCAGTAAAATGGTACTGTAAAAAATACTGAGAGACAACATCAGAACATAATGACCACATTACAAATATTTAGGAGAATATGTTTTAAACTTTGCAATTAGAGTCTTCTAAACTTGGCGGCAGCAGTAAGGGGAAATGAGTGGAGCTATCTAATACCACAGGGAGACATACAGGAAACATATCAGTAGAGAAGGGGGAAGGTGATGTGGACTGCTATGGCTTAACTATGCATTCCTCTTTTGAAAAATTCACTATACAGCCCCACATACACAAAGATTTTCTGTCTGTCTTTTCAGCCCTGCCCACAATAATAAACTCCTCCCCTTAGCCCTCAGTTCTGGTAGGTGGTAAAAGCTTCCCTTGAGGCCCATGTGTTGCTCCTTGTAAGGAGATTCTGCATTCCACTACTACTGTTCATGTGGGAGTTACATCAGTGTAAACACATCGTCATTGTAGAGCATAGAAAATATCTCAGGGAGGGTTCTGTCAGGCAAGAGCACAGTAAGTTTACTAAAACACAGAAAAGGAAGGCTTGAGGCTCTGTAGTGTCTTATACACTGGAGGACACACATCAGCCGGAAAAGGGAACTAGACGTGTAATCAACTAATGGGCGAGTCGCATGCATGAATCCACACTGGCTCAATGCAATCAGATAGACTCACAAGAAGTGGAAAAAACAAAGCAAACAGGAAGCCAAAGAAAAGGAAAAAAATATAACTTTCTGAATAAAGTGTATGTATAGACAGACATATCTTGTTTGCATCTATTTTTAGAATACAGCTATATTTTCAAGTTATGATGTATATTCTCAAGTTCCTCTTTTATATTTAGAGCAAACACGTCCCAAATAAGAAAAAAAAAAGATGCTGACCAAATAGCAATTTTAACAACATTAAAATATTTCTTGAAACATCCCTGTGCCTCTGACGTTACCAGTTATCTTTTCTGTCAGTTAACAAATGTTTTCTTGGTTACAACCATGTCAAAAAAAAAGAGGACGACCACTAATCCAAAAAAAGCTCTTTCGTTTTCATAGTACTAGCAACATAATGAAAGCTTGACAACTATGTCATTTGCAAATGAATAACTGTCAGTAAAAAAAACCCTACCACAAGTCCACTAAAACAGAGAGAAATGGAGAAGGAAAGAGAACAGCTACCACTTACACAAGGAACATAATTAAATTGACTCATTTATTATTTCTTTGTTTGCTTTGAACACAAACACCGGTAGTCTAAATCTTAAACAGAGCTCTCTAAAAAGACAAGATTCGTGGGTGGCCATCCAGACTGGACTGCCAAGTTTTTCCCAATGTAGCCAGCTTAGGATAAAAACAGCAGCCCAGGACTCTTAATCTGGAACTATTAGACAGAAAATGCTGTGTACTAAATGTGTCATGTCAGAAGTAAAGTACAATATTTTCTGCATCCAAATCCATCCAAAACCAAGTTGTATCCAGAGCATGCAGAGCCTGATTTTGACTGCTGTGACTAACTATACCATCACAGCATGCTTCCTGTCCAACATCATGCTTTTGATTTACTGTGCTGGCATTCTAAACATAAACATGCGCACACAAGGAAATGGGTTCAACGGCAGTCCACAATCTCACAGGGGATTGAAAAGGCGGGCTTTCAGACTGCACCAGAGAAGAACTTTAAGAATAAAACATTTTAAATAAAACACAAGATCACATTTGAAATTTTGAGCCACGCTATTTGGAATCACAAATTCATGTTTTAGCAAGTCACAAGCAAGCAGGCACAGCTGCTTGGGGATATAAATGAAATTCTTAATTAGGATTCCAGTATCCAACTTTCATTTGAAATAATATGGACAGAAGTGACTGATAAATTCTGGCTATGAAAAAAACTGCAGCTCACCCTTGATTGAGATCATTCTCTGTGTTGTCCAGCCATAAACGAACTGCCACTGCATTGCCTTCCCGGCACTGAGTGAATATATCATCCATTTTGGCTGGTGTATTGTTTTTCTTCTAGGACGCACCCGTGGGAGCAGATGCAGAACTAAACTGGGACAGACAAGAGTTGCAACCCGATGGGTTCAGGCACGTCCTGGCCAGCATCAGTCCCTCATTTGGGACAGTATGAACCACAATCAGAGCAGCACCAACACGACCCTAAAGAAATTGATTTAAAGAAAAATGGTCACTCAGTTAAAATTATTTCTTAAAAAACAAAAACAAAAAAACAAAAACAAACAAACAAACTGCTGTACAAACCTAAAAAGGAGAAAGCCTACAGACAAGACAACCTAGTGTTGAGTAATCTCCAACTGAGTAATACAGGGTGGGTATGCCGTTTACAACACAGTGACTCACAAAATGTAGCTGTATGAAAAAATAGCCCTGGACACCATGGACACCAGAATAGATAAATATAATCATCCAGAGTCAAACTGAAGTCTGTATTCCTTTAATACACCGGCAACAGACTAATATATTATACTGATTATACTAATATATTGATAATACATCAATCACTTCATGGCCCTATCAAGTTTACAGTCTGGATTTGCTGCTCTTCTTTGTAGAAAGAAAGTGGTTGATTTTTTATTATCTTCGTATTGGTTTTGCAGCTCTAATTGATTGTGAGACTGGTATTAGCCAATAAGTGGGACGGTATAATATGATAATACAATATTTTTTTTAATTTTTTTTCAGTATGGTCACAACCTAAGTTTCACGCGCCATTGATCCACGCAGTTTATACCATTTACACTCCCAACAATGTTGTCACTGCCTGACTAGCTGCTTTGCTATCCGGCTAACACAGTGAGGGGAAAGCTCACTTAAGTCAGCCGCCTAGTTCTTCTACTCGTGGCAGCACCACCGACTGCTTTTACTCCACCATATGGAAGATATATATCTTGGTTAGCTCCTCACTATAAACTTGCATCTTCTACGTCGTGAAATAAAATCCATTTGGGTCTGTGCTAACAAGCTAACTATCTATCCTGCCGCGGGGGCTGTCCGTGTTTCTCTCATTTAACGGTGACCGACTGAGGATTTCACTCGAACCATCATTTAATAGTTTAAACAGGTCAAATTAAAAAAAATTATTTACCTCCATGCCTTTAAACTTACCGGATATATTAGCTTGTTGCGGTGTATTGTAGCTGTACAGAGGAAAAGTTACAAGCCTTGCTGTGTTACCTTCAGCATTCAGAGAGCTGTGCGTCCACACCCGTACGTACGTGGAGGAAGAAGAGAGAGAGAGCCGCCTATAGGTTGCAAGGAGAATTGCAACGATTTCAAATTCACCCCCTGAGGTCATGATTTTTTTTCTTGAAATAATTACATTTTATGTGTACAAAAATCTAAAATACGAAGCTCAGCTCAGGATTACAATAAATGCCACCATGTAGTCTATAACATGTTGCTCTGAGACCTAATGTTACACACTACAGACTCAGACAGCTGATGTCAGACCTCCAACTAGAGCATATATTGAATTAAAATCAAATTCAAATTTTATTTGTCACACACTTAAGGGAGCGGAAGCGCTTCCCAGACCTCAACAGTGGGAAGAGTCCATTGTTGGGATGGGAAAGGTCCATCATAATCTTCCTAGCTTTAGTCTTGCACCGCTTGGTTTAGATGAACAGCAGGTCAGGAAGCTCTGATCGAATGATGCGTTCGGCCGAGCGCACCACTCTTTGCAGATCTTGTCTGTCCTGCTTGGTGCTGTTACCAAACCAGGTGCAGTTTCCCTTCAGGACGCTCTCGATGGTGCAGGAATAAAAGTTCTTGAGCACCCTCAGTGGCAGATGGAAATCTCTAAGCCTTCTGAGGAAGAAGAGACACTGTCGGGTTTTCTTAACCAGGGTTCTAATGTGGCAGGACCATGACAGGTCCTGAGTGATGTGGACATCCAGGTACCGGAAACTGTCCACTCTCTCCGCTGGCATGCCATTGATGATCACGGGCTCATAATTCCTCACCTGCTTTTTAGTGAAGTCCACGATCAGCTCCTTAGTCTTGCTGACATTTAGGAGGAGGTTGTTCTCCTGGCACCAGGTCTCCAGGTTCCTAATCTCCTCCAGGTAGGCCTTCATGAAGGACACACACACACACGCACCGTTTTGAACCTTGTAAAGGATCTGAGTTTTACAGAGGGTCAGTTTAAATTGTCATATCTTCCTTCTGAAGTGACATAGGGCTTTCTACTTATTTCATTTAAAAGCAAACAAATGAACAAGGAAGGAGCTTTCCTAGTGGGTCCACTTAAGCGGTAAACATGTAAATAAAACTGTCTGTTGTTTGTAGTGTCTGCAGATTAAGTTTAAATTCTCCATTCTTCTGTCTCTAATCATAAGCACAAAGACATGTTACAGACACATTTTGGGGTCTGTAAAGGGGAAAATCCATCCTTAAACACAACATTTCTTGTCTTGTCATATTGCATGGTATGTAATATGATGTTTAAGAAAGTTTTTTTTATTACAGGTGATTAAGAACATACATATGGCCTCAGTGGTCTGGAAATCATTCCTTCCGTCTAATTTACTAGTTTTAAGTAAACAAATAATTTCAAGTAAAGTAAGTTTCAAATTTCAAGTAAAAAGGAAAAATGTTTTTTTAAATTTTATTTATTAAACCCAGTGTGTCCTTTTGCGTGTCCCTAATTACAGAATATAACAATTATGCAACAAATATATTGTGTATTTGATATGTAGGTTTACTTAAGTCAGTCCGTCTGTTTATTGTTGTTTAGATTGGATCTTACAAATATCTATAAGATCCTAACAAAAACACTGTTAATTTTGATTATTCAGAGACATGTTTGGTGAGAGAAATCTTTGTAAAACTATATTTTCTTGAAAATCGTTGGAGCCACTGAAGAGTTGCATTTTTATTTTAACTATTTTTAAGTTGTTTTTATTAATACAACTTAAAATCCTTAAAATTAAGAGAAGCTGAATGTTTATCCACGTCATCACGGAAAACGCCATTTCCCAGATATCTCCGGTGTGCTTACGTCAGTTATGTGCGCCCGTAACTCTGTTTTGCTCCCCTGACGCGCATGACACTGAACCAACGTGGCTTTTGCTTGAGAATAACTTTATTTCTTTTAGGTATTACGTGTAGTTACACGTTCATTAGATAAAAAGGTTTCATGCAAACAGCGGGAAGAGTTCCTCTGACACGTAAATCAACTCGTTTTGCTGCCTGAGAAACAAACTCGTGAGTAGTTCAGACATCATATAGGACTATAGGTTAGCTCTCTGATAGCAAAGAAGTGCGCTCGAAAGAGTTTTTCATCTCCAGTAGCGGTTTACAAAGGTGTGCGTTTTTCTAAAAGGACACACAGAAACATGTTTAACGAGGATGAAGACTGGAATGATGAAGAAGAGGGTCAGATCTTGAGTAAACCTGCCCTCAGTAACACCAAGAAGACAAGCAGTGGCATCAATGTGAAGGTACGTGTTTCTTTTGCGCTTACGGAAAACTTTTTATTCTCGCAAAGCATTACTATGTTTCTACTTATGGTAGTCGCTACTCGTTTTAAAAATATATTATTCAACCTGCTGTGATCCTCTGATCAGCCCAGGGTTGTGGGTAAAAGCAGCCTGATGCGGACACTGAAGACTCTGGGGTCAGTACCAGAGTGGAAGAGCGACAACCATAAACAGGACAGTGATGAAGACTCCGAAGAAGCTCCATCAAACATTAGGACAAAGAAGAAGAGAAGAAAAAAGAGAAAACTTGCAGAAAAAACAGAGGAGCAGCAAGAGAACACAGACCAGATCTTAAAGGAGGAGAAACCTGCACCAAAAAAGAGGAAGAAAAACAATAAAGCTGGTGAGTAATTAGCTGGTTATAAGCTTAGAAATCTGACACAGTGGTTTGCCACATTAGAGTTTTTAATCCAGCATCTGTAATTGGAGTGTTTGGATGTACAGTATTGTGCAAAGTCTTGAATCACATCTCATTTCTTTGTATTTTTTTAAGAAAATGAGAAATTAGTTCATCTATTTAGAGGTCGCCACTGCAGGCCATTTGTTTCCATCTCACCCTGTCCCTAGCATCTTCCACTGTCAACCAACCCTCTGCATGTCCTCTGAGTTCTTCCTCTTTTTCTCCTGCCTGGGAGTTCCATCTTCAGCATCATTTGTCCAATATGTCCAGCATCCCTCCTCTGCACATGTCCAAACCATCTCAGCCTTGCCTTGCCTCTCTAACTCTATCTCTAAACTGCTCAGCATGCTCATATCTAATCCTGTCTAACTTTGTCACTCCCAGTGAAAATCTTAGCATCTTCAACTCTGCCACATCCAGGTATGCCTCTTATGTTTTTGTCTTAAAACTCTACATCACAGCAGGTCTCACTACCATCTTAAAAAATTTCCCTTTCACGTTTCAGGCTGTCCTTCTGTCACTCGTCTCTACCCAGCCTGCACTCTCTGCTAATTATCTGTTGTTTTTGATGATCTTGCCCTGGTCTTTTAACTTGTCCACCTTCATGACCTCTATTTCTTGCATCTTCACTGTTACACATGTCCCCCTCTCATTCACACACATGTATTCTGTCCTCCACCTCTCCGGGCTCTCTTCCACACACTCTCACTACAGATCACAGTGTTATCTGAAAACACCATTGTCCATGAGAATCCTGCCTAAACTCATCTTTCACCACTGGAAACAAAAAGGGAGTCAGATGTAATCCAGTCACCACATTAAACCTATCTGTGCCTCTTACCGCACACCCCACCACAGTCTCTGTGTCCTCATTCATGTCCTGGACATCTTCATATACTTCTGTCCATATGTCCATACTATATGCTTTCTCTAGAGCCAAATAGACACAGTGCAACACCTTCTGACCTTCTCAATGCTTCTCCATTGTGGTGCAAAAATACTATTTTATATCTGTCAATCTGTGTTATCTTTGGCATTTCTTTGTAGATTCAATTCAATAAATGGGGATAAATTATGCTCTTGCAACAGGCTGCAAGTAACAATTCAAAATTAGTTGTGTTAGATGTCTTTCTTTGCCCTGAAAAAGGTCAGGTGGAAGGATAGAAATGAGTGAAGAAGCAGCCAATGTCCAAAGAAAAACTTAAGACTTAAGTCTTTCAGAAAGCCTGGAGAACTATTGCTCAAGATCACTACATCATTGCAAAAGTCTGGCTCCTTGGAAGAAAAACTTAAAGAAATTAGGGGTCACTGAAGACTTTTGCATAGTACGTAGTACCAGCCTCAATCTTTCCTGAGTGTAAAATATTGACTAAACTGTTTTTTTGTTTTCTTCCAAAAGGATCTTCAAAGGCAAATGGCACATCTTCAGGGGAGGAGAAGAATAAAGAAATGACTGAATTGCTGATGAATGTAAACAATCCACAGAACACAGAAAAGATTGGCAGAAAACAGTGGAAAAACAAAATGAAGAACAAGAGGAAATGTAAAAATAAATACCGCCAGAAACAGCCTGAGGAGGAAGTAAATAAAGTAAAGTCTGTGGGTAAACATGAACTAAAGGAAGTAGTTAAACCTGATTCACATAGCAACAGCAACACTGGCAAAAACAATCAAAAAAAGAAAAATGAGAAACACCCTGAGGAGGCGAGTAATGAGAAGGAAACAAAGTGTGTCCCAGTTCAGAAATGTGTGCCTGAATCTTCTGCTGATGGATCAGAACAGAAAACACGTGAACCTGCAGTGGAGATTAAAGTTAATCAGCAGCAGTTCCCCATGAAAAGACTGAAACCTGAGCAGAGCAAAGCTCAGAGTCTGAAAAGACAGAAGCTGCAGAGGATGCTGCACAGCGAGGAGACAGAGCACCACGAGACTCCTGCAGAGCAGGAAGATAAGCCAGCAGAGTCAGAGGAAGAGGTGAAACAAGACCGCTCTGCCTCCCTCAGGTCCCGGATGGAGCAGCGGTTGGAGGCCGCTCGTTTCCGCTACATTAACGAAGTTTTGTACAGCACGTCCAGCGGCGAGGCGAAGCGTATGTTCAAGCAGGACCCACAGGCTTTCTGGATCTACCACAAAGGTTACACGGCTCAGGTTCAGAGGTGGCCCGCCAATCCAGTGGACGCCATCATCTCTTATATTCAGAAAAAGTGAGAAGCCTTCAATTTTCTGTGATGTTAATGCATGAAATAGAATTTTGCCCACAACCAAGGAATCTTCATGATTACAAATTTATAAAATTGTGCCAAATTTTTCAAATGTGTATGCCTATAGCTGGCATACACATTTACACCAGCAACACAAACAAGCACATTGTGTTCTTTACTCCCACCCTTTTAACCTTTGGGCCAGTAGAAGCTGTGATATGACTGTGAAACAATCAGGTAATATATCCATGAAGTATAAACACTGAAATGTTTTAGAATACAAATAGTTCCAAAGAGCACAGCTGGGAATATCCATTTATTTAAACTGCTTTAGCATTAATTGAATTGGGGGTTGGAGCACAGACCACTTAAAGTGCTCTCTGGTCAAGAAAGTGTGAGACCGCCTGATAATGGCTTTGCTATAACAATCCTTGGGCAGCGTTTCAAACAGAAACAATTAACCTGATGATAACAAAGCCCACCTCTTTAAGACAAGTTCATGTGATGAAAAAGTCCCTTGGAGGCAGGGAAAAGCTCCAGAAAGCTGAACAGGACCTCTGAGCACAAAAGGTTTAAAATGAAATCTTAAATGTCTGCACTGCAGTGTGTTGTCTGACCGAATAGGTTGGTTTGTCAAACTGTGCACTGATGGAATTGTGCTTTAAGATCTTTTCATCACAGGATGATCTTTAAAGTGGGTCTTTGATGCTCATTTCCACCTCCATACTTTTTCTTGGACTTTACTAGAGTTGCTTTGCCTGATTCACCCTTCAAAATAATACTTTTGATTTAAGCCCCTCTGTTCGTCACCTGTCTAAACAAACTATTTTATCTCCTTTCCCTTTAAAACATCTTTCTTCTGAATTGCAAACCATCTTAAGCACAAGGACTGGACAGCAAGGCTGCGATTTTCACAGAGCTGTGTGCCATTAAACAATGTGACATTGTGCATATATAAAAAAGAGAATAGGGAGGGGTTTCTGTCATTATTAGGCATCATATTCACACTAATGGAAATCCTCAGTTGGGTTCCTGTCTGCATAGAGCATGCAGTGGGGTTGGGACACCCACTGGCTCACCATAAATTCACCTGCAACAGAGATCACATCTGCTTCATTTGCTTCAAACGTTTGTGTTCTCACACGCACTTGTGTTTGGTAATGTCTGGAAAAAGTTCAATGTTTGCAGTGCATGTGTAAAACTGCTTAAGACAGGAGATTCTTAATCACCTCAGCTCAACATCTGAACGATTCATCATATTTTGAGCAGAAAGCACGGTGTCCTGTGTACACTGTTACTTTCAGACTTTTCCCAAAACATTTCCAGACCGTCTCTGCTCATCTCAAGAGTAAGAAGGAATTCTTCATGTAGAACTCCGGATGCTGACATCATTTATCTGCTGTAAACGGTAAACAGAAGACATTACTCTGCTGCACACTCTCGACAGCGAGGACTCACGCAGCTGATAATTTTGCACTGTGGGTGTTTAATCGATGCCTGGTTTTGCTGCTGTGAGAAGTTTGCCTCGTTAACATCAGCGGTTTGTCAGAAGACAACAGTTCTAACTAAAAGAAACACATCTACTGTACTGTTTTCTTTTTGCAGACCTTCCTCTCTCGTGGTTGCCGACTTTGGTTGTGGTGACTGTAAAATAGCGCGCAGCGTGAAGAACAAAGTTCATAGCTTTGACCTGGCAGCCACCTGTGAGCTGGTTACGGTCTGTGACATGGCCCACGTGAGTGTCTTTCTGCAAAATACAGACACAATTGCACTGCGATTGTCGTAAAATGGAACTAAAATGAAACGCCCCGTGTCTGCAGGTGCCTCTTAATGACGCCTCTGTGGACCTCGCTGTGTTTTGCCTGTCCCTCATGGGGACCAATCTGGCGGACTTTTTAGCAGAGGCCAATCGAGTGCTAAAAAAGAGGTGTGACAAGGATTCTGCATATGCATGTGTTTAATGTCGTGCACACACTGTGTTTCTCATTATTTTTTGGCACCTTTGTTGCAGAGGAGTCCTTAAAATAGCAGAAGTGGCAAGCAGATTCGACAACGTGCGAAACTTCATCACTGCACTGTCAAGTCTTGGATTCAAGATGGTGTCGAAGGTGAGAAAAAGGGGTGATGCTTGGGACCATGTTTACAGGAAAACAAGTACTTCTTCCTTCTTTAAAAAATTAAAGCATGTCACAGTTATAAGATGAAAGTCTGAATTAAACATGTAAATATATAATATTTACTGTGTTCAGGTGTATTTTCTTTCTTTTGTCGTTGTCCTTTTTAAGAGCCTGTTGCTGAAAAATGCTTAATAAATTTGTCACAAGTAGATCAATGTCGTCTAAACAACTGAGTCTGAAGAACACTTGGACCACGTGATGAGTAATAGCTTAAACATTCATGTTTGTCTGCTAGAATTACTGTTATTTTGTCTTTTTCTTCCTTTCAGGACACAGAAAATAGTCATTTCTACTCCTTTGAATTTGCGAAGACGGGAAAGGCTCCAGAAAATCTGAAGAAAGTTGGACTACAGTTGAAGCCTTGTCTTTACAAGAAGAGATGAAGATGTAATAGGAATTCATAAACTTCTCTGTGCATCAGTACATAACTGGACAATGCTTCACGGGGTCACAGTTAATATACACTTAAATGTATCATATTTTTTGGTATATTTTTGATTATTCCTTTTGCATTTTGTTATAGATACGTGATTTTTTTTTCATGTAACAGAGGTCTGTTAGTCTTTATCATCAGTATCAACATGGACGCACATTTTCTCATCACACAATGCACAGATCATTGATTGTATTGTTTACTCAAATACTGTAAATAAGAAATGTTCTTACAGTCCTGGAGTAAGTCACTGCGTTGGGTACAAAATCAAAAATGAAACTCGAGGCTGCTTGGTGACAGAATTTTCTAAGACAACTCTGTAAGTGCTACAATTGCTGTGGGAAAACCTTTAAAAGTCTTTAAAAATATAAACTTTTAAAAATAACTGTGTGATGTCTGTGATGCTTCAGACCCAACATGTCGTTCCCTAACCCTATTACAATTACTCTATATGAACAAACAACTGACTCCATAATTATTTTCCACAACAGTGCTGCAGAGAAGCTGCAGTTCAGTCTATTTACATCTGAATCACACATAGTACAGAAATGTATTTATAGCTTCACTCCTTTTGTCGTAGCAGATGGTCCTGACTAATTAAGCATTGCAAAGACACTAGAAGGACTTTTTTCATGTTGGAGCAGTGTGACAGTCATCAGTATGTGGGACTGTTTGCTGTGCTTGTAATGAGTTTGTTAAAACTAAGAAGTTAAAGATGAAAGATATTTACTTTGGAATCACTTTATTGACAGATCAAAGAAAATATACATCTGAAAAGAAACTGTAATAATGAAAAATTCAAGTAAGATTTAGTTTTTTTCTAAAAGTGCAAATTTTATGCATTTGAATAAAAAAGCCGGCAGGTGCCCCAAACTGCAGTTCCTAAGTGCTTCAAAAGTGAGTGACTCATGTTGAAATATTTACAGGATGGTGAAAAAGAAAAACAGTTTTGATTTCTATGGATGCTTTTCCCTTTCATAACAACTCAAGGGTGGATGCATTTTGTATTTAATTTGGTATTTAATCATTTTAAATAAGTCATCCATCTTATTACGTTGTGTGGGTCTGCAGACATAGTTGTAACCTGTTCTGTCACAGAACTGGACTTTTTGTGCTGTCTAGTATTATGGCCTGATAAAAAGATACTATTAGCTGCCCCCTTGTTCTCTAGGGCAGGTGCTTTAATTTTCCCATAGGGGTTTGTGTCTCCTGCAGGAGTCTAGTATTATGGCCTAATGAGTATTTTATTAGTCTGTGACTTACTGCTAATTACCAGATATATTACAATTTATGAATATGAATAGTTTGTTAGCACTCCACCCTCTAGTACAAATATGTGAGGTCATGGCTCAAAAAGCACAGAGGCTTCAGAATGTGGAGTCTAGTATCAAGGGGTGACTACGTACATCCTTTATACAGTCTTTAGTTTAAACAGTAAAGTCATCAATGCTAATCTGCTCAAAATCTCACATTATTCAGGATATATACATACACAGTTTTTTACTTCAATGCTACAGAAAAACAAAACACTTGGAAAAAAAGAGTGCTACAGTTCCACTAAGATGCCACACCTAGTTTGTGCACAACTGGATGTGGTTTAAAAAGCCCCACAAAGCATTGTTGTCTTCACACTGTACTCTTGACGTCAATGACTATGGAGTAATTGACCATAGGAGTGCCCTCTTTGCTGTCTTTTTCTGTTACTGCTGGCTTTTTCACCTCAGGGGAGCCGGGGTCCTGCATGAGGGATGTCAAGGCTGAGAGATACTCCTCCTGAATTATACGGAGACAGATGGAGATACGGAGGAAAAGAGTTCAATTTAGTTTTGGATTTGAGACACTTAGCAAAGCTGGAGAAAATTATCATATTTAAATGTACCTTGTGCTCTTTCCTGCTGTTTCTTTGACTATAAAACAAAAAACAGAGGTTGATGGTGAATTATCTCAGTCTGGTATGGCAACCTGACTGTGGCAAACAGGAACAAACTGGACAAGATTGTCAGAACAGCTGGAAAAATCTCATTAGATAAACTGTATCACACTACTGCCTTACAGAGAGCTCAGTCTATTGCTGACTAAGAACGCCCTCTTTAATCAGATTTGATCAAATGGCCCCAGGACAACATTATAGGATGCATTTTGTGCCAAATCCAATTAGTATAGTGAATAACAAGATGCTGTGATGTGATTTCTGTAGTTTTGCTAATGTTTTATGTATGTATATGAATGAATGACTCTTGATGACTATCAGTATTTTTTTATATAAATTGATTTGTGACTTGGTGAACCAAAGACAATTATTCAGTTCAATTTAAATAAACCCGTTTTAAAATTTTTTTGAGAGATTTCACCACTAGATGGCACTGTGACATAACTGGCCACACCGAGTCAATTCAAATAAGCAAGCTGCAGAGGTGAATGCATTATATGTGACGGGAATATCAATGAATACGAGTGGTGACCCAAGCCTTCATCATTGATCTCTGGTGTCAAAAGCAGACGCTCACTTTGTACACTGCGACCTCAGTGACACAAACCCAGTGATGTCCTGCTGCTGACAAAAAAAATGTCCTCATGCAGCACTGGAGATGAGGGAAAGAGGAGTGGGGGGTTGACATTAGTCCCAAAATAACTTTCCTCTGTGGGGAGTCATGTTTTCTTGTTGTTCACTGGGTGCCTGACCTTCCCAAATTAACTTGACAGGACCCTCCCACTGGAGCATGCGATAACGTGCCTAGACTCCGTCAGCCAATGGCACCTTCACCAAATGTTCCAGTCAGAGTGACAGGCGTATTGAAATAACCTGTAAACCACTCTTGTGCAGCTCTATTCACAGCGGGGCTTGATCTGATCCTGACAGACATTCTTGTGAGAAGTTAGATTTGGCAGTGAATGTGGAAATGTGGAAGCTTCTGGAGGCAGAAACCATTAACAGTTCTAGGACTGTGAAAGATATCCCACATCAGTACTAAAAGATGTGACTCTTTCTCCAACAGCAACAGGATTAAGAGATGAATTTGTGGATTTTTTTCCACTGGTGAATGGCAACTTGAATTTTATTATACTAATAACTTCCGAACATGTGGACCTTCTGCACATTTCACCTTCCCTTTTGCAAAGTGTCGGTGATGATAATTGGCCAGCGAACAGCAGTCTGCTGCACAAATTGCCAGAAGTAACACCGCTAAAAGCCAGAACAGGAAACTGGAAAATAAATCTGTTTTTCTGACTGCCTAACAGCCTCTACCTGTCTGCAAGCAGGGCTGTGGTGGCAGAGGCACCTGTCTGCTTCAGCCACATTACTTCCTGTTTGTGAATAACAGCTTGGTACTGGGGTTTTGGTTAGTTGGGTTAACGATCCACACATCCTGTTTGTCTAGTACTCTCTGTACACTCTGTGCCATCGGCAACATTGCCCTCATTTGCCCGTCAGCGCATCACCTGCCGAGTTGCTGTTTGTCACCTGTGGAAGCGCTTAACTCACCAGCACACACAGAGGATGATGACAGAGATAAGAACGAGGGCTAATGCTGAAGAGATGCAAATCATGGATGTGAGAGCTGCAACACAAAGCACACAAAGAAACTGATATCAGCTAAACATCTCAGAAAACCTCACAGTGAAACTGGTTACGCACGTAAGCATGCCGATATTATCAGGAGCTCTCTGTTGTGTCATGTTCCTCTGAGTGCAAAAGCCCATCATGGCAGACACGTACCGAGCTGTTCAAGCCTAGTTGTGACTTCCACCTGAAAGCTGACTGTAGCAGTGTGGTGACAGAAGGATGCCCAGCAGGTGTACAGGCCTTTGTTCAGCTCTGCAAGCTCTGACTGGAAGATCATCGCAGATCCCTCCGTTTGCACAAATGAGCCATCACTCCTGAAATACCAGGGATTTACAACTGAGTTTCTCTTTAAGTGACATTTTTGGGGAAATATAGCCATGTGCTGTATTTCTGAGGGTTAAAAATAAAACTCTAATCACTCTAATGTCTGTACAGTAAATAGGAGGCTGTAGGTAACTGGCTTAACTTTGCTTACAGAGTGGAAGCAGGGAAAGAGCTAAGCTGGCTCTGCACCACTATCCCTAAAGCTCACTTTAACGCTTCACATTGTGCCAAAAACCCCAAAACAAAACCAAAAGTGTAGAAGTTTCCATTATAGACATTACATGCCAGATCATTTCTTAGCTGGTAAAATCATCTGAAAGACTGAAAACAGGTGGAAAGTTGGTTAAGAAATCTCTGCACATTACTCTGCATTACAAAAGTTGTTCACACGTGGTTACAAAAAATCAACAAAAAGTGTACAAATGGACAGAACCAGGGTAATTATTTGCCTTTATTTAAACGGTAAAATACCCCCTAATAAATCGTGCTCTATGACAATGTGTTGCTTCTTCTACTTCCTCTACTACTGTGGGAACACTCAATTTTGTGTGTTCACAGGAACTTCCTGATCATGATTAGGTGGTAGATAACAGATATACCTCCTGCCAGCTGAGACTATAATTGGACAGGCTACTGTTTTTTTGACAACAGTAGGAAAGTTAATGCACCTGGTACTAAAGGTGCTGTTTTTAGTTGTTTGCCTGCTCCCAGATAAAGCAAAGTTAAACTGTCTCCTTGCTGTTGTTGGCTATTGCACTAAGCTCTTTATGTAAATAACTCAACTGATATTTTCAGAGAGCTACTTCTTAATTGTGGGAGCACAGATTTTTGTGCAGTGCACTATGTTCAGCTTCCTCATTGTGAACAGGTGGTTTGAAACACCGGATACAGCACCTCTTACAGCTGAGCTCGTACTCTGGCACGTTGCCTTCAATTTCGAGCAGTATTTTCTGGTTGTGACGATTCTTGTCGAGGGACAGTCTGTATACAACAGGTTGATCGCTGTAGCGGCTTTGCAGAGGAGTCGTGAAGTTCAGGACTCTCAGAGAAGAGATATCTGGCAAAAAAACAGTAGAAATATTTAAGATGAACTTTGTGCGTTAGTGTTCAATCGAGTATTGTTTCTGTTGCTCTTACAGTATCTGGGCATATGAACAGTCCTTCTCTGTGTGACCCCTGGTTCAAAATGGTACACACAAGTCAGGTTTTGCCCCTCATGACGGTTCAGCGGAAATTCATAAGTCGCCCTGAGATTCATTGAGTTTCTTTCATATTCTGAGTGCACAGAGGTTTGCCTTTCATTTTTTTCGGGAAGGTCCCATGCAAGGTTTGTCTCGAAACACTCCCCTGTGCACTCGCACACTGCCAGCCAGAGATGAGAGTCTTGTTGTCTCACCACAGATGCGCTCAGCAGGGGGGCTTCTGAAAAAGAAAAGGGGGGTGTCAGGAAGGGGATGAGCAACCGCGTGAGGTTGTCTGTGTCATAGAAGGTAATATTTCTAAGAAATGACTAGCGTACTGTGCATGGGGATGTTTATTATTCTTTCCTCTTCTGCCTCCAGGCTCGGATGCTTTACTATGCAAGTCAAATTCTGACCGGCATAGAGAGAGGACAGGAAGTGCACAGAGCTGCGAGCAAATACCAGACCATCAGCCTGCTGTTTGGTCTCCACCAGGCTATCGATGCTGTTGTTGGTGTTCCTTACGTGCCAGGTTATAACTGCTGCTGGAGGGGCGCTGTCCACAGAGCATTGCACCTTTGTGTACTTCAGACCTTGTCTCCACTCAGTGCTGGTGTTGACGGTGATGTTAGGGTGAGCTGTGCAGGAAAGAGAAGTTAAACAACAGGAAGTGGAGGGCTTCCACTTGATGAAAAAAATTTAATCTATGGCCACATATATCCACTACTGATAAGAAATTAGGGTTGGTTGGTTGATTTGCTGAACATACCACAAAGAGGGAGTGTTATGCTTCTGTTCTCTGGTTTTTCAAATGCTGGGTGATTTATCACACACTCTGCAGTGAGCTCCCAAGGCAAGCAGGGAGGGAGGAGTACAAACCCCCTGACAGAGTGGCTTCCATTATGAGAAGTGGAGTTGAACCAAAAGTCTTCAGACACACCCTCTGGTAGAAGCCAGGACATGTTGGCTGCAGGAACAGCATCATCTGCTGAGCACTCAATCACTCTGTGTCCATCTTCAGTCCGCAAATCAACTCGTATTGTAGGAGGAACTGATGGGAAACGTATAGAGAGAAGATTTCACATCAATATTTCATAGTCAGATGATAGAGAAGGTCAAAGCAGAGTTTCACCTACCTTGTTGTATAGGTTTAACAGTGACATTGAACCGCAGCACTGCTGTAAGGTGCTGATAAGAGAAGGTGCATTTGTAAAGACCAGCTTGTTGAAGATCCACAGGGCCCTGGAGTCTCAGGCTCTTGTCCACCAGCTTCACACTCTCAGGCAAGGGGCCATCATCTCTGGAGGGCAAATATGCAAAATATGCAGGAATTCAGAAATGTTTTCATTTGTCTTAATATAAGAATACAAAAGGAAAACAAAGCTTGAATAAATAAACATTTGAATCAGAAAATGTATCTAAATATGGTTCCTGCTTACAGTCACTTGTGGTTTTTATGCCACCAAATATGCCACCACTGAAACTACCTACATATCCTGTGGAGGATGTGTATATTCTTTCTCTGTATATATACATGAAAAAAGTGTGACTGAAGCTTGTTTTTATTTTTGTAAAAGCATATTATTTTTGCAGGTACTGTTCATTTTTGCTCCTTTTCTTTTGGTTATGTGGTTAGTTTCCCAAATATCTGAACCAGCCCATCCAGCACCAACAAATGTTTCTTTGCAGGTTACTCGACCATGACCTAAATTCACTCAGTTGCTGATTAGATATTTGCACTGATTCACAGTTGAACAACTGCACCTAATACGGTAAAATAGGGAAATCAAACACAGTACGAGCACTTACTGATGAATATACTTTTTATTTTGTCATTAATGGGCAATTTCCCCATACTTTTTTAATAAGTCATTTTTATCTGTCTTGCACATTATTTTCCATTATTTGTGCACAATAATGGAGTGGACTTACTTTGTATCAGATTCTCAACCTTAACCTTCCCTAACATGATGAATTTCATCATCATGCCAGCTCATAACGCAGTCTGTCTGTTATAATTATCATTTTTAGAGTTCGAACGCTTCTATAATATATGAAATTGATGTAGTAGTCCTTTGACACCAAATATTTCCTACTTTTTGCAGGTAACATTGTAGCGTGGCACGTTCCCTTCGACCTCGAGTCTGATAACAGCTTCAGTCTCCTCTTCCTGCAGCTCCACGTCATTGCTGTTCCCTTCCAAGTCTGAGTACAACTGACCTGGAGCCAAATCTGTAGATTTAAAAAAACAAAAACAAACTCTGTTCCTCTGTTACCTCTTGAGCATTAGCAGTTTGTTCAACACTGATTGTACTCACAGAAAACTGGCAGTGTTAGGGCTTGTGACTCCTTTTGTGTAAATTTAGGATGGTCAAACACACAAGTGATGTTGTGACCCCCGTATTTTGTTACGGGGAGGCGGACTGAGACTCTCTGTATGTCTGAGTCTGTGTCGTTCTCTCTCGCCAGCTCTTCAGCCGTGTTCAAAGCCAAAGAGATGTCAGTGTCAGGTCTCCCTCCAGATGAAATGCAAGAGACCACCCAGAAATCATTTCCGTCTTCTTGCTGTACCATCTCTGCTTTAATAGTCACATTTGGCCTTGCTGCAGAGCAGGAAGAAGGGCGAGAAGAGTTATTTTTCACAAGCTCTAATGTTTTTTCCAGCAAATTAAAAAGTCAGATAGCAAGTAGAGGCTCAGGGTGTTTTGGTTAAATAGGAAGCTGGGGCCGGATGAGCTGAATGTTAGCTAAACACACGCCATGAGGAGCTTCTGCTTGGGTTTGGAGAGTGCTGACTTAGGCTTATCACCTGTCCCATCTGTTGGCTGAGCTGCAGCTGAGAGCAGATGTCTGGCCCAGCTGCTACCCAACCAAAGCTGAGAGAACCGCAGGCTTTAATACGAGGAATCAGCATAGATCAGAGTCTATTATCAAATACGTAAAAGTTTTGGTGTTACGCAACAGTCAAATGCCTCTAATGAGCAAGTGGGTTAACACCTCATAATAAATTGGGTGCTGGACAGGGGTGTGCACACATTTGGAGTGAGTTAATGCTCTTTGGCTTTAAAAAAAGTTCAATCTGTTTACACATAAAGTTATGTCTGCATTTAACCACTGCAGTTTGAAAATTACCTAAGCTGCTGTGCTTCAGTGAAGTGGAAATGTATTATGGACAAATGAACTGGGTGGTGTGGCTTACGTTAATAGGACTGTTACTAGGTCTGCCACTGAAAGAGCAGTAAGAGGCTGTAATGCTGTACATATTAGTATGATTGTATGAAGAGAGCATTTAAAGCTTTATTACCAAACATATACAGTGGTGTAAAAAAGTGCTTGGCCCCTGATTCCCGATCGCCTACTTTTTGTATGTTTTTCACACTTCAATCAGATCATCAAACAAAAATAATACAAGTAAACACAAAATGCAGTTTCTAAATGAAGTTTTTATTATTAAGGGGAAAAACAATCCAGAACTACACGTCCATGTGTGAAAAACTAATTACCCCCTAAACCTAAACCTAACTGATTGGGCCACACTTAACAGCAACAACTAAGATCAAGCATTTGTCATAACTGGCAATGAGTCTTTTACAGCCATGTGCAGGAAATTTGACCCTCCCATCATTGCAAAATTGTTCTAATTCAGCCACGTTGGAGGGTTTTCAAGCATGAACTGCCTTTTTAAGATCATGCCAAGGCATCTCAATCGGATTCAGGTCAGGACTTTGACTAGGCCACTCCAAAGTCTTCATTTTGTTTTTCTTAAGATCTTCAGAGGTGGACCTCGTTTGTTTTGAATCATTGTCCTACTGCAGAACCCAAGTGCACTTCAGCTTGAGGTCACAAGCAGATGGCCCGACATTCTGTGGTGAATGAATGTGGTCATTTACCACAGCAAGTTCCAGATTCTGACGCAGCAAAACAGCCCCAGATCATCACACTACCACCACCATATTATACTGACTGTTTTCTTGTGTTTTCACTTTAAATTTGTGTGATTCATTTTTGAATTTGCATCTTCGGTGAGTGAAATTCATGGACTACATGGTGTTTTAAATAGCCAGCAAGGGCCACTAATATAGATGCAAAAATATGCTGATCGACATACAGCTTCATTTAGACTTCTGTGTTCATATGTAGTAATCAGAAACTCATTTTATCTCTACACCACAACCTGCTGTGTAATTCAAGTTGTTGTGACGGAGTTCTGGTTATGGGATAAGTTATGAAGTAGGACGTAGTTATGACGTAGTTATGAAGTTATGACGTAGATCTGATTTGGGTGTAAAAGTCAGGCAAAAATGGCCCACAGCTCCCCTGCTCTATGACCACATGAAAATCTGTCATTTTAAGTCTTACTGAATAAAAATTAAATGCATTTAGCTTTTATCTTTCTATGTTAGGATTTGAAGTGGAAAAAGCAGGTTTAGGTTGCTTCGAGCTTGTCATGTCTCTGATCAGTGTGATCACCACCATCATTGTAAACAGATGGATGGCAGATCATCGGATTCAGCAGCTGTTCCTACACTACATATGACGACAGTCCATGTACTAAGGGTATTTATTTGCTGGGAAGAGAGCAAGGAGCTAAGATTTATTAAGTTAGCAATGACATGTACATGACATGGTGAAATTTTTCATCCTGAGTGAAAGAAAACTTTTATAGTATGAGAAATCTTTCCTGCTTTGGTCCAATACCAGTAGAGCTAAAGCATCTAGGTGTAGTTAATGATCCGACGTCCTGCCTTTGCCTGTGAATACTGACAGTGTGAGGGGTCTCGTCATGGTAACCACGCTTTCATGACAGTCAGTGCAAAGTTGCTGAGGTATAATGTTTGTTTGCTTTGTGGTTGCTCATTATCATTACTGACTCTATAACAGTGTCAATGAGGGTTGTGCTAAAGAGTGAGTCTTTGCAGGTGCACTAAATTACAGTGTGGATGGTTTTATATTGATGTTTGCTGTATTAATCTGTCTTTCCTGTGAGCTCGGGGTTTCTGTATGTGTGTTTAGCCTATATTTTCATCAGAAATGTTTTTTTTTATTATTATGCTTTCATAGACCAAGATTATATTTTATATATATATTTTTTAATATATTTTTTAAAGTTTTTAACTAACTTTTCATTTTATCAGCTCTGTAATAACTCAGAGTGCTGCTCTGCTCGTATTGGTCATCCGCACTGCACCCTCTAAATGCAACATGTTCCTGCAGCTCTGCAGTGCTGTGGATAAAACAGAAAGGTGCTGCCCTAAAAAAAACAACAACAAAAAAAACCCCATATCATGACCCAAATGCTAAAATGCTCAGTGGACCTGGGAAGAACTGCAGAGTCAGGTAAAGTACGGACTCGTTACTTTGACCCCCCGTCCTGCGCTTTTTATATCAAGATATTGGTTATAGCAGCTTTAACGATTTGATGAAATCTATGAAACAAAATATCGTGATTAACTGGGATGCTGGATTTTTAGCTTTAATGTTATGCAGTCGGATTTTCATCAGGTCAACAGATGCAGGTGCGCATCTTTTGACCTGCTAGACTTGAGCCATTAAACTGTACACTGCACCATATTACAGTACTGTTATTAATTAGTTACTGGGTCGTTGCTTCATTTTTGCTTCCATATACTCAGCTTCAATGGAAGAGCGCATTCCCACATGAATGCATAACACTGTGCAACGTGATTTATGGTCTGTCACTGTGCATGTGGAGCAGAGTGAGAAGGAACAGGCTGCGTAAAAACTCAGCAGGAGAAAGTTATTGTGTTGCAAGATGCTGAGTCATGATGCATGATTGCAAACGTATGAGTGGTAATGCAACACAATATGTCACCACCTAGCAACAGGGACATAAAAACACAACAACTCTGATGCTCTTACTGTAGGTTTCCACCCTAACTGTGGTGACCGCGGGCTGTGGGAGGGTCCGGTGTTCAACCACACAGGTCACGTTGTCCTCCTCCTGCAAGTGGGTGGGAAAGCGGAGGACGCTGCTGACGGTGAAGGTGTCATTTGAAGGAAGGGTGTTATTCACAACCTCGATGAAGGGGAAATCTGAAGGAGGATACCCATTCACCAACCAGCTGATCTGGGGCTCAGGCCTGCCATTGATGGCAGAGCATAACACAGACTGATAGTGAGTCCCATTTATGGTCTCTGCATTCAGAGTGATGTTGATTTCTGGTTGAACTGTGAACAAATTGAAAAATAAACACGTTGAGTGACATAGGCATGTCTCAGGATAATAATGCATCTGTTTAATTAAAATCTGGTGGTGCATCAGTTAACACCTTTTAATTTTAGAACTGTTTGTGGCAACTTCATCGGGCTTATTTGTTCTCACAGAGGTGAGTCGATTATAGAAAAGAAATCACATGTTATTGGCGTAGCTTACCTACTACAGTGACGATTACAGTGCCAGTGTAAGTATCTTCAAGTGATTCAAACTCACAGGTGTATTGTCCTTCTACTTCCACACTGGTCACCCTAATCTGAATTGTGAGGTTGGTGAGAGAAACTGGGAGTGAAAAGTTATCTCTTTGAAATGGTCTCCCATTGATAAATCCTGCCAGTCGCTTTTTTTTTTTTGAACTGATCTGTTGTTTCCACTCGCTGCTGTCAACAGGATCGTCACCCAGATAGATACAGCTCAGATACATGTCTTTTCCCAGGACTGCTGTGATGCTCTCAAAAGGCTCTTCACTCGAACCTAATGAGAGATCAGAAAACATTGAGAAAGCAGAAATGCCTTGAGGGGGAATGGGTTTGATGAGAGGACTGGGCACAGGGTGATAGATGCTACTTGTTGTGTTGACTCAGCCTATTGTCTGTCGCTAGTTAAGTAAAACTGTGATCAAAGAGGTAGACTAACTAGGTCAGTAGTGATAAACTCCTCAGTCATTTCTCAATTAAAAAAAGACATAAAATCGTATAAAAATAAGGCTAAAACAGACAAACAGACTATATTTAATTTGTTACAAGTAAAAGTAACTGAAAAGAAAACTGGATGAAAATGAAAAGTTTAAGGCTCAGTTTGAAACAGAGAAGGCAGACTGCGTCGACAACGAGCAAGCTTCCTTTTTTTAATCCACAAAGTAACACAATCCAACAGGAAAATCCAAAAATACAAGGAGTGAGGAAACAGGAGAACACGAAGAGTTTCAGAGGGCAACACACAGGGAAGCATACACAGGGAATGTGACGATGATGAAGACGGGACTACTTATACACCGAGGGCTGACGGCAGAATGAAAAACAGGATGAGAATGAGACACAGGTAAAAGTAATTAACACAGGTGAAGACAGTCAGAGACGGGAAGTGAAACTAATACATCACATGAAAGATAACCAGACCTCAAAGGAAGTAGCCAAAAGAGAAAGAATAACAGGGAGGAGAAGACTCTCAGGCACAGAAAGATGACAGAGGAAACTATAAGTCACCCATAAAATAAACACAGAAATTAAAGACTCATTCATAATAATATCACCAGAAGCAAAGCTCACAGTCTAGAATAATAAAGAAATTAAAACAGTATTCCCAGAATTTAACAGGCCCTAAACTGAAACCCCAAACCCTAGGATCATAATATTTTTTAAAATAAAAGATCAATAAAAGATTAAGCGAATTAATTGTCTTCACTTTGTAAAATTCTGGTAAATTATTTGTTTTTACAGAGAAAAAGCAAAAGACAAGAGGTTAACTTGCACACAGTGACAGTAATAAATAAATGCAGCCTTGTCTCCTGCCTGTGTATCTGATGGAGGACTCCATTATGTTAATGAAATGAAAACCATCCAAAATAAGATCCACACCCAGATCTTATAGAAATCAGCCACAGTTAGGGCATTTCACAGGAGAGGGCATTTAATATAGGCTGGCAGGTTTTAGCACTCTCAGAGAGGACAGTGTGCAGACTTTAATGCATACCAAGTCCCCTTCTCTCTCTGCTTCCTCCCCAGACTTCATCAAAGTGCACTTAAGGACACAGCTTGCTCTACCAGTCAGCTGGAGCCAAGAACCTCTATTCAGCTTAAGGTACATGATGAGTAAAATGACGACAGCTTACTGCTGCACTACTTCATTGAAAACCTCTTAATATGCAGCCGGCTGCTGCAGTCTAAACTGTTTGCATCAAGCACTGTTAATGCTGTTGGTCTTACTATACATCACAGCAAATGGAAACAATGTGGAGAGGCTCCAGAGCCTTTTAAGAGGAAGAGAAAGCAAGAAAGAGAAATAAATATGCTATATCAGTTCAATTATGCCTGGTGGGCTTGTAATTCATTTGCCCTTGCAGGTTAGTGCCAAAATAAATGTCAGCCAAGAATGGAGAAGGCACACCTTAAGGATACAAACTAAGTAATAACTGTGAAAGAAAAATCACACATTCTTCTACTGCATCATATTTCCTGAGTCCCAGGGGCTTCTTTTTCTCACCAGACAGCAACAATGCACCAGTGGCACAAAGCACACCTTCCTCTGCAGACTAGGGATGTGGTAAACAAATAAAGACTTTCGACTTTAGAAAATGAAGCTCTTTCACACGTTTAAACTTTCATCTCCAGCTGGAAGTCTCGGTGACTCTGCAGAATGAAGGACTGCACCAAATCAAAGGGAAGAATCTTTAAATAAGTACAGCCAGGAGAGGGTTTTCCCCAAATGTTAAAGACCTCATATATTAGTTTTAAAAGCCTGTAAAAAAAATGCAGTGGTCACATCGAGGAAGCGCATATGATTCCTAATAAAGAGTTGCCTGCCAGGTTGACATTACAAACATACAATCAGGAATGTGCTGCTGAAAAATGTATTATTTAGAACTTTGTGATGCATCCAGTGTGTAGTTTTATTGCTCATTTGTAATTATAGTTGGACTAATCAGTAAGGAAAGCCAGTAGCACTGCTGGGTATAAATGCCTCAGGTTAAACAAGAGCTTAAGGTCCAGTAAAATGAACACATAAACAGCTGATTGCAACAGATGGATTGTAACTCTGCAGACTTACCCAGAATTTCCAAAGAATGAGCAACATGTAAGAGAAGACCCAAAATCAACAGCCATGAGCATCCCATGGTGGTGTCATTGACTGAAGCAGAACTATAGACCAGCTGTATGCAGGGCACATGGTATTTATAGGGTGTGTGTATTATGTGGTTTATGGTTTATGGCACACACCCTCTACAGCTGATATTCAGTTGTGTGAGCCACACACACACACACACACACACACACACACACACACACACACACACACACACACACACACACACACACACACACACACACACTTAAAAGCAACTTCTTCAGTTTGCAACAGTAGGTGTTCTCTTGTGTGTTTTGCACATGTCTTACAGTTCTGTTTTTGTCAGCATCGCTATACAGGATGCGTCTGTTCAGTTACTCAGCCACCTCATATAGCACAGTATCTTGGGAAGTGGTAAAGCTATGCATCCCATCCCGCCTGGGGCCTGCAGAGACTGCCTGTCTGCGAAACAGCTCGCTATCATTCATGCCCTGCAGTTTGTGAAATCACTCACTTCTGGTCATTGTTTCGTGGCATAATGCTCCTCTAATTCACTTTGACTCTGTGTGTTTTATGTTTCTTCTTTCTTCTCTTTCTCAGCATAATTTACCACCCTACGAGGAAAAATAAAAACCAAACAATTGTGGTAGAGAACAGCGAATCTTGCAGAGGCTCAGCAGTGCACAGCTTGTCAGAGGTTGCCATCTTTCTCTAAAGTTGATTCACTTTGGCACTGACTCATGTGGACCACAAGAGGAAGACAGTGAATGAAATGACCTAACCGAAAAATTTCTGTCAACACATTTTTTTTTTTTGATCGTGTGGTTTGTAACGGCTGTTTTTGAATTATCCGGTATGAAACTGCCACCCATAGTGAGAGCTTTTGTAGGCTATGAAACTGGCTTTACAACAAAGAAAATGGTAGATATCTCATCCTTTTTTGCTCTCAACCTCACATACTCACACACCCATACAGAGTAGTGTTTCCATTACTTCACAGGACTTTACATTTCCTGAAGACTCCACCATAGCTACTACTTGTCTAACCTGACGCTTACTCTGACCTTAAATCAAGTCCCCACCCTAAAATGGACATATTTACATTATGTAGAGGAGCTTTTAACCCCAAAAGGGAGGCAGCTCCCTGAACTATAACAGTGTAAACAGATTTATGGCAAATGAGTTAAGCTGGTTTTATGGTCCTGACTTTGTGTCTTTTTATGTAGCGCTAAGACTACTCAGAGAGAAAAAATATTGGAAATTAACCAACAGCAAAGTTATGGAGAAGAACGTCCTTGCAGTTCTATAAAGATCCCTTCACGATACGTCTTAGCTCTTAGTATTATTCTAGCTCATACTGTCTCTTAGTATTTAGTTTTGACTCACGTCTCTGTTTGCATTTGAGTCCATTTTCCTGATTCAACCTTTGGCCGTGACAACGAGAAACCCCTTCACAACTGCCAACCAAGTGAACAACACTTTCCAGGATGTAGGCATATCAATATCAGTGTCTACACTAAAGAAGACTGCATTAAAGTAAATACAGGGGGTTTACTGCAAGGTGCAAGCCACACATAAGCCTCAGGAATAAAGAGGTAGTGTCACTACTGTGACACTACTGTTTATTGCCTGGCAGAACATTAAAAATGAGGAAGCCCAGCATCTGGTGACGTTCTTTTTTTTTTTTTTGCCTGTCCCGTTTGGCTCTTTTGTCATCAGAATTGTTGTCTAAAGGCGAAGAAAGATGCCCAACGGATTTACTTTACCAAATTGACCATCCCAGCCTTGCCATAATGGTCCATTTGATTCACCTTTTATTGTTTATTTTATTTTCACTTACTGAATACGGGACAGACTTGACTGGGGGAAAGAAGGGGAGAAAGAAACAGGGAAAGAAAAACAGCTGAGAAGAGGGACGGGGGAGAAGGGCAAAAGACAAAAACCAACAGAATGAGCAGAAAAAAAAATGCATATATCAATCACCTGGATCACCTGTTGAGAAAGAAAAAAGAAAACAAGCAGAAGAGAACAAGAGTAATAGAATAAACAGCATCACAATGATATATGGGAATATGACAGTAAATACTAAATATTAAACATAGATCAACAGAACACAGTGTGCTTTGAGGTAGGAGCCAAAAAGGGTGTAGTTTGTGGGTGTGATCACCCGTGTGTACACCTGTGAGCATGGACGTGCTTGTTTTTTTTAAAAGGTTCCTTCATGTAATGATCTGCTAGAGGGTGTGGGGGGGCCACTGCCCCGTCCTCCAGGGCATGAAGCAGGTATGGAGGAGATCAAAACTCCAGACATCCAGAGGCCCCCAGAACACAAGAGACCAAGGAAGACCAACAGAGGGGCAACCGCGCCACTGTCCCAGAAAGAGCTGAGGAGAGTCCCAGATGAGGGCTCACTCAGCAGCCGCGGAGCAGAAGCCAGGGGGGGTTGCAGTGACGCACCCGTGAGCTCCGCCGGCAGCCAGCCGTGCCTGAGTGACCGAGCCCCAGGCCGAGAGGCCGGGGGCACCCCACCTCCGAAGTGGCCCGAGCGAGCCCCAGGCTCCAGGCCCCGATAAGCGGCCGCCAAGGAGTGAGCCGGTGTGTACCTGGTGACGTTCTTGAGTTCAAGGCTCATGGGTTTTCAACAAGGTATGAGAAATGAACATTTTTTTTCAGTTATTTATTTTGTCCAATTAGTTCTGATCCCCTGAAATGAAGGGGTTGTGTTAAAAAATTCTTTAGTTCCTCACACTTTCTTTTTGTTCAACCCACCGAATTAAAGCTGAACATCTGCACTTCAACTGCATTTGAATTGTTTTATTTAAAATTCAGATGCAGACTTTTTTCACTTAATACAAGATATTTTAGCTTGAAATAAGTGAAAAATCTGCCAATGGAACAAGTGAAAGTTTTCTAGTTTCAAGATTCACAGTCTTGAAACAAGTTCATACATCTCATTGACATGTCGCTCTGTAGCTGATTGTGTCTTATTTTAAGTGTAATGAGATAATATTAACTAGAAATATGACAAATATACTTAGTAAGATTTTGAGTTTTTGCAGTGAAATTAGAAAAAAGTTGTCTCTGTCCAGATATTTATGGACTTAACTGTACATGCGATTAAATTCCGATACTCTGATTAGTGATAGAATTGAAATCGGATAATCTTAAATAGACATAAAAGCAGAACTGTGAACTTGGATAAAAAGTCATATGCTAAAGTAGAGGTGAATGGTGATTGGTTGAAAAAATGACTTGAACAAATGCTGCAGTACAGTGGCTTGCAAAAGTATTCGGCCCCCTTTTGTCACATTACAGCCACAAACATGAATCAGTTTTATTGGAATTCCACGTGAAAGACCAACACAAAGTGGTGTACATGTGAGAAGTGGAATGGAAATCATACATGATTCCAAACATTTTTACAAATAAATAACTGAAAAGTGGGGTGTGCGTAATTATTCAGCCCCCTGACTCAATACTTTGTAGAACCACCTTTTGCTGCAATTACAGCTGCCAGTCTTTTAGGGTATGTCTCTACCAGCTTTGCACATCTAGAAACTGAAATCCTTGCCCATTCTTCTTTGCAAAACAGTTCCACAACTGCTCTGTGATGGCCTCAGAGGTTGTCTAAGAGAATATTGGGAGCAACAACACCATGAAGTCCAAAGAACACACCAGACAGGTCAGGGACAAAGTTATTGAGAAATTTAAAGCAGGCTTAGGCTACAAAAAGATTTCCCAAGCCTTGAACATCCCACGGAGCACTGTTTAAGCGATCATTCAGAAATGGAAGGAGTATGGCACAACTGTAAACCTACCAAGACAAGGCCGTCCACCTAAACTCACAGGTCGAACAAGGAGAGCGCTGATCAGAAATGCAGCCAAGAGGCCCATGGTGACTCTGGACGAGCTGCAGAGATCTACAGCTCAGGTGGGGGAATCTGTCCATAGGACAACTATTAGTCGTGTACTGCACAAAGTTGGCCTTTATGGAAGAGTGGCAAGAAGAAAGCCATTGTTAACAGAAAACCATAAGAAGTCCCATTTGCAGTTTGCCACAAGCCATGTGGGGGACACAGCAAACATGTGGAAGAAGGTGCTCTGGTCAGATGAGACCAAAATGGAACTTTTTGGCCAAAATGCAAAACGCTATGTGTGGCGGAAAACTAACACTGCACATCACTCTGTTCACCACCATATTTGACACCTGTCAAATATGGTGGTGGCAGCATCGTGCTCTGGGGGTGCTTCTCTTCAGCAGGGACAGGGAAGCTGGTCAGAGTTGATGGGAAGATGGATGGAGCCAAATACAGGACAATCTTGGAAGAAAACCTCTTGGATTCTGCAAAAGACTTGAGACTGGGGCGGAGGTTCACCTTCCAGCAGGACAACGACCCTAAACATAAAGCCAGGGCAACAATGGAATGGTTTAAAACAAAACATCTCCATATGTTAGAATGGCCCAGTCAAAGTCCAGATCTAAATCCAGTCAAGAATCTGTGGCAAGATCTGAAAACTGCTGTTCACAAACGCTGTCCATCTAATCTGACTGAGCTGGAGCTGTTTTGCAAAGAAGAATGGGCAAAGCTGGTAGAGACAAACCCTAAAAGACTGGCAGCTGTAATTGCAGCAAAAGGTGGTTCTACAAAGTATTGAGTCAGGGGGCTGAATAATTACGCACACCCCACTTTTCAGTTATTTATTTGTAAAAAATGTTTGGAATCATGTATGATTTCCATTCCACTTCTCACATGTACACCACTTTGTGTTGGTCTTTCACGTGGAATTCCAATAAAATTGATTCATGTTTGTGGCTGTAATGTGACAAAATGTGGAAAAGTTCAAGGGGGGCGAATACTTTTGCAAGCCACTGTATACACTTGTTATTATTACACAATTTCATTATAAGCAGAGAAAAGATACCAGCAGCAAAAATAAAAAAATAAATGCTACAACAGTTTTCCTGTTTTTTTGGACACTGCACCCCGGTGTGAGTATGGTGTGAGTATGGTGTGATTATGTAAATACAACTTGTAGACGCAGAGCATTCATTAGGCTCTGGATATGATAAGTATGCATCACTCTCTGGACTATGCATCTTAAAGTATGATCTAGAATCAAGAATCTTTGCAAATATGTGGGGAATATACTGAACCACTGTAGAGGCATAAAGTGAACTTTTGAGGTGGAAAACATCCATTCAAATGCTATTTTATTAAATATTGACATTGTGTGTACTTTGGTTCCAGTTCAAGATCAAATTCACGTGTTTAATCCTTCAAGTGTAACAATCTCATTCACATTTCATGCTAACTGGCAAATTTCAAGCACTGTATCATTTGTTTTTGAATTTCTTTTTAATTATTTTGAACACAGATGAAGGGAAACTGCATTGTGATGTGTAAGATTTACTATCTGTAATCAGGCAAACCAGATTATGAACCACACAGACAGATGAGAGACATTTTGTCAGTGGGATCTAAAGAAGATTACGGCTCTCATTACTTCCAGTTTTGCTCTCTGACTTGATTCTGACTGTGGACGATCATATCTCCGGAAGGTAAAACTCAGTTCAGTCTATTACCTAAATTACATGCAACATTTGGTTTTGAGGGCAAACACTTGACACGAAGTTGAGTTTTTCTCTTAATACCTGCTGGAATCACATGGTCATGGATGCTAATTAAATTACCTGAAGCAGTTTTTCCAGAAAGATGGAAGGAGGCGGAGGGAAATTTGGAGAAGGAGCCTGGAAACCTTCAGTCTTTTGCGGGTGTGCCCTTTGCTGTCTGCGAGCCTATGCATTTTACTGACAATGAATTGTCAACATTTCACAGACGGGGTATTTATTGATTTCACAGCTGTACAGCTGGCATCCTTTTCCAGTGGCTGTCTTTCTCTTTATCGCTTTCTTTATGGACACATATGTGGAAATTCAGCTGGATAAAAGGTAGTTGGTGATCAGCCAGTAATAACGTGTGTGCAGTAAAGCATCAGGAAGCCTGCCTGTGAAGGGCTGCGTGGTAACCCACTTAACTCAGTGGAACCTTATCATCAATTTCTGGAGTGGAGGAAAGTAACTGATCATCTGCAACGTCTCCTCCTGCTGTTCTTCATTTACAGATGAACTATGACCAGGCCCTCCAGCCCTCCCACACACACAAAGGCACTTTAACAGATTCTAGCCTGACATGCAACTTGATTGATATGCCGCTATCAATCCGAGTTGCATACCAGCATTGGCATTCACGTAAAGGAGAAAATTAAAGTCACCCTATATATACGATAAGCATGCATCATTCTCTAGACTATGCATCTTAAAGTATGATCTAGTATCAAGAAGTTTTGCAAACATGTGGGGCATATACAAATAGAAAGTGAGAGGGGAAAAAAGAACTCAAGTCAGTCAAATAAAAAAAGAAAAACTGCGTTTTGCTTCAATGAATATCAGCTTTAAATGTAAATAAACATGGCCTGTTATTAAAAAAATAGGCTAACATTTTTGGTTTTATGCTTACTCATTTCTTTTTCCAAAGAGATAAAGGAGATTACAACCAATTTCTAATAGTAAGGTTAGCTTGACACAGACTGGAACCAGTGGTAACAAAGGCAGCCTACCAGCACTAAACCTCACTAATTGTGTCTTATGCATCCTGACTTTTAGTCCATACAGAAAGAGAATTGCTTGCCGGTAACTAGAACAAGATTAGCCAGATTGCATGTAACACCTTATTAATGCAATGTCTCACTCTTGGCTAGATGAGACATGCATACTTCTCTATTTCCATCACATTTTTGGCTGCCTTGTCTGCTGAACACAAAATAGTGACACACCCTAATCAGCATCTGTTAAGTGTAGGCTGTGTGCAGGCAGGAGTGGTAGTAGGAGGACCCAATGTGCAGACACTCGGAGGCGGAACGTGAACTCAAAACAGCTTTAATGCTGAACTCAAAAGGGACAGAACAGAAAACAAAAGCAGGACACAGGAAACACCAGAGCCCAAGAAAGTATCCCAAACACAGTGCAGTTCAGGGGGCCGACCGTGTGGACGGCAACGAGGTGGAAACAGTTCAGGGGGCCGACTGTGCGCACGGCAACGGCGGCGACCCAGGCGAAGGGGGGTCCGGAGGCCGGCCAAGAAAACAGTTCCGAAAAAGTTTAGGGGGGCCAGCCCAGAGGCTGATAGCCCAAGAGTCCAGAACCAGGCAGTTCAGGGGGCAACAAAACTAGGAATACAAAATAAAATTACACAGACAGAACACACAGCTAGATAAGTGTAGATCGCGACACAGAGAAAAACAGGGCTTAAATACATAGAGGGAGCAATCAGGGAATGAGTAACAGGAGGGAAACACAGCTGGGGCAAATCAGGCCTAACGAGACAAAGGAAGCACAACCAGACGCATTTACATGAGACACGGACTTTCAAAGTAAAACAGGAAACATAACACAGACTGAACTTACAGACTCACAGGGAGGCACTACAGAGGGAACAGAGACGTGGGGCCAGGGCAGACACTGACACAGAGATATAGCCGTCAGGGGAGACAGCAACTAAGGATTACACAGAGACATAAACCATAAGACAGAACTCTAACAAATTAACCAAAGACTAGAAATTATAAATAATATAATAAACTCAAAAACCCTGGGTCAACGACCCAGGCATCCTAACAGCATCAGCATTAAAACCACCTGCCAAATACTGTTTGCGCCAGCAAAACAGCACTGAGCCATTAGAGCAGGGGTGCCCAATCCCGGTCCCCGAGAGCTACCGTCCTGCAGCTTTTAGATGCACCCTTGTTCCCATACACCCGAATCAAATGAATGGCTTGTTATCAGGCCTTTGCCAAACACGATGGCATGCTGAAGAGGTAATCAAACCATTTGATTCAGCTGTGTTGGAGTAGGGATGCATCTAAAAGCTGCAGGATAGTAGCTCTCGAGGACTGGGATTGGGCAGCCCTGCATTAGAGCATGGACATACACACCAAGACCTTGGCATGGATCTTTGGGGTCCTGTGGGTCTCAGGGCCAGTTTTGAATGAGGGGTTTTGAAGGCCAATTTAAAGCTTGACTAATAGTTCCTCAAGTTGGTCCTGAGCTGCTTTTCTTTTGTGACAGGGTGCTGGAGAAGGCCATTGGCACTGAGGAGTGTTGTTTTTCATTTCACTTGTAAGTGGTTTTAATTTTGTGGATCAGTGAATAACTGCAAATATTATTTAATTTATTATATTTAGTTATTGTCAAAAATATTTTCAACAAGATATAGCAAGATAATGTATGGGTCAGGGCAGGTCTGGTACTTCGGGCCCTCAGGTTAAGAGGAATCAGGGGAAAAGGGTGTTTTAGCAATGTCAATCAAGAATAAGAGTAGGAGTGGGCAGGAATCAGGACTGGGGGCCATAGCTGGTAGACTACCTGTAAGGAAGAAGGACAACAAATGCTAGACAGGAAACGAACAGCTAGAATGAGTCTGACAGACTACAGCACACCGGGTATGATGACTGCGACGAGTGAAGGTTGGGGTCAAAGCTTTAAACTGCAGGTAAGTGGAAATGGAAACAGGTGCACTGGCCGAGGAAGCGCGGGAAACCTCTGCACACCACGCCCCCAGGAAGAACGTCATGCATACTCGCATTCACGAGAGAGTGAGAGAGAAAGAAAGAGATACTACTGTCAGTATCACAAGTTGTTCGAATGCTGCCAGGCAGGTGTACAGTGGAAACTGTGTTGCTAAGAGTAGCAACGGTGAAAAAAAGCATGCAATGTAGACAATCCATAGAGCATGGTTTTATCATCTAAATGTACCCAACATAAAAACAGTTATAATGCATAATATCCCCTTCTATAAAATTAAACTAGTTCCCTGATGTTCATTTTCTCTACTGAATTATACTACAGATGTTTGTGCTACATAGTCCACCTTAAATCACAATATAACACCTGTCTAAATATGTAAGTCTTCTCTAAAAGAAGTTCAATACACATTTTGTATTATGACTTTCACGATGTGAGGATTTATTACAAGAGTGTAAGTTCCTCATAAACCCTCGTAGGATTAGGGGGTTGTTTCCCGTGCATTCTGTTGCAGCGATGCGTCATATTTTCTCAAGTCGCAATTTTTGTTGTCATGCATTTTCATGCATCCTAATTCATGGGTTTCAGTCATCTCTAAATCTAAAGGGCGGCTCGCGGGAGTTTGATGGGGGTACATGGTGCACTCCGCTGTTGAGGAGGTGCTGACCACAAAAGCAACTGTGCACTTGTAACCACGAAAAGATAAACACATTTAAAGCAGAACAGAAGCCAACATTGTAACGGCACCTTCAAAGGTCTGCTAAACATTAAACATAAAATTCTTCTTAAAGCATATATCAGGGCACTCATGACTTCAATTCATTCACATAACTTCCTGACCTTGTTGTGAGGAGCACATAATGGTCGCTGATGCGTTTTATCAGCTCCTATAAAACAGTACACATCGACAATGAATCATAGGCATCTCAGGGATGTTTATGACTTGTTGTCTGACAACCTTCTAAAGTCACTTTAATGCTTTGTAAATCCATCACTCAGCAGCATGACATTATACACTGACTACACACGGACACGCTGGCTTCAGGCACTTTGTTGTGCGCCTGCAGCGTAAGATGACTCATTCTGAGACACTGATTTTGGTAGAATCATTTCTAAATCTGAAAGGTCATTAAATATAAACAGACGGTACTTATCACAGAGTAGAAAGTTTTGTGCAGGTACATGCTTATAGAGTTGAAAACTTTCAAATGTTTGAAACATTCTCTGCCATTTCTTTGTTCCTTTTCCTCTTTGACTCATAACGTCTCTGATCAATCTCTTCTTCTTTGATGCCCAAGAGTGTTTTAATTGTTGAGGGGAGGTGGTTGCTGAGTGCTTAATGGTTATTTAGTTCGTGGAAATTACTCAAACAGTGATGCGGGCTGTTCTAAAGATGATGCATCTTAATGTTCAGGTCATGAACCATTTATGAACTTCAAGAGTTGAGGCTGGACAGTTGAGTGCTTTATGGTTATTTAGTTGATGGAAATTACTCAAACACACTCAAGTAGAGTGAGGAGGCATATCTGGTCATTACAGTAAGTAGTGGAAGTGGAAGTGAGGAAAGAGGGTTAGTAATAAATGATGTGCTTTGAAACATGTTTCAGGGAAGTATAGCTTTTTGTTTTCTGCCAGCTGAACCCAAAGCTTTTGGTGGCTCGTGTGTAGATGGGAGGATTGTTCTCGTTCCAGGGGTGAAAAAGCGAGCTGCTGGCTGAGCATCAAGTGAGAATGTAAGCGAAATGGACAGCAGATGGTTCTGGTTCATGCACCGGTTGTTTGGGATGTGCTGAGCATGACTGGGCCGGTGCACCCCTTCAGACCTGGCACCGGTCCTGGCTTTCCCCGCCACAGCACCAGCAGGCTGAGTCTGTGCTAATGCAACCTACAATACTCCCATTAGAGGAGGAGGTGAGTTACAAGGTGCATCTAGAGAGACAATGAATTTTGGGCCTAAATAAAGCAATCACAAAGTCCCAAATAAATAATAATAAAAAATCAATCTGAGTGGCTGTATTTTTATCTTGTTACAAATCACTAAACTGTAGCTGCTGCTGCTGCTGTTGTTGTTTTTGTTGCGGCTAAGAAATTATTGTTACAGAACCCAAAGGACACGCCTCAGTAACCACTTCCCTTAGCCGCCCTGTGAAAAGGTCAGTCACTGGTCACCTTGCAGGGTTTGTACATATTTAAAGCCAAATTCAAGACGTTTGAGCTGACATTCATATGACTCAGCAGCTATAAATTGACATCATTAGCTATATGCAAATAATCACAAACACAAGGAACCATGATGCATGTACTGATTGTAACACTGATAATAGGTTTTGACAGAATGTGATGTGAAAAGTTGAATCACTACAGAGCGCCAAGGCATGCTTATGAAACTGAAGTCAGTTCTCTATTTTATTTCAAAACCTGAGCGTCAGCGTCACATTCTGGTCCCAGAAACATACCACCCAACTACAACAGTGTTGGTTCAAATCTCACAGGAAACCTTTGTAACATTTGATCCCCTCTCTCTTCTTTCTGCTTCTCTGCTGTATACTTTTGAATAATGTTTCCTAAATACAGTCAAATATCAACAGCAGGTGAAATTGTTATGTGCAATGTGAAACTGCTCATTCATATTAACAACTACAAAGAGATTTTTCACAGACTAAGCTGTTCCAGTTGTCACTGTGGAAGATTTAGGTGTTTTTCTGCCCATTAACTTGTTTTTTTGTGATACAAAGTGTCTCAGTTTTCCTTGTCTCTCAGTTTTTCGGCATTGTTTTTTTTAGCAGCTGCATGCAGATGTTTTCAACTCTCTGCTCAGCATCAAGCAACAGACAGACACGATTAACAAATAGGTGGTGAACATACTGTAGCATTTAAAGTCCAATAGCTCCTTTGGGAGTTTAGACGATGAAAACAGAGCTGGAAGGAGAGTAAAGATGGGACACATGTCTACAGATGGATGTAAATCTGCAGATTCATGTCATTAGTGATGGTGAAAATGAAGCTTTCTGAAGCGCTCAATCACTATGGAGCAATTGCATTTTTTTCCCGTCCTCCACATGGATTCATTCATGCCATTTGGGCTGCACAGGGTTCTTTCCTTTTCTTTCTTTCTTTTTTACACTTGAAAATTAGCCAGATGCTCTGTGCCGTTCCTGTCTGACTTCCTGCCCCGATCATCTGCTGTGAAGCCTGCCTGACTGATGCACTTTCATTAAAAACAGGCACATTCTTCAGCAGTGAGTTGCTTCTGGGTGGCTTACCTGGTGGAATCACAACTAATGTCATGAGTGAGCGCTATGAACTCCAGTTCCTGGTGACATCTGCTGGTCACATTCTTAATCAGGCCCCTCATCATGTGACCACCATACTCCAAAACCTCCACAGTTGTATTTTAATTCAATTCAGTTTTATTTATATAGCACCAAATCATAACGACAGTTGCCTCAAGGTGCTTTACATTGTAAAATAAAGACACTATAGTAATACAAACAAAACAGAAAACCCCAACAATCATATGACCCCATTTGAGGAAGCAGTTTGGCGTCAGTGGGAAGGAAAAACTCCATTTTAACAGGAACAAATCTCCAGCAGAAAGACATAAACTGTGAAACTTATCCAGAGTGTGCCCACTTGATGACAGCTCCCCCACCCTGACCCTGAATGTATAAGCAGCTAAGAAAATGAATGAACTGATGGGTTGGTAGCTTGCTCTGTCATTATGTCTGGCTTCGTGACATCTAGGTTGGATTATTGCAACTCCCTTTACTTTGGTCTTAACTCTACTCTTCTCCATAGATTGCAAACTCAGAATGCTCCCGCTCGTCTCCTTACTGGTAGTGGGCGGTGTGTCTCTATCACCCCTGTCCTTGCCCACCTGCATTGGCTTCCCATTAAGTATCGCATTCAATTCAAAATCCTGCTGCTCACCTTCCGAATTATTAGCAATATAGCTCCAAGCTACCTCATTGAGTTACTTAGATTATACACACCTACTAGAGCACTAAGATAATCTTCTCAGTCACTTTTGGTGCAGCCGAGATCCCGGCAGAAGACTAGAGGTGACTGAGCGTTTGCATTGGCTGCACCCGATCTATGGAGTAACCTCCCCATCACTATCTGCAAGTCTGATTCTATTCAATCCTTAAAATCGGGGTTAAAACCCACTTATTCAGCCTCGCCTTTTCTACCACTTAATGATTGTTTGTTAGTTAGTTTAATGCTTATTTCTATCTTCGGTCTACTCTTAACTACTTTTAATCATTTTTAAAATTTTTTGACTGTTTTATCCCTTACACATATTGTTCTTTCATGCTTTTATATGCATTTCTTTTGCTTCTGTGTTTTTAATGCTATTTAACATGCTAGCATGTTTGTACTTTGCCATAGCCTTCATCCTCCCTGTTACCTCATCTTACCCTCTTGTATGTCAAGAACTTTGGTGCACCACTGGTTTTTAAACGTTCTATATAAATAAAGTTTGTTGTTGTTGTTTACAATAAATGACACATGAACTATAAAACTTCAGATTTGTTGGCCCTCATAGACTGTATATACAGGGAGTGCAGAATTATTAGGCAAATGAGTATTTTGTCCACATCATCCTCTTCATGCATGTTGTCTTACTCCAAGCTGTATAGGCTCGAAAGCCTACTACCAATTAAGCATATTAGGTGATGTGCATCTCTGTAATGAGAAGGGGTGTGGTCTAATGACATCAACACCCTATATCAGGTGTGCATAATTATTAGGCAACGTCCTTTCCTTTGGCAAAATGGGTCAAAAGAAGGACTTGACAGGCACAGAAAAGTCAAAAATAGTGAGATATCTTGCAGAGGGATGCAGCAGTCTCAAAATTGCAAAGCTTCTGAAGCGTGATCATCGAACAATCAAGCGTTTCATTCAAAATAGTCAACAGGGTCGCAAGAAGCGTGTGGAAAAACCAAGGCGCAAAATAACTGCCCATGAACTGAGAAAAGTCAAGCGTGCAGCTGCCAAGATGCCACTTGCCACCAGTTTGGCCATATTTCAGAGCTGCAACATCACTGGAGTGCCCAAAAGCACAAGGTGTGCAATACTCAGAGACATGGCCAAGGTAAGAAAGGCTGAAAGACGACCACCACTGAACAAGACACACAAGCTGAAATGTCAAGACTGGGCCAAGAAATAGCTCAAGACTGGTTTTTCTAAGGTTTTATGGACTGATGAAATGAGAGTGAGTCTTGATGGGCCAGATGGATGGGCCCGTGGCTGGATTGGTAAAGGGCAGAGAGCTCCAGTCCGACTCAGACGCCAGCAAGGTGCAGGTGGAGTACTGGTTTGGGCTGGTATCATCAAAGATGAGCTTGTGGGGCCTTTTCGGGTTGAGGATGGAGTCAAGCTCAACTCCCAGTCCTACTGCCAGTTTCTGGAAGACACCTTCTTCCAGCAGTGGTACAGGAAGAAGTCTGCATCCTTCAAGAAAAACATGATTTCCATGCAGGACAATGCTCCATCACACGCGTCCAAGTACTCCACAGCGTGGCTGGCAAGAAAGGGTATAAAAGAAGAAAAACTAATGACATGGCCACCTTGTTCACCTGATCTGAACCCCATTGAGAACCTGTGGTCCATCATCAAATGTGAGATTCACAAGGAGGGAAAACAGTACACCTCTCTGAACAGTGTCTGGGAGGCTGTGGTTGCTGCTGCACGCAATGTTGATGGTGAACAGATCAAAACACTGACAGAATCCATGGATGGCAGGCTTTTGAGTGTCCTTGCAAAGAAAGGTGGCTATATTGGTCGCTGATTTGTTTTTGTTTTGTTTTTGAATGTCAGAAATGTATATTTGTGAATGTGGAGATGTTATATTGGTTTCACTGGTAGAAATAAATAATTGAAATGGGTATATATTTGTTTTTTGTTAAGTTGCCTAATAATTGTGCACAGTAATAGTCACCTGCCCACACAGATATCCCCCTAAAATAGCTCAAACTAAAAACAAACTACAAACTACTTCCAGAAACATTCAGCTTTGATATTAATGAGTTTTTTTGGGTTCATTGAGAACATGGTTGTTGTTCAATAATAAAATTTTTCCTCAAAAATACAACTTGCCTAATAATTCTGCACTCCCTGTAAAGATGGACGTACCCACAGTTGTCATGATCCGGGTGAGTGCAGGGTTTTTCCCATGGTTCCACCTCTGGGTGCAGTCCACACCTGTTGTCAATCTCCAGCTAACCTCTGTTAGTGTAGGCCACCACAGCTCTTGTGATTTTGTTCACAGTGCTTTCTCTGCTCACCCTGTGCTTTGTCTGCTTGCAGTGATCCACAGCTCAAATGCTGACAATACTAGCCTTCATTTGGACGATGGTCTTCTCAGCAGCTCTTTCAGTCCCAGCTCATGCTCACTTCTCTCCCCTGGCTGCCTCCCTGCCTCAGCTCCTGGATATCTTGGATCATCATCTGGCTTTATCTCTGTCTCACTCGGACCACTTACCCCTTCCACGCCAGCCCTCCATCTGCAACAAGTAAGACAATTCATGTCCACGTTTTGCTCTTACCTGAACTGCACCAGAACACCTTCTGAACTTCCTCCTTGTGTTACAGGGACTCTGGGGCGCCCCAGAGTTCATGTTAATATTGTTTCCTAGTGTTTCATGTGTATTGCACAATTCACGTTTGCTACATTACTTCATAGAATTTCACGTGCATGTCATAGTTCACGTAAACTTCATAGTTCACATGGTTGCTTCACAGTTATCTTTCTCAGTTTGCAAATAAAGCCTTGTTTTCACGTTACCAGTGCCTCCATCTGTATCTGCAGTTGAGTCTGTTTACCTGGTTTGGCCTTTGGCCATGACAACAGTGACTTCACCCACTGACATCTGTAAGACTTCTTTAAGAGACAAGTGGAGTCGCCTTCTGCTGGCTAGCTGTCTTTGTCCCACTGCAAATCATAACTTTATTTATATATAGCGGCAGTAAATATAAGGTTTTATACAAATATACGATTATTTCTTTTTAAAAATGTGCTTACTGCCCTTTAACAGTTTCCATATACTGGTTTGTGTTAAATCAAACACAAATTTCCTGTTGAATTTATGTGTTTGTGACAAAGTAAAGCATGCTCTTTTATTGAAGATGAAATATTGCCTTTTGCAGTGTGAGGATGCCTTCTGCAGGAGGTAATAAATGAGTTAAAGCTGTTGCTTTCGTTGACAGCAAGCTCTTAATTAAAGCAGTATGGGATAATGAGAGTTCACCTCCATTCAGGCATGCTCTGCACTAAACTCAGCTGACACAACAGAAAATTCACATGCAACCTTAGACCTAGGGGACAAATTACTCTGGCACCAGCCAGGCAGGGACTGTGCAGGAAGGCGAGCATCAAATCAATAGAGTTTTATAGACCTGAATCCCATCTAAGTGTTCCTCCTTAGCTCTGTTACTTTCATTCATCTTTCTGTCTTAGCCTGTTCAGTAGAGGAGTGAAATGACACATTTTCAGACAGCTGTGATGGATATTATGTTTTTTACTCTCTGTTAGTTGATGTGATGTCTCTGTTCTTACTATTACACCTGTTTTTATGCTTGATACGATGCCACTTCACGTTTCTCTGCATAGTTTCACGTTACAGACAAAAAGTCATTGGTGGAAAGTTTATGTGAGAAGTCTGTTTAAAATTTTGGCTGAACAAAACTAATGGCTGCCACCTGTAGGTAGAATTGATAACTTGTGATTTCTGGTAAAAAGTACTCAACATAGTAGAAGGAAGCTTGCATACAATATCTAAAATGTTGCAAAACATCAGAAATGAAAAATAAGTCTAAACCCAGTCCCAAGATCATTTGTAAAGAGCATTTCTAGCATATGTGAGAATGGCTTTAAGATGTACATGGATGACATTTTTCATCATTTACTGTTTTTCTATACTGTACAATATTTATTTAAGGTAATATACTACACATCTGTAGATGCCATGACAATTAATTACAATTATATATTTGACTTAACATGATGTGCAGAAATCTGAACACTGAGTAAAGCTAATTTCCTTTTCCACAGATGAGTCTCTGGAATTATGTTCTGATCCTTCTCAAGACAAATTGGATATAAAGTGTATTATTATTATTATTATTATTATTATTATTATTATTATTATTATTATTATTATTATTATTATTATTATATGTCATCAGCTCAGTGAGTTTAGGCACGTCATGGTCAAGATTTCCATGATTTAAGTGACTTTAAACGTGGAATGGCTGTTAGTGCCAGACAGACTGGTATTTCAGAAATGATGATTTAGTGGGATTTTCACATCAGAACAAATTCTCTGGGGTTTACAAAGAATGGTCTGAAAACAAGGAAATATCCAGTGAGTGGGATAAAAATATCTTGTTGATGCCAGAGGTCGGAGTAGAATGACCAGAGTTCTGCAGTGTGATAGGAAGGCAAAAATAACTCAAATTCAGTTTTATCATATATTTATATATAGCACTAAACTGGAACAGCAGTCACTTCACTCATTACAACCAAGGTATGAAGAGCATCTCAGAATGCACAATACATCGAACCTTGAACCAGATCAGCCACTCCTGTCACCAAAGGCTCACCAAAGTTGGACAATGAAAAACAGAAATATAATTTCCTGGTCCAGTAACTCAATATCTGCTGGAACATTTGGCCAGTATGGTCAGAATTTGGTTTAAACGACATGAAAACACGGATCCTGCCTTGTATCAATGTTTTCAACTATCAGCTATCTCAAGCTAGAGTCTTGAACATAACATTGATTGCACTCAAATGTCTGCCCCAGTCACCATATTTGAATAGAGATCTTGTGGGTATGGTTTAATGGGAGATTTACAGATTGGCTGGCTACACGGATGTCCAGATTAAAAACCTGCAAAAAATGTTTGATGCTATTAAGTGTATATGAACAAACTTTGAGGAATGTTTCGAGCACCTTGTTGAGTCTAGGCCATGAAACATTAGGGCAGCTCTGATCCAGTTCTGACCAGGTCCTACCTGGTCCTAACAAAGTGGACCTAGTAATTTGTCTGGGGACTGTAAACATGCCTTCCAGCAGCAACAAATGACATAATATTGTACCAGTAATCATAGTTCGACTATACTTATTTACAACTAGGGTATTCCTACATATCTCTGCTTCTATCTCTATCATTTTGGTTATATTACCACTGTTAATAAGTATTTATATCTGGTTGTAATGGTAGTTGTAGTTAAGAGTATTTCTTTCATCATTAGCCACTACCTGACAGAGAGCGCACAGCTGTAACACACAATTATACCCTAAAGTATAGACAACATGATTCCTGCCTCTCTAGAGTTCGCATCATTTCTGTTGTCAGTAAAATTGACCCTAAATCAACAAACAGTTTTGTATGTAGACTTAAAAGCACTTGGTCATGATAAATAATCCTCTGCTGAGGTGGTTTGCAGTCCATCAGCAAGTGTGAAAAACCATTAAGCACACACATAGACGATGCAGACCCTCAAAAATCTCTTTGGCGCCTCTTTTCCACGCAATGAGTCCTCAGGCAGTGCATTCTTGCAGCACACTGTACTGCAGGGTCACCAGCGTTCACACGCAATTTAACAAAGCAATGACAAAATCTAAAAGAGAATCCAAACCTTTGACCTCTGATGGCTGGAATTACATATCCCAAACCTTATCAGCGGAAACCATTTCAAACAAGACTTTTCAGGAAGGATCTTCATTGTACCCAAGTGATCGCTCTCTATGAATCTGGCTGCAGCTGACCTTCATCTTACCTACACTGACTCAGCATTTCCTGCTTAATGTTAAGTGATTATCCTGCTGATGATGCCCTGTGGGGATAAGAGACATTTGTCAAGAATCAGTCCAGCATTTTCCTAACCACGCAAGCCTCAGAAGTCTGAGGCCATAAATTCCAGCTATCTGGTATCCACAGTAAGCTTCAAATTGTTTCTTTTAATTCAGTGTCATTATATATGTGTACTGTGAAACATTAAGTGTATGTCAAATGGTGAAGTCTCGGTTTAAGACATAAGTCATTATCGTTAATATATATGCCAAACAAGAAATAAAAGGAGTAATAAAAGTCCCATATTCTGATTATTACTGCCTCATAAGCTATGGCACCATGTCATAAATTATTAGCAGTATAATGGCAGCCACTAAAACTCCTCTGCTAAATTGTGTTCATGAGTTAAACACTGTCACCGTGTTGAGTGTAATGCATTACTTTTTAACAGGTTAGCGTCACCTGATTACTTTTTTTGTTAGGCTGTCTAGGTCTCAGTCGCACAGGCCTACAGACTGATCAGTGACACCCATCCATCCAGTTACAGGACTAACACAGTGACAAATTATTCACACTCTCATTCAAGCCTCTAGCCAATACTTAGAGTCACTAATTAACCTGTGAAACATGTGAGTGGTTGCTTTGGCCGGTGAGAGGAATCCTAGAGAGAACCCATGCAGACATTGGGAGAACATGAAAACTCCAAACTCCAGTCTGGCAGTGGATTCAAACCCCAGACCTTCTTACTGTGAGGCAATAGTGCTACCCACTACACCACTGTATGGGCCCATTTCGAGAATCACTGTCCTAAAAGTTCACATTCTTTTTAATATGTCTGGTTCACATGTAGAGCGAGGAAGTCATTTTTTACAGATCGGATAAGTGATGCATGTGCTATTTGATACATAAAGTTTGTATTTCAGTGTCACGAGGCTGCACTGCATGAAATGGATCTGTTTGAGGGAAACTGAGGTCATCAGTAAGTTTCATATTTTCTGTATTGAGTGGCAGCACTCAGTTTAGAGACGGTCTGTCACTGCAGTGCAAGAGTTTTTTGTGTGTGATGAATGTGTTTCTGCTCATGTACTGAGTTCAGCCTCATATACTCCGTTTCCAGTCATACATCAATAAAAGCCTTATTGCCCCAGTTTGTTCTTGTACTCATTTCTATGCCTGTTTCTCTCAGTTTGTAACACTTCCTCAGTGGCATCAGGCCCTGTGAAATGCTGCTGATCTCCAGTGAGGCCCCAAGCTGCATTCTCAGGAAGAGATTAGTGCTTACCACCCATCGATTATCATCTTTCAATATACGTCAACTTATTATGATTGAGTTTATGGTCCTTGGTAGTGAATATTGGATGACCGGGGAATTTTGCTCTTGGTTTCTTTGTTTGTTTTTGCTGTAATTTTTGGTCTGTCAAACATTTTGTTCCCAAAAGAAATATATTAACAAATACCAAACTGATTAGCACAAACTATGGTAAATTCATGACTCCCAGAGGATGATTCATGATTCAGGCGTCGCCCTTTCTCCTCAAACTTTGCTCGGGCATCACTAGAAGGGTAGCATGAAAACCAACACATTTCAAAAAGTGTATATCTTACTTTGAAGGCAAATGAGTAGTTGGTAGTGTTGGGTGTAATTCATTCCTCGGTTAACCTTTTAAGGAGTTTCTGCATTAAATTTAATAATCAACTTGCTGTTATAGTTTCCTAAGATTTCCTGAAGATTCTTCAGTTATCTGGATGACAGCCAGATATAAAGACAAAAAACATCAGCCGTGCCTTTTAATCATCTGATTTTGGTTTTCGTCTATGGAGGAGGAGAATGGCGGGGGGATTTATATCTTTTGAGGAGTGGAAATATGGAAATTACTTGTATTTTTATTGAACAAAAGGACAAGAACATCATGGTAAAGTGCAACAAGGACATAAACAGGTATATTATATGCTAACACAACTTCAGCTCTTTGGAAACATCTGCACAAACGTGCTAACGCAGAACAAGAACCAGAGAAGCCAGAGTGGTGGCAAAAACAAGTTGCAGCCCAACAGCCAGAGCCTGATCTTCAACAAGTAAAAGGCAGTGATGGGGACTCAAGCTGTTAGCACTGTAGGATCTAGTTCTACCTGCACGGTACTGTTGCTACAGAAGAATCAATGTCACCATAGCGCTGAAGTCTCTTTGGGGTGGTTTTCAACTTTGAACACAAAACCAACAACCAACAGCAAACTTAAAAACACTGAGGATTTAGCAGTTGAGTGAGTTTGTAGTCACTGTGAGTGTTTTGTTGTCGCTCAATAATTTATTGATCATAGCACAAGTCGTATGCTTTGAAAGGGTCATACATTTTATTCACATTATGGCATCTCTAAAGTTGAAGAACTGGAAAGAATTTCACATAATTTAATTAATTATTAATTTTCTTTTCTTTTTTTTCTCAAGCTGTTTCACTTTTCTACAAAGATGACATGCAGGGCAGGGGCAGAAAATCCAATAACTTGTTTGTTTTGAAAATTCTAGCAAACCCAGCTGTGAGATAATGCCTCAACACAGAGACCCACTTTTTGCACAAAGCTGCAGCTTCTCTGCCAACCCAAACACAGCTTGACCACACTGCAGTGACCTCTGTCCTTGCTGGTGTCTTGGTTTGGTTTGACATGCACTCCCTCATTATAACACACGACCTATATATGATTACTGTCTCTCCATCTCCTGGCAAATAGCTTTTTTGTAATGACATGTAACCTTTAGAGGAAAAAGGAGATCTAAACATGTATTTTGGGATTTACATTCCACTTAATAATATCGAGGGGGGAGGGCTGGGACATTTTTTTGAGTAAAGCTGGTCTGACTGGAGCCAGATGCAGAGGCCAGACAGTTTTATTGCGCTGTGGGATTACTGGCTGAAATGAAAGTGTATCATCACGGCTGCTGACGGGCCAATTCATGACCTCCAAAGGTAACAAAGCCCGGGGAGATTTTTACACAAGAACATACACGTACATCAGCCAAAAGAAGAATGCCCTGTGACATTTGTTCTGATACCACCACAGGAGACACCCGGACGTTCAGCTAATTAGGGAAGGAAAGAGTCCCGACTGTGCTGTGATGGGGAGTTCAAGTCAGGTGAGATTTTATTTACATTCCTACTTAATGAAACAAATAAAATTGCTGCTAATAATTTGAGAAATACAAATACTGAAAATACCAAATTATACACTAATTCTCTTGAGAAACATTATGTATTTAACAAGAGCAACATGGCCATTAGGCAGTTAGCACACAAAATTAGCTTGTAGTATTCACAAGTAAGCATAAAACAGGACCTGGGAACCATGACTAAGAGAAGCTTAAAGGTAAACACTGGGAGACAGCATTTGAATGCATCATTTAAACTCCTGCGATGTGGAAGGAAATGCTCAATATACAGAAATCAGAAAAAAGTAGCAGAACAGTGAAAGTCTTTGAGCTTTGCACACTTTGATGTGATAGATTCGAATGCATTCATGTGTAAGTACCATTCAAATTACTCAGTTTAGAGGTATTTTTAATCTGGTGATTATGGGAATTTTCATGCATCACATGACAATAATAATATAACAGCTCATATCACGTTTTAACTTTAAGAAAAATGTAGTGAAGTGGTACCGCAAGCTCTAATAGATGCAGTTACACTTCACTAGTCATCTCCACATCTAGTAATTGGGTAAATTAACAGTCCCTGCATGCAAAATGCAACAATGGAGTTTTACTAGAAGTGAACCAAGGGGAACTGGAGAGGAATCCTCTGAAGTGATGAGGGGGAAACGTTTCACAGTAAGAAGCTTACGCTCAGCACCTTCAATATTTTTTTGCAGACTCCTAATTGCTCCAGTATTTTTCCATCTATGTTCTAAATCATGGATGCCTATTACACTTAACTATAGCTGCAGTTTCCATAGTTTCATGAATAAAATTCTGTTGAGAACATGCTGAAGCCTAATCTTTTTTTTTAAAATAAGGCATCCGTACTACTCCGATACTGGAGTTTGGGATGTAGCTACATTGATGGAAAGATGTCCAATACAGGCAGCTGAAGCTGACTCTAGTCACTAAACTGAGCTTCTTCACTCTGGGTTTGTGCTGTTGGAGCCTTTTGGAGAATTTTGAATTAATTATCTGACTAATATTATGTTTTGCTGTGTGGTACAGACCATCCCAGAAGTTTGTGATTCAGTTGTGTTGGCTTCTGTGAGACCAACAGGCAGATAGTGAGTACAAATTGTTCTTCTTAAAACAGGAACAGCGATAATATTGGTTATTGTTCATCATCCAACCATATCCACCTCTATGTAGAACAATGTTTTTTTTTCTAGATTTGGCTAATTTTTAAAGCATTTAGGCAAATCAGTGACCACCCACAAATTAACATCTCAGTATGTAGAAAGTCTTCTTTGCTGAATCTTCCACTGCTCTTTATAAAAACAGAAAACAGTTGCTATTATAGGACCTTGTTGTAAACCTAAAGTCTGTTTGCTCTGCCTGTGTGATTTATTTTATAATATTAAATATGGATTCTATCCGTTGTGAAGAGCATTAAAGAGATAAAGACACATGTGAACCCTGTCATCCCAGGCGGAATGAACACATGTGTATCCCTGTTCTCATTTGCACTCTTACCAGTGCTTGCAGAGCTTCGGACACAGTATATTTCCAAATAAGTGACCCCACCCACCTCAATCTGAACAAACAGTATTAACACGATTAATCAGCAGGGAGTAACCTGCGATCATTACCGCCAATAAACTCCAGTGTGCATGAAGGTTCATTCTGACAGGAGGATAAAAGGTGGAGAGAAAGTGTAATTTGTTAGAAACACATCTCATCCTGACACCGAGTGGCAAACAGGATCAGGCCTTTTATCTAAAAATCCAAGAATGGAATTAAGTTTAACCAGCCTTTATTATATCCCCCACCTGCTGATAAAAACAGTGAATATGTTCTGCTCAGGCTTCATTTTTTAGTCTTCTCTCCTTCCTCTGAAACCATGGGGGCAGCAGCCTCCAACTCCTGACCATCGCAGCGTGAGCGGAGCACTGGCCAGTGTTAAGTCTCAGTAATTAAGACTTCATGCTGTTCAACTTTAAAAGCTCCTAAATGGGCCTCCTGCTGCACCCCCCGAACCTCTCTGTTTCAAGTAATTTATCCATTTTGACATGAGTTGTGCTTTGCTTCATTCTCAGGTCTCCTGCTACACACGCTTGTGTTGTGGTTAGCACAAAAGAGTTCTTCTCCTCCTTTTGTCTCTGCTGCTTTGTCATCCCTGGTTCTGTATATGATCATGGTTGTGTTTAATTAAGTCAAAAGTGCCCTAATTTAAAGTAGAGGGGAAGTAAGTCATGTGGTCAATCGGGAAATGATTCTGAGGAGATTCTGATTCTGTATCTCATTCATCTTGTACAGATTTTGGTTGTATGACTGGTGAGTTTTGATCTATTATACAACCACTGATGCAGCCTCTTGATTTTATAACTCAGCTAACTTGAGGCCCTCAGGTTAACTGGACAGCAGCACAATTTGCTCTGGATTACCACTGGCACTATGTACAGTCATGAAAAAAGCACTCTGTGCTCTTTGTACAGGACACTAAAAAGTCCTCTGAAAAACTAATTACAGGCTATAGCAGCACTAACATGAAGCAATCATCTTCTCTATAACTTTATGAGTTTTTCATGTTGTTGTTTTTTTAAGAATTTTTGGTCCACTCTTCTTTACAACATTGCTTCAATTCACTAAGATTTGTAGTTTATGTACTTCTCTTAAAGTCTCACTGAAGTATTTCAATCAGGTTGAGATCTGGACCTTAACTGGGTGACAGCAACACCTGGATTCTTTTCTTTTTCAGCCACTGTTTTGTAGATTTGATGGTGTGCTTGGGATCATTGTCTTGTTTAGTGACACAGTTTATGCCAAACTTTAGCTCTCAGGTTGCTTTCCATTTGATTTTAGAATGCTTTGTTATACAGAGGAATTCATGGTCAACTCAATTACTGCAAAGTTCCAAAACAGTTGTTACAGAAGTTGCAAAACAAGGCCAAATCATCAACCCTCTCCCACCATGCTTGACAGCTGGCTTGAGATGTTTGTGCTGACGTGCTGGTTCTGTGCATTCTGGCCGAAAATCTTCACTTTGGTCTTATCTGTGCAAAGGACATTGTTCCATAAGTCTTTCTTATAGATGTGGTCACGCTCACTGATGATTAATTAATCAAGCATTTTATTAGCAGCATCTGACTGCTATTTACTCTCTTAATTCTTGGGGACGCAGTAAGAATGTATTTAGAGTCCAATGAAAGCATTCTTTTTCACCATAGGCAAGGCAAGGCAAGTTTATTTGTATAGCACAATTCAACAACAAGGTGATTCAAAGTGCTTTACAGAGACATTAGAAACAAAAACTACAGGCTACATTTCACTGTGTGTTATACTTGTATAACTATGCATGTGACAAATAAAGAACCTTGAACCTTGAACCTTGAAAACAAATAAAAAGCATGATTTAAAATTGATTAAAACAAGCTAACTAATTAACAAACAAACAAACAAACAAAACAGTATATAAAATCAAAACAGATAAAATCAGAACAGTAGATAAAATCAGTAGTTAAATGTAAGTTTTGAAATTTAAGCTTAAAAGTGTGGATTTGGTGCTTTATTCAAATGCAGCTGAGAATGGGTGAGGCTTCAACCTGGATTTAAATAAACTGAGTGTTTCAGCTGATCTGAGGCTTTCTGGGAGTTTGTTCCAGATATAAAGAGCATAAAAGCTGAATGCAGCTTCTCCGTGTCTGGTTCTGACTCTGGGAACTGATAAAAAACCGGATCCAGATGACCTGAGGGACCTGGAAGGTTCATACTGGGTCAGGAGGTCACTGATGTATTTTGGTCCTAAACCATTCAGAGCTTTATAGACCAGCATCAGGACTTTAAAGTCTATCCTCTATCCTATCCTAGGATATGCAAGTGGAAAGGAATTTGTGGAGATTTGTTATTATTGCAGTTATTTTTGCTTCACACAGTTAAGAATGATGAAAGAAGGAGATAGGCTTCAAAATATGATATTACTGCGGTAAATTACCAAAGCCTCTCAACAAAAGTGAAACTGAATGATAATTTTAAGAAAAAGAGGAAAATATGGACGTGCTTAAAATAACATAAGCGGAGAATGGGAGAACTGTATATAGATATGAGCACGCAGCAACGACAGATGTAGTTAAAATATCCAAACCAAAATGACACAACGACATGAGTCATGAAATGACAACATGACTCAAGTTATAATGATGCTGGCTGCTTTGAATTGTGACTGCTCTGTCTGACCCTGCACTAAATCCCAAGTGCTGGTGATACATCATCCAGAGGAACAGCTGAGTGCGACAAGCTCATCTGTCCCAGCCAGGAATCACGTCAGGAAACAGGGAAACAGCTTGACAAAAGACTCAAGGCGAAGGCTGGAAAATGAAGACGGCCAACACAAATCAGAGTTAAACAGATAATAAAAGATAAAAGCCAAACTAGCAGACCGATTCAGAATAAGGTGAGTTGGCAGGGGCTTTGAGGTGAAGTTTTATGACCACTGATCTGCTCTGAGAACTAGGAACAAACATCTACAGCCTCTGCTGGTGGTCTGCTGGCTGATAAGCTCTGACACCGAAGCAGTGAACCGGGCAGAAGTCACATGACGAGCGCCGTCACATGCACAAATGCACAGAGTCGGTGGGATCAGAGTGGAGTGTGGACTGCCGGTCCGGCTGTCAGACTGCAGGTCCAGCTGTTCACAGGAAGCGTGCAGCAGGAGCGGTGGGTGTCCGCTCAGTCACATTAGATACTGCTTATTGGGCCTTGTAGAAGTAGCAGACTGACAGACGCAGGCAGGTGAAGGAGACAGAGATTGAACACTAAAAATAACAACAGAGGATCCAGAGAACAACAGAAAGACAGATGGAAATGCAGACAGATAATGATCGATGGTAGTGGAGAGGTCTTTTTTTAGGCAGGCCAGCAGCATGGCCCTGAGGATGACAATGTTTATCGGGTGATCAGGTGATCTTTGGTCAAGACTAAAACAATGGACAGATATTCATTGTGGCTGGAGGATGTATTCCATTGACTTTAGTGATCCTGTGACTATTTCTCTCCCACAATTGTTCTCAGACAAAGAAGTTAAAGCCCCACAAATCCCATTTTCCCTCATTAATTAACAATAATGAAAAATACTCCAAGATCATTTTTTATTTAATAAATTATGAATGAACTATGTTTAACTATATTTTTTTGGAAAGCTGAGTTCAGTTTCACTATCCCATTTAGACGTGAAACAGAGTAAAAATGTCAAAAAGCATATCATGTTACAAACTACAGAAACAGCTGAGAAACAAGTCATTGACATCTGTCAGTCTGCAAAGGGTTCCAGCTTTGGAACTCCAGTGAACCACATTATCCAGAAATGGAAAATAACTGGAAAGAACAGTGGCAATTCTTGCCAGGAATGGCTTGCCTACCAAAATTACTCCAAGAGCCCATCAACAGCTCATTCAGGAGGTCACAAAAGAACCCAGGACAACATCTAAAGAGCCGCAGGCCTCACTTACCTCAGTTAAGGTCAGAGTTCAGGATTGAACAATAAGAAAGAGACTGGAAGAGTTCAAAGGTGAAACTCAATTCTGACCAAAAGAACACGAAGGCTTGTCTCATATTTGCCAAAACCCCCCCCCCAAAACTTCTTGATGATCCCCAAAACTTTTGGGAAAATATTCAGTGGACTGATGGAACAAAAGTTCCGATTTTGGAATGTTTGCATCCCATCACATCTGGCATAAAAGTAACACTCCATTTCATGAAAAGAATAGTCAACAGTCACAGATTGTGGTGCTAGTGTGGTGGTCTTGGGCTGCTTTGCTACTTCAGGGCCTGGACAATTGATGGAACCATGAATTCTGCTCAAGCACACTTTGGCTATGCAGCAGGATCCACCTCTGAAACAAAATGAAGGTTTTGGAGTGGCCTATTTAAAATTCACACTTAAATGCAATTGAGATAATTTGGTATAACCTTAACAGGCTAATCATAGTCAAAAATCCTTCAGAGTGGCTGAATGAAAACAATTATGCAAAGATGAGTGGACCAAAATTCTTACAAACAATAATCACAAACACTTCTTTATAGTTCTTGCTGCCAAAAGTCTAACAAGCAGCTATTAGGTTTAGTTTAAAAAAAATTCTACATAGGCCCATAGTGTAATGGTTACAACTGCTTGGGAAGTACAAGGTCACTTTTTGTGCTTGCCAGGGTCACTTTAGTTTTGTATAATATTAAAATTTAATTGATGATCTGAAAAACAAGAAATCGGGAAGCGGCAAATACTTTTTACACTTTAACTATACAATGTTAAATAATGTAATAATATACACTTAAAGCTTCTGTGATAATCATAGATGAAATATGGTGTATTCTGCTCCACAGTGGTTTAATCTACTACCCACAATTCCCACAAAACCTGAAACAAAAGACGTGTGAGACAGCGTTCTTTTACTACTTTTTGATAAAATAGATTAATGGTTATAATCACACTGCATTTTGTTAACTCCGTTATCTTGTGGTTGAATGTTGTGTCTCAGTGCCAAGGGAAGGCACCTCTCCTAATACATGTATATGGAGGAAGGAGGTCTGTGCATGGTATCTGGTTGAACTGTCATGCAGTTTTAAAGTGGTTTTGTTCTATATTCATTTCTGATAGAATGTGGTTATTTTCCATGGGCTGTCCCACCCTCACGGGCCAGTTTTTAGGCTTCCTGTGGAACCCCATTTAAAAAATCCTGGAAATGCCCGCAGTTCTTGTGGTTCACCAAGCAGCAGCAAGGCCTCAAACATGCTCAACTCAAATATGCAAATGGAAATGACAATGTCTGGCCCAGCTGGTGTAAACATGCAACCCCAGTGAACAAACAAAAAAGTGCCCTTTAAATGCACTGTTGGAGGTCCTCAATCTCAGTCTTAGAGGAGGCCATATAGACTAGTTAAAGATATGCAGAGTGTTTCCATGACCACACTAGTTAACAATCACAGCGACCTTGGGTGATTGTATGCTTACTGTACTGAAGAAAAAAGGCAGAAAATACAATGTTCGACCAGAGGAAGAGAGCAAATTCTCATCTGAATTAAGAGGGTCACCCTTCCTTTTTTTGTTTCATGTTACTTAAACTGCAGCTTGGACTTGTTTGGCTTTGAAAATATTCCAGGTGGCACACATCAGAATGTGCAGCTTTCTGAGAGCAGCTCAAATCACTGTGTACTTAAATTGACCCATCTCTGGAGTTTCAAAGTTCTCACGGTGAAATATCTTAGCATCTCCAAAATGGCTATTCGTAGTTCCCGGATGACGTATTCTAATGACTTTTGGGATCCTCTGACTTGTCCTCCAGCGTCACCAGCAGTTTGACATTTTTGCGTTTTATTGAACTATCCTGACAGTTACTGGACAGATGCCCTAAAATGATAAAACAAGCAGTTTCTCCAGGCACCTCATATATCTTTCACAAATAAATATGCAGGTGCAGCTGACTCCTAACGGCATTTCAGTCTGCTCCAAATGTGTGTTGTTGTTACCTTTTATATACCCTACGGTGACTTCCCAGGGACCACTGCATTGTTTTGGAGGGATTAAAATTCACTGAAGATTATATCTGCTTCAGCACTGCAGAACAATGGAGGGGGATATGGGGGTCTTTCTGTCGCCGCCCAGTAACATGGCTGCCCACCCATTCTGATCAGAGGTTGTAGCATGCCCGGAGCCCAATTAGAAGCTGGTTTATATAAAAACCACACAGTTAACTGTCTGCTCCTTTCACCCTGACATGAGTGCTTTTTTGTCTTTAAAGGTGGCTGCAGTGATAGCTGTTCTCCTCGACAAATGATCTGATGGATATTTTCTCACTGCTACACTCCCCCAACCTGCATGTTTATACTATATTTAATGGACTCCTGAGAAAACCACTCTGTCTTCCCCATTTAACTTTATATTGCACAACACGATATGCTGCTCCAAGTACTTTTCCTTAAAGTGTCTCTGGAAAACTTTCTGAGTCAGCAGAGAGAAACGCAGCCTCACAGCAGCAAGCTTTTCCATGGCAGCAGAGCGGGCTGGGAACCGCACACGGGATCTGATCTGTGAATGGCCCTCAGTGCAATCCAGAGTAACAATGCGGCTCATCGATGAAAACCTTCATTGTCTTTGCTCTCAGTCTCTGAGGACTCACTGCACAAAGGGGGTTTTGTCACAGTGCCCAGCCTCTCTCCTTTGTCGGAAGTACAGCAAACCAGTCAAATCTACTGCTTAAAGGTGATGCAGCAGGGTTTCTAAACATGCCCTGCTTCAGATAAGAACCCCTTGTCTCCAGGAAGCTTTTGTATAGGCAAAATTTGTATGCTCTTTTCTTTCTACACTGCAGTAGAAAGTGGATAATGAAGACGGTTTCCATTGCGGCAGTCATGTCGGTGATATACGGCATCATTTAAATTCTCCATTGTAACAATGAAAACCTACACTTATGGCATGTAAATCACCAAAAGGCAGAGTGGAACAGCAGCCCTCTTAGCAGACAGCACCACTTTTCCATCCATAGGGTGAAGGAAAACTTAAGGACAGAATGGAGTTTTTTGTCATTTGTTTATGGACAATAGACTTTCTCAAGTTAACGACTAGTTGTGTAAAGAGTTACTTCACTAACTTCCTTACTCCTTAATTTGTTGTGGGATCCTTTAAAAATAAATAGCAAGAATAAAAAAACAAAATGTGGCCTGAAATTTGTGTCATAATCGAAACAAAAACAAAATCTCTGGGCAGGGTCCTTTCAGTAGTTGTATTTCCCCAGGTGAACTTTAAATGTTTTCTGAGGTCTTTAAGGACCAAAGTTGATAACTTTTGAGCATTTTGGGACAGCAGAAAATAGATTGTCACGTTTTACATTTACACATTCAGCTTATGTAAATCAAAATGACTCATTTGGATTCACATTTGTTGTCACTTTGAGAGTCAAAATGTTTTTTGGCTCAAGAGTGAATCCTGTTTAAAGCTGCCCTTCCATAAACGGCTACTTGAGTTTGACTCCAAAATCACCCATGCTGTGTTAAAATGCCCAACTTTACAGCATCTGTTTACACTAAAAGTTGCTGAAAGGATTGTTGTTTTGGTTTCTGTGTTTCGTTTTTTAAACCTGAATCACAATGAATTTTGCGGTTTGCTACCGGAGCTAGCTGGTTAACACTAGTTCTAGGTGGTCATAGCTCAGTTCAGCTGTCTAGCCTGAAAAAACAAGATTGCAATGACCAAAACCAATGGGTGACGCCTATGAGTCAAATATTTAACTGCACCCTCTAAATGACCAGTGGATGGATGCTTGCCTTGAGATACCATATGTTTCATCTCAGCAATGCCTGGCATCATGTTCCTGGTCAAAACTCAACTACAAACAGACAGATGTTGATGTTGTTTCCATGCAGAACAAAGGTCTAGTCTCTTACAAAGTGAGAAGTATTGCTCTAATCAAATTACTGAAATGAATAAAAAAAACAAAAACGCGTCTGTGTTTGTTTTTGTTTAAACAGTTAATATGGTTAGCACATGGTTGCAAACAGACGGCCTCAGTGTCTTCGCCACGTAAACAGACTTTGATTACTTGAGCCAACACTTTGAAACCGTTTACATTTATGCACCTCTAGACTTCTCTCTCATTTGTTTGCATTATGAACTTAATCTGTAACACTTCACTGCTTTAGACTTCTGCTGTGAATCTTTGTAGAACCAGCAATGTAACCTGCATAATATCACTGCTGACATTTATTGTGCATTGTCTGCTAATTACCTTATGGTTATGTCCTATGTTCTATTTGCAAAGCCAGCAGATGGAAACAAATAAAATGCTGGGACTTTTCTAAAGGCTCTCCTTGCCTTTCTGGGGAGGTCCAAGTAAGATGGCGTATGTGACATCATAGGGTTTCTGATAGGATGGAGTTACCACAGAGGTATGGTCTAGATTTCCCACTGAAGCACAGTCACCAACATCGCCTCTCTGTCCCCAGTGTCAACATCACCAGGAAAAGAACCGGGTGAGCCTTTTTTTCTCTTCACATCCTTGACATTTGAGCACATGTAATTTATTTTATTTTATCATAGCTGATTAAGAAATAGCTGAAAACAATCATTTAACACAAACTTTCTCTTGCTAGGAAGTGTAAGAAGGACACTGAAGAACAAACATTGGTTTGGTCACTACTGAACCATGACTAGACATGGAGAGAAAAAATTGCCAGCCAACAGAGCAGGCACAAACAATCCTATGAGAGCTTTAAAATGAGCCAAAACAGTAAAGATTTTTGGTGGAAAACCAAAACAAAGAGCTGAACCACAGTGTTAAGGTCAATAAACCTGAGAGGGGCTGCGGAGGCGGATTCATTGCTGCATGCGACACCTTTTACACACAAGCTGCCAATGATCCACTGTTGAAATCTGAACATCTGCATTTCCATGTCATCTTATGTACTGGGAAACAACTACAGCGAAATCAAGGTTCAATATCAAAACATTAAGTAAAATGTGAACACTCTAAAGAAAAACAAGTGTAGCTGTTTATGTCAAACACGTTTTTTTTTCTGTTCCCAGTATTTGCCGTTACAGTTGGCCCCTGCCCCGAAGCCTCACACGCTTCACACCGAGACAAGGCCGGTGAGACCGCGGGCCATGTGACAACATTTTTGTTGTAACTGCTCCACACTCTCCCACCCTCTGCAGTAGTTCATTATTTCCAAATCCATGCGTTCAAACAATTTGTCTGTTCAGCTCAGTCAGCTGTGGCCTTTGATGTGAGCTCCCCGGGGCTGCGGTCGTGTTCATTAGCTAAAACCTCTGTTTTCGAAGAAGAAGAATAGGGTCACAGAACTAAATACACGTGGCTACCTCTCACTTCAACGAAATGTACAACATAAAGTTAATGCTGATACTAACAAGGAGGGAGAAAACTTGAAAACTTGACTTGTTGAAGTCTGATGGAGAATCCCCATTTTGGTGTGAACTTCTTTGGGTGGGGTCTGTAAGGAATGCTGAAGGAACCCGCTGTGGTTTACGAGGTAACAAAACTAAACACATTTGCTGACTGATTCATTATGTGTGAAAAAATGCCCCTTGCAGCCATCTGCCAAAAACTTAAGAAAGGAAAAACAAGAAGTAACCCAAGCCCACCAACACGGCGTTATTTACCCACCCTGCCTGCACAAACATGCAGATGGTAGCAGTGATGGATTAGGCTGGGGTTATCCCAGTCAGGCAACACTGTGATAATAGAGTGAGTGCTTTTGGTTCTGGCAGACGTGGACCCTGAGGTGATGAAAGTGAAGTCCAAGAAGGGAGTTTTCTTTCCATGCCACAAAGGATTAAGTATCTGGTTTCTCCTTCTCCGCTTAATCTGGACCAGAGGGAGCGATTGTCACTTTGCTAAACAACACATATTGATAGTGAGCGGCACTCCCAAAGCCAGGTTAACACTGGGGATTAAACGCAGGCACTTAGAGTAGGAGGGCCTGGATTAGGGATGCCATTGTAAATTCCTTTGTAAATGTTTTCAGGGCATAATTTCAGTGTGAGAAGTTCACAGTATTTAAAGAGAAACAACTTATTCTTTGAGGACTGATGGGTGACGGGGGGAGTTGTGGGTGGTCAGTAGCCCTGAATTTGGTGCGGGTGTGACAAAAACGCAGCGGCATCGCTCTCTTCTCTCTGTGAACCAGTGATGAAGAGGGTGGTGAGTTGGACAGGATGGAGAGCCTTGTGAGATGGGTCAGTTAGTAACTACACAGGTGTGGATAGTGGAAGAGGAGGAAGGTGACAGAGATTAATGGTTTCTGGCTTCAATGACCTCTTCACTTCATGTGTGGAAGAATTCCATCCATCCATCCATGATCAGACATCCAATGGACACAAGTCTATAATGTCCCCCAATCAGCAATATCCGCTGACAGATGATCTGCATAACACTGACCAGAAAATTTTGGGTCTTGGCAACCCCTTCAGATTAAACTTTGGCATGTACCACATACCTAAACATTGCTGAAGACAAGCACACACACCTAACAAAGGTCCCCAATGCCAATGGTTTTCCCCAGCAGGACAATGTGCTGCACCGCACTGCACATGTGGTTAGTAATGGGCTCAAGGAAAACCACAAAGACCCCAAGATGGAAATTGACTAACCCCCATTGATCCTAATCTGACTGGAATCAATGACATTCACCGCCACAATTTGGCTATATTTAAAATCATATCTGCACTGGGACTAGAGAATTAAACAAGTTCAATCACATACAAAAAAATATTCTCTCTCTAATAGAGCGAAGCTGAAAATGAAACTAGCTGTTCTTTGGGGCTAGTGTTAGGATGGTGGACCTTTAAACCTGAACACAACTATTGTTTGTCAAATCTTGTTTCCAAGATTAAGAATTAACTTTCCACCACAAGTGAAACATTACACAAAGAAACATGAAGACTTGTCAACACTGACTGAAACACTTTCTTCACCAAAACTGACCCCTGACTTTACATTTAACAAGTGTGTGTGGAGATGAATGACAATAAATGTTTTTGCAATTTTGCCTCTGTACACCACCACGATGGATTTTAAATCAAATAATAATAATAACGAACAATCACATTGTATTACAACTTACACTATAGGAGGACAGCAATGTCCTTGGTACTAGAAATAAACTGCTGGTTGCCTGATAATTGCATGTAGTATTTTTGCTGTCAGCAACAGAATGTAAGTAGTTGCGGCAATCAACATCCAACAGCCTCAGTCTCTCAGCAACCACTTGCAATTGCAAGGCAGTTGCGCCGGTTGTCTGTTAGGACCTGTTTCCAAACAGCTCCAGTCTGACTCACACTGACTGCAATCACACAGACAGACCGATTGCAAAGGTTGCTGTTTAATTTATAAGCACAGGCATATTTCAATCAATCAGTCAGTCCGAATCTAAGAAGTGAGTGTGAATTCTGTGTCTGTAGCCAGCAGTGGATTTACAAATTTCTGATTCATTGCAAACAGATTGCATGCAATTGACCGCTTAACCTCAACTGACTGCAAGTGGTCGCAGACCTCGTCCCTATTCTTAAAGGAGCTATTTCAAAGGCAATGAATGAGATCACAAGCTCACTGGACCCGTACTTTCAGATCAGAATTAATTGGACAGTTTATTGACATGTAGTTACATAATCAGGTGAACACTGTTAGCACTTTATTTTATGACAGATTAAGAAGAACGAAAAGGTTGATTCTGTTCATCTGGACGTAGCGTTTTCAATGGGAGAAACGTTTCGTCACTCATCCAAGTGACTTCTTCAGTCTCAGCTGACTGCAGGTTTCCCCAACCTTGTAAACAGTACATTTGCACAATAATTGAAACCAGCCCACTGAATGAGCAATGGCCTGTGAGGTCAGTTCCTTGATCATTACTATGCTTTTCAGAGATGGTCTTTCCCTTTTCACGTAAATGGCCTCCTTAACTCCGCGCTCAAACTAGCGATCCTCTCTGTCCTCTGTGTACATCCTCATCATTGAAAGAGGGTCCACTGGCCTGTAGGTGTAAATAGACTGCAGAGTCCTGGTCTGATGAGGTAGCTCTTCTGTGTTGTGCCATCCGCTTCACGAGAGATTGTTTGGTTTCCCTGATGTATAAATCCTGGCAATCCTCCTGGCACTTAACGGCGTACACTATGTTACTCTGATTGTGTCTGGGGACCCGATCCTTGGGGTGGACGACTTTTTGGGCCCAGCCTGTTTTGGGGTTTAAAAGCCACAGAGACTGTGTTTAGAAAAAATGCGTCTCAGCTGTTCCGATATTCCTGACACATAGGTGATCACTATGGATTTTTGCTTAGGCAGCAGTTGTTCTTCTCTCCTGGATCGGCTGGAGGTTTCTTTAGGTGCCTTCCCAGCTTTGACAATGTCCAGCTGGGACAACCACATTTACTCAGGGCCTTCTTGTTGGGGAAACCTGCAGTCAGCTGAGACTGAAGAAGTCACTTGGATGAGTGACGAAGCGTTTCTCCCACTGAGAACACTACGTCCAGATGGACAGAATCAACCTTTTGGGATTTACGTACCTGGATGATTGAGCATGCATCAAGACATTAAGAACTGTTGAACTTGCATTTGTTATCTTTTAACAAGAATTTTCAATATGAGCTCCAAACTTGATGCAAGTGAAATAAGCCATAATTAGACTAAAAAAAGCTAAAGAAACCTTTAAACTTTTGGTGTAGCCAACATACTGCAACATTTTTGTGAAACTACTGAATTAAAGCTGAAAGTCTGCATGCCCATCACATCTCAATCGGACTTAACTGTAAGGTTTGCAAGGCTATTGTACTAGTCTTGTGTCTTACTGACAGGCTTTAATTTGATAAGGGAAACCTCTATGCAAGATAATTAAAGTAAAAGAATTTAAAATCCTTTGCAAAAACAGAATCCCAGGACACAACTGAGTGCAATAATGGTGGTTTTTATTGCAAACAAAGGAACATAATACAATCTATCAAACTTCCATCTCCGATTCATGTGAGACATCAATCATTCAAATGACAATGTACAAAATAATTGGTCACAAACTCTCAAGAACAAATACAAAATGCAGTGAAAACAGGATCGCCGCCTATGTTATCATGAGACAAGCTCCTCAATGCTCGAAAGATAAACTAATACTCAGAAAATTACAGACCTCATACAAAAAATAAGATTCTTCAATAATAATAATAATAATGATAAAAAAAGCCAGCATATTTACAGGACAATAATATTTTCTATGAATCTGGCTTGACTAAATTCCCAGTGAAACTTTGCTTATTGCAATTCTCTCAGTAACCAACTTGTTACATGTGTCCTTCTTTTAAAACGTATAAGGCATGACAATCAACCTTTTGTCAACTCTAATGCTTTGATAACAGCAAATCTTAAATATGGAGATGAAATACATATTAAAGAACCAGTCGGTCCTCCTCTTTAATGATATTAATAGTTTTAAGTTCCTAAGCTTGTGCATTGCTCAGCCCATTTAAGGCACCAACTATTCAGTAGGGGAATCCAGAACAAACTGTACACCAACATTTAAACCGAACCGAGAGAACAGCTAATCCTAAACGAAACCTAATCCCAATATGTACACGTATAGAAACATTTGTGATGAGAAATAAAAAGCAAATAGTTTCATTTACATGCAAACAACTACAAAAACAAACAAAAAAAACATTCATCACTCCAGCTCATTTTTGTCTTTCTGAGATGTAGCTGAGACTGAATAAGAAACTGAAGCAGACAGCTATGAATCATCGGCCATAGAAAAAAAAAAAAGAAACAAAACGCACATGCAGACATGGACGTGCTATATATCAGAGAGCCCGGGCACTTCTGTCGCCGAGTGTGATGACGGGGGGAAAAAAATAAAAGTTAATTAAAAAGCCTGAAGTTTGAGGCAAGGACTGCTCCTTGAATGTGGGCTGCAGTGGCAGATGTGTGGCGGGCGGGTGTGTGTGTTTTGGCGATGAGAGTGAGAGCGAGCTGAAGAGATTAAAGTAGTTTATTCTCAGCTTCTAAACCTTCAACCAAAGCTCTGGCATGAGAAATCAAGGGCGGAGAAATATTTTTGGTTTTTTTAAGTGCGTCCAAAATCTATTAAACCTCATAATAATAAATACACCTGACCTCCTGTCCTGATCTGACTTTAATACATATTCATAGACTTTTCTCTAGCTGTAACACACAAGCTGACTAAAGTGGTGCGTTTCCAAAAGGGTACGTTTTCCCATTCATGCGAGACTTAGCATAGGTCACTTTGATTCATGTATCATTCCTGAGGAAACAAATGGCTGAGGTCAAATCAAGCAGGAACAGATGAGATCACTGATGATGTCGACTTTTTAGCTTTAACTTAATATTCCTGGGGTTTGTTCCAAGTTTTTTGTTGTTTGTAGGAAAAAAGAAGAAAATATATATATTTCCCTTGGGGAGCCATTGCAGAGACAGCTTTAACCTACATGGTTCTGATTTTTTCATTCATGGATTAAGTTTCCCGTTTCCATGATTGCTGCGTATCCTCGGAGGAGCCAAACCCCAGCATTAGGGCCTGTACAGTAGTGACGTCAACTGCTCGCGACGTTTCCAAGCTACTCAAACAATCACACTTTAAACAAACACATCCAATCTGAAACTGAAGGATCAGTTTATTAGTACTCCTTCTCCATTTGTTGCTTATTTACAATAATGAATCACGACACTAGAGTGTCGAGCGGGAGCAGTGAAACTGTTGGTGGTTTATGGAGCCGCGTAATGTTAGATGATGACAGCCGTTACAGTCACATCTGGTATTTATAACACATTACTTTGAAGTGAAGTTTAAAAAAAAAAAACCCTATTGGTGTTGGTCTTACCGACAGAAATCCGAGGATAGTGAGGAGGGAAAATGGAAAAGACAGCATCACAGCCTGTTATCATGGCTAAGTGGGGAAGGCCAAGGCCCGGGTGGCTTCTTTTGATGTTTGCTCACAACTGTAATAACAGAGTTGTGCTTTTCACTGCATGAATGTGACTGAATTAACACATTTCTCCACTGAGTAAAATGAGTAAGTTAATATCAAAGCAAATGTTTTAATTCTACTTAGGGTCTGCGCTTTTTCTGGATTAGCCATTCGAAGTAGCTACATTCACTGATTATAGTTTTTAATTAGTCTGCTATTACTGTGCTGCTAACCTAAAGTGTCAAACATTTTCTGCTGTCTCACATTTAAAGAAATCGTCTTCCAAAAAACCATGGCAGATAGCAATGACTGATTTTTTTTTTTCATTCGCAGTTTTATCAGATCAGGTGTTGAGTTGAGCGGTTTACTAGCCCCTTTTGCTTTGTACATAGCTGCTGTGACATCAAATCCATGGGTGTTTTCAAATCAACCAGGCCTGGCATTTTACAAACAACAACTATATAACAAAATAAAATAATTGGAGCTGAAAGTAAAACTATATCCACAAAGTGTGACTGCGCTCAGGTTTTCCATAGTATAACAAAGTTCCAGGAGATGCTGTGAAATGACAAAAGCCACAGAAGAGCTGTGCACGGGGGCAGCGTCTATGTAAAGTCAGCTTTCTTTCCTTTGGTACAATGCCTGTGTAATTCTCCCTTTTAAACACGACTTTCCCTTTCACTTACAAACATACTTTGGAAAACAAAAAACCCAAAACAAAACCATGCAATATAATTTGCTAGAAATACTGATCGCGGTCATGATAAACAGCTCGCCTGTACGAAAAGGCTGTAAGCAATCATGAGATCATTTTTTTTAATGCCACAGAATTTAATGGGAGCAGAGCTCAGTCAGTCAGGGCAATAAATACTTCACTGACAAGGCTTTGAACACCTGACATGTGACCTGCGACAAAGACAGGTAGCAAACACGAGAACGAAAAACCTCATTCACATCAGATGAAACGTCACTGTACGCTGAAGCCTCTTAAACCTACACAGATAATATCACCGAGGCGCTCCAGCATATTTGCAGCTCCTTGAAATGCCACAAAAGTGAAACGCAATCCATGTCCATGTCCTTAAGGTTTAAGTGGTTAAAATCAAGGCAGAGCAGTATTGTTCAAAGAGCTCATTGTGAGACTGAGCTGAGAAATGTTCTTTTATCCTTTAACTGAAATGACACAGCTTTTAATGATATTTAAATCTGTCATTTGTCAAATTATTCTCAGTCAGCTGTCCATTTCTCCCCCTCCATTTGCTTGTTTCTTCAAACATACCACTCCCTGCGTGAAATCACAGATCCGTCCATGTGGGACACGTAGTCGCTGTCTGTACCATTGTCATAGCAGTCCTCCGGGAGATAGGGGGAGCCGTTGTTGACTATGGGGCTGTGCACAGGAGGCCCGCAGGGGTGCATGTTTTGGCTGTTGTAGTGATCTGGGTAGTAGTTTCCCTCCTTGAAACCCCTGTTGGCATCTCCCCTGTCGACCCAGTCGTCCCTGTCTTTGCGCTCAGGTGTGTAGTCGGGGTAAATGATATCCCCACCCAATTTGGGTTTCAGATCCTGGCTACCTTTGCTCGTTTTGTCCCCGTAGACCTCTTGCAGCTCGTGCGGCTGCAGCACGTCCAGCTGAGATTCCTTCTGCATGTCGGAGGGTCCCAAATACTGTTTGGTGTAGTAGTCCCCTCTGAAGGTTCGACGTTGGTGCATATAGCAAGCCCCGCCAAGGATCAGCAAGAGGATCAGGAAGAGAACTCCTCCCACTGCCCCACCAACTATAGTACCCAGGCTGCTGTCGTGTAAGGACGCCAAGGTGGGGGAGGTGAACGGGGATCTCCGCCGGTCCACAGCAGTGCCGGTTCCAGGGGTGTCGTGGAGGACAGAGGCAGTGGTGCTGGCGGCTGCGGTGGTGGGGGGAGGATCTGCAGAGCAAATGTGATGAAATGATTTAAACCAGAGAGGAAAGACAGCAGATGGAGAGACAAATCATAAAACTGAAAGGAAGAAAGACTACACTTTATGTTCTGTAACAAAGCAAGTGCGAATGGTTTTTAGATCAATTTATACCAACACTGCACAGACACATGCCTCTCTTGAGAGAGAGAGAGAGAGAGAGAGAGCCTGCTGAAAGCTGTGCTGTAGAGCAAAACGGGGGGAAATAAGCAGGGCAGAAAGAGGTTAAGTGTTAAATGTCAATGTGTGCGTGAACATGACAGTGAGACGGAGAGGGATCGGAGCACGTGCACTCCTACGCATCAGAGAAAGTGTGATTAGCTCTCCCCTCTTTTTTCCCCTCTAAACTCTGCTGTGGGGAAGTCATGTGAGAAGCTGAAACACTGATCGATGTGCGGTTCCTGCATCTGATTTGCTCTCTGCTACAGCTGCAGAGGAAAGGGCTGCCTGGAGCTCAAGGTCAGGATAAGTGCTTCCATGATGACCTCCAGCTTCTGAAACGAAGAGCAGTCTGACACTCCTTGTCGATCAGTGCGCAGGCAGATCAAAGGCCCGACTACAAAGCAATATGACTCGCACTAATAAAAGGTCTGCATCACCAGGAGGTTCTTAAGTACCAGTTATCAAAATCTGAATCCCCATAGAGCTATAATGATTTCCATGATTTGGTAACTGAGTAAGAATCTAATTACCTACAATTACACACAGTGTGTGAGCCTGAAGGATCAGGAGTAAAGCAAAAGCAGGAGAGAGGAAAAGGAAGACAGATCAAGGTTGGAGAACCGATATACTGGCAATCACTTCCTTCATCAGTCACCATCAATCCCACCCTGCAGCGGCACATTTTAACCCCACGCAGATTACAAGCGTCTGCAACTATGTAGCTGATCATTTGAGAGACGAGCGGCCAAAAACCACAAGGCTGCGTACGCAACTGGGAATGTGAAACAGCTACACCAAACAGCTCCGGGGAGGGTGAGGGTGTGGGGAGGAAATATCACTGAGCTCAACCCAACTATCTCTACAGGACAGAGAGGCAAGGGGCCGCATGTCCAAGTTGTAATATCTGACAAGAGAAGCAAGATAATTGCTCAGCGCAAGTCCATCTCGGACAGGATGTCAGCTGTGCTTTTGTTTGGAGCGGGACTCCAAACCAGGACTGTACGCAGATGGAGCTTGACAGACTTTTTTGGGACATCTCCAGCTCACTCCTTTCGACAATGGGAAACCAAAAAGACTGCGTGTGTTAGAGGAATACGTGGCCAAAAGCAGCAGTAGCTTTGTTTGGAATAGGATTAAAAGAAGGAGAGGAGAAATGAAAATAAAATGATGTAGAGTTCTCAGGATCCGCACCCTGATGGCAGACGGGGGCAGTTCAGTGAGCTGCATGTTTTATGACAAGAATTGTATCAATGGATCTACAACATTCAACAAATCCAACTGCAGGGAAACCCCAGTATACAATTAAGAGGTTTTCTCTACTTGATAGTCTCATTTCTGAAGTGCTCAATTAAACTAATTCGATCATAATTTGTGCAACTGCAGCTGTAAAAAAAACAACAACTCCTCAATAACATATTTCATGGTGTACAAAAACAAACTTGTGTGTACTGCAAATCTGCAAGCACAATTCACTAGGTCCTGCTGTGAAACTTGACCTCAAACAAAACACAGAGAAAGGCTACATGAGTGCGTACTCTGCTGAGCAAGCAGGGGTAAACACCCGCTTCCTTATCTGAAACATCTAATGTTGCCAAAGCCACAACACTGGAAACGTTTGGTACTGATACTCTATCTGCACCCCGTGCTCCTCTGTTGCCAGGAATGTGTGGAAGCGGATCAGGGCAGGGGCATTTATACGTATATAAAGACCTAGCTCTGCTAAAAGTGTTGATATGGGCCCTGATTTAAAAAAGAATTTAATCCTACATGAGAAAAGCATGAAAAATGCAAAAAGGCAGTTATTCATTTTAGTTTCAGAGTGAGTAAGCTCTCAAGATTTCCTGAGATGACATCAGGATTTTCACTCTAATCTGATTGCAGGGGCTAAGCTGACCCCTCTTGGTTTTAATACAATGGCTGTTTTGATTTATTTTTAGGGACCTTCCTGGCAACTAATTTACTAGTTGTCTAAATTAGTCAAACAACTTTTCTTGTGAAAACCCTGGAGATGGTTAAACAACAAAACCAAAAAAAGAAAAAAAAAAACAACAACAACAAGAGAGCTGTTAAATAGCTAGAGAGAGAGAAAAGGGAGAAAAAATACCTTGTACCCAAATGTTCACAACCTGACTGCTGGTACCGATGTCATTCGTCACTTCGCAGTGATAGACTCCAGAATCATTGCGCTCCAATGGCCGAGTGAAAGCAAGGCTATTGTTTGAGATCTCAACACCCTCAGGCATCAAGCCATCCAACCTGTACACAAATTAAACATGACAGACAGACATTTCAGCGTGCTGTACAACAGAGAAAAAAGCCTGCAGGACTGGAAAAAAAAACATCACTACTTCATATTTAAGATAAATCATTTTCGATGTACAACTGAAAAAGGCTATTCAAGACTTGCGATGACATCACTGCGCTGTTGGTCCAGTTTTCCTGGTGCAACTATTATAAGATCACATGATAATCTGAGCTGCCTGCTCTGCCATCAGTTGAGAGGAAAAAGCTTTCTGCATGAACACAAGGTCTGGCCCAAAAGAGGTTGGCTGTCTAGACTTTACTGAGGCTGTCAGCCCAAATGAGAGCATAGTCCTTGTTTTCAAAGCAAGATGATGACAAAGAGATGCCAATAGGCCAGCGCTGCTCTGATGCATGAACTGTTTGGAATCTTTTTATTTATAGCAGGGAGTCTTCCCGATGGGCGCAGCAGTGCATTCGACAGCTCCAGTGTCCAGGCCCGAAAGTTATGCTGGAGGTAATTTATAGACTGAGGCTTCTTCACTTCATTGCTTCACTGAGGTTTGTTTAAACCCATCTTAGATATATGCAAATGAACCAAACAACAGCTGATCAGTCCCGTCGTAATTGCTAATGAAGCGTCCCTTGAGCCCGGTATTGGACGAGCTACTGATCAACTAAGCTAACACACAAGTTTCAGGGTACTTCCGTGTGAGTGAGATTTTACTTGATGACCCATAGAGAGTATTTACCCCTGGCTTCTATTATTTACATTCTTCAGTAGTGCAGATCATGAATATAAACTCCCGACTGCTTTAAGACAACAAAAGATTTTTCTCGGGTTTATGAGTTGACAAGTGCGTCGCTTTTACAGCACTCAAACTCTACTCAGCGCTGCAAAGGTTACAACAGCTGAGTCTAAGCAGTACCTGGCCTTGAATTCCTTAAGTCCAAATTTAGATCTATAGCTGGTGGTGCTGTGCAAACAAGATAACTCAGATGAAATGATTAATGCATTCTGTTTTGCAATAATGCTCTTGGATTGCCTTCAGCACTTTCCTTTCCAAATTAATCCCCTGCCTGGGTACTGCAGATTTAGTTTATTCCACATTTAGTCAGTTTATCCATTTGAATTACAACTGAAAGAACTTGTAAGCTTTTCACAGTTTGCAAGTAACTGTGTTAATTATTGAGCTATTTGACTGACCAGTATAATAATGTGTGTGAGAGATATAATGCATTTTTTGTATTTCACATATCAGAGACTGTTGAGGCATACTGACCTGGTCCATGTGAACTGACGCGCAGCTGGGTTGGCCTTGGCTTCACAGTTTAATTTCACATTTGCTTGGCCAGCGTACCAATTTTTGCTAATTCCCATGATGGATACCGCTGGTGCAACTGTAAAACAAAATACAATAAAAAATCTTTAAAAATCACAATTTTACTGTACTTTTTTTAACCTCCTCCTGCAGTTGGGTTGGTCACACTGACCATCATTTATTCTCTTTTTTTCTTTTTCAAGTTAAAAGACTTGGACTTCACAATCAGTCATTGTGATCCCTGCAGCTTGATGACAAATGAGCTTTTCCGGAGGAAACAAAGCACGTATTATAAAGCACAGCAGCACATGACGACAAAGAAAAGGCTTTGCAGGACTGTAACAGGGCACAGGATCTGTTGGTGAAAGCGAGCCAAGCGAACAAACAAATGATCCTGGGTTGGTGGAAAGTTCGAAAATGACAGACTCAGACAGCAGATGAACTGCAGCTAATAATACACTCTACTGCGTCGCCACGACAAAGGGGAAAAAAAAAAAATCAAGGAAGACGGGAGGATGCCTAAATGAAGCCCAGCACATGCCACTGTAATAAAACATGGCAAACACTGTCTTAGATATCCAATTTTTCATTTTGATTTCTCTGGAGGATAAATGAGGAACTCATTATTTCGCACAAGAAGATGTCTTGGCCCACAATGTCCGCTGACCCTTTTCACACGGTTCAACGTTGAAATTGTGCTTCTTTTGCACTTAGAATCCCTTGCCTCTGCACTTGGTGTGATTTATTGAGCTGGGAAGCTCCTTTCTTCCCATATTAACCTTGATTTTTCTGCGTCTCCATCCGCTGCCCCCAGCAGCCCGAGTCTGCTACTTGAATTCCTGCTGAGGTCTGATCAATATTTCATAAAACACCTTCATTAGCCTGCACTCACACAGTCCAAACACAGAGTAACGTTACTGCTCGCCAAGGAAGTATGCATCAATGATTAGAACATTAAGACGACTCCTAAATTGCTCTTTTATAGGCGAGGAAGAAACATTTACTGAGCATGCTCATTGCAAATCAAGGCAGCAGCACGGGTTAATATTGATAAAATACACTGGTTGTTTTAGGGCTAAAAATATAGTGTTATAATAATGATGATTATTTTGTTCTATATTGTAAAAGCATTTCAGTGCAGTGGCTGCAGGATTATATTTGACACTTTTACCTCTACATACATTTTCAGCTGTGTCTGAGACTTTTGTTTTGTTTTAAAGACAGCTGATTTTTTAAAGTGATGATTAATAATTTTATTTATCTGTATTAGCAGCCTCAGTGTTGACATTAAAAACAAGGATGCAAAGATTTGATATGTGCATGCCAGATCAAAGTGGTAGATGTATCTCAGTATCAGCAACTAGTGTGAGAGATAACATAGCACGAAGGAAGCTATCAGCACTTTGGAGGGATTTCACACAGCTATACCAGCAGCTTTTCTTTATGTGTTGGGAGAATTTTTTTTTACTTAACTGAAATCTATGGTCATGTGAGTTGACACAACAGTGTTTTAGCGCCTCTTCCTCTTCCTTTAAACGTATTATGTTGAGTGATAGAGAAATTACACAAGGAGGACATTGGCTGAGTGTAATGCTTGTTCAGTAGATTTTATCGCTTTTATGGTAACATAATGTGTTGTACACAACTTTACTAATATTATTTCACTTCAGCTGACTCTTGGAAGCTCATGACATGTGTATGGTTTTGTGGCTGTAAATGAAAGCAGCCTAAACATTCTCTCAGAGCTAAGACAAGACTATGATAATGTGCTTTAAATTTACCTTGAGCCTGTTTTTATCTGTTATTTTACTAATTAATACAGAATCAGTACATTTTATTAACTGCTACATTTTATTTAAACAAAGTTAGAAAACCAATGTTAATTTAAGCCTGCAAGGATGATTCCTTGGCTCTTCCTCAGCAGGAATACAGCCAATTAATTCAACACTGGTATTACAGCCACACTGTGTATCTGCAGTTAGCCAAAACTAAGGTATCTATATTGGAAGGTCTTATGTTTCATTACTTACACTGGACATTTAGCATGTAGGGTATACGAAACTCTGTCTGCAGGGCTGGGTGTCTCACCACACAGGTGAGTGTCTTCCCCTGGGCGGAGCTCCGTGGCTGCCACATGTAGCGCACATGTACGGTGGTGATGCCGTTTGCCTCATTCTGACTCTGCTTCTCAGATCGCCCGTACAGCTCCGTCTCCCAGAAAACCTCGGCTTCAGGAAGACCACGCTCTGCAATGCAGGTGGCCACCAGTGACTCATTGCCACCGTCCAGCAGAGCTGTGGGGCCTGCGGACACGTACACTTTTGGCTCCACTGTGTAAAGGGAGAGTGAAGAGAAGGAGGAGGGGGAAGAAATGACAGAACGGGGGAAAGATTACAAAATGAATATCGATCCCGTTGTGAACGAATATGAATAAATAATGCCCGGAGGCTTCAGTGTACTTAACTGCCAAAAGAGCACAGATTGACTTCTTCCATTTCACCTATATGCTTTAAAAATTAATGAACCACGCCATTCAATTATATGTACACATTTCTGTGGAGACTTCTTTATTGCTGTGTGTCAAAAATAAAGTATGTCTGAGTGAAGGTAATACAAAGCAGTAACCTCCATTAGTCCTGTTCTGTGAAAAGTGCATCAATACCTGAAGCAGGCATGGGACTTTGAAGAAAAACACTGTGCAGCCAACACTGTGCTGTGTTTATATTTGACTTTGTTGTACTGGAAGACGAGGAGCTGAGTTACCGTACTCTTCTCAGCACTTTAGAGGTGAAGTAATGATACACCAGCTTCCTGAGAACGACTCAATGTTTAAACGCAACAAGGATTTTCTCAACAGAGAAACAAAACAGATCCATGTGAAGGGGACATGACTAGAATTCAACTCTCTACCTGTTGTGTAAAGCAGTAAAAACTGTTTGTCTTATTCTAATCTATCACAAAATAAACATATCACAAACCATTGCCTTATTCTTTGTCCCGCAGTGCACAATCTGAACCGTCTCCCCCCTAGCTGCCTCTTTTAAATGAAGACTAACAGCTGTTCCACTTACTACAGTGGTGACAGTTTTAAAGGTGGTGCACGGGGGCAAGCGCTGCAAGGCGAGACCATCATCTTTAAGACACCTCAGACAGGCAGGAGTTCCAACAACAAATTCAAATAACTACCGGCACCGCCTTTTTCCAAAAATAACCTGGCGTCTCCTGTCCCGGGGTGGGGACGCTGCTCTTAGTCCTCTACCTCACATTATTCACTCCCTCCTCCCTGCCCCTCCTTGCAGGCCTCTGACTATAAACAGTAGCAGCTCTGTGTTCGGACGCGAGCTGGCTGAAGCATCAGAATACCTAAATCAGTCAGGGGTGTTAATTTGAAGTTGCTGTCAAAAAGGGAGGGGGACGCTTTGGATGAGTTGAAATCTGTTGGGGGAAAGGGTAACGATTTCCCTTCAGCAATCTGGCTGCTCTGGCCCTTTCCTGTCCACAAATGCAGACTAAACGCTGAGTGGAAAGCTCTATAAAGAAAAGGTTTAAAAGCATGGTCAATGGCCATGCACTTAAACACTGGAACATTTTTACGGTAAAATCTAGCATAAAAAAATAATAATTAGAAATATTAACTGTTTGAAGCAGTAGTTCGGGTATGGCAACAGACTGGAAAAAGCCATCTCTTTGCTGGGCTCTTTTCTCAAGAACAGAGTTGCAATTTGGGCCATATGAACAGTCAGAGGAGCTTAAACCTCTAAAGAGTTATCAGCAGGACCATTTATTAGTACACACTTACATCTTGCCAGTAATTTAGTGTGTTTTGTTTAAAAGACAGCCAATTATTTTTTCAGTAGTTTTCCTTTTGCCCTGCAAGTATCTGAAAACAATGGGTCATGTGTCAAAATTTCCTCCTTTGGTTCTTTCCGATTGTTTAATGTCGAGGACTTTTGGCTCACATAGCAAAGAACATTTCCTGTTGAACTGTTCCTTAAAAGCTTTGGCCCTTTTTATGAGTTGCTGTTGACACAAAGATAAAATGAAAGAACGTGAGAAAGCTAATACAATTATTGAGATTGTGCCTCACAGCACTGATACTATTCATAGCAAGTTTTGCATCACGATTGTGTGAGGTTTGAAATTAACCTGACGTCTCTTGCACCTGTTGATCATTATGAAGTTTGTCGTGACTTTGGTGCATTATTCATGGGCTTGAAAGTATCATTGATTTACTTTAGTCCACTTGAAAGGAACGAAAACGCAGTCATCTGTCTTCGCATAAACCTCAGAGTATAAACAGGAATCAAAACTGGGAATCTTAAGTTAACTTACAAACTGAAGCTGAAACTAAAACAACTTTGATTTACACTGGAAAACCAATATTATGTACACAATCGCATGCTGGATTAACCATGACGTTTTCTCCAGAAACCTTTGTTTTATTCAGAAATTCTTGTTTGCTGTGGTTGTTGTTCACATTGGACTTGTGACAGTGGGGCTGCATGATCAAAAGAGTGGCGGAGGAAACTGTAAAAGTCACCTCTAAACAAAGCAGAGATGAGGAAGGCACTCCTCTCTGAACCTGCTGACATTTGGTGTTGTAATCGTGATGTGCCTTCTCACAGAGAAATACCCTGTGAGATAATCTACATTCCACTTGACATGTATCATACTGCAAAGAATATACACCACACCCTAATTACATCTGAAATGTAAAGTAGGACTAAGGATGTGCTTTTGTGTTTGAGTGTGGATATATGCATCCATATAAGACCCACCCACCCCCCCAAAAAACAAAAACAAAATATGCAAGAAGGTGTTCAGAGAAGACAGAAAGCTGTAACTGAACCCTGTGAGGTTCTAGACACCGTGGCTGTCACAGCAGCACTTAATGTACCGCTCATTAGACATCAGAGTCTCCTTCAGTCTCTGGAGGATGATGAGAACCTGCTGCTGCCTACACTGCAATCTCCTCCTCTCAGCAACGGCACCAATTTAGGGCTTGAAACATACGCTGACCACAGGGAAAGTTCAGTGTTTCTGCTCCTCTGGAAAGTGAGGCTACAGTGAGAAACTTCTATGTAAAGGAACGTATGCTGCTTTCAATGTATGCTTTGTGTTTGGATAAAATAAGAACATACTAATGGGAAAACCCATTAAAATATAATACGGCTTTGTTTTGTTTATTTTATTTGGAAGCTCAGAAGGGATCCACAGGTAGTTTTCATTTTTAGTTTAGTGACCTGGCAAATAACCTTGCTTTGATTATCACTTAAGGACATAATGGACAAATGGTTAAAGGAGAGAAAACTATCAACAATCGTCACAGCCTTGAGGGAAAGAGGTGCAGACTGTAGTTGTAATCCAGCTTAGCAAAACGCAACTAAATGTCATGAGAGTCACCCTGTGTCACACCCTACAATTAAACTGTTGTTGCAAGCAACTAAGTTGCATTGAGCTGGGACACTCTGAACTTGCTGCATTATATTTATGTGCTTGCTGAATGAGAAGGTTTCCGTTTTGTGTCTTGCATGTAGGGCCTAAGTGACTTTACAGAGGATGCCATGGAAACTCTGTGAAACATTTGGATATAATGTTGTGAATATAAAAACAGTTACATTGGCTTTTCTTTTAAAGTAACAGTGGGGGAGGGAGATAGGTGGGACCACACCAAAGCAGCCTTTATGCAGCTTCAGATTCCTGCAGGGATTTAAATGTACATGGCATGTGTCCAGGCTGTAATTTAAACGTTAGGTTGCTTCAGGGAGCCGCTGTTTCCTCCAGGGCAGACACTGAGTGCTCACCTAGGCTTTGCTAAATCACAACAAACAATGACCTTCATTAAAAAGTGAGATTTAAGGACAATATGAAGAACCACTCAGTGAGGAAGTGAAGTGAGGAAGCAGTACTTTACCTAAAACATTAACATGGGTGGATGCTTGTGTATTGCCCAAAGGAAATGTAGCCACTTTGCAGGTGTAGGACCCGATATCCGTAAAGTCAACTCCTTCAAGGGTAATGGTGGCATCTCGTATTGAAGGGGAAACAAATGAGATACGTTTTTCATATTGTGAAGAATATGAGGTTCCAAACTCGGGATTAAATACCGCCAGGGTAATAGTGCCTGAAGGAAGACGACGCTCCCAGGAGCTCTGCGTGAAGCTGAGGCTGGGACCCACTTCTATTCGGCAGCCCAGTGTGATGTTCTTTCCCAGCACTGCATTCACTTTTTCAGGAACAACTACCTGGTTACTGCTCACACCTGCTGAGAGAAAAAACAGAGTTGGGATTCAGAAATACAAAAGACAGAGTTTCAGCTTATAATTAAAATGGGAAAAATGAATTTCTCATGACAATGTCACTTCATTGGATTAAGAGATTTTTTTTTAATTCTCTGGTGTGTAGCAGTGGAAGAAAATTGTCTGGGAAGTCACATAGATTCAATTTGCGTCTCCTCATCCAGTTTTTCAGTTGTAACAACACTGATATAGATGTACTATCACCACCAGACGATATTAAATTTGAAAAACAGTAGCTGAGATGAGCTAATTCAGGAAGATTTTTTTCTGGAGGATTGTGTCAACTCTCGGAAACAGAACATCAGCATATACTCACAAGGCATGTGGTATCTAACTGCACTACAACACATTTTTTCCCCCACTTATGTGAGATGTTGGACCAATTTTCTAATGTTAGCAGTGTGCACCAAACATAATGGAGCAATATATCAGAACATTCTGAGTAGTTTTCCCAAGGTTACACTAACAGCCATTTGTTTCATTCATGTTTCTTCCTGTGGTTGAAAAGCAGAACAAATATCTTCTGGGTTCTGGGTTGCTCTTAACAAGCAACACACTCTCACCACAGGACACTCAGCCTGTCCCTTTTGCTAATTATCAGAGTACCTTTTAAACAAGCAAGAAAACAATTTACTGGAAGGAGATGAAACAAAGCAAGCCAGAGGATGGCTTCATTGCCTATTTTTATGAGGCCCTTAATTTGAATTAAGGCCCACCACAGTTTTTTTTTTAAATGCAACCCGTAAACTTGGCTTTGAACATTAATGACCATCTGAATACTGTAGACAGAAAAACGAATACAGTACCACAGCAAAAAGTTACAGTTTGGTGAAATGAATGGTTGTGTCTTCACATTTGTATCATATCTGTATGTGTCAAAAGATTTATCTTGAAAAAAAGATAGATTTGACAACCTTTTAACACATATGAGGACCAATATCTATTAAAAGAGGCGTATGCTAGGATTAGCCTAGTTGTACATCACAAACCAACCATAAGTGTGTGACCACTGCCTTATGCTGATGACACCATTGTGTTTCTTACAAAATAATAGACACAAACTTTACAACAAAAAACTAACAATATACTATTTATAAGCTACATAAAAATAACCTAAACAAATAAGTTTTACAGAAGGAGCTTTCTCTGCATTTGTCTGTAATTGGTGTTACTAATAGTATGTAGTTACTGCATCTGCAAGAGTGATAGAGTTCACCAGGCTCTAGTTAACGGTAATTTCAGAAATTGGTGGGCACGAGGCTCGTTGTGTGTCACAATGAGCCTCGTGCCCACCAACATTTTCTGTCATTTTCTGTAAACACGCCTTAATCAGAAAATGACATAATCAGCACTACTTAACACTCAGCTAAGTTTCATTTGCAGCTCAGCAGGCAAATGATAGGAGTCAAAAGTTTGGCACATTGTATACAAGCGTTTTACTGATGGGTGCCCCACACATTGTGCATTGTGCATGGATGGATAATGATAATACAATGGGTGCATGCAAGAATACTATGCTGCCCCAAAGAAGAACATCAGCCTATGGAGTACAGAGTACATGTGCCAACCCTACTGTGTACAGAACTAAGAACCAAAACAAAGAAATCCTCTTTCTCCTTTTTGAATTGATCAAACCATGACACCAACAATCAGAACTGGATATTTTTATTGCCAAAGATTCTCATCCCTATCACTTTACAGATCACTGCTGACAGGCATGCGGCTGTGTTTAAACAAAACAAACAAAAACATCTAGTTTGGTGGGAATGAATGCTGTATCTTGGAAAGGTAACCTGAAATAAGTCTTAAATTGCAGGTTTCTGGCTAGTGCTCTAAATGGAAAAAAATCCTTCCTGGTTTTTTTTTTTTTCTAGAACAATCTCACCAATGAGTGATTGATTGACGCACGTTTACTCATTTTTCAGAGTCGTACAAAGACTTACAGCCCTGCTTCAGGTTGAAAAGCAGAATACATCCACCTTAAACTTTGTGAAAAAGTTGCATACATCAAACATAAAAAGGTGATTTTATTCAAAATAATCAAACAGTATTTCTTGGGTTTCTTGACATGCTTGCAGAGTAAGTTATATTTGGGAGCCATAAAGTTCCACTTTGTCCGTTGTCTCGGATGTGTATGGAGTAAAGCTTATAAAAGTGGTCCACTGGCTGGTATTTTGAGTTGCTGGCATGAATGTGAGTGGTAAGCCACAGCAATGCTATCTTGGTTTCTGAGGAATACAGCCAATGAGGCTGAGGCTCCCCGTGCTCCATTACGTCCCCTGTAATTTCAGTGACTACACACATACACACACGGACAAACAGACACTGAGTTTCTCTCTTCCAAAATAAGAAATAAGTGTGTGAACATGTGTGCGAGTCGGGCATATACTTTGAATGGCTGCTCAGTCTTAAATGTATGTTGCATTGTGTTGTGAAGGTTCGTGCTGTACTGTCACATTTGGGCTTTCCTGAGTTTTTTTCTTCTTCCTCACACACATTTTCAAACCTTTCTGTGTGTGCAGACTGACCCAATACAGCTCTGCACTGCATCTAAACTTTTAACCTGAATTGTTTAGTCCAGGTGGCCTTATTTGCCATCTGCCTGAAAATGACATTTGGAAAAGTCACTCTGGGTCATTACTTCATTTCCCCACAAAAAAATTTCCCCTATAATGTGCTTTGCAGTGCATTTGTTGCCCTGTGTTTGCATTATTTCTATAGGAGTCCTCTGGATGCACTGGTGTGGGGGAGAATCAGGGTCAGAGCCACATTCTCTACTCCACAGTCATCTGAGCCATCACAACAGCTGTTTTCTTTTTTGTCACCTTACTAGTGCAACTCATTTGTTTGGCTTGACGAAAGAAAAAAAGACAAATGCTTGACAGAGAGATCAAGACCTACAACGTATCTATGACAGAAACAAGAATGTAGATGGCAGGCTGATAAAACCCCCTCCTGCAGCACACTTACATACTTGGCATGCGTGACATTGTACTGATGTATGCAGACACGTGTCTCTAACCCAACTTCTCTTCAACATGCTCCACATTCTGCTGCTACCTGACACGACACCCCAACTGCTACTGTAGGTAGTTTATCTGACTCGTGTCAGTTTTCAGGCCAGTCAAAGCACACAAAGAAACTAAACTCCATCTATGCCATGCTCTGTTTGTTTTGCAGTAGGCATTTGAAAATAAGAGGGAACGGGGTGGTGGTGGCAGTGCGTGTGTGGGGGAGGTGTTTAAAGAGGACTCCACCCTTACCATTAGGGGAGTAGAGACAGATGGCCTCTGCATGGGATACCTACAGCCAGGAGGAGAGTAGGGAAACTTGGCACTGCTAGCTGCAACCATGAAAAACACAACCAATGCTCACAAACTAGAGCGCTGTGATAAATTGTCTAAAATACGGCAGGCAACTAAATGTAAGCAATGTGTTAAAAAACAGTGTTATACAGTTTAAATCAAGAAAATAGAACGCAGAGCTGAGGCACAGCTCAGATGTGTCACTAAGTTTATTATTGGTTATCCATCTAAAAAGTACGGCTTATGAAATAAACATACAAACAAAACTTATCATGCCGTCCAACTTTATATGTTGTCACTGTTTTTGACGCTTTATAATCCAGTTGGTTCAGTTTAAATGTGACACCTTAGCCTGCAGATCACGAAGACCTGCAAAACCTAACTTGGCCAAAGAGAAACAGGCTGCACTTTTGCCCCCTTTTCTCTTCAGAAACCCGAGGAAAGAATGAACTCATGGGAAGAGTACGCTTGCTCTTTGAAGAAATGCCTCATATTTGTTTCTTTCCCTGCTGACATCACTAATTGCGACAAGCTGCTCGGAAGACGCGATGGTAAATCAAAACCTTCCTTTTTGCCTGGCAACACTCAAACAGTCCAAGTCGGCCACTAGACGAGCCAAAATCTCCACCTATCAGAGACCCGACCCAGCTTCAGCCTTGACCTCCCCTGAGGAAGCAGTCTCGTGGCTTGAGATCCTCCCAATGAACCCTGCAGTCCGTTTCAGAGCAGTGTGAAACAAGAGGGATCCACAGCCAGCAACATTCATGAGCAGCAACAAAACAGACAATATGTCAGGTTCATGTAGACAAACTCCATGCATAGATTATCGTGTCAAACAGCACTCATGAGGAACTGATCTGAAGACCTCACAGGAGAAGAATGCAGACATAGGATCTGTGCAAGAGGGAGTGTGGTTTAAGACTAAAAGCAAGAGGAAACTGAGTTAAGCAGAGAATGAATACAACACAAAGCAAGAAAATAGGACAGCTATTCAGTAGAAGTTCAGCAGTGAAAACAGAAGAGTGAACAAACATCCTGATCTATGTCAGGTCATGAAAATGAATCTGAGCTGGGTCATTTTAACTTTTGACATGAGCTGATACCGGGTTTCTCTAAGTTGACATCTCACACTTATGATACTGATAAAGTAATGTTAGGCTGGCCTCCCCATTGCTTATTTTTAAAAATACTTTTTATTCCCTGGCTTACATCCTGGAGTGAGAGCTTAGATATTTAGTCTGCTGTACGGGAGATCGTGGCTCAAGAGTTGGGAGTTCGCCTTGTAATCGGAAGGTTGCTGGTTCGAGCCCCGGCTTGGACAGTCTCGGTTGTTGTGTCCTTGGTGGTGGTCAGAGGGCCTGGTGGCGCTAGTGTCCGGCAGCCTTTCCTCTGTCAGTGCGCCCCAGGGTGGCTGTGGCTGCAATGTAGCTTGCCATCACCAGTGTGTGAATGGGTGGATGACTGGATGTGTAAAGCGCTTTGGGGTCCTTAGGGGCTAGTAAAAGCACTATACAAATACAGGCCATTTACCATGTATTTTTCGCAATCCTGTAAATATATTTACTCTTGTGAGCTGGCATGTATATGAGTGTATATCTTATTTTATTGTTCATGTCCTGTACTTTGGTCAATGTTGTTGTTTTAAATGTGCTTTGTTTATTGTATTTAACCTTTATTTATACAGGTGGTTTTATTAAAACCTAATGTTTCATTTACAACAGAGCCCTGTTTCAATATGTTTGTACATATTGCAATTACAACAATAAAAGAAACAATAACATGGCTAAAAATTGTCTAATGTTTACATAGTTTATAAACATAAAGGAACATGACAAAATTCAACAAGTTCACATAATTGATCAAACCTGCAGTTTTATATACAGTCCAAAGACTGCGCATAAAAGATGGATGTTGCCATCTTAATTTTTATAAGACACAAGGCAATCTCAAGTTGAGCCTTTCCATCCTCACTTATGTGGTTTTTTGAAAGTGAACACAACTGGTAATGTGGAGATCTGACTGAAACAAAGTTACACAGTGGGCCTTCTTTTATCCTCCTTTTTGACTCCAATGGAGATCATGAAATACAAAATTCAGTAAGCCTTGAAAGTAGTTACTGAGGTCATTAACTCATCAGGAAAATATTTACTGAGGTCAGAGAGCAAGGAAGCTGAGTGCAGGTTTGTGCTGAGTTGCCTACTGTTGCTTGCTCCTTGCCATTTGTAACATTTTCAGCTAAATTTAGGGATTCGGTCATTTTTGTGTTCTGTTTGTTGTGTTCTGTTTTTAATTAATATTTAACAAGCATCAAACTTTAAGGCATGTTTAGAACTACATATGAAACATCCATCCATCCATCGTCATCCGCTTTATCCGAGGCCGGGTCGCGGGGGCAGCAGCCTAAGCAAAGAGGCCCAGACCTCCTTCTCCCCAGCCACCTCCTCCAGCTTATCCGGGGGAATACCAAGGCGTTCCCAGGCCAGCCGAGAGATATAATCTCTCCAGCGTGTCCTGGGTCTGCCCCGGGGCCTCCTCCTGGTGGGACATGCCTGGAACACCTCACCCAGGAGGCGCCCAGGGGGCATCCTTGTCAGATGCCCGAACCACCTCAGCTGGCTCCTTTCGATGTGGAGGAGCAGCGGCTCTACTCTGAGCCCCTCCCGGATGGCCGAACCTCTCACCCTATCTCTAAGGGAGAGGCCAGCCACCCTTCGGAGGAAGCTCATTTCTGCCGCTTGTATCCGCGATCTCGTTCTTTCGGTCACTACCCACAGCTCGTGGCCATAGGTGAGGGTAGGGACGTAGATCGACTGGTAAATTGAGAGCTTCGCTTTTACACTCAGCTCCCTCTTCACCACGACGGACCGGTGCAGCGTCCGCATTACTGCAGCTGCAGCCCCAATCCGTCTGTCGATCTCCGGCTCCCTTCTCCCATCACTCGCGAACAAGACCCCGAGATACTTGAACTCCTCCATTTGGGGCAGGAACTCATCCCCGACCCGAAGTGGGCACTCCACCCTTTTCCGGCTGAGAACCATGGCCTCAGATTTGGAGGTGCTGATCCTCATTCCCGCTGCTTCACACTCGGCTGCGAACCGTTCCAGTGCGAGCTGGAGGCCCTCACCCGATGAAGCCAACAGAACCACATCATCCGCAAAAATCAGAGATGAGATTCTGAGGCCACCAAAGCGAAAGCCCTCCGCCACTTGGCCTGTCGATACCTGTCGGCTGCCTCCGGAGTCCCACAGGCTAACCAAGCCCGATAGGACTCCTTCTTCAGCCTGGTGGCTCCCTTTACCTCTGGTGTCCACCATTTGGTTCGGGGATTACCACCACGGCAGGCACCAACCACCTTGCGGCCGCAGCTCAATGCAGCAGCTTCGGCAATGGAGACGCTGAACATGGTCCATTCGGACTCAATGTCCCCAGTCTCCCTCGGAATGCTGTTGAAGCTCTGCCGGAGGTGTGCGTTGAAGATCTCGCGGACTGGGGCCTCTGCTAGACGTTCCCAGCACACCCTCACTACGCGTTTAGGTGCACCAGGTCTGTCCAGCGTCCTCCCCCGCCACCTGATCCAACTCACCACCAGGTGGTGATCAGTTGACAGCTCAGCCCCTCTCTTTACCCGAGTGTCCAGAACATATGGTCGCAGGTCTGGTGATACGATTACAAAATCGATCATCGACCTACGGCCTAGAGCATCCTGGTGCCACGTGCACTTATGGACACTCTTATGTTCGAACAGGGTGTTCGTTATGGCCAAACTGTGATTAGCACAGAAGTCCAATAACAAAGCACCGCTCGGGTTCAGATCAGGGAGGCCGTTCCTCCCAATCACGCCCCTCCAGGTTTCGCTGTCGTTACCCACGTGAGCATTGAAGTCTCCCAGCAGGACAACAGAGTCTCCAGGTGGAGCACCTTCCAGCACCCCCCCCAGGGACTCTAAGAAGGCTGGGTACTCTGAACTGCCACTCGGCACATAAGCGCAGATGACAGTCAGGACCCGTTCCCCGACCCTAAGGCGCAGGGAACAAACCCTCTCGTCCACCGGGAAAAACCCCAACTTACCGGCAGCAAGCCGAGGGGATATTAGAATACCCACCCCAGCCCGCCGCCTCTCACCAGGGGCAACTCCAGACTGAGACAGAGTCCAGCCCCTCTCCAGGAGACTGGTTCCAGAGCCCAAGCCATGCGTAGAGGTGAGCCCGACTATATCTAGCCGGTACCTCTCAACCTCACGCACTAACTCAGGCTCCTTCCCCACCAGAGAGGTGACATTCCATGTCCCTATTGCCAGTCTTGGCAGCCGGGGGTCAGTCCGCCAGGGCCTCCGCTCCTGGCCGCCACCCGGCACACAATGCACCCGACCCCTATGGCGCCTCCTGCGGGTGGTGGGCCTGCGGGAGGATGGGCCCATGTCTCCTCTTCGGGCTGTGCCCAGCCGGGCCCCATGGGCTAAGGCCCAGCCACCAGACGCTCGGGCACCCTCGCCGGGCCTGGCTCCAGGGCGGGGCCCCGGTAACCCTATCCCGGGCAGGGTAAACTGTTCCCTCGATATCCTTTTCATAAGGGTCTTCTGAATCGCTCTTTGTCTGGTCCCTCACCCAGGACCAATTTGCCATGGGAGACCCTACCAGGGGACAAAAGCCCCCAGACAACATAGCCCCTGGGATCCCTGGGACAAACCCCTCCACCACGATAAGGTAGCGATTCAAGGAGGAGCATATGAAACATGTCAATGGAAAACCCTCAGAATACCAGGTCTAAGAAAAAATCTTATCGAACTTATCGAACAAATCAGTTTGGCTTATAAATGAAAATATGTCTGTGAACCTGACTACACTCTAATAACATCACAGTAGATATCTGAAGCTGTTCTGAACGAAGTGGGAAAAATGATCATTCTGAAGGTAAAGGTTATCCCTGTCATGCTCCTCTCCAGTTTGTTAGCCTACAGCTTGCTCCCTTTCCTGGTTCAGTGATTTTTAAGTGAGTGTAGGAGGTAGGTGGGTTGAAGGGCAGTGTTTCATTACCGTTTAATGAGTGCAGTAATTTATACTCCTTACAGACACTCTCTCCCTCTCGTATAAGCCAACAGAACCATTGGCCTACTATTAAAACTTCCTTCTGATGATCAAGGTCACATTGTAAAAATGTTCATTAACATTCATTTGATAATTTCATTTGCACACACTGCCAATATCACACAAAAAGCAGGTCAGAATATAATTCAGAAAATAATTATCCGCTAATATTTAAGTGGACATGGGAATTGTTTTCGCAGACATTGTACCAGGTCCTCTATTTGAGAGACATCTATGACTTTAAACACCGCTAATATAATAAAGTGAACTGGCAGTGCAGAACCACTTAGTATTGTTAGCTTCTAAAGTAGTAGCAAGGAAAAATAAATCATTAGACAATGCCTATATGCCAAACACAGGCCCCCACATCTTTTCTTCATTCTTGCGGCACCTATAACTCTTCCTTAATCAGTTAGAAACAGGATCGGCCAAGTGGTGCATTGGTGAATAGTATGCTTTTATTGTTAGAAATATTTGTGCAGTGTGAACCCCCCCTCTTCCTTCCTTCCGAGTATTATATCCTGTGAGGGTGTGAGTTTTTTTCAGGGGTCTAATTCATGACATAGACAAATACAGGCTGACAGGCCTTTAAAAAAGGGGCAGGTCAGGCCTCTTTCACATGTCACTGTCCTCTTAAAAACCTCTTTCTCTTTGCTCCCCCATAGCAATGCAGACTTGTGTGTCCTTCACATCTGAGTCACATTTGATTAAAGATCGGAGCTTAAAAGAAAAAAGATCAATAATGTAGGCATACAGAGTGTCATGACAGAAAGCAAACTCTCATCAGAGTCAACTATAGCTGTGCCGTAGGACCTGTGAAGGGCATTGTGTTGCTTGGCACATAGTGGAAGATAAACATTCCTACAGTGTCCTGTCCTACTGTGTGGGATTTGTTATTGTTTGCTGTGGGGGTTTGCGGTACTTTAGTATGTGCGTGCAAATTTGCTAGATGACCCAAAGATGGGTGGAAATGTTATTTTTCCATGCATGTGGAAAAGAACAGAGAAGGCTATTTACAAAAGTCACAGCTGATCTAAGAAAGCAAAAAAGACATGTGAGTTAAATTAGAAAAAAAAATGCTTTCCATTTAAACCGGTCTATATTTTTATACAACTTCAGTACATTTAACAAATCCTTTGTCAGTTAAAGACCTTTAAAGTACAATGGCATGGGTCACAACTTTGCACTTTTTAATTTGTGTTATTTTCTTCCAATATTTTTGCCACCAAATCAATTTTCACCCAATCCATATGTCACAATTTGAAGTAAAATCTTGTTTTAGTTGTCTGTGATTTTCTCTACAACCAACTTCCAGAAACCTGCCTCAATAGCATGGGATACAACATAGTTTCACTGCAAAACTACACCAATCTAATACCTACGATGCAGAGAAACATAAACATGTTTTATCTACTTTCAGATTAGATAAAATCTGTTCATTTAGTATAAATTATCTGATTCTGGGGGGGATCAGATGGAATTTCTTCCCAGATTAAAATGATTTGGCATGGGATGAGGCATAAAGAAGAAGACGAAGAAGAATATGCCTTTGTGCTGTGAGAATAAGCAACTTAATTTTGAAGGTCTCTTTTTTTAAAATAGAGAGGCAACAATTTGAGAATTTCTTAATTAGAGCTTAAGTGTATGAAATCCCTGACAAGTAAGTGCTAACATAGACCACTGTCACTATACAACACAGTGACGAAAATTACACTTAGGCTGCAGGTCATCTCTTTCCAAATGGATTACTCAATAGATTAGAAAGATAATTTGAAAAGAAATAATACCTTCTGGAATCTGGTAAATTTTTAGGGGAGTTGAGTAATTGGATGTAATGAACATATCATTACATCTTTAAAAAAAACATTATTCAAGTGAATATATTTAGACTTCAAGAAAGGGAAAAGGTGCATCTTGCTTGAGATCAAGTTGGAATGTATTTGGCCGATGACTTGACCAAAATGAGTTTGACACGTCCTGTATAAACATTTCACAGCAATCCATTGCTTTAGTAACTGTTGACTTGTCTGGGCAGACATTGCACCAGTGAAGTGTCTACAAAACAACAAGGTGCGCTTCATGGGTGGCTTAGTATCCGATTAACTAATCCCAGTAAATCATTCACAGCATTTGTTAAAATCCCAAACAGGCCAAGCAAGGACAGTATACTATGGCTACAAGGATAACCCTCCACTCCAGGCTCTGTGCTAATAAAAGAAGTTGGGTGAAAACAACAGCCTCCTAAACTATGTTAACCTTGCAATGACCTTAGAGGCACACTTTGTTTTTAGGTACCTGCTGTTGCCTCCACATTTACATGTCATTATTCCCTTAAAATTACTGTAATTTCCTGATGAAGAAATTAGGACAGAAATAGATCCCGCCCTTGTTGGGTGGTGCTGAGGGCTTTACAGCGAAGAAAAAATGAGTTCTCTACTGATCACAGACTCCACTGCCTTTCGCTGAGTCTAAATGGGCTACTGTACTTTCATTAAGCCAATCAAACATAATGGAAACATACTTTCCCACAGCCCCCAGAGGGAATTACAATGTTTTGCTTTCAAATGATTCTCATGATTGTCTAATTCTGGATTTCTTGCATGATGCCAATTTCTGCTAACAAACAGTATTTAAAATTATCATCTCCAAGGCCTATGAATGTCAAAAACAATGCTACTCCGTGGACATCATCTGTGTATATACAAAGAGCTGTGTTCATTAACTCCAACAAAGATGGAACAATAATGTGGCTGGATATGAAAAAATACTCAATTATGCCATTTTATCTTCTAATCAGCTAAACACTTAACTTGAATGTTGATTACAAGCATATTTAAATACATTTGTGGTCATGCTAATAAGCTTAAATATTGATATGAAATGAATGAAAAGCAGAAGAAAGTGACTCTAAGTTGCTTGGACTACAAAAGTACTTGATCAACTTCATACTTTCTTTTACTTTACAATTAGTCATTGGTGAGCCACACCAAACCACAACCTTGAAGCACATACAACATAAGCACAATGTCAAGATTATGACCAATGGCTGAGGGTGTGTACTGCAGTCATATTTTCTGTTGCAAAAAGTTCCCCAAATAATAATTTCACATTATGATATTAATTTAAATATGAGTATGAAGCAAAATACTTCATGCTGCAAAGTCAGCAGGCTAGAGTTGGCAAAATATTATACAGTTTTAATTCCAGTCAAATGCCCAGTACTAATACATTATGCCTGGTGTTGTTTGGACTAGAGAAGCTAATATGATCCCTTCTGATGGGATCTGAGTTTTTTAAAAACATGACCACGAAAATCCTGATACATTTTAGTATATTGTATAACCATGCTGGATAATTTATCAGATTATAGCTCCAACTATTACAGAGTCAAGCACAACCTTTCTTCTTTCGGTGATTTGCATTTGTCCTAACTTAAAGCTGTGATTATGCTTGATGCATTGGCCATTGCTCGTGTAAACTTTAACCTCAGCAAAGCCCCATGACCACTGGTGCTTAAAGCGTACTGGCCTCAGTATGCTTTTTCATCCCCAGTTTTCTTACAAACATATCATCTTTTTTCAACTGCTGCAGCATCTTCATCTAAGTTTCTATGCTGACATGTAATTGAATTGCTGGTAAAGACCAATCTGTTCCAAGCTGGATGTGCCGGCTGTGTGTCAGACAAAAAACAGTGCTGCTGCCAGTATTTCTGATATCACTCTTGGCATGCGCCAAATTTCGCAAGGGCAACAAATGGGCATAAACTAAGTGTGAAAGCCAAAACACAGTCACAGTTTACCTTAACTTGAGCAATGACGGAAAGAGTCTTTGATCAACAAGATCTATCCAGGGCAAAAGTTGTAAAAGGTTTCTGAGGATGAACCTGCAGCTGCCTTTGTTTGGTGTTCAGTGGCATGCAACCAAGGTAACAGCTGGTTTTTGGCTTCAGCTCTTCACTGTCCCTGTGGCTACTGAGATGATCTCTCTTAAGGTGCACGAGTCCCGTGGCACAAGGACCTCTTGCTGTCCCTGCAAACACCCAGGTGGAGGCTATAGGCTCCGAGCCTATAGCCTAGCATAGGCTAGCATAGACCAGCAGTTAACCGAAGTGTTAAACAAACCAGATTTCAATTACTGATTAAAGTAATCCCCTTTATGATTTCTACCACAATCAAACAGACAAATCATACAAAATATTATCCAGACACCTGGAATAACTTAAAGACAGACTCAGATATCACTCAGATAGGCTTACACCTGTGGGTTTTAATTAGTGCAATTAGTATATTATGATTTCTATGCACGTATAGAGCAATATTGGCTGTTTTACAAAAGGGGGAGGAAGTAAAGCAAACCAGCAAAATCCTATCCTGTTTATATAAGTAGTAAGTAGTTTGGTCAGTGTGGCATTGCCCCAGCATTATCCTGCTAAGAGGAAGTTTGTTTTTCCGGCACACCCACTCACATACTCTCACCATTTTTCTGCAGCAGATTAAGGCGCTTCTCTCTATTCAGATGTGCCACCCACTTTCAACAGAGAGAACAAGGAGATAATATGTAGGTGTCTGGGTCACTCAGGTCTTTTGTTAAAACACAAAATGCAAAGCTGATTGAAGCTTGTATCCACAGGGACCTCAGAGAAACAGGCAAATGCATAAGTACGTTCTACACACTCTCCACATTCACCTGCATTTGTTCAAATCAAAAGAGATTCAAACTTTTAACAAATAGATTTAACAAATTTAGGTTACACAAGCTCACATGTACAAAACAAAGATTTCTGTTATTGCTTGCCTAACACATTTAGGATGTAGAGTATGTGCCTTGCTTTCTCAAAAATCTGATATTGTTCCACTCTTTTAAGACCTAAAAGGTCTGTCCATTTGTTTTGTTGATTATTCTTTCCAAGGCAAAAACAACAACAACCATGAAGTTTCTCAGAGATTAGCACTGATTTATGACTCATCCCCTCAGTGACAGAGTAACTTAATGTGGGGAAAAAAAGTGTACAGATATGGTCCACTTTAGAGCTGGGCGATATATCGAGTTTAACATATCGATATATTTTTATACGAGATATAAGATGTGACAATATCCTTTATATCGATATAGTCTATGTTACGTTATAATTATAGTTGTGGAGCCGCAAGTTTGCCTCGCTTTCGTCCACTTTTGTCTCTACGCAACGTTACTCCGCCTCGCCTTCACTGAAGACAACTCCCCCTCCTACCCCATCGCTTCACGTGCAGGCAGCGACAAGACGGACACGGCAAATCTCCGTTAACGAGTTACTGCGCATCGCCCCATGCGTGGGGCTGGACGGCGTCAACGTGCTAACGAGCTAAACATGCTAACCGCGCTAACGAGCTAACAGCGCTAACCCTAAAATCCTTTCATTCTCTCAAAAGTTGATAGCGCGCTGTGGCGGAGGCGTGGCCCCGGGCGCAGCTGCAGGGGAGGAGTGGAGCGGAAGGCTCATCAGGGCGGCGCTGCGAGGCCGGTAAGAATAGCTGATGTTGTTTATGGACTGATGATGGTCTCCCTCCGCTGTGTTTATAGTGAGACAAGGAGGAGCGGCCAGGGGAGAGATCAGCTGGGCTCGTGAGCTGTCAGACTGTGTGACTGAGTCAGCTGTCAAAACAACAACACTTGAATAAATGTGGAAGTTGGCTGTACCTACCTGTGTGTGCGTGTGTCTGTGCCTGGTGTATTCCACACGCGCCTTATGTATGAATTCTGGTTGTGCTTGGTGGCCGCGAACCGATTTTATGTGGTACACGGCGTTCAGCAATCTGTCAAAAATGTTTGAGTACGACTTTGGTAAGCTACGGAGCTGCACCGCTTGATAGATTGTCGGCGCATTACGGCTACCGAGGAGCTTCGCGGAGTGATACGTACTGTGCATCAACGTAATATTACCGTATTGTGTGTGTATAAGGACCATAAATGGCACCTGTAAGAGACGTGGTTATGAAGCGGATTTCAAACTCCAGGCTGTCAGTCACACAGTAAAACTTGGGAACAGAGCAGCTGTGAAATCTGTCTGTCTTTGTTATTACGCTCAGCGTCTTTTAGTTTACATTTTGACTGCACAATTGTGAGCTCTTTGTTTAGCACAAAAACAACCTTGTTTTCTTTTATTTATGGAGCGTTATTATTTAATGAATGCTCATAATTTAATTTTGAGTAATTTTTCATGTACATCTGTGCTGTATGTTAATAAAAGTGCCTGTGTGACATCTGGGACACAGCTTTGACTAAGAACTCTCTTTTTGTTCTTACTTTACGGCTTAAAAAAAAAATCGAGATATATATCTTATATCGCCATCCAGCTAAAAAATATCGAGATATGAATTTTGGGTCATATCGCCCAGCCCTAGTCCACTTCCCTTCATCAATATTAAAAAGTAATAAAACCTGCAGTCTGTTTGTTCTTCTTTGCTTCTGCTTTAATCAAGGTGGGGAAATGTATTCAGCTGAAAGGAAGAAGGGATCAGAAACTAAAACAGAAGCAGAGAGACTGAAGAATGGAGAAGGGGGCTGCATGGACATGGGTAGTGTAGCGGTGATTCTCAGGGGAACAGAACAATCTGTCTGAAAACCAGCAAGAGTACGGCTGTGCAGTATTGTGTTGAAGCTTTTACTGCAACAAATCTGCATTCTGGACCATGCTCAGAAAGACAATTTAGCAAAGTGTGAATTAGGAGACAGGTTTTCCTTCCCTGGGTTTGAGTGTCTGAAAACCTGGACCACAGTAGATAAAACAGTAACTGTGAAATCCAAAAAGTGTCACGGCATTGATTTTCTTAAAGACAAACAGGCTGTTTCAGATAAATGTTAAATTCCGCAGTCAGATGTTTAAACTACCCTTGGTAATGCAAGAAATAATTTAAGGCTGTCACTCATGAGAAAATATATTATTGTAAATAACGCATGCAGTGAACATTTCCTTCTCACTTCTGGGTTTGGATCACAGTTCAACCGTAAACGGCAAGTGAACTGGTATTTATATATGACTTTTCTTTTTCCACATGTCTTTAAGTGCTTTTTACCCATCTCACACTCACACAGAGATGGATGCAACTGGGGCCATTTGAAGCTCAGTACCTTGCCCAAGCACACATGAGGACAGGAGGAACAAGGAACTGAACCTTTCAACCTCCAATTAGCCAAATATTTCTGTGCTTCCACTGCTTAATTCAGGTGTATGTCAATGATTATCCCCACAAAAAAGAACCATACAATGAGAATCAGATGAAGGAGGGTAAATAAGGTCTTTGATAAAAGCCAGAATTGCGACTGACTGACGGAGGTGAAAACATCTTTCAATAAAATGTCTGTTTTCTTTCTCTGTGCATATCACATGTCTTATTACTAAATAAACATCATGCTAGAGAACTTAGAGCACACATGGGTAAAACATGGCTGGTGCTAAAAGGAAAACTAAACAACCTCTAAAAATAAACAAAAGATGGAGTTTGAGGAGAGAGTTTGAGCCTATGCACATGAAAGGAGGTGTACTCATGACTTCTTAAATATGTAAAAAAAAAAAAAATCCCACTTTACATCCATCCATCCATCCATTCGCTTCCGCTTATCCTTTTCAGGGTTGCGGGGGGCGCTGGAGCCTATCCCAGCTGTCATAGGGCGAGAGGCAGAGTACACCCTGGACAGGTCGCCAGTCTGTCGCAGGGCCCCACTTTACATACCTTTTTAAAAAATAAATAAATAAATAAATAACTGAGGTCTCAGTCACACGGTTAATGATCCCCTTCCCTCCTGGAGTGTCAAGTAGTTTCTGGAGGTTGCTGGATCTTGCGCGATGAAATCAAGTACAAAGAGGGCACGTCACAAAAACCTCCTTGCAATCACGTTCATTACTAACGGGTTGCCACAGTAGTCTGTATAAAAGATCTGCAAACACTCTCAAAACTGCTCTCCAACTAGTAGCAAAACTGTGTACGATGCAAACTGGGAATAAAGAACAGTTACTTTCAAGAAAAAAAAAAAAATTGTCTTAACGCTGTGGCCAACACATTTTGTGAAACTTTCAAGTGCAGTATGTGTGTTAGAAGTCTTGACTGTAATTACCTACATAGGTAAAAATGTCACTCACTCAGGCACACAGTCAGAACACAACAGGAGATTATTTGATGCGGTTGAGCAGATGAGTAATATGAAGGTGCGCTTATTCTTATTCAATTTAATGCACCTTACTCACCATACTTTGTGGGCACGAGACCACGCTGCAGATAGCTTCCCCTCTACGACCAACACTGCCCAGTATTTGACTGGTGGGTGTTAATCTCCCACCTGGGTGGCAGGGGGTGTGTCAGTGCACACAACTGACTGCGTGCTCATCCCACACTTGAAAAGAGTGAAACAAATGAGACGGAGCGGATGAAGCTCAGCCGCCACACCTGTTTCCCATAACCTCTGTGCTCCTCTCCTGGGGAACTGGATTGCTGACTGTGGACATACTGTATGTATAGCTTTTTAATATGGACTGTAAAGCAACAGTGTGCTCATGTGACCCTAACAGCCACACAATGTGATCTACTCTTTCTGTTTTTCTGGGAAAAACCCTGGACTCCTGAAAACAGTAGACAAAAACACTGTTTAAAAAGTTTCCCTCTGTTCATTCACGGTAGGTAATTAACCATGGAAATATCTGGAAGACATTTATACAGCACCGTTTCCTATGACTCAGTAATTGAAACATTTGATTCCTGTCTATCCAAGATTTATTCAGTAGGCAAGACACACTAGTAAAAATAGTACTGCTAATATTAGCATTTTTTGTGTATTTTTCTATATTTTCCCCTTTCCTTCCAATTCTGAATGGCTAAGCACTCAGGCACTGCAGTCATAATGACTGGTAACTACTAAAGTTGGTACAGACATAAAACAACAAATACCACCAGAAGTCAGTGACTGACAAAATGAGACAGTGGGGTTAAAAATTACTTTTAGATGGATTCTATATAGTCACCCCTCATTTCTTTATATTTTATTTCACTAGCTGGGCCCACGTCCTCGTTTTAGGTTTGACAGCGTTTTAGTAGGTAAAGGTGAATGCTTGGACATGAATTGAGCTGCGGTTTGGGGAAGGCCTCGAAGAGGACTGGCGACGGTTCCCGGGTCTGGCAGATCCCCATATACTAAATAGGAGTGAAGAAGTTAAAGAATTGAGAACAAGGAGGGAGGGTGGGGCATGTAAACAAGAATGAACAGTTTGCAGAACTTGGGGGAACCTATATAGATGACAACCGGAAGGAGCGTGTTTGGAGGCGTGGTCCCGCTCCTGAAATTCCGATACATAATCTCCAATAGAACAATGGGAAATTGGGTTGTATACAGTATATAAGTCAAAAAGTAGAGCTTTTACGATTCTAATAATTCTTGAAAGTCAATATTTGATAAGATTACCTTTATTCTTTAACACAGCCAAGCTTACTTAGACTTTCTTGCATTACTTGCACATTTGTGTGAAATGTGCTTTATTGCAAAATGTGCAAAAGCACAGCAGTTCATCCCTTGAATTAGGTGCCTCCTTTTTGATCTTTGAAAGATTCATATGTCAATGACAAGTGGTTCAACAAACAACAAAATGCTTTGGAACACATTGGTGGAATGTTGCAGTCAATACCAAAGCGTACTGGTGCATTAGCCCACTCAAGAAGAAAGAACACAAAAAGAGAGCTATTCACACTGGAATGAATGGAAAGTGGTGCCATCTTCTATGCCCCACTTACAAGGTATAACAAACAGCAACTTTAGTGTCACTGACGATGATGTGTTTTAAATTACAAACAAATTTGCTGAAGAGGTAAAACTGCGGTTTACAACTCAGCTTTCACTAAAGGACCACCAGGAAGCTGCTTGCAATTCAGAGCCTCTGACAGTCAGTCACATCTGTCATGGAAGAGGAAGCAAAGGGTGGAGTCAACAGGAGCCGGTGACCACAGACTGCTCCCTGAACTCCCCACACAGCCTACACACAAGCCTACACAACAAAGCCACACACTCATCTGCTGATGGCCTTCCTTCAAAAAGAAAACCCTGTGTGCATTTAATGTCATTAGGGGTGTTCAGTCAGCTGCTTCTCAACTGAGATCAAATAAGGAGGCTCAGATGGATGTGACAGCTGTGACCCACACATGTGAATCCAAATGCTAAAATGCTCTTTCAAAGCCATTTTTCTTGCTCATAATTCTGATAACAAATAACAACTGTGGATAATTAACATCAGCAATGAAGAGAAATGGTTGAATCTACTGACAAATAAATCAATAGGTCATGCTAAATTATCACTATCACTGTTTGGAAGAGACTAGCTGAAATATGCAGAAGCATCAAGTGAGTGGTGCAAAATTTATCATGACAAAGGGTGTTTTTTTTAAGCATTAGCTATGGATAGGCTGATTATTGGGGTCATTATTCTGTGTTTTTGCATGCTGATTTGTCACAATACAAAACTGCCTCTCTCTGTATGACTTTCTGTGATATAGGGTCCTACCCACATAATGTTCTGATTGTTTACATGCTATGGACAAAAGCCTATCACCACTGAGCACAGAGCAGAACACAGTCTGAAGCAGCTCCCGTAGTGGAGCTGTGGTTTGGACTGCATATCGCAGATATAGCTGACCTTGCAATAAATGCTGCAATTCTTTCTGCTGTACGACCACACAACCATGACAAGCATGCACAGTTTCCCAGATGCATTAATGATCAAATGCAATATTTTGCAGTGACATCCAATGAAGGCAAGGATAGCAGGCTTGCTATCAGGCCAGCTGGAGGGGTGAAAGTAAGACAATGCTGTCAAAACTGAAGAAAACCAAGACATATTGGGAATAGATAAGGAAAAAGGATTACAGTGGCGAAAGCTACACTAAAACAGCAAAAGGGCAAAGGGTTATGCTAGTGGTTAAGTTAGCAGGCAGCTTCAGACTACACTGAATATTCATCCATCAGTTTTCTACTGCTTATCCAATTTAGGGTAGCTGGAGCTTATCCCAGCTGCCACAGGGTGAGAGGCAGAGTACACCATGGACAAGTCACCAGTCTGTCGCAGGGCTAACACAGAGAGACAGGTAAACATCTGCAGTCGGTGTACCCGTATAGAAAGGCCTTGGCCAGATGGTGGATTTAAACCAAGGACCTTCTTGCTGTGAGGCAACAGTGCTAACCCCAATAGTGCATAAGGCTTAAACAGACACTAAAACACCATAACAGCTAATACTTAAAACATAAAAAATAAGCATTAAAATAGCAGAATAAAAACATGACAACATGCTATTTTTAAAAATATATTAAAATATTGGTTATCCTATAATTACTAATGTCTGTAATCAGTCCTGAAAAAGTTAAATCACTCGATCCAAGGTATTAACGCTGTAATTGCTCAGAAAAGCCAGTAAGACTGGGATGTAACTTTATATTAAGTTATCCAATCTCCTCCCCCAACAAAAGGGTCTTGACCTGATCTGCCCTATACCATGTGGTGGCAAAGCCACGGTTGTTTTAATTATATTCCTAATGACAAAGTAACTTTCTTGGCTACATCATGCTGTCAATTAATGAGTCCAGAATCATATTAAGCTTAAGGACCAAACCTGCTCAGTCGCTGCACTGCTTTTTCAAATCTATTTCTGAGTCTGTAATTTGGGGTGGCTCCATTACTACATTATTTATTTAGATTGTGAATCATGTGGCCCCAAGAGAAGGAACCACAAAACTATGGTCTTCAATTACAGTCCTCACAGCCAGTGGCCACGCCTTTTAACAAATCCCCTCCTCAAAAATCCTGTCCACACGCTACAGCGAAGTGAAGAAAACTAACTTCAAAAGTGTTTACATCACAATGTCCCCTAGGACCACATGGCTGCTAACAATGTTTTTACGAGTCAAAAACCTGTGCACATTTTTATCCAAACACAAAACCGAAAAAAAAAACCCCTAAAACTAAAAATGCTGGCTACGTTATCGTATGTGTTCATGCTAAGAAAATCTGGCTGTAGAGGTACCATGTTGGACTGGAAAATCAACAAACACACTTGAACACGCCTTTGAGGCTAATCAGCTTAGATTGCAACATTGCATTGTTTATCGGTTTGCTGTGATGATTTATGAACCAGTGTTTTGTGGGAACAGACACAAAAAGAAAGGCACGAAGAGGCTTCTTTAAAAACATTTGTTGAAAGCAACTGAAATGAAACTGACTGTAGCAGGAGGACAGGCGCAAAAGACAAGTGCTCAACCGATTAATCAGTTTACTATAAGAGCAGATATTATACAATTTAAGACAAGACATGGCTTCTCGGAGAGTTTTTGCTCAGTCTTCTAGGGTTTTAAAGCAAAAATATCTGCTCTTTAATTACAGATCTGACAAAACATGGCATCTCTGTACATCAGCTTAAGCTCTGGAAAACTGTAACACATATTGTTTGGATCAAGCATTTAAGCAAGAATATAATTAGAGATAAATCAATAGTAATTCTAAGTGTCTAGGCAAAAAGCACAGCTTTTAAAAGGCCATTAGTTACTGTTATATTGGGAGCCACACTTGTGCTGGGCAGCATCCTGAGCTTAATTTCATGCATGTTTGAATTTTGAAAATAATGGTGAACAGGCGAAATGCTCGCTCAGGTTTTCCAAGTGGTTTACATGCACTATATTGCCACTAGGAGCGCAGAAGAGTGTACTGAGATGATACCCATATTAACTCAGTTCCAATCATACACAATATTAACAATCCACAACCTGTGGGGGAAAAAAAATCATGGTACGGAATAATTAATGATAAAACCACTTAAAGCATTAATAACAGTACATTTACATGACTAAAACAGAAAGGTGCCAAGAAATATCAGTGTTGTGACATAAATCACAAAGTTTGACCTTGCATTAGTCTTATGAACATAGTCAAGTTAGAAACAAACAAATATTTGCCCTTAAAAGAGGGCAGAGACAAAATAAACACAATAGTTGGATCACGTATTTTGAGACCTTACTTGAATCACCTTGTTGCTGAATTGCGCTATATAAATAAACTTGCCTTGCCTTACTATGATTTCACTCGCTTTTCTCCGAGCTTTGTTCTTTATTTTTTGCCTCTATCGTAGAGTGAAGTGGATTTTTGTGTGTGTCACAAGTTGAGCAAACAGCTTCATCCCAACTCCTGTAGCGCAACGTTCTGTCAATTCGCCTCACTCTGTATGTAATCACACCGCATGAAAACTTCTGTTGGCATATGGTTTGAACACATCATAACAATGTGTCAACAGCTAGGGAAGTAAGGGTGGGCTTCCCTCATTACATTCAAGAACAGTGAAGCCATATGGGGGATGAAAAAAACAAGACTGGGGATGAACCCAAATGACTTGAGACCCAGAGAGGAGCTGGGTTTGTCGATTGTTGATTTTTCAATTGTAAAGAAATGAGACTCGCTTTGTGTCATGCTGTCTCTGTGCTGGACTTTCACTGGAGGCAAGTCTAAGGGAACTCTACTCGCACACAGCAAAAGGGAATCAGGTAGGGCAACGATATGAGGTTAGTCAAGGCTTTTTCAGACCCAGCTCTGCTGTGGAAATATTAATGCTAAGGAGCCAGTTTGACATCTAACCTAAAAGCAGAACAAGCAGTCTATTAAGGACCGAGTCTACTGAACACATGAGCACTACTGATAAGAGTCTAAGTGTGGTTTACTTATTATTTTGATTGTTTTTTTTTTCTTTTAAATGGTTTAAAAGAGAAGTGTTTTTTTTGTATAAACCTTACAGATGGCCATGAAAAAGTTAATAGTAATAATAATAGCTCTATTATGAACCATCCAGAATCTTAAAAAAATACCATCATGCAGTTGGTTTTTTTCCATACCGCCCAACACTATGTTACACATTACAATGAGCAATACAGTAAAAGTTGTTCTTTCGTGTATTGCTCTTGGATTCAGAAAAGAAAAGAACACTGGTGTATTTCTGGGTAGTATTTACTTAAGCATCCATCTGTGTTTGTGTCTGAGACACAGCAAAGCTCTCCAGCTGCTCTCCTCGGGACAGTGAGGGGGCTGGAAGGTGCTTCAGCTGGCATGCAGCCCAACTGCAGGTCAATACTTCTACAGACTCTGCGACTGCAGTGCATGCACTCAAATATGTCTTCATTTCCCCTGCCACCCCTTACCCCAAAGCTGAAGACTCTGCACTGACTCTCCTTCTGTCGTGTATCACATAACCTACAATCCATCTGTAACCAACCACTTGGCAAACTTTTCACAAAGGAGCCTCTTTTTTTTCCTAGCCATACGTGACACCCGGATTGTTCCATTTCTTGTCTATTTCTGTGCACCTCTAATCACTGCTTCTCCTCAGTTTGTAACCATGTGGGTGGGAGACAAACTAGCCGGTAAATCCCCCAAACGCCCTGAATGATGTTAGCCAAGTCATGATGTGACATACTGTAAGTAACCTCAGCTTGAAGGTCTGCCCATTATCACCATAACACCAATCAGTGCCGTGTCTGAGTTATGTCTCCTGGAATAAGCTGAAAATCTTAACACAGTTAGCTTGTGTGTAACAGTCGCTCCGATGTAAAGAAGTTAACTGATGTTAACGGAGTTGAATTCAAATGGGGGGAGGAGAGTGAGTTTTAGCTAACGGTCAACTGACGCAGCAGCTACTTTCCCATCAGTGTTAACGTAAAGATAACTGTCCACAGGCAACAACTAGCCTGCTTAAGCTTAGCTTAAATGCAGCAGGACGAGCCCACCACAAAACAACAAAAACTAGCCAGCCGGTTTGGGTAGTGGACTGTATCCGTGAGGACCCTCTCCGAGCAATCCTACTGCAACAACTTCTTTCAATGGCCTCAAAAGTATTATGGGAGGGATGATACAGAAACCGTTAACTCACCGGTAAGTCCGTATACGGTGAGGAGGGATATTAAAAGTCGCAGTCCGTTAGATGGCAAAGTCCTCCTGAGCGGTAATCTTTTCTCCATGATTCCTGTGTGTCTGTGCGCCTCGGCACTCCCGGATCCGTTCTCCTCGCTCCTCGCTCGTCCCTGCTCTCTCTCTCTCGCTCGTCCCTGCTCTCTCTCTCTCACTCTCTCTCACTCTCTCTCTCTCTCTCTGGCTCGTGCTCCTGGGGAGCCTCTCTCCATAGCTACAGAACCGCGTGGGCTGTACCATTCTGCAAGTCAACAAAAAAAAAACAACAAAAAAAAAAACAACACACACATGAAACTTAAGAACGCACGCGCGCTGACCCACTCGTCTCCGTGTGTATACACTTTTAGCGCAGTTCTGAAATGCTTGTCATTGAGCCGTTTGTCTTTTTGTTTGTTGGTTTTCTTGTGGGATTTTTTTTTTTTTGGTACTTTATATACAGATTCGGGCAACATAAATATAGGTAGCAGGGCTATCACGATCAGCACTCTAAATTATGTTTAATTGTTATTTTATTACGTTTAATTTCAGTTAGTTTCTCGTGTGGAGCCAGTTGTCGATGTTTGATTGTTAAGAAAAAATTTTAAATTTATATATCAAATCCATTTAGTTATTTATTCTTATTTTCGCTCATTTCTTTGTCTTCTTCTTCTCATTGTTGTTATTATTATTATTATTATTATTATTATTATTATTATTAGTAGTAGTAGTAGTAGTAGTAGTAGTAGTAGTTGTTGTTCTGGTAGTAGATCTTCTCTCATTATAATTTCATTGGTATATGTCAGGGGGCTTCAAAGCCTAGAGCAGATACTACAATGTAAGCACTGACTCTTAGTAGACAACCCAGTCTTAAGAAAAAAAAATCTATCGTGGCTTGCTTGTATTGATTGTGTTGGGAAAACTTGCCCCAAACTGACGTTTCAGATAGCTTTGAGCTTTTTTAGATGTCACAGTATAGTTCAAGTATGCAATAGGCTAACTGCCAAACTGAAGTGACTTTATCCAGTCATAAAATAGACGACTTAGTCTAGTTTTACAGCAAAGAAAGGATGCTTTCAGAAATAAGTGATTCTTGTTTTTAATTTAATTTAAAAAGCGGCTAAAAGTAGAACTTTTTGGTATAAGCACTCTTTATCTTTTAAACAGTGTCAGTTCTTCCTGTCAAAGAAAATGAGGTTGTCTAAACATCTTGGATAACTTGCCATAGTGCTTCAGTGGATTTAGGCTGTCTTGGTATCGTCTGCCTGTTCACGCAATCCCAGACTGACTGCATGATTTGAAATCGGGTCTCCGTGGGGCCATATAAACCATCTGTTGCTGTATGTTTGGGCTGTAAAATATGGGACCGATCAAAAACCTCCCGGGTGATGAAAAAAAAGTAGAAACATCTAAACTGCTTAATTATTTTCACATGAAATATTACAACCTTAGCAATAGCAGTCATTGTTGTTGTTATTGTAGGGACAGCAGGATTAGCAAGAGGGAGTCGAAAACATTTTCATACGCAAGATTGATGAAATAGTACTACATTTATTAAGAGGCACAGTTTCATAAGACTATCTTGATACATCTGAAAGGACTTTTGCAGTTAGAAAGGATCAAATTTTGACTATGACTAGGCTCAAAAAAAGATATTGATTTCACCCCTAAGTTAATATAAACCTATCTGATAAGGATCATAAACAGTTTTATAAGAAAGAAGTACTAAAACCTCACATATAATGAAGTTTTGTTTGTTTATTTGTTTGTTTTTTTCTTCTTCTTTTTTGTGGAACGAGTGAGGAATTTCCTTGTTTTAAGGTCTCACTTGTGCAAACAGACATTAAATGTGAACAGAACTATTTATAGCACAAATAACCATTTGCTTTTTAATCATGATTATCGTCTTCAGTGCAGCAACTGAACAGGCAAAGGTTCATCAAGTTGCTTAAGAATATACTAAAGATGCTTTTAGTGGGTTCACGGGTTTTGTGGGGATTAAAAACAGCAACCTACTGGTTACCCTTCAGTCCCTCTAATGACCAAACCCAATCTATTTTACATCACATTTTCATAAGCAGGTGTTGAGGAGATTGTAAGATGATATAAGTGCTGCTTTCACTTTAGCAAGTCCAGTCAATCACTTTATGCCCCTTCTAACCTCCTTAATTACAGTAAAATACACAAAATACGCATCATGAGCCATTCTCCCTCAGTCCTTTAGCACGTAAAAAAGGAAACTGACAATAACCCCTACACACACCAGAAATGCTAACATTGCTGTACCATTAACCAAGCCTCAGTGCACACAGTGCACACAAAGGTTTTGTTTTTTTTAAATCAGCTTATTAATGTTAACTCAGTCACAGATATGCTGAACTATCCTAAAACTGTAGTGGAAACAAGGAAGTGAATGTGAAAGTTAATATAAACCCCAGGAGATCAGTCACTGAAGGACAAAGCAATCACATGCAGGTACAGTGCTGGGGGGAAAAAAGTGTGCACTCATCAGCGTGAATGCAGACACACTTCGACTACTCTGTCCTAAAACAAAGTGGTAATGAAACACTCTTGCATTGTTCTTTTCTTTGAGATAATTACAGCTTTTACACATTCAGGAATCCGACGCTGTGTGCAGCACTGTGTTATTATCATGCACTGAAGCTTGAGCTGATAAACTTGCTCGCTCAGCAATTTTAGGCGAACATCATATTTATTCACTGAAGATAAGCAAAAATGCTTGTTTCGATGTGCCTCCCTCGCGTTGAGCCACCAGTTTCATTCTGCAGTGATGTCTTTATAGACTCTATTAGCTCCGAGTCCTCATCAGGGCAATGTGAACTCTGCAGGGAACCTCCATCTCCTGCAGAACTGAACTCACTCCCTCTCAGTGCTATAGCTCAGCTTTACAGTGATTAAAGCATGACCCGGGATGTGTCACCACACTGTACCCCTTACCTTCATACCCTCTGGTGGTTTATTTATATCCTCAAAGAGCTATAAATCCCCAGGTGAAAGTGATGGCCTTTTCACTAATCAATCTCCCCTCCTGGGGCACTTTGCATTGAAACGATAGAGTTAGTGCAGCAGGCAACCTCTTGTCTTTATGAGATGATAATTCACATCTTATTTTCGATTATCCAACTCTTAATGTGTTAATTATATCAACAATTTGGGCAAAAACTGCTTCAGCAAGGCTTATTCCACACCACTGGCATAAATGCATACAGCTGCATAAATACTTAAACCCCCCTCAGTAGCACTAAATAGTTTATGAGCATTTATGGCCCATGACCTTTGTAATTGTGGTTACCTCATTGAGGTTTTATGCAGCAAAAATACTTTTCACTAAGTGTTATTACATTTTCTTCCAGGCAAGCAATGCTGCACTGGCACCACCTCCCCTGTGACCAGTGGCTGCACATCCACACAGGCTGTCTGGGAAATTTGGTTTTACAGTCTGTGAAAACAGCCTTTGTTAAACACAACATTCCTTACTAGTCGCACTGGTCAGCTGGCCCTTGCACACCTCAAAACCTCCCACCCATTCCTCCCCCATTGTAGCCACACTTTCAGTCCAATCTCCTGCCAAGGTTTGACCATCTACAACGAGGAGAGGTCACCTCACTGCTGACGCTACACACTTGTGCTTGCACCTCCACACAGGTCTTTCCCTTAATGAGCTCTGTATGAAATGGCCTCTGTAGTACACACCGACCTTAAGAAAGTACATGTGAAATTAAGATAGAGTACCTGTTACAGAGGACATACTATGGATAAGGCCGATAACTGTGCACAGCTTTAAAATGTTATTTAAAATTACTCAGTATTCAATCAACTTTTAAGAGATGCATAAAAGTAACAACTGAAGAAATAAATTACAGTGTTCGGAATTCAAACTAATTAAAATTCATACAGAGTCTCACTGTACTTTATGTGCAGACACCAGTTCAGGGACAAAATGCCATATGTAAATGTAGGTATGCAGTACAATCTGGGGCTCCTGTTTAATCACAACTATTAATTCAAAACAAATCAATACCGGCTGCATGTGCTGGAGTAAAATATGAGTTGCATTTTGCATATATAAAATACATGTGGCATGATATGAAAATGTAAATGCAATGCATCCCACTGAAGCAGAGGGCAAAGATGTGTAGTGGAGTGGACTTAGATCGCCATCTGCTGGAATAAGCATAAATAACCTAAGACAAATTTCTCTGCTTCATCACATTTTTAACTTTCCTGGGAACAAAGACATTATATCCAATTATGAATAACTCTTGTTTTCCATGTTTTAAATTTTTCCTTAAAGCATCATAATTCATACATTTTTAATGTTTTTCCAGAGGTTGAGTCTTCACTTTTTTCCTGTTCAGTGGCGGTGTGGAAAGACTGCTGCTGTGGATGAAGTGACGACAGGAAAGCAAAGGAGGGGTTTTGAAACCTGCCTAAAAGCTCTATTGAACTCAATCAGGACATGGGTAATTAGCAGTGAAGGTAAAGCTGCTGAGTGAAAACAAGAGATACAAATAACAAGCAAGCTAACGCCGTTTTTAAAAGACTTCTTCAGAGGGACATACGGGTGGGAATCTGTAGACATTTCAACTGCAACAACAAAACAAAACATGCAAGAATTATTGTAATGCGCAAAGAAGGTGCTTGACAGTCAGTCATCTGGGCAAACTTACTGTGTTTACAAAGTGTCTTCTGGTCATTTTAGAAAACAGAACATTTTCACAATGACCACAGGGGATATTTTGTTCGCATAGTTGGCACTCGTGCATCTCATTTGAAACACTAACAATTGAGTTTGGCAACAATGTAAAGTGGACACACGGTCTCCTGTCCAACTTTAGCAGAAATTAAAAACGCATTTTCTGTGGATCAACACCATAACAACAACACGAAAAACAGTTTGCATTTTGTTTACACAGGATGTTTGTATTTATTGCAATAAATCTTGACATAATACAAATGATTTGTGTTCGTTCACTGTTGGTAACCCAAAAAAAAAACCCCATTAAAGAAACACTCTTCCAAGAAGCTCTGAATTATAGATACCCTTTTGTTGATGTTGTTGATGTAAGCACATCAGTTTGACCAAACCAAATATATTACACATCATAAAAGAAGACAGTGTTAGAATAATGAGAAGTTATTGTTTTCTGATACTCGTGGCTGTTTGTTTCAGTCCTCTCTTAGATAAGCCTCAGGCACCTCTTCCTCCTCATTATTCTCTAAGGAGGCGGCATACTGTGCCATCCTTTGAACCTCCATTACTTTAGTCTCGGCTAACTTCTTATCTGCATCTAGTGAGAGTTTTCGTGCCTCCTCCACTTGCGCCTGGGCCAACTGAATGTTCGTCCTTGCAGTTACAGACGCATGCTCAGCCCCTGAAAAAAAACAAATGCAAACAGTGTTCAAAGACTCACACAACAACCCTATCCAGTTCAGACATTAGCTAAAGTCATTAGGCAGCCTTCCTTGTCCATCATCTCCATTCTGTTTAAATGCAAAAACCTGTCCGTCTGCAGAGTGACAGCAAATGATCCATACACCGATCAAGGTGCAACACTGTCAGCACCTGAATAGAAACCACCACAAATGGCAATGTAGAAAGCTTAAAAAAGATGAACCCTAGGAGAACTTGCCTCAACACTACAACCTGACTGTTGTACCACACAGGCCAAATAGCTCATGTTTTTTTTTTTTTTTTTTTTAAAAACAACACACCTGATGTGTATGCGGCCTCAGCTGCTGCTTCACAGAGCTTCATTGCACTGAACCAGGTTGACTCGAAATGCTTGCAGTCTTCCTGTCTGTCATTAACCTGTCAGGACAAAATCAGAATAAGACCCAAACAGATCTACAGCAACCTGTTTGTAAATCTGTGGTCACATTTACAAAGAATGACGAAAAAAAACAAAACGAGATGTTTTTCTTTAAATACTTCTAACCGAAGAGAGCAATGAAGACTGACCTTTGCACGCTGGCCAATGATCACCTGCCAGACTGAATCCTCCTCTGCTGGGGTCAGTTTTCCCAGTGAATCCAGATATCGTTTTTGTAGGGCAATGAGTGTGTGCACAGCCTGGAATAAGGACAAGGAGCTTATTAAAGAACAACTTAGTAGTACTTTGGAAACAGTAGGAACACTTCAGGGGTCACCACAGCAGAACATCTATCCCCACTTCACCTTATCCTTTACATTATCTTAAGTCACACCAACAATTTCCCTGTCTTTTTCTTCACTTCATCCCTAAACAGCTCCATGGTCACCATTTACTGTTGTCCATTTCTCCACTGCACATGTTCAAACAAATTAAACTTTATTTTAATGGTTTTAACTGCAAGATTAAACAGTTGCTAGATTTATGATGCAATCTGAGAGCATGAAAGTGTTGGAACAAAGTGATATTTGGAGGCATTTTCACATGCAGTTTAATGTGTTGCACTGAGCAGGATAAGCACTGCAGTCTGCAAACTCGTGATTTTATAAACCTTTATTTATCAAGCTAATAAGCAGATTTTTGAACAGGCATGATGTGTACTCACTGGGAATGGGAAACTCGATACTGGCCTTACATGATATTCTGTACACTGGTCTGAAACATGGTTCAAAATAGCCACATCATATGACCACAGCTAACTGATGTTTTGGTTCGTTTCATGCCATTTTTGACAAAGTGGCTTTTCTGGTGCTTCTATGTTTGATCAGCAGACTGCTGAACAAACCTGATGACACTAAATACCCAAAAAACATATGTCATTATGATCATCATCAGTGTCAGCAGCAACCACAGCAAAAGAATCAGCAAATAGTTTGTGGGAACTCTTTGACAGTGAAACCCAGCTATACCCACCGTGCAAGCATTGATGCCACTGCAGAGGTCAAAAAAATACTTCACTGATGTATTTGTTCCAGACATGACACATGATCCACAGGTCGTTTACTGACATTTATTTACAGGGACACTGTGTTGTTTTTATAATAAATAAAAACAAGTGTGCTGTGTGAACAATTTTTTCATGGGGATGTGACAAAAAAGAAACTAACTCCCCCAAAATGCTGAAAAACTCATTTTTGAAAGAACATTTTTTTTGTTACACATGACAAATTTAGACATTGTTACTTGTTTTTCTCTCACTGAACTGTACTAAGCAACTGAAACAGCCTCGGTTATGTTAACGAAAATAGTATTTGCTGAAACACACAGTTCATAACAGTCACAGCATGCTGTTTTTATACCAGTTTTTCTTGATATGTTTTGAGGATTTCGTGAACACATGTATTGATCGTAGTTACTGATAGTCTACTAATTCTTATTTAGAACTGTGCAACGCTTGATGATAGGTATAGCTGCCAGTGGGTGTCATCAGCAGTAATAATCTTTACAAGATGTTAGACTGAGGAGTCTGTGGACCAGGTGTTTATATACTGAATTATGTGATTGTCTGCTTTGCTGATGACAGAGTGATGATGTTACTGCTTTGAGCAAGGCATGATCGGGCTACTGTTTCCCACAGACAGGAAAGGCATTCTGTCAGAAAAAGAACAAGCAGCTACTTTGGCTACTGCCTTTTCACAGAGGCTCATTACAGCAAGTAGGCAGGTAGTGATTTGGCTGAATTTTACGCCAGATGTCCCTCCTCTCACAACCCCAAAGGGGAATTCCTCAAATGGAATTGAACCAGCATCCTTTAATCTGCTAAATCAAATGTGTTATACTAAGTACTACATTATGGAGCCACAAACTGAATTATGTTTAATTAATGCAAAATCAAGGGGCACACACAAGAAACCAAATAAATAAACATTAGCAAAAACACAATATAATGCCTCCAAACCCCTATGATCACAGTATAATCTTTAGGTGATGGGCCAGAACGTTCTGATCTATGGAGCCCACACCACCCTGCAGAACACAGGATCCAAAGGATCTGCTGCCAAGATTTGAGCATGGGCACAGAGCGACCATGTCATAACAGGTGAAAACTGTTTGGGCAGGTACTACTCAACTTTGTGGCTGATCAGTATATACTTTAGTAGAAAAATGTAGTACTAGTTTTCACATAACCTGTTCAATGTTCTCCCATCAGGCAAAAGATACAAGAGTAATAGTAGCAGAATATCAGACTTCAGGAGTACTACCTACCCCCAAGCTTAAATACGCACTGAACCTTTTATTAATTCAGTTTATTTACATCCAGCTGTGATGATATAATCTGAACGTATTATGCACTGAAATTTATACTATTATCTTTATTATAATAAACACAAAAAATTATAATAATTAAAAGTTATATATTAAGCTGTATATTAAATGATCCTCTTGCACTGTGGACTGTTGTTCCACTAAAGCCATTTTAAAGAAAACTGATCCAGTGGAGTTTTTTATGGGGTGATCTATAGCATGAACTTGTATTTTTATACCATGTTGTGCAGAGTTGTGTGTTGTTGGATGTTTCTTGCAGTATATGTGAGCCCATCGAGATAAATTCCCATCAACTGTGATGGTAAAAATGCTACAATAAACATGAACTTGGACTAGATTTTACTAATTGGACAGAAAGTTTCCCATAAGAGCCAGACTTACTTTGGCGTACTCTGTGATGGCATCTATTAGTGCTAGACTGGTCTGAGAGAGAAAAGTGCTTGAGCTGTCGGTCGCCAGAGAGGCTGCTCTTTTGATTAGGGAGTCATGAGAAAGGGGTTCAACCTGCAGCAAAGACACAGAACATAAACATGTAAAGTAGGTCAGGTAGCGGATATATACTGCTGTGAAGTTTGTAACAACTGCTGGGGCAGGGAGGCCGACTCACCTGTTTGAAAGGTACAGCACACAGCCCACCGCCCACAGCTAACGACGCTACACCTGTGTATAGAATATTTCTCCATTTTCCCAGTTTACTAACTGCAGGCTTTCTGCTGCTCAACAGGACACTACCGGAACTCCTGATAAAACAAAAACAAAAAAATACTTTCAGTTTCAGGCTGCGAATTCCAGTGAAATCCATGACGTTTTTACCAGTCGATCAGGTACCAAAGCTCAAAAAGCCCAACGAGGGGAAAAAAACAAACAAACTAAAACCAAATAAAACATTAAAACAAAAGTGAAGCTGGTTTACAAATGAATGTAATTTTGAACATTTTTATTGAGTCACAAAAACAACGCTCATTTAAGCGTAGCTGAGTTATGACTTTAAGACTCATAACTTCCCGTTGCCATTGTTAACCGCGATATCAAACAAAAAAATCATTTTCCTACACTAAAGGATTTTCTTTTCAAAAGTCAGTTCAGCCTAGGATAAATCGACCTGATGACAAAATCAGTACGTATGTTTATTCAACCTTAATGCCTTACCTGACGAAACGGAGATACACTGCTCCCTTCCTAAGCGCGGCCATATTGATCGGCCGCAATTACAACACATCGAGCAAAGGGCTCCAACGGAAGCCAAGGAGGGACATACAATACAGGGTGCATTTCTATATCCATTTAACCTTTTCTAACGCTGTTCTTTTTAAATGACATCTAATAAAACGGAAAACATTTTCTATCAGTATAATGACTAGACTACTTACTGCTGTGAGAATACAAATCATTTCTGTACTCACTCATGCGAAATATGCCAGCAGGATCCAAACTACAAGGGTGCAACAAAGCACTGGGAGCATATTTATGCATTTTTAAAATGTACATCTTCATTATCTTACACTTTGCGTAACATTAGGCTGTTATTGCATTGGGGTTGCCACAGTATAAAAACTAATAATAAAAATGAATATATGATGATGAAGATATGATGTTAGGATGTATGACTGTTGGATATGGAAATTCTTCAGTAAAATCAAAAAATACAAAGAGACTTGTTCTTCTAGGAGTTTAATATATACAATACTCATGACGTTTACTCTTGATATTACTCTTGACTTCCTTAGACGCAGGTATTCATGGAAATATCACATTCCTATGTGTCAAGTGCTCCAAATATCCAGTTCTGTATGATCAGGTCTGCTTAAACCCTGTCCCTGCCCTTTTATAGATTTTGATTTAAAGAAGAAAAGAAAAGAAAATATCTTTGTTCTATTGAAAGGCCTTTCTATTGAAAGACTGATTCTTTACACCCCCCCCCCCCCCATGTTTAAACCCTGAAATAGTGTATTACAGCTTTCTGATTTCTGACTACATGGTATTAATGGCTGCTGCTAATACTGAAATTGGAGTGTTCACCCATGGTATTTCTGTGTAACTGTCAAAGCTTTCATATTAATTTCTACAAGGGCTGAATGTGCCTTGTGTTGGACAATCTTGTAATCTTCATCTAACAATGAAGTGAAAGCTCTGCAAAATACACACAAGGTCGCCCCCCTGTGGTTAAAGAGCTACATGCACTGTCTATCTATCTATCTATCTATCTATCTATCTATCTATCTATCTATCTATCTATCTATCTATCTATCTATCTATCTATCTATCTATCTATCTATCTATCTATCTATCTATCGAAATCAAATAGACAGACAGGCAGACAAGTTGAAGGCCCTTAGAAAAAGACACCCAAACTAAAAGCAGAAAAAACCCCCAGAAGTGTTATGGTCTTTTTGGCACATTTCTGCACCTCATGCATGCATTTGAAATTTCTTCCTGTGTGTCTTTTTTTCTAAATATTCATGTGTGTTGCCCTGACATGCCCATGGCAAAGGGCATTTTAAACCTTATCGATTCTTTTAATTTGGTGCAATGTGTGACCGGTCCCACACATGAACGTGGACACACTGGATCTTGTTTTATCTCATGGTTTTTCTGTTTTTAACATAGAGATTTGTGATCCTGTGTTTTCTGTGTGATGTTTGTAGTTTCTCTTCCCTGTACCTCAGTTAAACCTCGTACTGCTGCTCAGCACTGTCACATTTTTAACTCCTCCACTGCTGAGCAGTTTTCATGAGTTTTTAACCAGAGCTATAAAATCCTGGAGTTTTTATGCACCCAGACTGAGGAACTGAGCTCTTGGTTTTATTCCACCTGCGGGACTGCTTTGGACACTGTGGCTCCATTAAAAACCAGGCTGCCTAAAACTAAATCTGAGCCCTGGCTGAACAACATGACCCGAGCTGTCAGATGTGAGTGCTGTGAGCTGAGCCCATATGGAGAAAGGACAAACTACAAGTGTCATTACAGATGCTAAAGGACTGTTGGAGTCAGTATCAAAAAAGTGTAAAAGGTACCAAAAGTAAGCACTTCTCTGACTTTAATCTATCAAAATGTCACAACTCGCATGTTTTATTAACAGACCATTAACTCTGTTCTTAGTGCACCACATACTGACTGTATCGAGCCCTTGCCTGTAAAAATCTTTTTATACATTTTTATTGAGAAGGTCTCCTCCACCATGGTTGAAATCTCTCCTTCTGCTCATGACCCCACAGTCTCTGCTTCCTGCTCTGCTGTCTTTGACAGGTTTGAGCCGGTGACACTGACTATGCACACTAGCCTGGATAGATTTGAAAACTGTGTTTTTCGTCTGAAAACGCTCCGTGTCCACACATGCGTCCACATTGAAACGGCCCAAAATGCTTACATTCCAGTCATGCGTATGCGCATAAGAATTAAAGAATTTGAAGAAAAGCCATCTGGAGCATGTACAAACTGATATTAATCTTTTTAGGGCTGTCAAAATCGAGAACAATCAAAACAACTGCTGTAATGCCCTTCGCTATCTTTGTTTAATTGGTCACGTGACTGCATCACATGACTAAAATGCGTCATTGTTTTAGAAAGTTTGCGTTTTCGAGTGTCCACACTGTGATGGGACAGCTCCATTTTAAATGTATGCGTTTTCGAGAGCGTTTTCAAAATGCTGCATTTTTCCTTGAGGAAAACGCCGTCTCAGTGTGGACGGGAGACCAAAACAGAGAGAAAACGATGCGTTAGTGTGGACATGGCCTCTGTTCTCTTTAAAGGAGAGTCATTTGAAGCCTGCGGGGTCTCCAGATGATGCTGTCCCTCCTCGACTCTTAAAAGAGGTGTTACCAACAGTTGGTTCTTGAGCTGGTAAACCACAGTATGTTGTCAGGTGTAGTCCCTAATGATTTTAAACATGCTGTTGTCAAACCCCTGACTAAAAAACCTGCTCTTGATTCTAGGTTCTTGCAAATTACAGGCCTATCTCCAAACTATCTTTTCTAGAAAATTCTTGAAAAGATAGTTCACAGCCAATTAATGACCTTTCTGGAAAAGCAAAATGTTTTAGAGGTTTTCCAATCTGGTTTTAAATCCTTACATATCACTGAATCAGCCCTTTTAAAAGTTTTTAATGATTTTTTTTTAGCTACTGACGCTAGCCACTGTGTTGTTCTTGTGCTTTTAGGTTTGACAGGTGCGTTTGATACACTGGATCATGCCATTTTACTCTCTAGTTTGGAACAGTAGGAACAGCATTAGGGGCACAGCACTGGAGTGGTTCAGGTCCTAAACTTTTTGTGTCAGTCTCTGTGACCATGTGTCGTCCCCCGCTCCTCTCTTTTGTGGTGTCCCACAGGGCTCAGTTCTAGGCACCCTCCTCTTTTCTTTGTATCTGCTCCCTCTTAGTTTTATACTGAGAAAACACGGCATTGCATTTCACATTTATGCTGATGACTGTCAGATCTATGTCCCTCTAAAGAAAAAAGGCACTTATTCCATAAAGCCATTACTTCAGTGACTTGATGACATTCAGGCTTGGATGTCTCTTATCTTTTTAAAATTCATTGACAAAATGACTCAGGTGATGGTTTTTGGTAGTCCCACTGAGACCCCCAATGTGTATTTAGATTCATTGGCCCAATATAATAAGCCAACTGTCACAAACTTGGGGGTCAAAGTGGATTCTGAACTGAAGCTTCACATTCAGATTAAGGCAATCGTAAAATCAATTGTTAGCACTCGGCTGGATTACTATGATGCACTTTATATAAGGGTCAGTGCGTCATACATTGCTTATCTACAGAGGGTGCAAAATGCTGCGGCCCGTCTTTTAACTGGCACTCGAACGTTTGAGCACATTTCCCCTGTGAAGCTTCACTTCACTAGCTGCCCATTCCTTTTAGGATTCATTTTAAAATTCTTTGCTTTTAAAGCCCTCCATGGCCTAGCCCCATCTTATCTCTCTGACCTGCTACAGCCTTATACACCCACCTGCTCTCTCAGGTCAGCTGTTTCCTGAATGTACCCAGGACTGAGCGTAAACTTAGAAGAGATCGTGCTTTTACTGTAGCAGCTCCAAAACTGTGGAATTATCTGCCTTTATAGATTAGACAGGCCTCTTCTCTGCCTGTGTTTAAATCACTTCTGAAAACCCATCTCTTCACCATGACCTTTGACACCATGTGAGATGTTGTTGTTGTTGTTTTTTTTTAATTGGTTGTAGTGAGCTGATGATGCTGATTTTAGTGAGATGCTGGCCTTTGACACCTTGTGAGATGTTGTTTTTTAGTTTATTTTTTATTAGTTTATTCTATGTTGTTTTATGTTGTTTTTTTTTAAATATAGGGCTGTTTCAAATGTAATTTTATGTATTTGTGTTTTATTTTTTGGCTGTTCTTAACTTACTTACTGTACGTGCTGTGCTGGCTATTTTAAAGTGCTTTATAAATAAAGTTGGATTGGATTGTCTTTTTTTTAATAGAAAGCAGAAGTATTTTTATTTTTAATTGTAGATTGTGTAAATAACAAAGTGAGTGTTGTGCAAAGCCATGCTCTTAGATGGCTCTTGCAAATTTCACTGTTCCAACATACTGAAGAATTACAAGAATGCTTTGACCAGCCACCTATCCCAAATGGTGATATGACCATTTAAAGTTTTGCCAAAATCCAGTTTCTGAATTTTTCTTAAGTGACTTTTCAGAAATCAGGTAAACTCAGGTTATGAATGATTGTTCTTCTGCACAGAGATGTTAAATTAGCGGATTTTTCTTATTGAAACTATGACATATCACAATATAATGCTACGATGCTGAAAGCTAGATTAAAAAAGTTATGGTGAACAAAAAGAAAAAAATTCTTTGATTATAGCTCTTGGGGTGGGTATAAAAAATGCTTGACTGCATTTTTAAATACCACTTATTTACTTTTCTGCACTGGAAGTTTAATGTAACTAACTTTTGTACTTCACAAATGATCAGGGTCCACGAATGCAAATTAAACAAATTAAAAGGTCATATGAAGATAGCAAGGTGTGAAAGATATCGCACACCTACATTTTGCAATAGATCCTGTCATATAAGCATTATTTCTCCACACCTTCAAACTCATTTAGCAGTCAGGAATATATCTTAACATTAATATAAGTAATTTCAATTTAAGTTTTGTTGACTATTTTTCCCCAGTAACTTTAACCTTCTGTTGTTTACCTGCTATTGCATGTGTTGTCATTAACTGCCAGTCAACAGAGCAGTCTTTAAATAATTAATGATCCCGTTAATGATCACTTTTAATTAGTTTCAGTGGAGGTTATTATTATTACACAAAGGGATAAAGTCAACTGGCTAATTATCATCATTATGACTGCATTAAAGAAAACATCAACTGATGACAAACAACCTGGAACTCCCCCATGACATCAAACTGATGAGCAGGTCAAACTTTGAGCAGTAATTTGGCAATGTTTTAAAACCAAGCAAAGTTTCATTTTCCTGACATACGTCTAATTTTCCTGACATGGATATAATGATTCCAACACTGAAATGTCCTAAAAAAAAAAAAAGAATCTGCTGTTTCATACTTAAACTGTTTCATGTATGAATTATGAAATCATGAAACAAGATTTCCGTCAAGATTTGTGATTGTGATTTCTGAGAGTTTTTATTTTTCTTTAGAGAAGAAAAATAAAAACAAACAAACAGTATAATTGAAATGTTACCAACTCATTTTTCATGGTGTTTGCAAACATGTTTACTCACCTGGACACTTTTTTGACTTTGAAAAAAAGTTATGTATTCAACAAACCAATAACAGAAAATGACTATAATATATATATATTTTTATACTGTTATGTTTTTTCCTCATATTTTAACATTTTTAATACTTTTCAAAGCAATGCAAAAATGTTGACCCTGACCCTGACCAACAAGCTGTGGACTTTTAAACGTTTTCTACAAAAGTACTACTGCCACTCAAAATAATGCAGTTCAGTCTGACTTAAAGGAAATTTGACAAAACATCCAGGGTAAAAAATACAAAGTAACACATTTGCATCAATTAACAGAAACTATTTCAGGGACATACCTGGAACACTTCACCGAGGAGGCCTCCTAGTCAAATGCCAGCCACCCTTTGGAGGAAGCTCATTTCCGCTTCTTGCATCTGCAATCTCGTTCTTTTAGTCACTACCCAAATGGGAGAATAAAGGATGTAGACCAACTTTTAAATTGAGAGCTTTGCTCGCATCGAGGCTCAAGAGTTGGGAGTTCGCCTTGTAATCGGAAGGTTGCCGGTTCAAGCCCTGGCTCCGACAGTCTCAGTCATTGTGTCCTTGGGCAAGACACTTCACCCGTTGCCTACTGGTGGTGGTCAGAGGGCCTGGTGGCGCCAGTGTCCGGCAGCCTTGCCTCTGTCAGTGCGCCCCAGGGTGGCTGTGGCTACAATGTAGCTTGCCATCAGCAGTGTGTGAATGGGTGGATGACTGAATGTAGTGTAAAGTGCTTTGGAGTCCTTAGGGACTAAGTAAAGCGCTATTCAAATACAGGCCATTTACCATTTTACACTCAGCTGTCTCTTCACCAAGAGGGACTGGTACAGCGTCTGGATCACTGCAGCTGCAGCACCAATTCATCTGTCTATCTCCAGTAGGGTGTACATTTTAGGACATCCTCAGGTCTCAGGAAAAAAAGCTGTCAGGTCTCAGGTGTCAATTGTCAGGTCTCATGTGTCAGTTGTCAGGTATCATGTGTCATGTCTCAGGTGTCAGGTCTCAAAAGTCAGGTCTCAGGTGTCAGAACACAAGCTATCAGAGAGAGAGAAGCGTCCTTCAGGTGCTGCTGTTGTGAGGTCCCAGCCAATGACTGTAGAAAACATGGACGACACTACAGCACTTCATCCCATTGTACAAGTTGCAAGAACTTCGCTGCAAAGGAGGTGAATCTTTGTCCAGGTCGAGATTTTTCAAGTCTTTTGCATGATCTGTTGATGGGAAAGCCTGCATGACAGTTAGGCAATTGGATGCTATTTTATGAAGTCTCAAGTTCGAGATGGCAAGCATGCCTTGGGCTGCCTTGAGAAGACTGATAGCTGCTGTTGCAGATGGCAGTGACTTGAGTGCATCATCAACGTAGAAGTTCCTGTGTATGAACTCCTTTGCCCCCTCCCCAAACTCGCCCTCTCCATGTAAAGCTGCTCTCCGAAGCCCATAAGTAGCCACAGCTGGAGAGGGGCGGTTGCCAAACACATGGACTCTCATACGATATTCCACAACTTCCTTCGTGATGTCATTGTCTTTAAACCACAGAAATCTGAGGAAGTTCCTGTGGTCTTCCCTGACAACAAAGCTGTGAAACATCTGCTCAATATCTGCTGTGATGGCTACCTGTTCATGCCTAAACCGCATTAGGACTCCCAGCAGAGTGTTATTTAAGTCTGGCCCTGTCAACAGCACATCGTTCAAGGAGATGCCAAGATAAGGAGCGCTTGAATCAAACACAACTCGGATCTGGCCAGGCTTGCGTGGATGATAGATGCCAAAACTGGGAAGGTACCAGCATTCATCTCCATCGTTGAGTGCTGGAGCTGGTTCAGCATGATCTCGATCAAAGATATTCTGCATGAAAGCCAGAAAATGTCTCCTCATCTCAGGTTTCCTTTCTAGAGTTTTGCAGAGACTGGTGAAATGAGTCAGAGCTTGTCCTCTGTTGTTAGGCAGCCGTGGTCTTGGCATGCGAAAGGGAAGGGGAGCTACCCAACTGTTAGCATCATCTATGAACATCTCATTATTCATCAACTGAATGAACCGTTTGTCCTCAATAGATGGGGCAACTTCATTGTCATTCTCGACCGAGGAGGCCTCCTAGTCAAATGCCAGCCACCCTTTGGAGGAAGCTCATTTCCGCTTCTTGCATCTGCAATCTCGTTCTTTTAGTCACTACCCAAATGGGAGAATAAAGGATGTAGACCAACTTTTAAATTGAGAGCTTTGCTCGCATCGAGGCTCAAGAGTTGGGAGTTTGCCTTGTAATCGGAAGGTTGCCGGTTCAAGCCCTGGCTCCGACAGTCTCAGTCATTGTGTCCTTGGGCAAGACACTTCACCCGTTGCCTACTGGTGGTGGTCAGAGGGCCTGGTGGCGCCAGTGTCCGGCAGCCTTGCCTCTGTCAGTGCGCCCCAGGGTGGCTGTGGCTACAATGTAGCTTGCCATCAGCAGTGTGTGAATGGGTGGATGACTGAATGTAGTGTAAAGTGCTTTGGAGTCCTTAGGGACTAAGTAAAGCGCTATACAAATACTGGCCATTTACCATTTTACACTCAGCTGTCTCTTCACCAAGAGGGACTGGTACAGCGTCTGGATCACTGCAGCTGCAGCACCAATTCATCTGTCTATCTCCAGTAGGGTGTACATTTTAGGACATCCTCAGGTCTCAGGAAAAAAAGCTGTCAGGTCTCAGGTGTCAATTGTCAGGTCTCATGTGTCAGTTGTCAGGTATCATGTGTCATGTCTCAGGTGTCAGGTCTCAAAAGTCAGGTCTCGGGTGTCAGAACACAAGCTATCAGAGAGAGAGAAGCGTCCTTCAGGTGCTGCTGTTGTGAGGTCCCAGCCAATGACTGTAGAAAACATGGACGACACTACAGCACTTCATCCCATTGTACAAAAATGAAGCCAAAATATCCCGCATGTCGACGCTGCCATGTTGCACTTTTGGAGCCAGAGTTTGCACAGTAGCGACTTGAGGTGGAGCGTCTGCGTGACGCTCCCGTCCACACACACCCGCTGGACGTGACCTCGAACACGTCCCCTACACTTTTTACGTAGTCTGGCTGCTCCTTTATCTGCCGATGGGTTTACCACGACTGACGACTCATTCAATTAAGGTAAATACAGCCATGTCACAATTATAAAAAACCCCCCCAAAAAACCACACAGCTTATCATCTTATAGTTCTACAACATCTAAAATCACTCTGTTGTTAATTCATTTGCTAGATTAGCCGCTAGCATATACAATGTATTGGAGGTTTGTTGCTAGCTAGTTAGCGATGCTACACACCTGTTACTCTAATAGTCTGTATTAATGAATGATTTAGCACTCCTTAGTTTTTGTTATCCAGTTTTAGACAGAGATTAGATCAGCTGCCCAATCCACAGAGGCCCAGAGTTACTGTTAATATAAAAATGTAATGCTGTCCTTTGAGATTTTAACATAAGACTGAAGACTTAAACACTTTTAGATCAATTACACTGACAGAGCACTCCACAGCCTGCTAACATGGAAACTTTAAATAAAGACAGCAGCAGAAGGTTTCATAGTAGTGTAGTTTTAATTTGTTCTTTTCATTTAATAACAGATTCCACATTATTATCAACAGCTTCATTCACGCTGGGGAGAAACTAGTGAGGGAGACCATGAGGACCAAACCGGGTTTCCTGGGTCCAAAGATTTGGAGAAACATCTTCCCTTTCTTTCATCACAGCTGTCCTGTGCCAGATGTTCTGTTTACTGACTGAGAGAGGCATCATTTAACACTAGGAAGATTGAAGCTCATCACACTGATCAAGCAGGACTCATGATCTTCACCAGCAGCTCCTTCACAGGAAAATCTTCAGCACTCCTCCGTAGGCCCGCCCCAGAAGATGGATACACCCAGCATTTCATGAACACTGTAATGGAGACCTTTGGTTTGTGTGAGATGAAGGAAAGCTAAGGCCAGCATTGAGAAGGCAGCAGCTGTGAGTCTGACATCAGATATGTGGACCTCCATCAACACAGAGGCCTATCTTGCAGTCACCTGCCATTTTGCTGATGAGTCCAGCACATTGTTTTAGGAGTGCAATATTTTCCTAATGCACACACTGCAGAAAATATTGCACAAGTGAAAGGCTCACTCATGACAGAATGGGCTATTACTGACAAAGTCACATGCCTAGTAACAGATGGAGCTGCCAATATGGAGGCTTATATGGAGCTATAACCCAAACATGCCATATGCATAGCTCACACCCTGAACTTGAAGTGGTGAAGAAGGCCCTTGACCAGACCCCTGAGGTCTCTGACATCCGCGCCAAGTCCAGGAAGATCGTGGGATATTTCAGGAGCAGTACCACTGCAAAGGTAAGTTCTTAAGTGGCTTAATTACAGTTTCTTAAATGCTACTTAAGTGTATAGTTCTGCTCCCTTGACAATCTAATGTATGCTTCTTTAATTGTATTTTGTAAGGAGAGGCTTTCAGTGGTGCAGGAACAACTAAGGAAGCCTCAACTCAGGTGGGATGTCTGTTGTGAGACATCCCACCTGTTTCATCTGAGGAATTTGGTATAATTTCAGAGTGTCTGATTGTCCTAGCACCATTTAACGATATAACCACTGAGCTCTCTCAGGAAAAAAGGGTGTCTGGGTCAAAGGTCATACCTTTGCTCACTATGCTGGATCATTGCCTCAATGAACAAATGGAAAAATCACCATCCATTGGGTCTCCTCTGGCTCAGAAGCTGAGGATGCTATTGAGAGAGAAGCTGGATAAAATACAAACCATGTGTAAGGGGCTACTAGCCCCGCTATATAGGGGCGAAGAGGCGCACAGGTTGCCCTGAACGACTAGTGGGTGGTGGGATCTGAGTCTGTGACCCCCCCCCAGTACAGTTGACCCTGATACTTACTTCTGTAAGAATGGTTTTAGCTGTCTGGCTGATACGGGCACAGAAGAGGGGCTCCAGGATTCAATCTTGAGAAACGATGCCTGCCTGGAGTATACTATACTATCAGACACAAACACAGCCTAGCCTACCTTTCCTCTGATTTTCTGTACCCCAACCAGATAGCTTGGGTGCCCCTACTCCAAGGCAACTTGGGTTAGACAAAAACATGAAACGGTCTCTTCTAAGCAATGTTAAACTTTAATTTGCTCAGATGGCCCTTTGAACTTTACCATCCATCAGTTATGATGGGCCCTGAAATCATGGATGGCAAGAAACAAAAATGCAAAAGAAATAAAAAGAAATCAGGTTCAACGAATGAAACAGGCAATTGTGATCCCACTGTTGTAAAACCCTGGGTTTACACTAGCCACAGACGGGGATCCAAAAAAAAAAAAAAAAAAAAAATCACGATACAAATAAAATAATGAAACAAAGAAATTCTCTTCTCCAGAATTATTAACACTGTATCACAAACATGACACAATTTACAATGTTCACAGGGTAATAGTCCCAGTTCCTACGAGTCAGTCCCAACAAAATGTCCTTTGAACATGCAACCATATACAGTCTTTTTTGAGGTGTAACTGTAGTGAACAGGAGCTGACTGCAGGGTCCCAGTCCATTAAGCTGACCAAAGTTACAGCAGTGGGAGTGAGCAGTCCAGTCTCAGGTTCACGAAAGCAAGGAAAATAGAAACCATACCTTTGTCTCTCGGCGACAGTGCGTGGGAAAAGCACTGGGCTACCAAAGGGCTACACTTTCACATACAGCGTAACCAAGGACGTCGTCTGGATGGCAGGGTAACCTATTCCTCGGGGACCCACTTTGTCCTTGATGTCGGGTCCGTAGAATACATCCAACCTCAGGCTAGCAACGGGCAACATTAAGTGTTGTGACTAAACAATATTTCAAATTAATACAGGCAATCCATCATAAAGCAATCATAGATCTAGCCATTACAAATAAAAATCCACCAAGAGGGATGGCAAAACAAGTGATTAAACTCACGAGCTTCATTAAACCAGCCTCACCTTCTGAGGAGGTTCAAAGAGCAGTAGAGAGGAATACAGAACAGTGGTTAGAGAACAACCTGCTGGCGCTGCAAGAACATTACATCAGCGTGATTACAAACTACGCTAACCTTTCTTTTAATGAAAATGCTCTCCGAATAGCAATTGCTTGGGCAGGAAAAAGATATAAGGCTAGATTCTCTCAATCTACTGTGGAAACCATACAGAACTTCTTTTCAGGGGAGGGAGAATCACCTGATAGGTCAGTTTATGTAGAATCATCCCCCGAGATATCACTGGAGGGAACATCGACATCAGATTTTGACATAGACAGTGAAGGAGATTTTCCACCATTGCAAAGATCAGAACAAGAACATCACCCATCCCTCTACCCCAAAGTGATAGTTGGGAAGCAGACCAGATCAATGGCTGCGGCCTTAAATGACAGAGGGAGGAATAGCCACGGCCCAGAGAGGGTCCATCCACCCCCACGGGACTCTCAATCCACTCCGTTTGGAGAGGAATTAACAATAGACCCTCATATGAATAGACCACTAGAGGGGACCCGTAATCGGACCCTCTCCCCTATAACACCAATACCCACATTTGTGGAAAATAACTCGGCTGCACCCACTCAGGTCCATTTGGGGACACGTGAAGCTAATGTAAGTCAAAAGGGGTCTGCCTCTCTGCCCCACAGCCTTCACAACAAGGATGTGCGGGCGAGGGAGACCGACAACATAGGGAGAAAGAAAACAGACCCCCCTTTCGAACATCTGAAGGTGACTTCACAGAAGGTAATGTTAATCGGATCGAAACAGCTGGCAAATTTAACAAAAGTGAGGGCAGTTTAAGAACAAATAAACATTATTCTAGACCCACAAAATTGACCAGTGTATCTCTTCACCAGCCTACACAGGCAAGGAGCAATGTGGCGGTCTCTCAGAATGACCTGGGCTTACAAATTCATGGCTTTGAACAGGAGAGTAACACTCATCTCTTATTCTACTGCTACGGCAGCAAAATACAGGTTGCAAGCTGAAGGGAGTGCCGCTGTAATGGACACAAGAACAGGGGAGCGAGACACAGCTAAAAGAGTAGCGGGAAATAACAGCATGATGATGCAGGGCCCGGTCAAGCGCAATAATGCCGACTGTGGGACGCAGACGACCTCATCTGACCCTAAAATTACTCCCTAAATGTGTCAGCGGCAACCTCACATCAAAAACGAAATAACTCAAAACAAATGACAGAGAGAGAGAAAGACAAATATGTACATTTTCCCAATACCCATAAGGGGAGAAAGATTATGGACTGGCAATTCAGATGTAACAAACCAATTTGGTTCCTGGGGGACTCTAATCTGTATCGTATGTCGCCACATTGCTCAGGTGAGATTCAGGTCGACAGTTATCCAGGAGCGTCGTTTTATCATTTTAACCAGATCCTGGAAAAAACCCCTCCGCGTGCACTGGTGAAGCTGGTGGTGGTGTCGGTAGGTATCAATAACAGAGACCAGGACCCTCATAAAACATCCATAAAACAGCTTAGAATGCTCTACAGGAAGGCTCAGTCTGTCTTCCCCAATGCAAACATTTACTTCCCATTGATTAATTATTCACACTTCTTACCTCGGGAACAGAAACAGTATTTAGACATTGTGAATGAGTTTGCGCTAAAGCGCTTGCCTGTGATAAGCCATATAGCCGAGAACCAATTCCATACGGTCACAGATAACATCCACTGGACTCAGGAAACAGCGGGGCGAATATTCAAGCAGTGGTGCAGCGAGTTGCAATTGGATTTTTAACTCATACTGAACCTAATATAGGGGATCTCCCTTCAGATTCTACTCGGGATCACTGTAAGGAGAAGCAGGCCTCCATCTTCCATTTACAGTCTCTCACTGATCCACTTAATAGAATTCAATTGGATTTTCATTTGCCCACAGATGGGTTGCATGATTTGAAATCCTCTAGACACACTTGGCGTGCTGAGGAGAGTAATATATTAAATTGATCAACTCTATTCCAACCCACTATGAGACAAATAGAATTTTAGAGAAAGGGCTTTCTTATATTCCAGCCCCAAGTACGCTAGACAGGGAGGATTTATGGAGGGATATTTCCTTATATCATAGGAGGATTAAACTCTTGGATTACTTTGGGGAGGATAAAAAGGATGGGGACTATGGGGCTTTTCTTGCGCTACCATCTAATTGGGAACCTACTTGGGGCCAGTTGGATGAGAGAGTGGGGAAGCTAATTGAAGCCGATTCGCGTGACTCTGCAGGATTCCGACAGTGGACAAGGCGTACAGATGGTGCTGGAAGAGAGGAGATGGAACTGATTAGGGAACTTCAACAAAATAAAAACATTATCTTTAAACCAGCGGATAAGGGCTCAAAGATTGTGATTTTGGACAAACATCAATATATTTTGGAAGCTAATAGACAGTTAGCTAATGCAAAATATTACAGATCTATTGAGAATAGCATTCAGCAAAATACACAAATTCAGGTCCGCAGTATTGTGAGTAAATTATATAGTAGAAAATACATTACTGCAAAACAAAGAGACTTCTTATATGGCCCGGATGAACCCCAAAATAGGCAGTTTTACCTCCCTTCTACCTCCCGAAGATCCACAAAGACCGCAGATGTGGACAGTACCAAATGTGATCCCGCCGAGAAGGCCCATTGTATCGGAGTGTAGCAGCGCGACTTATAATATCTCCCTCTATATAGATCGATTTTTGGGACCTCTCTTTTGTAAACATTGAAGGATATAAAAAAAACAACAACAGCAATAGAATAATATTAAACACAAAGTGAACCCGTCTTCCTTCATTAAATAGGTTCTTTTAGATGTTAAGGAGGAATTGACTTAACCAGGCTGGCGGAGAATGAAGACAACCGGACACCTGCTGCAGATGGGGAATCAGTGAACTTTTATTGAGACAGAGACAACCTCTCAACACAGCTCACATCAGGAGATTCCTAATATTTGCTGTGAGGATGGGTATATATTCTCTAAAACTTACAGGAGGGGGTTGTGAGGAAAGTGCTGCATTAGCAGAAAAACAACTCCATAAAAGGAAAGCGGCCTTGGGTGTTCTAGTCTCTTCGCTTGCAGATATCTTTCGCCTGCAGGATGAGGCGATCGCTTCTTATCGCTCTCAAGGCCAAAGTCGTGAGCACATTTTTATTACACAGTTGCACAGTAACTTTAAAGCTGAACAATATTTAAAGCTGAATAATGTTTGATCAGATTATATTTTCTTCAAATCCCCCTTTTGACCCATCTTAAATGGGTCAACACACAAAAATAAGTAACATTCAAAGGAACACAGAGACGTGTCGAAGCCTGGCTCGAAAAACTCCTCGGGTCTTATCATTTGTCTTTATCTGTCATTGCAGATGAGGAGAAAAGAGTCCAGGCACCACCCTGCCCAGGGGTCGGCTGCAAGCAGTCTCGGTTCCCGACGAAAGCAGTAACAGCTGTCCTGCACACACGGATACAACGAGTTAGTGCAACCAGGGTAGTGACACAAAATTAACAGTTCCTGTAACCCAGCAACCAAAAAACATAAGTAATGATAAAAATGTGGAGAGTACAGAGTATACTATAATAATGAGAGATATAAACGTGAAAATGTGAAAGAATAAATCAACCGTAAAATAAACTCAGAACGGTAACTGCTAAGGACATTCAAAAGTGAATATGGTAAAACGTGAGGAAGGGGTGTGGAAAAAAACAATTTATATCCAGTGGTGGGAGTACACATTCGCTCAGGCTTAAGTCCGGAGACCCTGAGAACATCGCTTAACCCTCACAACCCGACCAGACACAGTTCAACCAGATATATCCTTCAAGAGGAAGTGGGTGAGGGAAACAATCAATAACAAGCCTAATACAAAACACCACAGAGAAACAACCATTCTAGAAGCATTTAAACAAGAGAAAGACGATAATGTTCGTCACCCTCACGATCAGGATTATGCCAATGGGAATGAGACCCAGGGCCAGGAAGCAAACAAAGACGCAACATCTTTGCCTGCCTGTCATTTCAGGGGGAAAGGGCCAAGACATGTTTACTTAGCTTGGATGTCTTCTAATAGAGGATGATGGGGCAGAGAAAGGTGGTCCAGTTCCCCCCACCTCGCCAAGGGCGTGTTCTAGGAGTTAAAGAGCAACAACCTGCAATCTGTACCAAAAAAATCTTCATAGTCCCACCGGAAAATCATAAGAGTAATAAACGATTCAGCTCAACAGACAAGTATCATGTTCAGGTTTCTCCAATCATTAAATCACTATTATTGCCACAATTTGCTTTATTCACCCTTTGGGCAATGTTATTCCAAGAGAGAGAGAGAGAGAGAGAGAGAGAGAGAGAGAGAGAGCGAGAGAGAGAGAGAGAGAGAGAGAGAGCCCCTAATGGCCAGTTAGTGGGCTCTAGGTCAAACTGTCCCCAAATTTGTTATTTGTTATTATTACTTGTTTTCATGTCACTTGTCTGTTTTCTACTGCACCCCTCTCACCAAAGCAAAGCAAACATTAGCAGCACATTGACCGTAGTCAGGCATCCTCATTCCATAGGTGCTATAAAACATTTCCTGTAAAAGAATCACAGTTTTCAAGACAGGGTGTGTCTCCCCCAACACTCTCACCAGAATACAGTGTAATAGCATCCCCAACTCCTAACCCATAAACACCGTTTCTTCACACATCCGCCCAGAAATCCTGTAATAGAAAAACATTAAAACTGTAACCCTGTAGGGAAGAAAATGTAAATGGTAACGCTGCGCAGTTACCTCTGTAAGCAACACAAGACACAAAAATGGCATTTACAGGTTCACTCATCCTCGAATATTTTGTCATCCTTCTACTCCTGTAAAAGAAACCCACATAAATTCATCCACCCTTTTATCCTATCTAGGTGGAGGTGGTTAACCTTGAGTCATGGTCAAGTCTTGTCATCTTTTACCAGTCAGTCCGTTTGTTTTTATTCCCAGTCTTTCATCCATTCATCCGTTCTTTGCTGATAGTGAAACCTGTCGTCGCATCTAGTTTCCACACTCAGCAAAATGACGTCATCTCAAAAAGAAACAAGAACTTGAGTTTGGATTACCTCGCTGAATCCTTTTTTAAACAGGGACTCTCGTTTCTAATTGTCCCCACAAGTGTTTCCTCCAGGACCCATTTCAATGCGGAGAAACTCACTTACAACAATTTTCTCGCCGACGTGTAATGCTTGTAATTTCCGATGTGCAGATCTGCTTAAAGAAAAGATTCACAAACAAAAATCAGTAAATATAAAACAAAATAAAATGAAAAATAACAAAAACAAAATGCAGACGCCCGGGTCTTAGGACTTGTCACTGAATATTCTTCCCATCAATAAAAATACCAACCTAAACCTACACAGAGTCAAATCAACACCACCTCAACCTTTTCATATTCCTAAACCTATATGTTTTGCGTTCGTGAAACAAAATTGAACCATTAAGTAATTTGAGCTCTTGAAATGTTTTAATTCTCTTAATTCTGCCAGTTTATTTCAACACTTATTCAATGACTTTTATTCAACTGCTACTTGGTCACTCGACTTTTACCTGTTCAAATTGCCTAGGGTTCAACAAAGTCTAGATCCCCGTTATCATGAAACTTGAACGGTGTACGATGATTTACTTACAGTAATTTAGAATCATCACTCAACCTAGCTCTACTACTGGCACTGCGTGACTTTTCTCACACTGGAAACCAGAATTTAGTACAGAACTTTAATGCCTCAGGCAATCGCGTTCAAGGGCTGCCCCCCCTTCTCTTCTTCTTTGTCCGTGTGTTCCTCCTTTATTAAATCTCCATCACAATGACGTGGCGCTCTGAAATAAAACTCACACTGTTAATTCCTCGTTTTCACTCTGCACCACTGCTCAGAGTGTTTTCTTTTCTTTTTAGTGTAGAGTAAACAATTAAGTCGAGGCCTTAAGCCCCAGATATCTCGCACGGGCATCATTTTCATAACCAAACCGCTCCGGACTCTGCTCCCCAGACCACACAAATGCCCTCTGGGCTTATTATTATAGCAAATTCTGTATTTGACTTTGTTGTGTGCAGCATTGAGCCTTTGTCAGTAAAGCATTCTTCATTGCAGCAGCTGGAGCATTGTGTGTCACTTCTTAGTAAATTAAATCAACATTTTGATTTTAGTGCATGGGTATGTATCAGTTTTTACTCCCTCAACAAGTGCATAAGTGTTCATGTGTGTGTTTCCCTTCATTCTAAGTAGGCGCATGCAGAAGTGTGTGTTCGTGTGTTGGTATATGTTTGTGTTCATCACCTTCCTGTTCTGTAGTTTAGGTAAACCAGCGGCCTGACGCATGGCCTAGGGTCCTCCCCTCCTCTTTGGGTCTGTTTTCATCCGTTGTTGCAGCTGCCTGCATCTTCTCCTTGTACCTTGACCCTTTTGCTTCTGTATGGTCCACGGCCTTCTGCAGCTCTGCTGTTCGGCTCTTCTCAGAGGTCAGCATCCTTCTGCTCACCGTCCCTTTTCCTCCGGGCTTAATGCGCGTCTCGTCACAGCTCTGTCAGCTGACGCAGCCTGGGAATTTCCCCCGTGTAGTGAAACGGGCTTTAGGTTTAGTGCTCTCCGTCTCTGCTGCATGAGATCACTCTTTTGCAGCACTGTTGACATCCTCAAGTTGTTGTTGTGAGTCCAGCTGCTGTGGCCTTCAGGGGTCAAAGGGTCAAAGATGGTCGCGGAGAGGGCAACGATGGTAGAGGGGAGGGTAGGAGTCCAGGTCAGCTTCGGCCCTTCAGAAAAAACAAAAACAAAACAAAACAGGCGAACAGGAAAATGATGTTGTGTTGGCTGTGCTGTGTTGGCTGTGTTATCCCGAGAGGGGAGAAACAACGAGATCTCGTCTCCCCCCTTTTTTGTTTTTGTTTTTTTTTTTTTTTCACCATATAATCAACTCATAACCCCTCAAGTTGACAGGACAACACAGGTACGTGTTAAAATTCTTAAGATCCTGTTTAGAAACCTAAAAAGGAATTTCCTATCATTCAGTAGTCATTTGTCTTAAACGATCAACAAAAACATGTCCCAAGTCGACCCTTTTAACCACTAAATTTGTCGTGTCCTCACTTAATCCTCAGACCAGTGTCTTTGTCTTTTGACGTTACGTTGTTGTCCTGCAACCCAAAGCGTTTAATTGTCAGTAATGTATAAACTATATCATTTAAAAACAGGTGTATGTTAAGTGTCGCTACTTTAACCTTGCATGTACGTGCACATGTATGTAAGCTGTTTCTTCATTGCATGTATGGGTGCGTCTGTATATGGGTTACTTTAACTTTTTCTCAAACGAGGCATTTCTCTAACACGCACATGTGTCTGTTCCTCACCCTTCTCATATCTTTCTCTGGTTGTGTGTGGTTTTATTTGTTTCAGTGATTTACCAGGAACATCTTTTCCTTTTCTCCATGTCTTCCGCCAGAGGTTAACACTGGTGAGATTCAGGGACACAGCACCCAGAGCAGTTCAGCGAGAAAAACCCGCCTCAAACTACATTCTCTCTTTTTTGTTTTACCGGGAGGGGTGAGGACAACTCTGGTGTCCAGCCGTGAATTTTAGCCAAAGCTTGGCCTGTCTTCTGCTGCCGTACTCAGGCTTCCAGGTTAAGAAAAAACACCTGTATGAAGACACTAAACATACATTTAGTATTTGTATAAACATAACTGCCTAAATCATTGAACTCTTGAGGAGGGTGTATTTCAGAATCAGAATCAAAATCAAAAACTTTATTGTCATTGTCATGAGACCGACGACATTAAGAATGGTCCCCGATCATTGCATCATCCCTAGTAATATCAAATATAAAAAAACAATAAAATTCAATCAATAAAATAGATAGAATACTTAAAATACTAAGTATTCCCACCGTCATGCTTCAGACCGTGCATAGATTAACACAAGAGTGGCATGGTGGACATTTTTCTAGTATTCAGATGTGTTATTGCAGTTGGATAACAGCTGTGTTTGAGTCTATTAGTCCTTGCTCTGATTGCCCTGTACCGTCTGCCTTAGGGCAACAGTTCGAACAGGGAGTGGCCAGGATGTGAGGTGTCTTTTATGATGTTTTGGGCCTTTTTAAAACAGTGGGCGTTGTTTGACTCTTTACTAACTTTAAAACCCCACCATAACAATTTCTCACTGACAAACTTCTATGCATCCATTTAAACATGCGAAGCCAGCACAAAATCACACACATACCCCTACAGCAAAGCTTTAACATAACCACAATGCAACTCCTCCCTTAAACGGGAGAAATCACCCTGAATCAACCAACTCTATATAAAACGTCAAACAAAGATAAACCACAAACATTTCTACACTTCTGTGTCTTCCACGCAGCACAATAGGCAGAAAAACACCGATTACTCACCGTCTACAACAAAAGAAAAACCTGCTCTTTTCACAACTCTCACAGCTAAAGTCAAAACTCTTACCCAGTGCCTCTGAAATAATAAAAAATCACCAAATACTCGATTACTCTTTTCACTCGCTCCCTCTCACTCCCTTCTTCCTCATACAGCATACACGCTCGCTCCCGCGGACCCGCTCGGCCCCGCGGGCTCACTCGGCCCCCACCTTTTTCCTCTCACAGAGACAGAGAGAGAGACCCTTTTCCTTTTTTTTTTTTTATTTCTCCAGCACACATACACACACAGAATCCCAACTGAGAGAAAGAGGGAGAGAAGAGAAAAGAGTTGTAGAGAGGAAGTTTTTTAGCAGGAGTTTCAGATCTAACAGATTTATACAACTTATTTACACACACCGGTAATTTATGTTCTATTTATTGATTTTAAAGGAGAATTTGGGCCAGCTGGGTTTCTGCCTCTGTTAGGCACTAACAGCTGGGGCGCTGCTTTAAAGGTGAGTCAGCACTGAAATATCCCTTCAGGTGTTACCAGGCTTCTACCAAACCGGAGTCTGGCGGGTAACCTTGCCTAGAGCTTCCTGATAGGGGTGCTAGTTGGTTGTCACCTTGTTCACACGTCTCATTCACACTTCATACATTACCTGCAGTCACTCATTACCCTCCTTATGTATGTAATAAATGTGTAAAAAATTCTATGTGTGGTGTATTATTTTAACCAAAAGAGGAACCTAGTTCCTTTAATTGTGTAATCTGTGAACAACGGAGAACCAAACTGTCCTGCCCAGTGTTCCACAGCAAGCATTCAGCGTGTATTTATGTGTGTCCAATATCAAACAGAACATCAAAACATTTAAAACACTAAAATCATCGGGGTTTTAAGAAGAGATCCGTTTTCTCCTATTGATCAAAGGGACCCCTCCTTTGGACTCCAACCAGTACTTCTCCTTTTTAAGTTTTAGAGGATCTTTTCTAATAAAGTCCTCTGGGCCTTCCTAACCCTTCTGTAGTTTAGAGAATATTACTAAAAAATATTCTCAAGGCCTTTAACCTTTTAATTTGTTTAGAAAGGCGTTACTAATAAACCCTTTCAAGGTCCCAGACCTGCACTGAGGTATTTATCCGACACCGGAGAGCAACCCGTCGGCTGCAACCGTGGTCAGACCTCAGTTCACTCTTATCTTTATTCACTTATTCACTTATTTCTTATTCACTTATCTCTTATTCACTTGTCTGATTCTCAACAAGCCTTAAGTAAGCCAGACAATTTTGGTTATGAATTACTAGGAGTTTGGACACTAAGTATTTTTATAATGTTCAATATAGCAGAAATAAAAGGTCTGCTTACCTTGTTTTTGTGTGCACACAGCTTTTGTCCAAACTCCGTTCACTCAGACCACGGCCGATTTCCTCCCATCCGTTCCAGTTGACCTGGAGCGCATCCTGTTCGTGACGCCAATTGAAGGATATAAAAAAAACAACAACAGCAATAGAATAATATTAAACACAAAGTGAACCCGTCTTCCTTCATTAAATAGGTTCTTTTAGATGTTAAGGAGGAATTGACTTAACCAGGCTGGCGGAGAATGAAGACAACCGGACACCTGCTGCAGATGGGGAATCAGTGAACTTTTATTGAGACAGAGACAACCTCTCAACACAGCTCACATCAGGAGATTCCTAATATTTGCTGTGAGGATGGGTATATATTCTCTAAAACTTACAGGAGGGGGTTGTGAGGAAAGTGCTGCATTAGCAGAAAAACAACTCCATAAAAGGAAAGCGGCCTTGGGTGTTCTAGTCTCTTCGCTTGCAGATATCTTGCACCTGCAGGATGAGGCGATCGCTTCTTATCGCTCTCAAGGCCAAAGTCGTGAGCACATTTTTATTACACAGTTGCACAGTAACTTTAAAGCTGAACAATATTTAAAGCTGAATAATGTTTGATCAGATTATATTTTCTTCAACATCCTAGCTATCTGAAAGATACATATCACTTTTTGGAACTTATTAAACCAATACGATTACCGATAAATACGCAATTGTTCACAATTGATATTGAAAGTCTCTACACGAATATCAATACAGAATTAGGCCGAAGAACAATAAAAAACATTTTGGAACAGCATCCGGACCCTAAGAGACCGGATGAAGAACTTTTGCAGTTGTTGGAAATCTGTTTAAGATGCAATGACTTTGAATTTGCAGGGAGACAGTACTTACAGGTTCAGGGTACAGCTATGGGGCACAGATATGCCCCTTCCTATGGTCCCATGGTGAGAAAAAATTCACTGAATTTATTGACATCCTCAACAATCACCACCCCTCTATCAAAGTCAAATATGAAATGCATCCGGTACAGGTGAACTTCCTGGACACGACAGTGTTCTTGGAACAATTGGACCAAAATCTGAAAAAAAATTTCTACTAAGGTTTACTTTAAACCTACAGACTGTCATGCTCTTCTACACAAGAGTAGCTATCATCCTAAACACACCTTCAAGGGCATCATAAAATCGCAAATCATCAGATTCTATAGAATATCCTCAAAGGAGTCAGATCTTCAGGACTCAATTAGTGTATTATTCCGGAGCCTCAGAAAGAGGCTTACTCTAGTAGGTTTCTCAGAGCAATTAAAAGTAGCACACTTGCAGGACTCAATCCTAACATAATGAATATAGGTGAAGTCTCAAATGATTCAGGGGGAAATCGGACTCAAAATCAGGTACAACTGGGGGAACCGAACAGACTTATGCCACTGGTAACCACTTACTCGCACTCCTACCTACCATTGCATCATCAACTCAAAACAAACTTTAAGAAACACACCTCCGGTTTGACACAATTCCAAAACTGTAGAGTAATCTCTAGTGATGGGATTTCCGGCTCTTTTTAGGGATCCGGCTCTTTCGGTTCGGCTCACTAAAAAGAGCCGGCTCTTTCGGCTCCGAACCGGCTCTTCAGGTTGTTTTGTTGCTTTAATTAATTTATTATTAACAATAATATAAAATTATGCACAAAAAGAATTACTAACGTAAAAACAAGTGGTTTTATTTATATATGTTTATATATAAATATATGCGGTGGCCCCTAGAGACAAAACACGTACAAACTCCAAAACACATTTCTAGCATGAACTGAACTTCCAAAGCAGAGCTACTAGATCACTTAAATTACACAATTGAAAGCATGTGTGTATTGTTTGTGTATTTATACACAGGCACTCATATATATATTCAAATAATTTAAAAAAAAGTTCATTTACCTGTTACTACCACACACCAAATCCGGTCGTTGGTACTTGCTGGCTTGTGTAGCCACAAGATAACAAAGGCTCAACACTGCGCCCAGCATCCTGGAGCACTTCTGTTGTCTTTTGTACGTGTTTTGAGTTTTTATGTGCTTCTGAGTTTTTATATGCTTCTGAGTTTTTACGTGCTTCGGAGTTTGTACGTGTTTTTACGTGTTTTGGAGTTTTTACGTGTTTTGGAGTTTGTACGTGTTTTTACGTGTTTTGGAGTTTGTACATGCTTCAGAGTTCGTACGTGATTTGAAGTTTGTATGTGCTTTGTCTCTAGGGGCCACCGTAAATATACTTTTATTTATTCACTCCACATAAAATGTAATAAATAAATCATATAATACAAAAATCAACTATTCACATTTCAAGTTTTAACTATTTAAATTTTCAGCTTTTTCCTTTCACAAATTTAAAGTGAAAAGAACACAAAACACTGCAAACCACAACACAATTAAATATAAATTATAATATGAAAACAAAAAGAACATGCATATTCTCTGTCATATGGACCTGCATGAATAAACTTTCTCAATCCTTTATCATCTGCAACCGAAAATAGTTGTGGATGATTACTATACCTTTCTAATGTTGTTGTCCCTGCCTCTCTTTCTCTCTCTCTGGCTCTGTTCCTGTGCTACTGAGTGTAACTACCGCCCCTCCCCCCTCTGCCCAGCGTAAAGCACAAGGCTCGCGTGCAGAGTGAAGCGGAAAAAAAGTGCGAGAGAGAGGCTGAGAGAAAGAAAAAAAAAAAAAAAAACCCACGTGACGGCTCGCGATAAGGAGCCGGCTCGCGTCGTTCACGTCAAAGAGTCGGCTCTAAGAGCCATTTCGTTCGCGAACGACCCATCACTAGTAAACTCAGCCCATAGGAGAAATAAGAAACTAAGAGACATGCTTGTCAGGGCCACATTACCAGAACAGATGAGGCGAATAAGATCAGCGAAACCCGACCATTGGGCCTTTAAGCTGAGACTGTTTTGTGTACAATCCTCATGGAAAAATAGGGGCACCCATTCTGCAGAGAATGACCCTTAATATGAGGAATATCATTTATTGCATCTGGTGCGAAAAATGCCGTCTACTCTATGTGGGTGAAACAGGTCAAACTTTGTTGGAGAGGTTAAAACAACATATCTATAGCATTGAGAGGAACAGACTGGGCACCCCGTTAGTATTGCATTTTCAAACACACACATTACAACATCTGAGCATAATGGGACTTCAAACCTGTGTGACGTGGACGGAGGGCCAGAGGAAGAGATATGAAAGGATATGGATCTCCAGACTGCGAACTCAACATCCACAGAGCCTGAAGGCAGCCTGAAGCGCTCCTTTTAAATTGTACTGACAATTATTGCTGTCTTTATGCAACGCTTGCCATGACAATAAAAGCTGGAGAGGTACCTTCTGGGGATATATATATATATATATATATATATATATATATACACACACACAGTGGGGCAAAAAAGTATTTAGTCAGCCACCGATTGTGCAAGTTCCCCCACTTAAAATGATGACAGAGGTCAGTAATTTGCACCAGAGGTACACTTCAACTGTGAGAGACAGAATGTGAAGAAAAAAATCCATGAATCCACATGGTAGGATTTGTAAAGAATTTATTCGTAAATCAGGGTGGAAAATAAGTATTTGGTCAATAACAAAAATACAACTCAATACTTTGTAACATAACCTTTGTTGGCAATAACAGAGGTCAAACGTTTACTATAGGTCTTTACCAGGTTTGCACACACAGTAGCTGGTATTTTGGCCCATTCCTCCATGCAGCTCTTCTCGAGAGCAGTGATGTTTTGGGGCTGTCGCCGAGCAACACGGACTTTCAACTCCCGCCAAAGATTTTCTATGGGGTTGAGGTCTGGAGACTGGCTAGGCCACTCCAGGACTTTCAAATGCTTCTTACGGAGCCACTCCTTTGTTGCCCGGGCGGTGTGTTTTGGATCATTGTCATGTTGGAAGACCCAGCCTCGTTTCATCTTCAAAGTTTAGTATTTAGTATTTTAGTATTTATTTATTTATTGTCATTGTCAAGAACAATGAAATTGCGTTTGGGGCTTCCATACAACCCCAAAAAAAGAAGAAAATAATAAATACCCCTTAAAACCCAAGTGTACATATTTAACCCAGTGTGACTCCAATGCAATAAGACAATCCTTAGCAATAATGTTCGTAGAAATTCAGACAAAGACCTGAGAAACATGACAAAATACAACAATGCAACCCATTCAATATTATTGTACTGTGAGATATGATATCAGATATGATAGTTATCTATTTAAGAAAGAGGGGGGGGGGGGCAGGAGGGGGAAGAGAATAAAGATATGATGCACCAATGCAGACCAGTTCATTGCTATTAAGAAGTTGGATATGGTTATTGTCCGTGAGAGGGGGGCAGAGAGTTCAGGAGCCTCACAGCCTGTGGATACAGGCTGTTGGCCAGTCTGGATGTTCTGGCCTGTATAGACCTGTACCTTCTCCCTGAGGGCAGCAGATGGAAAAGGTGGCGCGCAGGGTGATGTTGGTCCCGCAGGATACTGTGCACCCTCCTCAGACAGCGAGTGGGGAAGATATTACTGATCTCTGGCAGACTTGTTCCAATAATTCTGCCAGCTTCTTTCACCACCCGCTGGAGTGCTTGCTGATCGGCCTTGGTGCAGCTGGGGAACCACTCACTGATGGAAGGAGGTTTTGGCTCAAAATCTCACGATACATGGCCCCATTCATTCTGTCCTTAACACGGATCAGTCGTCCTGTCCCCTTGACAGAAAAACAGCCCCATAGCATGATGTTTCCACCCCCATGCTTCACAGTAGGTATGGTGTTCTTGGGATGCAACTCAGTATTCTTCTTCCTCCAAACACGACGAGTTGAGTTTATACCAAAAAGTTCTACTTTGGTTTCATCTGACCACATGACATTCTCCCAATCCTCTGCTGTATCATCCATGTGCTCTCTGGCAAACTTCAGACGGGCCTGGACATGCACTGGCTTCAGCAGCGGAACACGTCTGGCACTGCGGGATTTGATTCCCTGCCGTTGTAGTGTGTTACTGATGGTGACCTTTGTTACTTTGGTCCCAGCTCTCTGCAGGTCATTCACCAGGTCCCCCCGTGTGGTTCTGGGATCTTTGCTCACCGTTCTCATGATCATTTTGACCCCACGGGATGAGATCTTGCGTGGAGCCCAGGATCGAGGGAGATTATCAGTGGTCTTGTATGTCTTCCATTTTCTGATGATTGCTCCCACAGTTGATTTTTTCACACCAAGCTGCTTGCCTATTGTAGATTCACTCTTCCCAGTCTGGTGCAGGTCTACAATACTTTTCCTGGTGTCCTTCAAAAGCTCTTTGGTCTTGGCCATGGCGGCGTTTGGAGTCTGACTGTTTGAGGCTGTGGACAGGTGTCTTTTATACAGATGATGAGTTCAAACAGGTGCCATTCATACAGGTAACGAGTGGGGGACAGAAAAGCTTCTTACAGAAGACGTTACAGGTCTGTGAGAGCCAGAGATTTTCCTTGTTTGAGGTGACCAAATACTTATTTTCCACCCTAATTTACGAATAAATTCTTTACAAATCCTACCATGTGGATTCATGGATTTTTTTTTCACATTCTGTCTCTCACAGTTGAAGTGTACCTCTGGTGCAAATTACTGACCTCTGTCATCATTTTAAGTGGGGGAACTTGCACAATCGGTGGCTGACTAAATACTTTTTTGACACACAGTGTGTGTGTGTGTGTGTGTGTGTGTGTGTGTGTGTGTGTGTGTGTGTGTGTGTGTGTATATATATATATATATATATATATATATATATATATATATATATATATATAAAAAAACTAAAAGAACAAAAAACAAACACCCAGCACGCCCCTGCGGGCGGTTTATCCTTCAAGCTCGGGTCCTCTACCAGAGGCCTGGGAGCTTGAGGGTCCTGCGCAGTATCTTAGCTGTTCCCAGGACTGCGCTCTTCTGGACAGAGATCTCCGATGTTGTTCCCGGGATCTGCTGGAGCCACTCGCCTAGCTTGGGAGTCACCGCACCTAGTGCTCCGATTACCACGGGGACCACCGTTACCTTCACCCTCCACATCCTCTCGAGCTCTTCTGTGAGCCCTTGGTATTTCTCCAGCTTCTCGTGTTCCTTCTTCTATCTATCTATCTATCTATCTATCTATCTATGCTGAAAAATGGCATGAAGCTTTATGACAGTGTTGTCTGAGATGAAAGGAGAGTAATCACTTTAGTGTGTTGAATGTGTACAAATTAAAATACAGACAGGCACAGCTAAAACCTTATAATTTGGACAAAAGTGAGGTCATAGTATTGGACCTAAACTCAGAAACAATGGCCACATATTTAAACAGAGACTTACTCTGGAAGGAAATATTTTAGGTACCAGACGAAAAACATAACAGAAGCCACAATTCCCGAGTTGAACATGAACTTTCCCCATCATTTACAGTATTGAATCCAACAGGGATTAGCAGTAACAGATGTGTGCTGTGGTAATGACATTGTGGGAATATTTACTTCGGAGTGACATGCACAAATAACCCTATCTAAAGACAGAGCTCAGCATAAAGCAGTTTTGTGGTTGAATGGTTTGGCAACTACCTTTATGTCTCTCAGTCTGTTTGATTTATAATGACAATACAGCAGATGTGCATATGTGTGCTTTTTAGAGTGAATTTTACTATTTGCAGATGTTATGAATGTTTCTAAATGGGGCACTTTAGACAAAGATAAATTATTCCTGGATGGCTCTCTGTCTTCAGAGGCAGAAAAAAGTGTTTTTAAACGTATGGTTGACAACAGCTCATTCATTGGTGTTGAATCCTCAATGCAACAACTCAATGGCCAAGTCATCATTGTTCAGGTTTTGGTAGGAGTTTTCCTTTGCATCAACACTATGTTGATCATAACCTTTTTTATGAAGGACACCTTTTACAGAACTATGCGCTACATCTTATTTGCTGTCACATTACTGTCTGATTGTCTCATTTTAATTCTGACAGATTTGTTGCTGATCTTGAGCTATTTTCGTTTATCTATACAGGTGTCATTGTGCCTTATTATGTTTGCAGTGTCATCCGTGTGTAACTTTGTCACACCATTTACTTTGACAGCAATGACCCTGGAACGCTATGTGGCCATTTGTATGCCCCTGCGTCATGGAGAGCTTTGCTCCACACGCAGCGCTCCGCATTGCATCCTCATCATTTACGGCCTCAGCTCTGTGCCCTGTATTTTGATTCTGTCTGTCTTCTTTGCATCTGTATCCTTAAGCTTCTTCACACAGTACCGGGTTTGCTCTGTGGAGATGTTCATTTTACGTAGTTGGCAGGGTCATCTCAGGTCAGCTATAAGTCAGTTTTACTTCTTGATTATGTGCATTATCATTGTTTTCTCTTATATTCAAATAATGAAAGTGGCCAAAGCTGCATCAGGAGAGAACAAAAAGTCAACACATAAAGGGCTCAGAACAGTGGCTCTTCATGCTTTCCAGCTGTTGCTATGTCTCATCCAGCTGTGGTGCCCATTCATTGAAGCTGCTGTCCTTCAGATTGATTTCATGTTGTATGTTAATGTACGGTACTTCAACTATATAATGTTTAGTCTTACTCCTAGATGCCTGAGTCCTCTCATTTATGGCCTCAGAGATGACAAATTTTTCCTTGCACTAAGATATCATGTCCTCTGTCACTTACACAGGAAAAAATCTGTTGGGGTTTCTAACTAACACCACATGATTCTACTAAAGAACAAGATAGGAACTGAGCTTTAATGTAATGATAAGGAACTAAGCAAGCAGTATATGCTCTATCAATTTTGTCTCCCAGCACTTGGAACTTATTATCATGACACTCAGTAATTCTTCTATGCAGAATACATTGTTTAACTATTAACGTGTAACTAGTCCACTGTAGTAAGAAAACCAGTTGATTAATTGAAGCTTTAGTAACATCAAGGCCTCTGGTACCTTAATTTTGTAACTTTTAAAATGTTGCCCAGGATCATTTAATGATGATTTCAACATTAATATTTCAGCATTTAGAACACATTCAGACTGTTTGTAGCCTGCATTTAAAAAGCACTTTGGACTACATTTCATCCTGTTTAGAATTATTTTGGCCACATGTTCACTCCAACAAGATTCTGTGACATCTGTCTGACAACATGATGAATGACTGATCACGTTGTGTTTTAGCTTATAACTAGATTAACACATAGCAAATGCTTCATTGCAGGGGAGCTGGCTGACAACCTGACTTACTATCGACAGAGTCATAGAGTTAGAAGGATGTAGCTGATAAATTTTATTTAGAGATCATAATTATGATTTTCCAATAGTCACTGTCTGTATCCTTACACTGATGACTTTTTTATTGTTAAAATGCAAATGTTAAATAGAATAACAGCTTAACATCTATCTGGGACTTCAGTTTCTACAAACATAAACTTCTGCAAATTAATGTGTTCCAACATTTGCTTTAATAATGAATACAAATATAAAGAAAGGTGAGTGTCCATCAGCTGGTTCAGGAGGGTTGAGCCTTCTTTTGTTAAAGAAAACATTTCTAGCAAGTAGGCTAGGTTACCATGGCAACATGTCTTATCTATCAGTCATGGAATTAATAAGCAACATTTTCTTAATTTTTCCTTCAGTGTATCAGTTCTAATCAGCTGTTTTGCCTTATTAAGCTATGTGTTTTTTTGTTGATGAAATTTAATCCCACATGTGTGAAATTTAATCTGTTGTCATGTTTTTATTCTGACAGCAGCAGTTAACAACAACAACAACATTTCACAAGGGGTTATAGCAGTTTGTTTTTCTCTAAAGGGATTTAGACTCAAAACAGAAATGTGTTGATAATTAGCTGATCGTGTGATGATTAAGTGGTTCATCAATTATTTATACAGTTCCCCTGTGTTGGGTTCTAGAAGTTATACTATTGAACTATTGCTTCATTTTTATATTTTCTTAAGATGTCAACATAGTTTTAAAAACTATTATTGGCATGCACGTTATAGTTTATTAATTTGAGACTCTTAGAAAATTGTACCAATAAAATTAAGTTCACTGTATTTGTGCAACCAGAATGAAACAAATAATTTCTTTACATTCTTATCAATCTTGCAGTAAGTTATGTTTTTAGTAGCATTTGCATGTGTGTGTGTCATTCTGCCTGTAATTATGATAGCTTGAAAACTTTTGAGTGAACCTTGATTTAACTTTGAAGCGTGTAGAGTGGGATCATGTTAACAATTCAATAAAATTTGGACTACATCCAACAAGGTCTTCAATGTCAACTTAATGATATCTTGGTCAACATTTGAAAAAAAAAAAAAAAAGCCTTATAACTTAGAAACTATGATTGTTACAAGTGTTGTATGTATTGTCAACATAAAGAAAGTACTGTATAAAGATTTAAAAGGTCAAATGAGAATAATGCTATATAGAGCTATTTAAAACAATGTTTCTTACTGCCATTGTTTGTATTTACAACATAAAAAGACATAGGAATTATAGCTGGGGGATACCAAATATCTCACTATTTTGGACCTTTGAGCTCTTCGTCGTGGTTAAATAAGGTCAAACTTTCACGTGGTCACACTTTTATACAATGTCTTTTGTCTTTAAAACTATGTTCAAGTTCTGCTACCTTTATTTAAAGGTAGCAGAACATTTAGAAAATGATACTGGTATACAAGGATTTTTTTTCTGTATTTCCTAAAACTGGGAACCCTGTATTTCCTTTATAGTTTATGAGCTGAGTGCACTATTACTATGTATTCTAGAAATTCTACTCAAGTCCCTCATTTGGATTTTTCAATTCATCTTGTGGTCTTTTTTCATGTCGAGCCATGAGACACACTGAGAAAGAGATACATCAACTAATAAATGTACTAGTGAATGGTCATTCTAAATGATTACATTTTCAATAAACAGAAATGAGTAATTGATTGGATTTATTGTGAATTTAATTTTTTAAAAAGATTTTTGCATTTTTATATGTCTTTGTAATCTGTGATGATGTCAGGAATGATAATACAGGACCCCAAAACCAGCAGGTAAAAATGAAGTCCAGGGTTAGGCTAACCATAACCCTAAGCATTCATTCATTGCAAGCAAGCGCAAATGTAAAAACTGAGCGAGAGGGGCTGCTATTGTGTGTGTGTGTGTGTGTATATGGATAATAGCAAACACTGAAATAATTTTTTTGCACGCAGCAATGAATTTTGTTCACTCAAATTTAGCTTTTCTTCGCTCAAAATAAATTTCTCCTCAAAATGCAACACTTGCACCTGCAAATTCTCTTTACGTGCGCTCAATTTTTTTTTACGTGTACTCAGAATAGTGGCACAAAAATAACGCCATATTAACATGCTTAGGGTGAAAATTCTCCTTGTCACAAACCCACTGTTACGAGCAAGTCATACTGAATAATAAATTGGCTGAAAGAAAGAAAAATAACTTCATGTGAGTGCAGGCAGAGGCCAGCACAAATTCCATTTACATCGTACATGCTTCCTTTAGCCAGTAATATAAGAAGGCAAAACATACATTTTCATTGCTATGCAGATGATATAGAGCTTTATCTATCCATGAAGCCAGATGACACTCACCAATTACTTTGTCTTTTACATGTGTGTTAAAGACATAAAGGCCTGGATGACCTATATTTTCCTCCCTCTAGATTCAGATAAAACTGATTTTATTGTAATCTGTCCTAAAAATCTTAACAACATGGTGTCTAATCAGATACTCACTTTAGATGACATAACCTTGGCCTGTTTGAGCAGGATATGTCCTTCGGTGCACATATTAAACAAATATGTACAACTGCTTTATTGCATTTGCACAATATTTCTAAAATTAGAAACATCCTGTATTAGTGTGATGCTCATAGTAACTAGTTCATACGTTTATTACTTCTAGGCTAGACTATTGGAATTTTCTATTATTAGGTTTTCCTAAAATCTCCCTAAAAATCCATAATCCAAAATGCTGCAGTGAGAGTAATGATAGGGAACAGAAAGAGAGGGCATATTTATCCTATATTGGCTTTTCTTTATTGGCTCGCTGGTATATCCAGAATCATATTTAAAATCCTTCTACTCTCATGTAGGGTCAAAAATAAATTATGCCCCATCTTTTCTTAAAGACATCTTAGTGCACTAGCCCCTGAATAGAGCACTTTGCTCTGAGACTGCTGGTTTACTTTTGGTTCCTAGGCTATTAAAAAGTAGAATGGGAGCCTTCAGCTCTCAGGCCCCTCTTCTGTGGAATGAGCTTCCAGTTTGGATTTGGGAGAAAAGACACTCTCTTTAAGTTTAGGCTTAAAACTTTTCTTTTGATAAAGCTTATAGTTAGGGATTGATCAGGTGAACATGTACCCACATGTAGCTACTCTGCAATAGGCCTAGGCTGTTGGGGGGCTTTCCAATGTTGCTTTTTCATTCACAACTTTTCACTCTCTATGTAGACTGCTTTGCATTCAGTCATAGTTATTTTCATATCTGCCTCTCTTCCACATCATGTTTTTTGTCCCTCTTCCTCTCCCAACCCTATGGCAGATGGCTACCATTTCTTGAGCCACAATTGCTCATAAAGTGCTTCAAGCTGACTGTTGTGGTGGCATATAAATAAAATCAAATTGAGTGAGGTTTCACTTCATTAGCTCCATTGTTAAATCCAGAATTGAACTTAAAACCCCTTTACCCATTTACAAGTAATATGAGTTAGTTAAAATGCATGCTTAATCATCCAGGTAATGAAATCCCCCCCAAAATTGCTGTCAGGGTCAGGGTTCCTGGGTTGACTCAGTGTTTTCAGTTCGTTTATGTTCCCTGTTCCACTCCTTGTGTGTGATTAGTCAGATTCAGTTCAGCTGTGTTCTCACATCTCTCATCATTATCACTCTTGTGTATTTAAGTCCTTAGTTTCTCTCTCAGTTCATCTTGTCATCATTGATTCCACATGTGTTTTTCAGTCAGTCAGTCAGTCATGTTCTGTTCATCCTGCCTATATAATAAACATCATCCTCAACCTTCAGCAACCCATGAGTCCTGCGGTTGGGTCACCTCTTCCGTCTCTCCACACTGCGATGCCCTGATAATTGCAGGTTTGGGGAAACCTGGAGTCAGCTGACACAGAGGAAGTAACTTGGAGGAGTGATTAAATATTTTTCCCACCAAAAACACAATATCCAGATGAACAGAATGTTGTTGTTTTTTTGGGTTTTTTTTTGCGATATCAGTTAGTTACCCCAAAGAAGGCACATTACAAAAATTTCAATGCAGATAAGTATATTAATGACGTAAAAGAAATTCACTGGACTGACATCTGCCTCGAGAATGACCCTGATAGGGCATTATCTATGTTTATTGAAAACTTTTGCTACCTGGCTGATAAACATGCCCCCTTAAAAAGATTTACTGTTAAAAAGAACTATGCACCTTGGTTAGATAACGAACTTAAGGTTGCAATGTCAGAGAGGGATATAGCAAAAGCAAAAGCACATAAGTCTATCAGTCCACAAGAGTGGGCAAGATATCGCGAGTTAAGAAATCAAGTAACTAAATTGAATAGGCGTAAAAAGAAAGAATATTATCAACTTAAGCTCAAAGAGGCCAATAAGGACAGCAAAAAGGTGTGGAAAGTTTTAAATAATATAATGGGTAGAGATCTTGCCTCACATCCACACGGGTGGTACGTTTATAAGTAAAGCCAAGGATATTGCCAATTATTTTGTGAATTATTACAGCAATAAAATAACAAATTTAAAATCTAATATGAGCAAAGGCGATCCCACCTTATCATGTCGTCTTATACAGGATGTTATCATGAATAATAAACTATGCCAATTTAAGTTTGAGGCAGTGAACGTGCAGATGGTAGAGCGCTTATTGACATCACTTCCTGACGATACATCCTCCGGTTCTGATGACATAGACAGTAAACTGCTCAAAGTCGCAGCCAAGTTTGTGTCCCTTCCTATATGTCACATATTTAATAAATCTCTGGCATGCAGCTTATTTCCATCGCAGTGGAAAGAATCGAAAATAATTCCGATTCCTAAAAACAAGAATGACATTTTTAATGGTGTCAACAGCAGACCTATCAGTCTGCTACCCATTTTAAGTAAAATTATGGAAAGGATTGTCTACGAACAAATTCAACATTATCTAATAGAAAATCAGTTACTCACTCAGTTTCAACATGCCTACAAACCTGGTTATTCCACCAGTTCAGCTCTCATTCACATGACAGATAACTGGTACAAATACCTAGATAAAGGGAATTTGGCCGGGGTGGTATTTCCGGATTTTAGTGCTGCATTTGATTTAATAAATCATGATCTACTGATAGATAAACTAAAATGTTATGGATTTTCACCAGCTGCTTTGTGCTGGATGGAAAGTTATCTGTCTGGAAGAAGGCAAAAGGTTTATTATAATGGTTATTTCTCGGAGGGCCGCGAAATGAACTGTGGTCTACCCCAAGGCAGCTGCCTCGGTCCACTTCTCTACTCAGTTTTTACAAATGATTTGCCGTATGTCCTGGATAAATCTCATCTTGTAATGTACGCTGATGATTCCACCATGTTTTATTCAGCCAGTAGCCACTCTGAATTGACAAGCGTATTACAACTAGATTTGCTGAATGTGTTTGATTGGATAAGTAAAAACAACATGATTATAAATGTGACTAAATCCAAATCCATGTTAATAGGAAGTAGAGCACGTTTAATCAACAGTCCACAACTAAATCTTTCCATAGCTGGATCGGCATTAGAACAGGTCACCCAGGTTAAATTACTTGGTGTTACCATAAACCACCACCTTTCATGGTCTCAGCACATCAATTCTGTTATTAAGAAAATGGGACAGGGCATAGCTATAGCTAGGAAATGCTCCTTTTATATTACTTCTTCAGTTATGAAAGATGTCATTAACGCATTAGTATTATCTCATCTAGAGTACTGCTCAATCATCTGGTCTGCAGCTAATAAGACAGATCTGAATAGACTTCAGTTAGTCCAAAATAGGGCGGCCAGATTAGTGTTAAGGTGTTCATACTATACAAGTATTGACAAAATGCATGATAAACTTTCTTGGCTTTCTGTACAAGCTAAATTATACTATGGCTTACTTGTATTTTTAAAGAAAACAATACTGTTAAACACACCACACTTTTGTGCTCAGTTGCAGTATCCAGATGAAATTCATAATCATGCCACACGATTCTCAACCAACCACAATTTAGTAATTCCTCGTGTTAAAAGTAACTTTTTGAAAAACTCTGTTATATTCAGAGCATCGTTTCAGTGGAATAAGTTGCCTGAGGCAATAAGAGAATTGGCTTCAATTCATAATTTTAAAAATCACCTAAAAGCCTATTTAGGCAGTTTTTAATGTATTTGTAAAAATTGTAGAGGGTAATATCACTTGTAATGGAAATTGTGTATTTTGTTTGAGTGTTTTGTTTTGGTTTTCTGCTTTTATATAATTTTTAATATTCACATGTTTACATTTCAGTATTGTAAAACTTTACTGTAGATCTAATTGTTGTAACATTTTATTTGGAGATATTAGATGGCTTGGGCCCCAGGAAGACTAGCAACCACTGTTGTGGAAGCTAATGGGGTTCCTTATAAATAAACAAATAAACATTTCCAAAAGTAGAATGAGAAGCAGAGGGTTCAGCTATCAGGCTTCTCCCCAGTTCATAAGTCTGGCTTTAGAAGACAAATGGTTTCTCTAATTTTATAATTAGGCTTAAAAATTACACTTTTGATAAAGCTTAAAGTTACACCTAGATTACATTGGCTTGCAAAAGTATTCGGCCCCCTTGAACTTTTCCACATTTTGTCACATTACAGCCACAAACATGAATCGATTTTATTGGAATTTCATGTCCCAATACGGCTGTGTGCAGGCAAGAGTAGGACCCAAACGCAAACTCGCAGAGACGAAAAGCAAACTCAAAAAATACAGCTTTATTGCTGGCGTGGAAGGGAAACAGAGAACAAAACTAAACTGGGAAAACTAATACCAACTCATACATGGAAACACAGGGAGAATCACACAGCTACGATGGAAGACGCGACACTGACTAAGCGAAACATGGGGCTTAAATACACTGAGGGATAACGAGGGGGAATGAGCCACAGGAGGAGAGCACAGCTGGGAGTAATTAGGCAGGACGAGACAAGGGAAGCAAAACTAGAAACATTAACATAGGACACAGACTGTGAAAGTAAAACAGGAAGCACACTGACTGAACTCAAGACATGTAAACTTAACAGACTGGGGAGACAGAACATAGGGACCTGAAACATGGGACAGAAAGACACAGTAGACACAACATGAACATAACGACGCCACAGGGGAAGAGTAAAACAAAATGCAGGAACACAGAACCTCTTTCAAAATAAAACAGGAAATATAATGAAACACAGACATGACTACATGAACTTGACAACATAAGAAAAACAGACATGAAACACATGAAGGACAAGGGTGACTTAACAGGGGTTGAAAACACAAGGGGAATCTAATAAACAAATTAACTTAGATAACCTAATGAACTTAAACATAAACCATAAACATGAAAAATAAACTAAAACTTAAAACGCTGGGTCAAAAGACCCAGGATCGTGACATTCCACGTGAAAGACCAATATAAAGTGGTGTACACGTGAGAAGTGGAATGGAAATCATACATGATTCCAAACATTTTTTTCCAAATAAATAACTGAAAAGTGGGGTGTGCGTAATTATTCAGCCCCCTGACTCAATACTTTGTAGAACCACCTTTTGCTACAATTACAGCTGCCAGTCTTTTAGGGTTTGTCTCTACCAGCTTTGCCCATTCTTCTTTGCAAAACAGCTCCAGCTCAGTCAGATTAGATGGACAGTGTTTGTGAACAGCAGTTTTCAGATCTTGCCACAGATTCTCGATTGGATTTAGATCTGGACTTTGACTGGGCCATTTTAACACATGGAGATGTTTTGTTTTAAACCATTCCATTGTTGCTCTGGCTTCATGTTTAGGGTCGTTGTCCTGCTGGAAGGTGAACCTCCACCCCAGTCTCAAGTCTTTTGTAACTCCAAGAGGTTTTCTTCCAAAATTTGGCTCCATCCATCTTCCCATCAACTCTGACCAGCTTCCCTGTCCCTGCTGAAGAGAAGCACCCCCAGAGCATGATGCTGCCACCATCATATTTGACAGTGGGGATGGTGTGTTCAGAGTGATGTGCAGTGTTAGTTTTCCGCCACACATAGCGTTTTGCATTTTGGCGAAAAAGTTCCATTTTGGTCTCATCTGACCAGAGCACCTTCTTCTAGTGATGTGTCGGTTGTGAACGAAATGGCTCTTAGAGCCGGATCTTTGAAGTGAACAACGCGAGCCCTTTCTCTCACCCGCTTTCTCGCACTTTTTTCTGCTTCACTCCGCACGCGAGCCATATATATATGTATACATATACATATATATACTAGGGGTGCAACGATACACAAAATTCACGGTTCGGTTCGATACTTTGGTGTCACGGTTCGATATTTTTTCGATACAAAAAAAATGTTCATGCCTTTTTAATTTGTCATTTATTAAAATTATAAATATATATTTTAACTCAAAAGTACAGTTTCTTTTTCCTCAGATATTTTTATTAAAGTTTCTGCATCCATTTTTACAAAAGACAAATTGAACAATATGCCGTCAGTTTTTAAATTTAACCCTAACCCTAACCCTTGTGCGTGTTTTTTATTTTGACAGCGAATGCGCACCCGCGGACCACTTATGTGCAGCCCTGGTTATTTAGCTCGTCATATTGCAGCCACAGAAATTCTTTTGTCCATGAAACCATAAAGCTGCACTTTCTTTTTGCCTTATCTACACTTATTTGTCATAACTTTTCCGTTTTGTGGTAAGCTTTTTGATAGGTTTGTAGCTTGAACCTATTCGCTGGAACGTTGAGGACAATATAATTACACAGCAAGCAAGACACGAAGTAGGCAAAGTTCTTCATGTTTCTCGTGCACGGGAGAGAACCGGACAAACGCCGTTCCTTCGCTTGAACCCAGTTGCTCTCGTCCGTTCTCCCGTAACACTGCTCTTTTATTGAGGTGACATGAATATGCATAGGTTCATTAACATATGACGTCTACATACACACAAAGAGTACCTTAGATAAGATAAGATAAGATAAGATAAGATAAGATAAGATAAGATAGAACTTTATTAATCCCTCAGGTGGGTTCCTCTGGGAAATTCGATTTCCAAAAAAGCACAGCACCGACAGAAGTTACAGAGTTACAGAATATTATATACAGTTGTGGTCAAAAGTTTACATACACTTGTAAAGAATATAACATAATGGATCTACTGAGTGTCCCATTATTTCTAAAACTCTGATTTTCCTCTGATAGAGTGATTGGAACAGATACTTCTTTGTCACAAAAAACATTCATGAAGTTTGGTTCTTTAATGACTTTATTATGGGTTAACAGAAAAAAGTGATCACATCTGCTGGGTCAAAAATATACATACAGTAACATGAATTAGCAATTTTGGTGACTTAGAAAGTTGTCAGTGAACTGAGCTTCATAGCATGGCCTCTTAACTTCTTCTGAGTGATTATGAGTGACTACAGCTGGTGTCTTCTCTTAGACAGGTTAAATAGGGCTCATTGGATACAAACGCCCACAAATGCTACAATGGGAAAGTCAAAGGAGCTCAGCATGGATCTGAAAAAGCGAATTATTGACTTGAACAAGTCAGGAAAGTCACTTGGGGGCATTTCAAAGCAGCTGCATGTCCCAAGAGCAACAGTGCAAACAATTGTTTGTAAGTATAAAGTGCATGGCACTGTTTCATCACTGCCAAGATCAGGAAGAGAATGCAAGCTATCACCTCCTGCTGAGAGAAAATTGGTCAGGAGGGTAAAGAGTCAACCAAGAATCACCAAAAGGCAGATCTGCCAAGAATTAGAAGCTGCTGGAACACAGGTGTCATTGTCCACAGTTAAACGTGTTTTGCGTCTCCATGGACTGAGAGGCTGCCGTGCAAGAAGGAAGCCCTTGCTCCAAAAGCGGCACCTTAAGGCTCGACTGAAGTTTGCTGCTGATCACATGGACAAAGATAAGACCTTCTGGAGGAAAGTTCTGTGGTCAGACTAAACAAAAATCGAGCTTTTTGGCCACAATGCCCAGCGATATGTTTGGAGGAGAAAAGGTGAGGCCTTTGACCCCAAGAACACCGTGCCTACAATCAAGCATGGTGGTGGGAGTATTATGCTGTGGGGCTGTTTTGCTGCCAGTGGAACTGGTGCTTTACAGAGAGTAAATGGGACAATGAAGAAGGAGGATTACCTTCACATTCTTCAACATAGCCTAAAATCATCAGCATGAAGGTTGGGTCTTGGGCGCAGTTGGGTGTTCCAACAGGACAATGACCCCAAACACACATCAAAAGTGGTAAAGGAATGGCTAAATCAGGCTAGAATAAGGGTTTTAGAATGGCCTTCTCAAAGTCCTGACTTAAACCCCATTGAAAACATGTGGACAATGCTGAAGAAACAAGTCCATGTCAGAAAGCCATTAAATTTAACTGAACTGCACCAATTCTGTCAAGAGGAGTGGTCAAAGATTCAACCAGAAGCTTGTGGATGGCTACCAAAAGCGCCTAATTGAAGTGAAAATGGCTAAGGGACATGTAACCAAATATTAGCACTGCTGTATGTATATTTTTGACCCAGCAGATGTGATCACTTTTTTCTGTTAACCCATAATAAAGTCATTAAAGAACCAAACTTCATGAATGTTTTTTGTGACAAAGAAGTATCTGTTCCAATCACTCTATCAGAGGAAAATCAGAGTTTTAGAAATAATGGGACACTCAGTAGATCCATTATGTTATATTCTTTACAAGTGTATGTAAACTTTTGACCACAACTGTATATATATATACACACACACACACACACACACACACACACACACACACACACACACACACACACACACACACACACACATATATATAAATACAGAGACAAATATAAATAAAATATACGAAGGGGATAAATAGAATAAATAGGAATAAAAAATAAAAATACAAGTGAATTGCACATTTCAAGTATTGAGGTCTATTGCACTGTTGACTATTTACAAAAAGTATTGCACAAAAGGTATTGCACAGTGAGGTGAAGAGGCACTACAGCTTAGTTGTTCCCCCCTCCTTTGTCCTCCTGTCTCCCCTCCCTCTCCCCTCCAGAGAGGAGTTAAACAGTTTGATGGCGTGTGGGACAAAGGAGTTTTTAAGTCTGTTAGTTCTTGTCTTGGGGAGAAGCAACCTGTCACTGAACAGACTCTTCTGGTTGTTAATGGCCGTGTGCAGAGGATGCCTGGCATTGTCCATAATGTTCATCAGTTTCTTTAATGTCCTTTTCTCTGCCACTGTCACCAGAGTGTCCAGCTTCATGCCGACCACAGAGCTAGCCTTCCTGATCAGTTTCTCCAGCCTGGATGAGTCCTTCTTTGCTGTGCTGCTCCCCCAGCACACCACAGCATAGAAAAGTACTCCAGCAACCACCGACTGGTAAAACATCCTCAGGAGCTTCCTGCAGATGTTAAAAGACCTCAGCCTCCTGAGGAAGTACAGTCGGCTTTGTGCTTTTTTATACAGGTGCTCTGTGTTGCATGACCAGTCCAGTTTATTGTCCACCCACAGCCCAAGGTACTTGTACTTGTTGACCACCTCCACCTCCTCCCCCTCTATCTGAACCGGCAGTGGACCTGCTCTAGACCTCCCGAAGTCCACAACCAGTTCCTTAGTCTTTGAGGTGTTGAGTTGCAGGTGGTTTGTGTGACTCCATGCGACAAAGTTCCTCACCAGACTTCTGTACTCCTCTTCCTGATCATCCCAGATACACCCCATGATGGCTGTGTCGTCTGCAAACTTCTGAATGTGGCATAATTCAGAATTGTAGCAGAAGTCAGAGGTGTACAGGGTGAAGAGAAGAGGGGACAGCACAGTTCCCTGTGGTGCTCCTGTGCTGCTGACCACTGTGTCAGACGTGATGTCCTTCAGCCTGACGTACTGTGGTCTGTCGGTGAGGTAGTCGGAGATCCAAGCGACCAGGTAGGGGTCCACCTCCATCCTGTTCAGTTTTTCCTGAAGCATACAGGGCCGGATGGTATTAAAGGCACTGGAAAAGTCAAGAAACAGGATCCTGACCGTGCCTTTTCCCCCATCCAGGTGTGAGTGGGCTCTGTGTAGGAGGTACAGGATGGCATCCTTCACTCCGACACCTGCCTTGTATGCAAACTGTAGTGGGTCCTGGGCATGTTGTACCTGTGGTCGGAGGAGGTTGAGGAAGAGCCGCTCTAGAGTTTTCATAAGATGTGACGTCAGTGCCACCGGTCGGAAGTCATTCAGCTCATTGGGCCGGTTCTTTTTGGGGACCGGGACGATGCAGGATGTCTTCCATAGGGCGGGCACTCTCCCCAGTCGCAGACTGAGGTTGAAGACTCGTTGTAGCGGCTCCCCAAGTTCAGCAGCACACGCCTTTAGCATCCTAGGACACACCTTGTCTGGGCCTGCTGCCTTTCTGGGGCAAAGCTTCCTCAGTTGTCTCCTGACCTGATCCACTGTGACACTGGGAGATGTTTGGGAGGAGGGGAGGGGGGGAGATGTCTTGCTGCTGAGAGAGGGATTGGAGGGGGGTGTCATGGTGTCAGGAAGGGGGGGAAGCGAGGGAGGTAGGAGAGTGGGGATTGGACTCTGTAGTGAGGGTGAGGGTGGGGGGGGTTGTGGGCTGGTCAAACCTGTTGAAGAAGTTGTTGAGTTCGTTTGCCTTCTCCACAGTCCCCCCCACTGTGCTTTTCTTGGTGTTGTGGCCTGTGATGGTTTTCACACCATTCCAGACCTCCCTCATATTGTTCCTCTCCAACTTCTGTTCCACCTTCCTCCTGTAGGTGTCCTTTGCTTCCCTCAGGCAGCGTTTCACCTCCCGCTGTGCTGCTTTCATCTCCTCCTTCACTTTGCTCCTGAAAGCCTTCTTCTTCATGTTGAGGACAGCTTTGACTTCCTGTGTTACCCACGGTTTGTTATTAGGATAACACCGTACCGTCTTAGCAGGGGCGACCGTGTCCACACAAAAGTTGAGGTAGTCTGTAAGACAGTGTGTCGCCCCCTCTATGTCCTACCTTGGCTTTGTGTGTGTGTGTGTGTGTGTGTGTGTGTGTGTGTGTGTGTGTGTGTGTGTGTGATCTGTGTGAGGTCAAGATGTGACCCTGTGAAGACTTCCCCAAAGCTGGTGCCAGGAGTCTAGCGGGTCCATCTGAACAAAAGGCTCTTATACTTAAACAGATATACGTGTGTTTGCTATGCCATATATCAACAAGAGAAGATACGGATCTATGCCAGAACACTCTGTAGATGAGTGAACGCACCCCCCTCTTCATGCTACACAGAGTTGTTACAGACCTCCTAGGATGAGACATTCTTTTAATCTACAAATGATTATATACTTCTAAGCATATATGAGTAAATATTTCTAAGCATAAATGACAATGAACAATACAAAACCTAACACTTTTCTTTGGCTGTCACTTCTTCACCCTGACCTGTCTTATTTGGCTCAGCAGAACTAAAATATATATCCTGCTGCTTTTACACACGCACTCACATAACGCTCAGCGATTCTCTGCGCGATCAACCTCTCACATGTTTAAGCTTGCTGCCGGAGATTTCACTTGTCATGTTTGCGTAGTAAGCTAACGATTAATAAGACGATGTCAGAGGAATTGGTGCACAAATTATCATCACTCACAGATCAGTGCTGTCGCTCTCTATACACAGTTCGCGCGATTGCAAAGTGAAAGCAAAAAAACAAGCGCAATTCAAACGCGATTTCAATATGTCACATATTGACAGTGGCTCACCGATGCCAATGACATAATTACCCAGCTACATTTCCGAAAGAATGCAAAAGCATTGACATATATTTTTCCTTCCTACAATAGCCGGACGGGCAGAGATAGATTTTGGTAGCCCGACTGGAAAAATCGCTAGCCCCGGGACGTCGGGCTAGCGATATTGCGAGCCCTGTATCTGATTGAGGAATCACTCATCTTTGGAAAAGAGAGTTTATTACAGAGAAATGTCTCTTTCAAAAATAAAAGCTATACTATACGCTTCTTCTGGGCTATATTCTCAGCAGCATATTAAACATATCAGGTCCCCATAAGGAGAATCATGTGCTAACGGCTGTCTAAATGACTCGGCTAAAGTTTGTAGCATGCTTGCTTGTTGTTTTTGTTTGCTTCCACTTGTCTTTGCACTAGGATGATGTCGGCGTAAATGTGCAGTTATATTCGTTGTGTTCCCACTAGTACTTTCAGGTTAATCTCGTTGAAATGACCTTAACGCCACAACACGCAAATCTCCGTTAACAAGCTACCCCTGATCGCCCCGTGCATGGGGCTGGACGGCCAACACGTTAACGAGCAAACTGCGCTAACGCACTAGTTCCCACCAATGTAATTGAGCATTGCGTGGCACATCCGACATACTGTTTTACTTTTGTCCATGACGCGCTTACCTTCAGGGTCATACGTCACATGAAAACCAAAATAGTTCCAAATGCCAGATCTGAATTAGGGTGGGGGAGGTTCAATTTGCCATGTTGCAAGGAGAGCTTAACTTCTGTCTAGCTAGCTTGACCTGCACTCAGTGGATCTGCGTTCGACTACTCCGCCTAGGCTGCACTGTCGAGCGCAGATCCACTGAGCGCTCAACACAGACAGCATCGTCAGAAGGAAAGTTGATAAAATAAATTAAAAATTTTGTATTGTTTGATACATATGCGTACCGAACCGAAAGCACTGTATCGAACGGTTCAATATCGATACGAGTATTGTTGCACCCCTAATAAAAAAATAAATAAATATATATATATATATATATATATATATATATAGCAGCTGGATAGCGATAGCAGCTGGATAGCGTAGTGGTTAGACTACACGCCTTTGGAACAGAGGATCGCAAGTTCGATTCCTACCTGGGGCGTCTGTATCCAGTAAGGGTCCTAAGGCTAGACCCCCTATGCTAAGCAAGCCTACCGCAGACATGAGCGAGACAGATAAATATGAAGGCATGCCGGCTCGGACGTCGCCCGGATCAACAAGGTCCGCGTCAGGTGTTGAGGAACCAGGGCACCCTGACGAAAAGTGGGCTACTGGAACAAGAAGGCATCAGTGGGCAAGGGACGAAAACAGGGCGTTGTTGGAATGCTACTACGCAAGTAACCCCGGCGGAAGGGGCTACATGAATAGGATGAGGGACCTATGGATTCTTCGATACCCAACATCCACAATGACGGCGAAACAACTAGTAGCTCAGTGTTCCAACATTCGAAAGAAGGGACTGCTCTCACAGCTAGAGATTGACGAGGTACAACACAAATGCTACGGCAAGGAGGAGTCAGGACGCCAGGTCAGGGGGGAGATATCATCACCCCCACCCGAGATTGGGTACATAGCCCCAAGTGCGATAGGAGAAGGATCGTTGAGTGCCAGAGGAACTGACCTGAAAAATAGGATCATGGCCAAGCTTGAAACCTGGATCCCCCGTAGCCGGTTACCAAGATTACGTGAAGTACCCTCAGAAGGTCTGCTAGATGATGTTAATGCAGCACTACGGGCAATACCTACAACCACGATTACCGACACTAACAAGCTGATCTACAATACGGCAGCAGTGATCAGTGAGATGCTTGGCTACAAGTTGAACAGCCACAAGGGGCAGTACCCTCCATGGAGAAGGAGGCTAGAGGGCAAGATCAAAGTAGCACGGAGGGAAGTTAGCCAACTAACGGAGTTGCAGAAAGGTGCGACAAATAAGGTGCCTAAGAAATACAGCAAGCTGTCCATACCTGAGGCCTTGGAAACTGCCAAGCAAAGACTCACAGCCTTGGCCAGCCGCTTGAGGAGGTACACCAGAGAGATAGAAGGCAGGAGAATAAACCAGCTGTTCTCCACAGAACCAGCAAAGGTGTACTCTCAGTGGCAAGGGAACAATAAGAGAATAGCACCACCAAGGCTGGAGACGGAGCAATACTGGAAGAGCATATGGGAGAAGGATGCAACCCATAACGGCAATGCTCAGTGGCTAGAGGATCTGAGGGCAGACCACAGCGACCTCCCTGAACAGGGTCCAGTAACCATCACAGTGGCAGATATCCAAGAAAGGGTCTCCAGTATGAAGAGTTGGACAGCACCAGGGCCCGACATGGTTCACGCCTACTGGCTGAAGAAGCTGACTGCACTCCACGAGCATCTGGCAGCACAAATGAACCAGCTACTAGTTAACGAAAGACACCCGGAATGGCTAACTGAAGGCCGGACGGTCCTGATCCCCAAGGACCCCAAGAAGGGACCGGTCCCCTCCAACTACCGACCAATAACCTGCCTCAGTACTACATGGAAGCTCCTGTCAGGCATCATATCGGCTAAGATGAACAGGCACATGGGTCAATACATGAGCGGGACACAGAAAGGAATTGGCAAGAATACCAGAGGTGCAAAACACCAGCTACTGGTAGACAGAACAATCAGCCGAGACTGCAAGACCAGACTGACCAACCTGTGCACTGCCTGGATTGATTACAAGAAGGCCTATGACTCAATGCCCCACAGCTGGATACTGGAATGCCTAGAATTGTACAAGATCAATGGGACCCTAAGAGCCTTCATCAGGAACTCAATGGGGATGTGGCGTACAACACTAGAGGCCAACTCCAAGCCCATAGCACAAGTTACCATCAAGTGCGGGATCTACCAAGGAGATGCTCTGTCCCCACTGCTGTTCTGCATAGGCCTGAACCCCCTCAGTGAGATCATTAACAAGACTAGCTACGGATACCGACTACGGAACGGAGCAGTTGTCAGCCACCTCCTGTACATGGATGACATCAAGCTGTATGCCAAGAGTGAACGAGACATCGATTCACTGATCCACACTACCAGGCTATACAGCAATGACATTGGAATGTCGTTCGGACTGGAGAAGTGTAGTCGGATGGTAACAAAGAGAGGGAAGGTAGTCAGAACTGAGGGGATTGAACTACCAGAAGGCAACATTGCAGACATAGAGGACAGTTACAAGTACTTGGGGATCCCGCAGGCAAATGGGAACCATGAAGAGGCCGCTAGAAAGGCTGCAACCACCAAGTACCTGCAGAGGGTCAGGCAAGTCCTGAGGAGTCAGCTGAATGGTAAGAACAAGATTCGGGCCATCAACACATACGCCCTGCCCGTGATCAGGTACCCTGCTGGGGTAATAAGCTGGCCAAAGGAGGAGATAGAAGCCACTGACATAAAGACAAGAAAGCTCCTTACCATGCATGGAGGGTTTCACCCCAAGTCCAGCACCCTGAGGCTGTACGCTAAGCGGAAGGAAGGGGGCCGGGGACTGGTGAGTGTCAGCACCACAGTCCAGGATGAGACAACGAACATCCAAGAATACATTGGGAAGATGGCCCCAACTGACCGAGTGCTCAGTGAATACCTCAGGCAGCAGAAACCCAAGAAAGAGGAGGGAGACGAGGAACCATCATGGAAGGACAGGCCCCTGCACGGTATGTACCACCGGCAGATAGAGGAGGTGGCTGATATCCAGAAATCCTACCAGTGGCTGGACAAAGCTGGACTGAAAGACAGCACAGAGGCACTAATCATGGCAGCACAAGAACAAGCTCTGAGTACAAGATCCATAGAGGCTGGGGTCTATCACACCAGGCAAGACCCCAGGTGCAGGCTGTGTAAAGATGCCCCAGAGACAATCCAGCACATAACAGCAGGGTGCAAGATGCTAGCAGGCAAGGCATACATGGAACGCCATAACCAAGTGGCCGGCATAGTGTGCAGGAACATCTGTGCCGAGTATAACCTAGAAGTCCCGAGGTCAAAATGGGAGATGCCCCCAAGGGTGGTGGAGAATGACCGAGCTAAGATCCTGTGGGACTTCCAGATACAGACGGACAAAATGGTGGTGGCTAACCAACCGGACATAGTGGTGGTAGACAAACAGAAGAAGACGGCCGTAGTGATCGATGTAGCGGTTCCGAATGACAGCAATATCAGGAAGAAGGAACACGAGAAGCTGGAGAAATACCAAGGGCTCAGAGAAGAGCTCGAGAGGATGTGGAGGGTGAAGGTAACGGTGGTCCCCGTGGTAATCGGAGCACTAGGTGCGGTGACTCCCAAGCTAGGCGAGTGGCTCCAGCAGATCCCGGGAAAAACATCGGAGATCTCTGTCCAGAAGAGTGCAGTCCTGGGAACAGCTAAGATACTGCGCAGGACCCTCAAGCTCCCAGGCCTCTGGTAGAGGACCCGAGCTTGAAGGATAAACCGCCCGCAGGGGCGTGCTGGGTGTTTATATATATATATATATATATATATATATATATATATATATATATATATACTAGGGCTGGGCGATATATCAAAAATTTATCATTACCAAAATTTATGAC